>NC_083730.1:49213061-49852811 GCF_028564815.1 Eubalaena glacialis | reverse complement strand
GAACAAGGGAAATACAGGCAAATGTCTGGAGACCAGTATTTGGAAGTTATCATTGCATAAGTGCCAGTTGAAGCCTTGGGAGATGATGATCTCATTGCATGTTGACGTCTGCAATGAGAAAAGAAGATTGAAGACTGACTCTAAGAGAAAATGCTAGTAATTAAGAGACAAATGAAGGTAAGCCTGTGAAAGAAGGACATGATCAACTTATCCAGTGTTCTGAAGAAACCTGAAGCCAGGTTTCAGGGTTAAGCCATGAGTCAGCCAATGGTGACTTTAGTGAATGTGGTTTCAGTTGACATAGCCACATGAAACAGAATGTAGATTTCACAACAGGGGTGATGATTATACATGTGTTTAAGAAAAGGGATCACAAATATTATGTATCCCCAGGTACATGATTAGGAAGTATCACTCTGATGTAGAGAATAAAATGGGTGGGATTAGAGACTTCATGCTCTAATTCCCATAGCCATCCTGCTCAGGTCTCTGTTATATACTGCAATAGATGTTCCACTTATGCAGAAATAAGAAAACAGGAGAGAAAGTGGTAGATTAAAGGCCAATGAGATATAATTCAGTTAGGAGGTCCTGGTCACTTCAAGGACAATATATTCTGAAATGTAAAAAGCACCACTCCACCCCTATCCAAGTCCCTTCTTGAAAACCTAACAAACAAACTCAAACATACTTTACTGAAATACCTGGGAACTAGGTGTGTACAAGAAGGAAACACATGTACTAGAAGAGACTTCACCATTCCTTAGAGGCTCTTTCTAAATTGTTCTCTGATAAGGCAATTCATGGGAAGAAGACATTTTGGATATAATTATTCACACTCACTACATTGCTTTATTCTCCAAACTGTACATTTTTTAGAAAAACACAAAAACAGTAAGAACAATATTTGTATGGTACTTTTTCATACAAGTGATTTTTTAATGCAATATCTTATTCAACTTCCCAATAATCCTATGGACTTGATAATATCATAATTATTAAAATGTGAAAAATAAGCCTCAGGACAGGGTAATGAATTCAACCTCAGGTTGTTTGGATAGGAAAAGGCAGAGTCAAGATTTAATTGAATCCAGGTAATCTGACCCCTATGCTCTTTCCACTATATTAATTTGCTTGTTCAACAGACGATGCTGGGACCCAGAGAGATTTCCTTTAATTCCACAAGAAACAAATTGCTGTTTTAACTGGGCTAGTTCCCCTATAATTTGACAAACAAAAGTTGGGAAAGACCATACCATTTTGTATGGGTTAGTGTTCAAAATTTAAATTAAACGAGAAGTTGTTACTATTTCACAAAGTATATAATAAATATATAATAAAAGTATTGAGAAATAAAGCATTTTAAGTGGTATAGACAGTTTCCTCTGAAATTCCATTCAAGTGACTGTGTACTGCAAGGAATTAATGTAGCCAAGCTTTTAAAAGGTGTTTGTACATTGATGAAACATATGAAAGAAATGTATGAATGATTTTAAGGGTTTTCTGACCTTCTATCAAGATGCCCAGGCAATGTGGGTGACGATGACCTGTTTAAATCCTGGAGAAAAGCATTAAATAATTAGTTGAGGGTCAAAAAGAAACACTGACTAACAGAAGAATGTTTCAAGATGTCTGCAGATTATATATACAAAATCAAGTCATTGCAATCTTCCTCATCAAATATTTAAGAGATTTTTTCAGGAGTATTTTGACGAGACTTCAGGTTTTTCATTTTTACACAGACCTGGGATATGATACTTGGGAAAAGTTGGATACTGTTAACATTTCAAACTGGAGCATTTGAAATTGAGGTTGAAGGATGCATGGTCTTTGGACGATACAGTATGACTTAAGAGAAAAGTTAGGAGGACAAAATGAAAAGAAGTGATGCACACAACCCATAAAACCAAGGCAGAGGATTTGTGTCAAACAGCTCATTGTTGAGGAAAGTTCCTTCCTAGTGGCTTTTCTTCTAAGCAGCAGGAACTCAAGTCTGGTGACTTCATTTCCAGTCATATGAGCCACATTCAGCTGCCAATGCAGATATCCGGTCCTAAAGGCCCAAGGCATACTCATGCAAATTTCTGGGCTCATCCCTCATTTCTATAAAGCTCCTATTTTCTTTACAGCAGGGTTTACAATTTGGGCTATGCTTCTCAAAAATGTCTGGGAACTTATCTATTTATATCATACGTACATTTTTCCTGGGGAACTTTCACTATACATGGCAAGGGAACTCTTTAGAGTATCAGCTACCTTCCATATATGGAAAAGTAATTAAGGTACTTGGTGATGGTGATGCTGTTCTTCTTACTGGATGACATCTAATTTTTATTCCTGCAGGATGGAGCAAGGTGACTCTGAACTTCAGCCAAAATAAAGCAACTCTGAAAGTCCAAACTTCATTCTTTCATTGTAATCATTGACTAAAATGGTGGCCAAGGGCAAACCAGAGACTGAGAAGTTTTGTCACCCGCAGAACTGAGACCACATTACTTGAATAAATGACATGTTAAGCCATGCTTGGTCATTATACTTCCTGCTGAGAGTTGTGACAAATCATAAACTTCAAAATGCCATCATGGGGGAAAAATGAGTCCTTTAGGAAAGAATAGTATTTGTCTTCCTCAAGTATAACTCATCATTAAGAACAAGTGTCTGGAAAAGAAAACAGTTCTTCGACTGACATTGTAACTTCGCCTCTTTTATTAACATTACAACAGAATTTTGTAAAGGAAAATCTGCACGCCCTTATTAGTTCCCTTGATCCCTTGCCAATCTGTCATTAGTGAAGTAGCAACTGGTGTAAAAGATTTTTTAAATGCATAATGCAAACAGGAGACAATCATGCCTCTTGAAAAGTAATCAGTGTCTTTAAAAAAATTTTAATACATTTTTAAGCTATGCTATCCAAGAATATTTGGAGATATATATATATATATATATTTTAAAAAGGTCTTTGGAGACATGAATAAAAAAAGAAGATGCAAATATCCGCCTTGCTACTTGAAGCTTTGTATTCTACATAGACGTTGATTATCAAGAATGTATTAAATAATAATTGTTCTTATCATTATCCAAGAGGATACATTTCAGCTGTGTGTTTTCCCAACAAAAACAAAATAAAGGCAAAGTAGAAGCAAACTAAAGTATAGTCAATATATTTCAAACTCTTAAATGGAATGCTTATCGGCTTTAGGAAAGACATCAACTTAGATTCTGTCTAGATTCTAGCCAAAAATCACCTTGCATCTCTCAAATGAAGGACTTGCTATTTAATGTTGACTTTTTTTTCTTAAGGGCACTAACTTACTTCATTAACAATAAGATCAGGTAAAAATTGACATCCAGAATACTTAGATGAGCCTTTAGATGAGTTTGGTTTTTTTTTTCCTGGAACAATCAATTTCATTTTACATATATTACCTCATCGATCTCTGACATTGTTCAAGGATGCCGTTATCTACATTTTGCAGATAAGCCTACCCGCCCCCCCAAAAAACACCTTGAGTCCATTTTAAGATTCAACTAACCATTGATGTGTGTGTCTGTCTTGTGTTAATCACTTGAACAGTATTTGAATTTTGCACCTCCTAAATTCCTAAAGGGAATATTCTGTATTATTCTACCTGAGATAGCATGGGCCATTCATCAGTTTCTTCTCGTTGTTCTAAATTTTGCTGTCCTCAAGGTGCCACGTGTTATGTTTTACCTGGGAATAAAACTCAAGATAAGGTTGGTCTTTTGGCTAGGTACAGAGAACCTCATTGCTGAATAGAAAGTAAGGTTGATGCATAAAACATCTAGATTTTTAAATTTTTTGGAAAAGCTAAACTTCAGATAGATTTCTCAGTGAAGGTAACAGCTTGCCTTGACAACTCAGTGAGCACAGTATCATTATTTCACACAGAATATATGGCAGGCATTAATTTTCAGTGTCAGATAAATTCATTGACCACAACTATCAAGAGCACAAAGAGAATGGATAATTAATTCCTTTTGACATGAAATTACTAGATAATAGAACTGCAACCTTCACTCTTTCTCCAACCAATTGTCTGATACTCTGCTTTCAGAGGTCATGGAAAGCACGGTGCAGAAAACCTTTGACCAAAACTCTTGTCATGTTTCTACTTGTTTGCTGATTGATCCGTATCAAATCATTCTTTTCTTTTTAAATGCTCCCCCTATCCTTCCAGCAGTGCTATTTCCAAAGTGGAAATATCAGAAAGGCAGGAATTTAATTTTAACATTCCTCACACCTCGTCTGAAATTGGGTTGATCAATTTTTCTTTTACAGGAGTGTGTCTGCATTATTTGTACACAATATCTAAATATATATATATATAAACAATATATATATTGTTTTGTTTTTTGCTGGTTCCTTTTGAAGGTAGAGGTAGGCAGTTTCCTGATGCCTGGAGTTTGGTACCCTAAAGTTTACCCTTCAGTGTGAGTTTGACACCTGATAATTCAGAATATTTCAACTTTAAGATATCACGCTGTTTTTTCAGAGTCAGATGAGACTATTAAATGGCCTTTACCACATCACACACCCTTATATATCTAGCTTAATGCCTGCCATGTAGTGGGCATTCAATGAGGACTTGTTAAGTTAATGAATGAGTTCCTTTTAGAGACATTGTGGTAATGCCTAATTTACATGAATTGATTCCAGCAAGTTGAGAGCAGATTGTATTTGTCAATGTTAGTCATGTTCACTTCCAGTTAACAAAGGTGGTTTTTATGTTTTCCTGGGAATGCTGATGAAGCAAAGCAGGATGGCAACGTTCTATTCTGTGGAAACTTAAGTGGCATTAAGAATGGAGACATAAGTAAAAGGGAGCTTGGCATAGGGATTTAGAATGTGGACTCCAGAGCTAAAGAGCCTGGGTGTGAGACCTGACTTTGCTCCAGGACCTTGGACAAATTATTTAAATTCTGTTTAATGGAAGTGTTAACGGTCTCAACTTTACAGGCTTAAAGTGAGAGCATTAGATGAGTTAAAGTAACTAAAAGCAAGTCTGTGAACCAGGAAAGACAGAGTACCTCTATCATTGGTCCCCAATTTCAAATATGTCACGTCCTCACTTAGTTTTCAATTTTTTGTAATTGTCCCTCTTTACTCTCTCAGCTCATTGAGCTTAAACGCAAGTATCAATCAAAATATTTTAAGTATACTTGCTTTCCTATCATATATTTAAAAGGAAATAACAATCAATTTCCCACTACTACAGATCCTTCTGGAAATCCCTTAGGACACTCTGTACTGAGCACTCAGCAATGGCCTCTTCATGACCTTGCAGGACGTCCAGACACAGGAGTGCTCAGATGCCTGGAAGTTATCCTAAGTCTGTCCAGTCATTCTCGTCCTGAGAATAGTGAGATTCCTGAATTCACATTATGTGACAGACACCGTGCCGAGTGCTTTGTGTGCTGATGCCACCACATAGCCTGACCAAGACAGAGGAGTGTCGCCAGACAGGACCCTGTAAAATCTTGCAGTCCTGGTACACCCGAACACTCTGCCTTTAGCAAAGTGTCTCAGGACATTCAGGGACTGGAGTGTAGGGAGGGAAACTAGCCTCAAACAGCCCACATTAGGCTGGTGACAATTTCAGGCCAAGCCCAGTTTCCTACTGGTTTCATGACTTCTGAGGTAGGCCTCTCAATAGAGCGCTTTGACCCTTACGGCTCCAGGACTTCTGTCCCTTCAGATCTCAACTTTCTTAAACTTAGATCCAGCCATCCCTTCTGAACTGACCTTCAGCTTCAACTCTTTGATTGCTATACCAACAACCTTGGCCTGAGTCCATTAGCCACTGAGTTCATAGACCCTGATCTAGAAACAGGTGATACTGCTCAGGGCCCACAATAAGGGAAATTAGAGCATTTAGGCTAGAACTGAAATTCAGAATATTTAACCCAAACTAGTATGTTTTGAATAGCAGTGGGCAGGTCTCCTAAAAAAACTTATTTATTGTCCCTCTGTCATAATCCAAAAATTTTACCATTTAAGATTTAATTCTTTAAGTCTTAAAAGTGCTCTATTTTTTTCTATCTGAAAGACCCTTAGAGTTTCTGGAAAATGCAGCTCCCTCAGACGATTTGTACAGCCCTCAATAGCATTTGTGTAGCTCACCAACCACACAAAGGTGAGACTCTAGGACTTTATTATATTTAATCTTATGATCTTATCTATTATAAATATTTAATCTTCAAATTAAATCTGCAGGCCACACTCATTATAACAATCTCAAGATGAAGAAACTGAGGTTCAGAGAAGACCATATAGCCTTGGGTACCTAAGAAGCAGATGTGACAGATCTTATGGCCTTTCACGTCGTATTTCCATACTACCTGCTCAAATTTGGTTGACTTAGATTTACAGATTTTATTTTAAGGGTTTGAATTCACTCAAATAACCTTTTATACTTACTTTTTCTCCTCCACCTAGTTGTTTTGATTCTTTACAAACATCGACCCTGTTCACCAGTTAATTTCAAAGGCTTTTAAATGTCAGGACTTGTGCTGAGGTTTCATGACTCTCCAGTCTCTGAACAGGTCATTAGTCCGAAGCACTTTCTAGGCCAACCCATTGGCCCCTAGTGACTCCGTATGCCAGTTAAACAGATGCCCACCCTTGAGAATATCTACTTAAAACACAAAGAGTAAATCTTATAAGCAGCTCTGCAGATTCGACTATTGAAAGACTAATGGGTCCATATAAAATAATCTTCCAACTTCTGGGTTTAGGAAAGCCCTAAAAACAAATTAACTTTAATATTTTTCCAAGGTTTGTTAACCTTGCTCACTCAACAGCTGCTCTGCTTTCATAATGAAAGAGAAACGAAGCCATAATGGCCCTAAGGTTGCCAAACTTAGGGGGTGAACAAGCTTTCTGGGCTCTTCAGAACATTCCCTCTCTAGGAAGTATGACTGTCAGATTCCAACAGTCTGAGGACATTTACATTTCAGCAGTGATGAATGCCACAGATAGACAGCAAATAGGGTTGCAGTGAAATTTAATGTTCACTTTAGATGCTCCAGTTCTTATTAGAAAAGGTCACCCATTGTCCCTCTCAGATGATTAATGCAGACTCTTACATCTTTATGGGATACTTCTGCAATATGTGCTATCTAAGTGACTGTCTGTTCCTCATTTCAGACTCTACCAGTGCTTAATACTCAACATGAATTTAGATGGGCGGAAATGCCACTTCACAGCCTCAGGTTTCTGTAGATTGCCCTGTTTTTAAAAAAAGCTTTAGTCATGGGGTCCAAAGAAAACTTAAAGCCCATTTTCATCAAATTTCCCATAGCAGTTTTCTTTAAATGTATGCTTACAGAACAATTACTATAATACACAAAGCCCTCTTCAGTGGAACCTGGAAAATGCAAACCAGAACTATTTTCTTTCAGAAGCTAATTAGTTAAATCACACCAGTGGTAGTAGCAATAATCTGTTCTTATTCCTATATTAGAAAAAGCAAAATTTCTTAAAACAAATCCTGTTTACCTTCCCTGCTAATGAGTTAGAACATGGACGGGCATTACTGCTTGTGATATTTTTTGAGGTCAGGAAACTTGTTTTGTCATTTTCTGGGGTCAAAGAGAATAACAGTTTTTAGCTTCTGTCCACGTACCTATCCAAAGAATCATTAGATTTTCGATATCAACCACACAATTTAAACACCTGTACTTCAATTTCTCTTGTTTTTGCCATCCTTACCTCTGTTTTTGGTCTTATTTATTTCCCCAAACTGGGGAA
The DNA here is from genome assembly GCF_028564815.1 of Eubalaena glacialis. Taxonomy (NCBI): domain Eukaryota; kingdom Metazoa; phylum Chordata; class Mammalia; order Artiodactyla; family Balaenidae; genus Eubalaena; species Eubalaena glacialis. The sequence goes on along the minus strand of NC_083730.1, from coordinate 49,845,040 downwards.
TCCTAGAAGTACTAAACGGTTAAAGCCCATTTTTATATAAATTTCATTCATATAAAAGTCACCTGGCTGTGCTAGTTCATTACCAAATTTATACAGTTGACCTGAAAATTTTTTATGGCACCCTGGATGTTAAGTGGAGAAAGCATATTTTCCAGATGGAGTTGACCTAGAAGAATTTGCCCCGTCACTCAAACGGTTTTTTCTCTGTGGCATTTTCCTTCCTCAGCCTCCTAATGGGTTTGTTGTTGAACTGCTGTATTGTTGCTTGATGTGAGTTACATTTCATAACACTACCGAGTTCAATATTTGTAGGCCAAATTGTTTTGGGTTTTGTCACTAATGTTGGTAACAAAGAACCAATCAAGTTGTAAACAGTCAATGTGAAAGAATCAATTATATAGATCCAGCACAGTGCAGGTAGAAATGTAGGTAGTAAAATAAGATTTTCTTTTCTTCTTACAAGCCTGCCCCATTTGCCAAAGGGTTAAATCAGTTCACTTTAAATGTCGTTGCCTGAATTTGGAACTGGTCATGTGGATGAGCCAAAATCTGGTGAGAAGATAAAAATAATAGGTACTAATGAGTACTTATTATAATTTGTCCTTTTGATTAAAGCACACAAATAGAGGGGGTCCAGATCAAGATGGTGGAGTAAGAAAATCCTGAGCTCACCTCCTCCTAAACCAAAACTACATATAGAACAACTATCTCTAAGAATGACCTGAAGATTAGCAGAACAGATTTTTTAATAAATAAGGATATAAAGAAAAGGCCACACCAAGATAGTAGGAGGGGCAGATATGTGGTCTCATCAGAACCTACACCTTCAGTGTGGTGACCCCTAAATGGGAGTGATATCATAACCATAGGGGTGCCCCCTGAGGAGTGAGGAAATCGAGCCCACTTTGGGCTCCCCAGCCTAAAGAACCAGCACTGGGAAGATGAGCCCCCATAACATCTGGCTTTAAAAACCAGTGGGGCTTATGTCTGGGAGAAGCCGAAGGCTGTGGGAAACCAAAACACTGCTCTTGAAGGGCTCACTCTCACTCACTCTGAGTCTGAGCACAGAGGCAGCAGCTTGAAAAGCAACTGGGTCATATGAGAAGGAGTTTCACTGACTAAATGTAAAGCACATGCTGGAGGGGTAGGGATCCAGTGGAACTTTCTCTGAGGATAGAAGTGCTAGTGGGCATCATTTTTTTATGGTGCCTAGCTGGCCGGGTGCTGGAGGGTACCATTTCTGTCATTATCCATCAAACTAGCTAACACCAGGCACCCCGCCCTGGCATTCCCCTGAGAACCAGCCCTGTTCAACATGCCCAAAACAGCTGGCCCCTTCAAAGACGCTCCTACCCCCGCCACACACACATCTGGAAGGAGGCCTCGGCCAGCCCTGGCATCCCTCCAAAGCAGCTCCCACTCTGGGGGCCAGCCTCAAATGCCAGCATGCCCATAATAGTAGTGGCCAGGCCTTGCAGCCAGCTGGGCTCGGGCCAACCCTGCCCACCAGTGCACCTGCAGGAGTCATGGTCAGGCCTCTTGTAGGGACCAAGGCACTGGATGGGGACCAACTCCGCATACCAGTGCACCCACAACAATTGTAGCCCAACCACAGTAAGAGGGCACACAGGGGAGGGACACCCCTGGAGCACCTGTCTCTTGTGACCGGGGGGGCAGCACCACTGGGCCCTACAGGACGCCATGTATTTAAGACCACTCTTTCAAGACCAAGGAGCATAATTTATATACCTAATAAAGAGAAACAAACACAGAGATTTATACTAAATAAGGAGACAGAGGAATACCTTCCAATGAAAGAACAAGACAAAACCTCAGAAAAATAACTAACTGAAATAGAGACATGTTAATTTATCAGATAAAGAGTTCAAAGAAATAGTCATAAAGATATTCACTGAACTCTGGAGAAGAATGGGTGAACTCAGTGAGAACTTCAACAAAGAAAATATAAAAAAAGATCCAATCAGAACTGAATAATATAATAACTGAAATGAAAAATACACTAGAAGGAATCAACAGCAGATTAGAGGATGCAGAGGACGAATCAGTGATCTGGAAGACCAGGTAGTGGAATTCTCCCAATTAGAACAGCAGAAAGAAAAAAAAAAAAAAAATAGGATAGTTTAAGAGACTTCTGGAATAACATCAAGAATATGAACATTTGAATTATAGGTAGAGAAGGAGAAAAGAGAGAAAGTGACAGAAAACCTATTTGAAGAAATAACGGCTGAAAACTTCCCTAACCTGGTGATGAAAAGACATCTGACTCAAGGATGCACAGAGAGTCCCAAACAAGATGAACCCAAAGAGACCCACACCAAAACATTATAATTAAAAAGTCAGAAGTTAAAGAGAGAATCTTAAAAGCAGCAAGAGAAAAACAACTAGTTACATACAAGGGAACTTCCATAAGACGAAGAGCTGATTTTTCAGTGGAAACTTTATAGGACAAAAGGAACTGGCAAAATACATTCAAATTACTGAAAGCAAAAAAATATATATATCATCAAATGATTTTTTTACAAGGGTGCCAAGACCATTCAATGGAGGAAGTACAATCTTTTCAAGAAATAATGTTGGGAAAACTGGAAATCTACATTGCAAAAGAATGAAAGTTGTACTCTTACTTAGTTCATGTAAAAAATTAACTCAAATGGCTCAGTGACTTCAGTGTAAGAGCTAACACTATAAAAACTTAAAACATGGGGGAATATCTTCATGATGTTGGATTTCGCAATAAATCTCTTGAATATAACAGCAAAAGCACAGGCAATGAAATGAAAAAATAGATTAATATCCTATATATAAGGAAGAACTACAACTCAATAACAGCAGCAAAAACAACCTAATTTAAAAATGGAGAAAGGATTGAATAGGCATTTCTCCAAAGAAGATATACAGTTGGCTAATAAGCAAATAAAAAGATGCTCAACATCACTAGTCAGGAAAAAGTAAATCAAAAGCATAATGAGTCACTACTTCACACCCATTAAAATGGTTGTTATAAAAAACAAAACAGAAAGCAAGTGTTGGCAAGAGTGTGGTGAAATTGGAACCCTCATATTCTGCTGGTAGAAATATAAAATGGTGCATTCACTTTGGAAAACAGTTTGCCGGTTCCCCAAAAAGTTAAAAATGGAGTTACCATACTACCCAGCAATTCCACTCCTGGGTAAATTATATCCAAGAGAAATGAAAGCATATGTCCACACAAAAACTTGTACACAAAAATTCATAGTAGTATTACTCAGAATAGCCATAAAATGGGGAAAAAAACCAATGTCCATCAAGTAACTAATGGATAAACAAAATGTATTATATTCATACAATGAAATATTCAGCTGCAAAAAAGAATAAAGTACTGATACATGCTACACCATGGATGAACTTTGAAAACATGCTACGTGAAAAAAGTCAGATGTAAAAGGCCACATAATTGTATGATTCTATTTATATGAAATGTCCAGAATATGCAAATCCATAGATACAGAAAAAGTAGATTACATTTGCCAGGAGCTGGAGAAAGCAGGGAATGGGGTTTGACTACTAATAGGTACAGAATTTCTTTTGGGGGCAATAAAGCTGTTCTGAAATTAGATAGTGGTGATCCTTGCACAACTTCGTAAATATAATAAAAATCACTTTAAACTTGTATAATATATAAGAGTGAACTGTATGTCGTGTGAATGGTATCTCAATTTTTTAAAATTTACAGGGCTTGATAAAACCCAGATCAGATATACATGGCTCAGTTCATAGGAATCCACATGCCGGTTTTATTGGCATCTGAGCTTTCTCTATCTCACTCCCAAATAGATGGACAATAATTTGCTGGTAACCATGAGTCCCACGAGCAGGTGAGAGCTCAAGTGCAAAATTGGGAAAGTACCCCCAGCCTATTAATGATGGACAAGCTAGAACTTTCACCTGGGATTTGTATTCATTTGCAACACTATGGTTCCAGAATCTCTCCCAGAACACCAGACCCACCAAGTTGTGTTCATCTGCCCATTTTTGTTTGGCCTTGTTGGTAGCTTGGTGAGGGGATGGAGAAACTGGACCAAGTCAACAGAGTAATATTATATTCATAAACAGTCTTGCATAAAGTTGATACTTCTAATTCCTGTGTCTTTAAGTAGCTCTTGTCCGAGTGGGCCCCACTTCAGTTACACTGAATATATGAGGGTAGAGCTCAGGAATTTACATGTTTAATAAATACCCCTGGCAATTCTTCTTCAAACTTAGGTTTGACAACCATTGAGTCTTTTTTTCTACTAACTTTATATTTTGAAAAACGCCAAATCTATAGGAAATTGAAAAATACGTAGTACAATGAATGTCCATGTAAAGTATATGTTTTAGATTAGATTCACTCATTGGTAACACGTTGCCACATTTTCTTCCTATCTATTCTCTTTTTTAACCAATCACTTTGAGAGTTAGGGGCAGTCATAATGACACTTCAAATATTTCAGTTTGTTTCACCTAAAAACAAAGACATTCTACTTATAACCATAATTCAGTTGTCACATTCAGGATAAACGTTGACACCCAAATATTATCAAATATGTAATTCATATTCCTATTTCCCCAGTTGTTCCAATATTGTCCTTTATAGCTTTTTGGGTTTTCTGAACCCAGGATTCAGTCAAGGATCACAATTGCAAAGAGCTGTCACATCTCTTTAGTCTCCTTTAATCTAGATAGAATGGCTCCCCCATCTTTTTTTGTTTGTTTGTTTTGCATGTCACTGACATCTTGCAACAGTATAAAATAATCATTTTGAAGAATGTCCTTCAATTTGAATTTGCTTTACTGTTTCCTAATGACTGGACTTAAACAGTTTTGTCAAGATAACATGTGTCCACTTGTTCATTATTGATAATGCTAGGTTTTGCCACTTAGTGCAATGTCCACCATATTTCTTTGCTATAAAGGTGTTTTTTCTCTTTGTAATTAATAAATAATCTGAGGGTAATACTTTGAAACTAATCACTTATTCTTATGCCTAAGAATTTTGAATGAGCCTACATACTACAATTAACTCAACAATCACAGATGTCGGGTTTTTTTAAAACTTTTTTTATTGTAATATTTTCCTCTTAATATTTTCCTTTGTACCTTGAACATAGTATCAAAATCTAATAAAGCCATCTTTCTTTAATACTAATTTTTCTATAAAACCAGAATTTAAGATATAAACACTCTTATCTCCTAAATAACTTCAAATTGCCAAAAATTAGTGTTTGGCAGGAAATGTTTTTCCAATCCACAGTTCTCTAAATCACCGTAATTTATTAAGTGTGATAAATGATGTGCTGCTAACATATTTATCTTTGTATTCTTAGTCCACTTACAGATAAAAGGTTATTTTGTTCTGCTTCATAAATACTATGGGTGGTGAACAGTTTTATAAGATGACTGATTCATTTTTTTAGTAAATGAAAAGATAATGCATTTTAAGCTATCTTTTAAGCACTGCTGAAATCCAACTGTGGCCGTGGAATGCACTCCATGTTGATTTATATACACTGAAGACCATAATGTGACAAAGGCAATATCTATCATTGACTTTGAATGAACCTTGTCCCATCCACTTTTTGTATATGTAGATATTTGACTATTTAATCTTACATGCTCAGATAAGATTATCTATTTGGCTGTAATCGGTATGTTTTGTCATAACAAACTACAAATTTCTCACATATTTCATTCAACGCTACTTCACCGTGTCTCATACAATGCCAGCACCCTGAGAAACCTCAACTGTGAATAGAATCCTATTATTTAAGCAATATTGGGGTTTATTTTCCTACAAAGAGTGTTAGTTTAGAAAGCACCTGATTCTCCCTATAGATTCTTACCATTTGGTTGAGTTTCTCTCACCATAGTGTTGATCTACTTAGCAAATGACTGGCTGGCAATTGGGATAGAATTAGCTCAGTCATTACCAGGATTTGGCAAGCAGGAGGCTAGGGGCGATGCTCTCGGCTTTGTCAGAGCCCAAGAGCGAGTGCGCTGATGTGAGGGGTCATTACTCAGTGGTGATTAGCATCATCCATTGGTCCCACTTCCACACCATAAACCATCACCACTGCACCAAAGCCCCTTAGCATTTTGCTGCCCCATTTAAGTCATAGTTGCTGATGAAGTTCAATATGAAAATATTTATTAATCACTACCAATAAGCAAAGCAGTGTTAAGCAGTTTTGGAGGTAATAAATGCAATCCCTTCCTTTAAGTAAATTACAAGCCAGTAAGAAAATAGGATGATCTTTTCTAAATTTTTATTGGGGGGGTCTTTTTAAAAAATATTTATTGGATGATTTTTTTTTAAGTAGCACTATTATATCTCAGATTGTGGCAAATGCCAAAAAGGGGGGGGGGAGGCATAAAAATCTAAGAAAATTTGAAAAAGAGAAAGAGAAAACTAACCAAGAAACCACCCTGCCAGGTGTTCTGAGAATATAAGATTTTCTGACAATACAAGAGTATAGGAAGTCTTCTGGTATAAACTGTCCTGAGAGAATCATGGCTTTTAATTTTCAGAAAACCCATCAGAGTGGGAAGTTAGTCCTCACTATTTTAGGCAGATTATTTTCGTAACTTTCCAAATCAAAATGACAAGATTTGGACACATTCGTTCATTTCACCATTCAATACATTTTATTAAACGGCTGCTAGAAACTGGAGCCTGGGCTCTGACCAGGTGGTGTAATAGTCAATGAAACAATCTAGTTGGATGGTGCAGACATAGTAATGCATCAATTTCACTGCATCATCTATGTTGTCTGTGTGTGCAGGTGAGATGTGAGGTCACAGGAGGAATACCTCCCCCATTCTGGAGGTTTCAAAGACAGAGTTCCAGAAAGAGACACTTTTGGATTTCAAGCTAAAGAAGCAGTATTTCAGCCCAGAAAACAACATGAGCCAAAGCCCTAACTGTCCCAAGCACTGTACTCCTATGTCACAAGACCCTCCAATTACAGATATCTGGCTCTAAGGAAAACAGTTTACCCTCTAGAGAGCACAATAATATAAATAATCTTCACTTCCCATTATAATATTATTGGTGCACAAGAATACACCATCCTGCTCCATTTAGAAGGCATTTGTTTACCACAATCTAGAGATATTAAATACTTGTGCAAATTAAATCAGCCCTTGGTTAAGTCATATGCACTAGTGCTGGCCAGCCGGTCAAACGCTTAAGGATTTTATTTTAAATAAAGAGAGAACAAAATTATTTGTGAGCATTAGAACTTGCATGGCATTTGTTTGGGAAATAAATTACAGTTCTCTGGTAGGAGAAAAACATCAGAGAGGTTTGTGCACTTAATAAATACTGTGGTGATGACCCGATTTTCAGTCTGACTGAAGAACTGCAAAGACAGTCTCAGCTCTGCTCAAGATGCAGCTGAAGCTCATTTTAGATGATCAGTGAAGTGAGGGAGGTTGAACGTCCTCAGTGCAGCAGTTAAGTGATCTCGGCAGAGAGAAGAACCAAAGAGATTTGTTCTAGTTAAGGGAATGAATATTTGGAACTGCTTCTGCAGCACTCAGGGGAACATTTTCCTTATTTGCTAATATGAACTAAGAAATAAATTCATCACATTTGCCAAAGTCTCTACACAATGTAAGATTGAAAGAGGTTCAACAGATTTCTTAAGAGCATCTGTGATGCCTGGTATCTGTGAGCTCCTGTGTATCCATTTGAATGGCTCCCTTGCCCAACCCCACGTGTGAAATGTGACACATGAGAGCATCTTTTCCTGTCTCTCTGGGACCCTGTTCTATCATCAGCTCTTTGCTCTCATGTGTCTTCCATCTCTTCCACTCTACTGATTTCTCAGCATTTATACATTCTATGTCTCTCACATTTTTTAAATATGAAGGATATTTTTTAGCCATGCTTCTCTGGCTTCTTTCTTGTTGCTATTCTTCTATCCATAGTCATAATCCTTGACAAATACTTTGCAGTCACCATCTGAACTTCCTTACCGTGCAATGGTTCTCCAGTCTGGCTTCTGCCCCCACATTCTGCTCTATCTGCTCAAACAACGATCACCTACGCCTCAGTGCTGAAACTGATGGACTCTTCCTCATGCCTTGGTATTGACCTCTTGGCAATACCTGACTGGTGACCACTCTCCTCTTTGTAAATATCCTTCTTCGGCTTCCGAAACGTTGTCCCCAACTCATGCTCTCTCTGAGGTTGCTGACTATTGCTTCTCTCTTTTGCGGACTCCTTTTTCCCTCTCTCATATCCCTTAAATATTGCTGCCATTAACCTTCTTTTTTTTACACAGCTTCAAATATCTTCTTTCACCTGGTGAATCCCACATCTACGTTACCAGGAGAGGATCATCTCTTGAGTGCCATGCTTGTAATGCCACCTGCCTGTGCAACAGCTCTACCTGGAGGTCACATAAGCACTTCAAACTCAATACTGTCAAAAAACCAAAGCTATCATCTTCCATTCCTGATTCTCTCCACTACTCATGATTGATCAGGCCTACCTTTGAGGAATGTTTTTTGTCTATCACTGAATTTACACATGCATTTTTTAAGCTTATCTATTCTATTTACTGAATTATAAGTTCTCTGGGGAAAAGAGCTCTGCCTTACTCATTTTTGTATCCACAGTACCTAGCAATGCCATAATTATTTGGGAGCTATAAATGAATGAATGGAATGAGGTGAGGTCCACCTCATAGCTGTATGTTTTGTGTTTTTTTTGGCACTAAAGGAAGTATATCAGATAAGAGTCCCAACAAACGGTTGGACTGCTCCCTGGCAGAACTGCTCGGTGAAGGATCTCTTTTATTTCTCCTGGCAGCTCTCAAAACACTGCCATGTGCCACAGTATTCTCTCTCCCAGGAAGCTACAAGAATGCAATCCCAGGAGAACATATAAGGAAAGAAAAGTGCCCATAAGAGCATAGCTATGTGCTAACACATATATATGGAATCTAAAAAAAATGGTTCTGATGAACCTAGGGTCAGGACAGGAATAAAGATGCAGACATAGGGAATGGACTTGAGGACACGGGGAGGGGGAAGGGTAAGCTGCGATGAAGTGAGAGAGTAGCATTGACATACATACATTATCAAATATTAAATAGATAGCTAGTGGGAAGCAGCTGTATAGCACAGGGAGATCAGCTCAGTGCTTTGTCACCACCTAGAGGGGTGGGATAGGGAGGGTAGGAGGGAGATGCAGGAGGGAGGGATATGGAGATATATGTGTATGTATAGCTGATTCACTTTGTTATACAGCAGAAACTAACACAACATGGTAAAGCAATTATACTCCAATAAAGATGTTAAAAAAAATTAAAAAATAAAAATAATTTATTAAAAAAAATAAGAGTACAGCTATAAGGAATGAGTACATTTACAAAGGAAACACAGTGTCATGCTCCAGGGAGAAGGACCAGGTATTTCTTCTTTTTTGACATTTAACATTCAGCAGACTGAAAGTATTCATTCTGTAGTAATGGATAACAGCCTTGACATATGTGAGAAGATTTTAGCATTAAGCCTTACAAATCACAAAAATCTCAAAAGAAATAAATTTAGTTGGAGAGATAAAATTGCTATAGGGGAACAGCAGGACTTCCAGCCTTCAAGAGTACATATATATCAGTGTCCAAGGAGCCTTTGGAGTTTCTAGCCCACATTAAAATAAACAACTATGCAGAAGATTCTAGGAGGGGCAGGAGGGGCACCTCACCTGGTCTACAGGAGGCAAGGGAGTCCTGTCGGAGAAAGTAAAGCCTGAGCCAATTTTCAAAAGTTAACTTTTAAACTGGATATTATAAGCAGAAAGAAGAGCTTGTAGTAGACTTCCCTGGTGGCGCAGTGGTTAAGAATCCACCTGCCAATTCAGGGGACATGGGTTTGAGCCCTGATCCAGGAAGATCCCACATGCCACGGAGCAATTAAGCCAGTGCACCACAACTACTGGGCCTGCGCTCTAGAGCCCGCAAGCCACAACTACTGAGCCCACGTGCCTAGAGCCCACGCTCCACAACAAGAGAAGCCATCGCAAGGAGAAGCCCACGCACCGCAACGAAGAGTAGCCCCCGCTCACCGCGACTAGAGAAAGCCCACACGCAGCAACTAAGACCCAACGCAGTGAAAAATAAATAAATAAATAAATAAATTTTTTTTTGAGTTTTCAACTTCAGGAAATTTAATATTGATACAATATTTTTATCTAAGCAAACAACCATATGCCAATTTTTTAGTTGACCTAATAATTTCCTATGTAGCATTCTTTTTTTTTTTGAATTTTTGAATTTTATTTATTTTTTTTATATAGCAGGTTCTTATTAGTTATCCATTTTATACATATTAGTGTATATATGTCAATCCCAATCTCCCAATTCATCCCACCACCCACCACCCCCCCCCCTCGCCGCTTTCCCCCCTTGGTGTCCATACATTTGTTCTCTACATCTGTGTCTCAAATTAAATTCTTTTAAAATTAAAAAAAAAAAAGGAAGAGCTTGTAGTAAGGCATAGGGGAGTAAATACGACATCTCATTTGGGGAGCTGTGACAAGTTTGCCAGGACTTAAATATAATGCAGGTGTATGGGAGGTGGGAGATAGGAAATGTCGCAAGGAACAAAGCCGGAGGCAGCTGGCATGCTGTGCTTTGCAGTTTGACATACATGGTAGATGGGGAGCCATAGCGGAATTTTGAGTAGGTAAGTGGCATGATCAGATTTCTGTTTCAGAAAGATAATTCTGGAGCTAAAGTATGTGATAAATTTGGGAGGAATATGCCTAGAGGCAGGAAGACAAGGAGACCATTGGAATAACCAGGCAAAACTCAGGTTAGTGGAAGAAGGCAAAGGAACTGATTCAGCTGTAATCCAGCAAGATGAATCACTAGAACCTGGTGTATTGTGGAACAAACAAGAAGGGTGTAGGATGATTCCCAGAGTTCTAGCTTCATTCAGTAATATATATGCATATATATACATATACGTATATATATATGTGTATATCTATATAAAATTATTTCCCAGGCTCTGTTAATACAATAATAAACAAGACACATTCTCTACGTCTGCACTAAGCTGGGATGAAGTGAGAGAGTGGCATGGACATATACACACTACCAAATGTAAAAAGATAGCTGGTGGGAAGCAGCCGCATAGCACAGGGAGATCAGCTCAGTGCTTTGTGACCACCTAGAGGGGTGGGATAGGGAGGGTGGGAGGGAGACGCAAGAGGGAGGAGATATGGGGATATATGTATACGTATAGCTGATTCACTTTGTTATAAAGCAGAAACTAACACACCATTGTAAAGCAATTATACTCCAATAAAGATGTTAAAAAAAAAATTCATTCTCAAAATGAATGCTGTTCTTAAAAAACAATTTAAGAGGTTTTCCTACATTTGAGATATAAGCTTTTGTGACCCACAGCCTATAAATAAGCTGATTCTGATAAAATTTCTACTTATTCAAGGTTTATAAAAGTTAAAAAACTAACACAACAATGTAAAGCAATTATACGCCAATAAAGATGTTTAAAAATAAATAAATAAATAACATAAAATAAAATGCAGGGAACCACACACACACACAAAAAAGACACAGCCCTAAGCCTCAAAGAACTCACAGTCTAGAGGATTATAGACAAGTAAAAAGGGTCAAGAAAAGTATGCAATGGGGACTTCTAGCCCTGAATTGGGATTTGATATAAGATTTCTGAAAGAAGTAGCATTTCTGCTGAGATCCCATTGATAAAAAGTACCAGCTAAGTGAAATTGTCTAGGGAAATATTCCTGGCAGACGGACTAGCATGTGAAAAAACATAGAGGTAAAAAAGCAAAACTTGTTTGTTCGTGCAACTGCAAGAAAGACTGGATAACACCATACACCAAGAGCAGGAAGAGAGGAGGATAAAAAGGCTTATGGTGGTGATGAACCCAACTTTGGGCATGTTGAGATGGAGATGTCCGTGGGATGTCCAAATGGAGCGGTTGGGTTCCGGGGATATCATCATTGTCTAATATCATCATTGTCTAATATCATCATTCAATGATTTGAACCATTGAAATAGATTTGAAAGACAAGATAGAAAGTAACACTGTAAGGGTGGTAAGATTTCCCAGGGAGAGTGCAAAGAATGAGAAGAGAGAGGATAATGGACAAACAATCACAGGGAACACAACCATATTTAAAGAAGAGATGGAGGAAAAAAATTGTCAAATGATACAGAATCAGGAGGAGAAAGAAGAGAGATAATGGGAAATCAAGAAATGAAAAGAGTTTCAGGGAAACTTCCGACACGTTCGAGATATGTTTGAAGGACCAGGTCTCTCCTAGGGAAAAACGCATCCTAAAGGAAGAAGTTTGCTCCAGCGTAGTACAGGCTGGTCTCCAAAGGAAAGAGTGATTTTTATTAGAGCTTGCTTCCTGTTTTCGGTTCTAGTTCTCAGGGACTAATGTCTGAACCCTGGGAAGATAAAATATCACTAATGAGTGATAAAAATCTAAAGAGCCATTCATTCAAATAAGGTATTGCATCAGAATGGCCTCACTGCCTACCTGTATCAGATCCTGGCAAGAATCTCTGTCTGGGGCAACTGCTGGAACTCACTGAGGCAGAGAAGGGACACAGGACCAGAGCATCAGGCTGGACCAGCCCACATCTGTGACCGAGAAGACACAGGAAAAAAAAAAAAAAAAAAAAAACACAGGAAGGGAGGAAAATGCTGAGAGTCACCTACAAGTTGAGATCTAGTTCATCATCACTCTTAAAACACAAAAAATGCCACAAAGGAGAAGCGGAAACTGTGATAGAGCTAGAATCCCTAAAATTACGGCCGAGAGAGCCAGGGATGTGCCCTTATATTACTTCTGATGTGATGCATGACGTCTCACACTGTGTGACCCAGGGAGCCAGGGTCTCATAAACATGTGATCCCTGCGAGAGATGGGGTAGATGAGAGGAGAAAAAAGCAACTTGCATCCAAAATTAAGGTATTTTAAAGACGAAAATATTAGTTCCACTTATTTTCAAATATTCAAATGACATTTTAAAGTGTTTTACCATGTGAACATATGACTTAACTTGAGGATTTTACTCCTTTCACAGATTGGAGCTGTCTGTCTAAAAAGGAATATGTGAGCCATTTTTCATCTACTGACCACAGCGTTTAGGTCAGTTATCAGCAACAAGATATCCTGTAAAAAGTTAAACCGGTGAAAAATATAAGCCATCTTGAAACAGAAAACCTGGTGGCAGAGAACCTTCAATTTCTTTGGCACAATGAAGCTAGATGTAGCATCTGTAGAGTCTGTTCATACACCCTTTCCATAGATGGCTTGTGAAACCAACACTCACACTCACACGAGAGCCTTCGGGGAAGCCAGATTTCACTCCCCCACCCTTCAAAGTTCTAACATAAGGAAGAAAATCTGAAGTCGTATCATCTTTAAGAGACTTTATGGAGAGAGATGAGATGCCAGGCATGGAATGCCCACTGCCTGCCAAGGGGCTCTGCCTGCTGTCATGTGTTTATGAAAGAAAATGCCCACAGCCACCAAGGTCTTCAGCCCTTTCCACAAAGTATCTAAAGGCAACAACAGAGAGGAAAGACAATCCTCTGGTTCAGTAAATAAACAAAGAACTTGCATCCCCAGAGACTCATCCAACTTCATGAACACTTTTTAAATGGTGATCATATTGTCTCCAGGGAAAGGACAATGAAAGAAGAGGCCATGATACTATCCTGCTGCCATACGTCTGGCACTGGAGATCATAAAACTCTGAATGAGAGCAACGTGAGCCAGTGACCAGAGCTCTCCCTTGGATTTATGACCAACCTGCTCTTCATTTTCACCCAGTGAGGGCACTCACGTTCTTAATAAAATGCTTTGAAATCCTGACACGAGAAACACAAAGCATTATCATCGCTAAAATCCATAAAGTTCTCAGTGCTTCTCCAGAGATCTCAGCTAAACCACAGAAGGGGAACACTGATAGGCTCCCTACCTTATTTAAAAACAAGCACATGCAAATATCTGGACTCAGAGAAAAATGGCTTCTCTTATAAACTGACCGTTTTTCTGGTACTAACACAGACTTCACCTGCAGTTACCTAAATGCAGCAGCTCTCCCTCTGCGCGAGCGCCTGAGCTCCAGACAAGGTCAAGCACGCTCCATCTCAGGAGGAGTGACTCTTTTTTAACGGCAATGCTTTAGAAATGACTGACGTGGACACCCAGAGGTTCTTAATGGACCAGTTGCAATCACCACAATGGATGCTGTTTCAGGAGCTGCCTTTCATATTTGCTGTGCAAATATGAAAAACGTGTGGGTTTATTGATCTGAATAAACCATCCCTTGATGTAAAGAAGGTAAGATCTTTGTTAGTCACCGACTATTTCAGTACCAATAAGGCCACCCTTTGGACAATGTGTTCCCTTTCAGACCTGTTGCTTCTCATTTGGTTTGTTTGGTTTGGTTTCAGCTCTGCGTCCGCTTAGAAAAAGACCTTCACTCTTATTTCTTCTCATCCTGTTCATAGCATCTAGTATACAGCAGGCATGATGAAGATTTATTGTACTTCCAGATCCAACAATTCACTATACATTCTTTGTTAGGACACTGAACACTAAGGAACATATTAGAAACAGAAAACACTAAGGAACATATTAGAAACTGAATGTCCTAACATTCAGTTAGGACACTGAACACTAAGGAACATATTAAGAAGAATGAATAGAAAGGATCTGTATCAGAGGCTCATTTCAAGCTGGTTGAAGTTAAATAGTGCAGTTTCCACTGGGCCATAATGATTACGGGAAAATATGAAAGGGACCGCTGGGTAGTGTTATCTTTGCTTTTTATTCCTAACAGTGTCTTCGCATATAATGGACAGCTAATAATTTCTGGATGGATTGATTTTTGCCATGGTCAGTAAAAATATACATTCCAAATGCAAGGAAATTCTTTTCCACGATGAAAAATTGTGTATGTGGGGAAACCTCTGTATGTACTGCTGCCTGATCAAGGGAAATCAGAGGTTTCCAGCAATGAAATAAAATGTCTTCTCATTTTACCCATTCCCTATCTTGGCATTTATACCTAGAATTGGCAGAAAAAGAAGAAAAGAAGAAGTCTACCCACTCCCTGAATTATTTGTTTCTTTTTTTATGGCTGACTTCCTTTTTTTTTCTTCTACTCTGGCTGTCCATCAGCAAAACACCCATTCAGTTAGGTACTTATACATGCATTTTAAAAAATATTATGTACTTATGGACTCCTGGTTGGCACTTCATGAGGTGGTTCTAGATGGCTGGGCAGGAAAAGATAGGGGTTTGAAAATTGGGCAGTAACAGCAATGGGCTATTAAGCAATTCTGCATGATTATCATAGTGCTTATTACATATTTGTTATTTTTAGTATATGCTCAATAATTAAAACATAGTTTCATAATTAAAACGCAAATAAACCCTGAGATGCACCAAAAGAATCCAGTATGTTTTACTGTTACTAGGTACATATTTCTCATATGTGAATGTTGTCACCTTTTAAATATAAACTTACTTCAGAAGCTAATATGAAGTATGCAGTGAATTTCCTGGTTACATAAAAGGTACATAACGAACAAAGTTTAATAGTTCTCTGATTATAATGCAAAAGGAGTCAACTTAGTGACAAATGGTTTCCTTTAGTGAAAAGGGGTTGAGACCATTGTTGCTTTTGAATTTCAGTGGCTAATAGCTGGTTAATCAAAAGGGGAAAAGATCCATATGACTATTTGCTCTCTGTAGGAGGTCTTACAGTAACTTAAGTGTCACAAATGCCAATAAAACTGAATTGATTTATTTGCTTTTAAGCATAATATTCCTGATGTAACATACCTCAATTCTGTTTACATTTTTGGTCTAGGAATAATCATACTTTATATTAAGTCTATAAACTTCAGTACTAAGTTATCAGCAATAAAAGTTTATATTTAGGTAACAGACAAGAAAAAACAGTAATCAATTTTAATTAGTTATTTTTTTGGAATCCCCTAACATCCAAAATTAAAATAATCATACATACATGTAAATACCCAGCTTGTAAAAGCAATTTCTTAAATTGTTTTAAAGTCATGTGCAATTTCCAACTTCTTGATACATCAGAGAGAACATATGCAAATGTATCCAGTTTGGCATTTGCGGGAGAAAATCCCTTAGATGGAGAATTTCATTGGCTGCTCAGATAGGAAAGTCATTTCGGTTTCACTTAAAAATTAACACATCCTCTCACTGACATTTAAGACCAGTAATTGGCTGTGAAGTGCTCAGTGATGCTTTCAGAGGAAATGTGGTATATATATAATGAATATAAATGTGGTCTATATGTATATCATTATATAGATATAAAGATATATATAATGGTATGTATAGAAACTTCTAGTTTGCTAATCTACTACATCATCCTGTTGCTGGAAGGTATTGTATGTAATAATATTGGCATTATATTGTATGAAATAATATACTATTGAAAAAAAAGTGACTGGCTTTTTTTCTCTCAAAGACTTTCTGAGATGGTAAAATTTGAATCAAACACCTTTTCCAATAAAACTAGTAGCTGGAGAGCAAAAGGAAAGGATACAAGGCTCAAGGAAGCGCTCCTACACTGATTTCTCTGTCTTTTCATTCTTGTATATATTCTATTGCATTTTTATAGCAGCTGTGTGATATATCTAGACAAATTTTAAATATAAATTATAATATGGAAAGAATGAAGAAAAAGGAAAGAGAAAGGCTGAGGGGCACAGAATGCTTAAATACCTAAATTATACACTCCTCTATGTAAAATATTTTCCATTTTTCTTAATAAATTAAATTCAGATTGTGGAACAGTTAAGGGAAAACATCCAGATAAAAGGAAATAAAAGAATCAAGCGATGGTTGGAGAACATATCGTATTATCTTTTTTCCCTTATTTTCAAATTTTACCCTTATCATTTATCTCCTAAACATTTAGAAAGGATACAGAAAACAAGACCAGCAACTGTAATCCATCATCAAGCATTTTGACTTCTATCCCAGGAACAAGCTCCAGCTAAAGAATGATCGCTTTTAGTTTTAATGTGTTTGTATAAAAAATATTCACCAAGCACCCACGATGTGTCAGTTTCTTAAGGGCTCCACTTTGACATTATACATTCCATGTTCTCTCTTACCAAATACGTAACAGTGCCACCTGGAATTCCTCACTATGAGACACAAGTAATATTGGGGAATATTGAAATTTTTTCCATTAACTAGAGAGAGCTGACTACTTGTCAGAGTTGTAAGAACTTTTTATTGGATAAAAAAAAAAAAAAAAAGAGTGATGTAGCATTAGGCAATTACCATATCTGTAATTCTCTCTGAACATACAAAAAAATGTACTGAAAATCTCTTTCAGTTTATATTAATCTTTAGGTTCAAGAATTTAAGGAAAATTATATGGACAAATATATACATGAAAGGCTACTTTGAAGGGCTTTTGTTCAAGATAATGCATTGTGTTGAGTACACATTTAGAGATAAACACACAATCTGATTATTGTTAATGCCTATTTTTCAATAAAGACTGTTTTAAAAACTTGTAGTCCAATGAGGGCTAAACTCAAGGACCATATTCATTTTGAAACGTATTTAGTGGAGCTATAAGCCTATTCCTCCATGCCATTGCCCTATAAATAGCAGTTCTGATTGTCACATAATTGTGGTTTCATTTTTCAATGAGGAAGGAGGAGAGTTAATGAGAACCTCTCAGTTTTTTTCTGACCAAAGTACAATACTAGAAGGAGTACTCTGGAGAACATAAAAATGATTATGTCTATTCAATTTACAGTATTAGCTCCTAGTCCTTAAAAGTAAAAACAAAATAAAACAAAATACTACTTAATCTCTAGCATTTTACCTAGGACAAAGCTATGTAGAAGATTTCAAAGAACATCTTTCAAAGAATGCTATCATTCATAGTTCTGAAAGCATGGCTCATGAAAACCACATAGGCTAATCACTTGTTTTAATTATGCATCAAATATTTAAAATATACCTAAATTACGAAGAAGCGTTATCATACTATCTTCAGCCAAAGAAGGCAATCACCCATTCAGAAAACAAAGAAGAAAATGTTAATTGTTGTTTGAAATATGAATTATTATAATTTTGGGAAAGCACTATGGCAATATGCATCAACAGTGCTAAAATATTCATAATTGTTTTTAACTTGGATTTGCATTTCTATAAAACAATTTGAAATTCTCCAAAATTTTAATATCCTTAATATTAAAATATACAAATATTCATTAGAAGAAAATTGAAATGAAGGGCATGGTTAAGTAAAGTATGGGACATACATAGAGAAAAATATTACTAAGTCATTATAATAACCCTTTTGAAGTTTTCTTTAAAGTTTTGTTGATACATAACATTCATATAAAAATTCATTACTGGATGAATTTTCACAAAATAAACACACGTGTGTACCTATGCCCCAATTGAGAAACAGAATGTTACCTTCATTCCAATGTGTATACAATTTAAAAACCTAGGTTCTATTAGTGTAGACCTCAGGCGAGGAGCATCAACCTCACATGGGGAATTTTTATGTTCTCTACCTTGCAAATCCTAAGATTCTACCCCAGACCTACCCAGTTAGAAGGCCCAGAAATAATGAGGATCTGCACTCTGTTTTATCAAAGCCTGTAGGGGATTCTGAGGCACACCAACATTTAAGAACCACTGGCCCAGGGAAATGTATTTTGTTATAAACTGAAAACAGTACTCATACGTATTATTTTAATGATATAAAAATAGGCGTACGAAAAAAGAATAAAAGTAAATATGACAAATAGCAGCTATTGCTAGAGAATAAAATTGTAGGTGATTTTTATTTTCTTCTTTATATGTTTTTGTATTATCCAGATTTGCTGAAATGATTATAAAACTTTGGGGATATTATTGAACACATCTGTTTTGGTCTTTGAAAGGACGTTATCATCAGCTAAACCAGAAGAGCTTCATATGATGACACCATACAGTCGGCTTGCTTGAACTCACTGTCATTACAATTTCCTTTCTGCATACCAATATCTACACGTGGGGTATAGAAGAGAGAAAACCCTACCCAATTATTCTTTAAATGTTCAGCAGAATAAACGTACAGTTACCAACTGAACACACTGAAAGCTGCACAGATGGAAATAAATATTGCCTTGCATGAACAAGGAGGCAATCTTGAAATTGGAAGGCAAGTTAAATCCTCAAAGGCTTCAAATTTACTAAGCCTTTTTATTTTAAGGAACATGACCTTTCTAAAAGAAGCTTTTCAATTCCATCTCTCCCCAAAAGGCTAAAATAAGTAGTTCTTTATCACAGCAAAATGGATCGCCAATGAGGATAGATTAAAAGAGCAATTCAGGAGCTACAAAACATGGAACCTAACTCGGATGATAATAAAGTAATTATAGTAGTTGCTATCAGTGCCCAGCCCATATCCCTCAGTCTTATTTCTTCAGAAATCAGGACTTCCACAAGCCAGTATTGGTCAATCTGTGTTTGAAGTCTTTTCCGGAAGGCTGCTCTGTTCTAGGGCTCACAGATTAGAAGTGCCAAGGACTTAACATTCAGAGGAGCAGCACTCGACCAATGACTGGCAATGTGAGTGTATGAATACCTCAACTCCCTCGACCCACCTAGCGGGATAATTCTGAAGCACACATCTCAACAATTCCCGGAGATTCCCTGAGGTATAAATACCTCAACTCCCTCGACCCACCTAGCAGGATAATTCTGAAGCACACATCTCAACAATTCCCGGAGATTCCCTGTGGGATTGAGCTTCTCTCACAGGATGGTAACACATATACTTCGCAGACTGCTTCCCTTCCCTCTATCACTTTTCTATGTCCTTGCTGATGTTCCTTGTACCTCCCAAATAATTGACTTGCAATTGAATCCTTGTCTCTGTATTTCTTGGGCAATGAACACAAGGAAAGTGTTGATTTGCTGAATAACGTAGAAGACAGGGTAGGTATTACTTCCAGTAAGTTTATTAAAATGCACTTTTATAAGCCTTGGGGATTACACTCATTGCTATGATAATTATGAAAGTAAACTAACCTTGCTAATTAGACATTGCTTCTTGAGGGTTTGAGCAGTCCTCAGTTTTCCTGTGAAGGTTTGAACCATTATTCATACAGTGAAAGAGGCACATCAAGATGAGAGTCAAAATTATTTAACAATAGGTGTGATGTGATCATTATTATAATAACTTGAAAAATAATAGACACTGCCATAGAGCTAGGCCAAATCTCGTTTGCCACCTATTAACCATTTGGTGCCAGGATTGAGAGGACTTTCTGGGGTCTCGGGGGAGAGTCTGGAATAACATAGGGATATTATAAAGGCTCAGGCAAGTGGATGTATAACAACTAGTTTAGAAGAATTTCAATATTTTAATAATCAGTAAGTCCCTACTGGTGCATACCAACTGAATATCAACATATTCAAAGAAAAATCTTGAACACTATATATATGAATGTCTTCTTATTATAATATAAACAATCTAGCATTATTTCCAATGGGATCAACATATTTAACATGCAAAATAACTGCCAAGGGGCACTCTGTTCTTGGGACTCAAGTTTTCACAGAAAACAAATGTGAAGAATGTGGATAATTTTAAAGTAAAACACAGAAATGCTTTCAATCCAGCAAAATGGCCATCAACAAAGGATAAATCCTCCTGGTGATGTGAGTGTAACTCCTCATCGTAAATGAATATAACATGCTTATTGAAATACAGTAGCCTCCTGACTGGAATACCTCCTTATTTACACTATGCTATAAACACACAAGGAATTCGCCCTGTGTTGAGTGCTGAATAAAAAGGTGAACAAAAATACACAGTTGCTAAAAAAGGTTTGTAATCTCCAAGAACTACGTGGGAATTCAGAGGCCAATAGTCGGTTAAGGCTGAAATACAAAGTGAGTGGCCATGGTTATCAAAATGATTCCCTACAACCTTGGGCAATTAACTAAAATGTCAAAGATGAGACTGCCTGAAAAAAATATTGTTCCTACCATAGTTGTACAGAAAAGAAAGAAGAAAAAAGAAAGAAAGGCAAAGAAAACTAGCAAGCAAAATATTCCATGAAAGATTCAGGATTTACAGTTTTTAACAATATTTTATAAGCCTCAAGAACAGCTTCTTATCTAGAGAGAGAGAAAAAAAAAATCAAATTGAAATGAACTCTTCCCGAATTTATGCAAACAAGTAATGAACAAAATGATTTCTGTATTAGATTTCAACACAGGGTATTTAAAAAGAATATTTCTGCATCTGAAAAAGGTAACATCCCTGAACAAGATGTGTTTTTTTCCAGTCTCCCACCATACACAGTGAGAGTTTATGTTTCACTAAAATAGTAACACTGTCTAATCATCACAACAGAGAACTATTAGCAACTTTTCCTTTACGCATTAACTGTAAACCATACCTTTAATTAATTTTTCCCCATTCAACCTCAGATGCACAGTATTGGATGAATCATATCTTTGTGCCATGACGTTGACATCATTGATCCATACTTGCCTCACTTTTATTGATTATTCAATTAATGTTTTTTGAATAATGTAACAAACACCTGCTAATTCACCACCCCAAGACAAAAGCTACTATGTAGAGCATAACTGACATCTAATTACATGGTTCCTCCAACAGCATATCCCTTTTTGCTCTACAATGCAAAATAGGCGTCATCCAAAATTCTGTGTTCGTCATTTCCTAGCTTTCCTTTGAAAATAATTTGTTGCATTCGTATGTATCATTTGTTAGTTTGTTTTAGTTCTCTTTAATGTTACAAAAAGGCTAGCATGCTACATGTAATCTTTCGGAACTCATTTTTTTTCTATATTATGTTGCTACGATTCTCGATGATGTCACTTGTTGCTATAGTCCATTCACCTTGTTGATAATATTTTATTGTGTGAATATGCAATTTATTAACCCATTCTCCAATAAATGGGCTTTTGAGTTGTTTCCAGTTTTTACCATTGGAAATAGTATTATGGATTTTTTGGGTATATGTTTCCTTTGTAAATGTGTCCGATTTTCTCTTTAATGGAGATTTCCTCTAAAGTGGAATTTGTTGAGTCATGGTAAATCGAATGCTCAATTTCAGAAGGTAATGCCAAATTACACTCCCACCAGCAAAGAATAAGAAAGTCCATGGATCTACATCCTCCTTGAAAAGTATTACTATGTGGAAATATTGGCTGATCTTGGTTTGCCAGTGTGAAATACAAAATATATGAGATAAAACAGCCTCACTAGTGAGATAGAAACATTTGCATTTATTATAAGTCACTAGTATTAATTAATTTATAGACCACAAAATCATAATGTAAATATAATTACAATGTTTAAATTTTTGGATTGTTGTCTATTTTATTTCCATTTAACCAAATAACTTATGAATATATATTGTATAAATGAAATTATCATTCAAATAACAGTTATTTTTATTTATTTATTTTTTTTTAATTTTATTTATTTATTTTTTTGGCTGTGTTGGGTCTTCATTTCTGTGCGAGGGCTTTCTCTAGTTGCGGCAAGCGGGGGCCACTCTTCATTGCGGTGCGCGGGCCTCTCACTATCGTGGCCTCTGTTGTTACGGAGCACAGGCTCCAGACGCGCAGGCTCAGTAGTTGTGGCTCATGGGCCTAGTTGCTCCGTGGCATGTGGGATCTTCTCAGACCAGGGCTCGAACCTGTGTCCCCTGCATTAGCAGGCAGATTCTCAACCACTGCGCCACCAGGGAAGCCCAATAGTTATTTTTAAAAGCACAAGATTTATAAAAATTCTCAATTTATCAAGAAAGATCTTACCCTGCTCTATTCTTCTATAATATTTCATTCACCAATAGAGAAGGAGTCTTTCTCAAGCTTCCTCTCTGGTTTCTCTCCTTCCACAAGCCCGAGAGGGTCATTGTCTTCCATGGGTCTAATACTAATCTTTCTCTCCCACGCTAAATTTCCTCCCTGAGAAATCCCATCCAGTTTCACTGGCTTAAAATACCATTTACGTACTTGTGAATTAATTTTTGTCCTCCAATCCCAATCTCTCTTCTGAGTTCCAGATCCCAATTTCCACTGACCCACTGGACATCCTGCATCCTGAACTTAAAGGGCTCTAGGTATTTTCTGATGACACTGCTTACTAGTCACTGAAGTTTTTCCAACACTTTATTGACCCCAAATGTCAGAGATGCACTGGTGAGGAAGAGGAAGATGCTATTTGACCTAACAGAACCCCAGAAGATAAACGCCAACTAGACCATAGAAATGCTGTAGCCATTGGTCACCTTCTTGGCTATAGGTCTGAGAAGGGAATTGGACAGGCATTCAAATAGACAAGGAAAATATATACGTTCTGTCTGTTGACAAATGGTGATTCTGGATAGATGGCTCCTTGTTAGAAAACAGAATGAAAGGAAAAACGAAACAAAAAACACTAACTGGGCTTGGGGGGGAAAAAGGTCACTGAACAAGGGAAGAGTAAATCACCTTGTCTCTGAAATACATGAAAACAGTATGGAAAGTATTTATTACAGGTAACAGAACAATGTGTTAGATAAATCTTTGGCAGTCTCAACTGAATTCGTGAATCAAAAAATGAAAGAGCAAACTGATTAAAAACAAAACAGGGAAAATAACAGGAGGTCATGAAAAGGGAGAGAGGTGAGACTGTGAAAGACTGCAGATAAACTAATATTAAACATCAGATTAAAGTAGCCTTGGAGGATTTAAAATGGGTAGTATGACTGATGATGAGGCTTCCTAGTACATAAGGGACCTACTACAAGGAAAATTTCATGGTACAGATGTAGTAAATGAAAAATAAATAAGAGCACAGAGAAATTAAATAATGATAAATAATTCTATCAATAAACATGATAGTTCTAAAATTAAAAGTATTTAACTATTTCTTAAAGACCAACGAGTTGGACATGAGAATGGAGGCAAATAGAAGATCTTGATGAGTTAAAGAGGTGTCAAATATTAGCAGAGATATTTGTGACTGGCTAAAAGAACAGAAAGGCAATCATTTATGGAACAGAAAAGTAATAAAGAAGTTCCCAATTTACAAAGGGAAAAATGAAATGAACAGAAATGTAATCAAAGCAACAAAAAATAAAGAAAATAAAAAAGAGGGAGAAACGTAAAATAAATATTAAAGAGGGAAAGTATTACATCAAGAATATCAGTCATTACACTAAACGTGAACTGTCTGAATTCTCTTATGAAAAGACAAATCACTAGATAGGTCAAAATCAAAACACAGCTATATGCTGTTTAACTGAAAATACTTAAAATGAAGTAATAAAGGAAAGTCAAGTATTGAAAAATAAATTGGGAAAGCAGATAGCCATAGGACAAATATTTAAATTTGCAGGGGTATTATTTCTTATATTGACAAGAAAGCAAACCAATGGAATATTAAAAACAGTTGATAAGCAATCTTGATGACTGCAAGTATATGAAAAGAAGCTCATAGTCACTAATGAGGAAAGCAAACTAAAGGAATTAGGTATCTTCTTATACCCATCAGAGTGGCCAAACTTAAAAGACTAAGAACATATGTTGTAGAACATATGTTGAGAAAATGAGAAAATAGTATAGTGGAACTATGAGGTGTTGGCACTTTTTGGAAATCAATCTAGCAACATTTCATAAAATTAACAATTGGTATGTCTTCTGAGCCAGCAATTTCATTCTTGGTACTGAATCTCCTAGAAAGAAAATCCCAAGGGAAAATAAAAGTATTTAAAGGAGAATGGTTGAATAATACTGGTATATCCATAGGGAATAATATGCAGCTACTACAAAGAATGAATATGAGCTATAGTAATTCGTATTTGAGGAATTTCCAAGAGGTATTTTCAAGCAAAAAAAGCAAGATACAGAAAAGTGTATCATATACCATTTTTTAAAAGACAAACAATAACAATGGAAACCCTGTATGTGGAGGAAAATGTGCGAGGATGCATTCTAGATGTTAACATGTGGTACCTGGTGGAGGAAGGGGCTGACGGATTAAATATGCTGAACCTTTTTTCAGAGCCGATGAGGATAACCAAAACTATGGGCCTGTGATCCGATTCAATCTTACTTTTAAACTATCAAAATGTGGGCAATACACCTGCATACATTTAAAACATGCTGCTCAAAACCAGTCACATAACTTCATTTATAAAACAAGTATGCGTATTTCATTCTCATGAGAAGAGATTTGTTAAAAGACATAAGGATTTACTTTCAAAAGTCCTAGCACACTCTCTATTGGTCTGGAAAATTAAATGGGTAGGGAGTTTTTTGTCCTAGGGACTGAAAGGCCTTCAATCCTTTATTGTTTATTCTTTTTTTCTCTCTGACTCCTTGCCCTTTACTCTCCCTAAGGATGAAATTAATGGTCAGCTGCACCTGTCCATCTGACCCAGTTGGTTAATTCAGAATTAAAATTGACTTATTCAGCAACACTGCAATCCCTGTAGCTCTGCAATGATAGCAATAATTCTAATTAAAAATGTACCTATTCCTGCATGTATTATCTAATCCATATATACCCTTTTAAAAAAGATAATTAATGCTTCTACTTGTTGTCTCTGGGTTTTCAGTATCTCTCTGTCGATAATAGCTTTGCTTTTAATCATTTGTTCCTGTTAAAAAGCAGAAATAGGCAGAAAGAAGAGGAAAAAAAAACATCACTTGCGTCTCTATAGAGAAATTGCTTGGAAACCTGTCAAAGTTTCTTTAGATGATTTAAATGAGGGAGGGTAGCTTTTACAGGAAATGAATGTGAGACAACAGATGAGGTTGGGAAATTCATTGTGGATAATCTTCTTTAACATTAGGGTGCCCAATGCATTGTGTGTATGTATTTGTATGTGGGCACGCAAATCTGTATGCATTTATGAGGATTCAAAATTGCATATGCTTCAAAAATAAAAATCTCCAGAATGAAATCAACTGATATTTTTTAGTAGCTTACAGCAGTCCTAGGCTCTGCTGAGTGAACACACCACTCGATAGAATATATCTTGAGTTGTCCTGATTCAGAAGCATAGTCAAATATTATCCCAAGCATTCTTACAAAGAAAATAGGATCCTCATGTTTCAGACCTATTTATACATAAAAATTAGGTTGTCCTAAATGGGCAGAGATTCTTGGTTACCTGTTTAAAAGCAATTATTTTCATCCGGACTGAAACTAACCAATTAGCTAGCATTTCTCTTTTTATATTTGGTAATAAATCTTTCCCTATTTTTACATTGTTCATGTTTTTGTGTTATTTCATTTTGTTTCTATTTCTTGTAAGAAGCTATGGTTAGAGTTTATTTTCTTCTCCTATTAATTTTTGTCTATTATGGAATTCTAAGCTATTTATTCTTATAGTATATGATATGTCTAATCTTAATTCTGAAATCTTATTTTTTGTTTACTGTTCTACTCTTCTTTCACGTTTTCTTTATATTTTGTCTTTTGTTATGTGAACTGTAATTTTTCTTTGTTTTTAGAGATTTGCTTTATCATCTAAGGATTTTGAAATATTCATACACTTGGTTTTTTAAAACTTCTATGGGAGACTATGAGTTCTTCAAAAGTATGCATATTTTTTTTCTCAAAGTCAAGTATGAAACAATCTCTTGATACTGCCGATATAAATCTAGGTATTCAGGACGTATTTGTGTTCCCTTATAATAGCCTCATATTCCTTTTATTATTATAATTTGGAATTTTTAGTATTTACAAGAACTGCTTTTGGTAATCAACCTAATTTTATTTTTAACTGATTTAAATGTCATTCAGAATCATTTCTTTTATGACTCTGAAGTTTTACTTTGGATTCTTCTGTCCTTTGGCTATGGTGTATCTTAACTTTCCTAGAAAATTTCCTGAAAGGATGCCTTGCTGTTTCCTCCATATTTAAAGCTTCTAGGTATAGATTTCTTGTGGCACATCTTTTCCCCTCCCAGCCCTGGAGCTGTAGAGTTCTATTCTCCTTGATATCTCAAACTGCAGGGAAATATAAAACCAATCTGATTTTTGTTCCTTTGTAGGAATTTTATCCAGATGTTTTAACTGTAAGATTTTTTTTTTCTTTTTCCTCATAATGGAAAAAAAGGATCATAGTATTTTGAGGCATAAGCCTCTTTTTTCGTCATTCTTCTCAGCTAAAATGCGAGCATTTTTGATTGCGTGTTTAGGTTGCTTTTATTCAGAAATATTTTTCTTTTATTATATCTGTTTTTCTTCCTTCCTTTCTTTCTTCCTCCCTCCCTCCCTCCCTCTCTCCCTCCCTCCCTCCCTCCCTCTCTCCCTCCCTCCCTCTCTCCCTCCCTCCCTCTCTCCCTCTTTCTTTCTTTCTTTCTTTGTTTTTCTTTCTTTCTGTTCTAGTTTCAGGAGTTTCAAGCATTCCTAAAGAATACAAACGAAATACAGATAGACAAGTAGGGATGCTCAGTTTAATTACAGATGTCAGTTTAGAATAAGTTAATATACAAATTTTATTGTCAACCTTAAGATGTTTCATCACCAGAACTGGTAGCCTATCTGCCACAGTATCAGTATTTTGAATGTCTAGATCCTTTCTGGCCAGACTCTGAGTTTGAGCCCAAGTTCCTCACTAAATGCCAACTAGCCCATGTGGATGGTCTCCCCCTTAGAGTCCAAGAATGCTCTTCTTACCTGATGCCTCAGCTTTGACTGTATCAACAAACAACCATTCTTTCTTTGTTCTGGACCTTAACCCTAGCTCCCAAATGTCATCATTATTTTGTCTTATCCTTCAACTGTGTCTTATTATAAAATTAGCTTCCCCTAACATCACTTCTATAGAGTCATACACAGAATGTCTATATAATTTGGTAGAAGATCATTGAATATGTTATAAATTATGAAAGAAATATGAGTAAACATAGGAGATACATAGTATAAGACTGTCATAGGTCTCATTTCACTACTGTGATTGAACACAAGGTTTCAAGCTGCACGTATGATATTGATGTTTTTATAGATGATATGTTAAAAGAGATAAATATCAAATCTTTTCAACTTTATTCACCTCTCTTGCAATTATGAGGTGATAAAAAGCTGCAGCTATGTTGAGAATCACGCCTCTTGTGGCGGACAACAAAAGACTATTGCTTTGTAACTGGATAAAATATACCTTGCTCAGCATCCTACCCTCAATCTGCAAGCAGTTCCATCAGAGCTCCAGGAGCTGTGATGAGACATCAAGCAGTACCCTGAACTTATCGCCATGACCCCCTGTTTTAAACATGCTATGCCTGAAAACAACAGTCCTCCTATTCTAGGGAATCTTCATTTTCTGAAATACTCACTTTCACCTCCAAGTAGCTAATTTTGTAAACTCCTTGAGATGGGCACTTCTCCATTTACACACAACACCCACATCGGGGTGTTCAACACAGCATTTGCTCAATAGCGAGTAAATGATGAATGAATGAATGAATGAATGAATGAAACCATTGTTGATCTAGACTCCTGACCTATCTTTTATTTTTGGATCAAAAATAAATCCCTCTGTTGAAGTAGATTTAAGTGGAAGCTCTGGTGCAAAGTTCTTCTTACTTAAACTTGTCTATAGCAGGTACATTCTCTTTCTTTTCCTTTGTAATGTTGCTCGGTTCTCTGGAGACACATCTCTTAAGAGACACATCTCTCTCAGGTGTATGAAAAGACTTAATAGACTTGGCACCACTTCCCCCAGCCGAGTATACTAAGCCCTGACTATTCTGGTCGCTGTCATCACCCTCAAGACAATTGCTGTTCTATTTTAACCCCAGTCCTTTCAGGCACTTTGGAATTTGAGATAACTACAGAGCTACTTGATGTATTGAAAACTGCCCAAATTCTACTTTCTCTTTTGTTCTTATTCCTTAGTTCACTGAGAACATTGTATCCAGCCTGTCTCTCTGTTTCCCCCATGAGATTTGAGATGGCTTGTCAAAGAAAAACAACAGTGAAGAGGATAATTAATGATCCTTTGATGCCTGCCAGCTCTGAAGAGGTCCTTACCTGTGGGTTTTCAAGTGTTTCATAATTACTTGACAGTCCCAACTGCTTGCCCATTTTTCCAAGTTTCCATATTTCCTTCAGAATATGGTAGATGGTGTAAATACCTTCTGGGTCCCCACTGCACTACAGCTCAATGTATTCAAGTAAATCTTTTCCATTAAAATGATCACGGTACATGTACAGTATGCTTCAGAAGTATGTAGTTACGATGGTATGCCAAATGCTTTCTCTGAAAGGTCTGAGATAACCACAGATGTCCTGTGGGATTTTTCTTTCTTTCTTCTACTTCCAACACACAAAAGGATTTAGAAACTTCTTCTTTAACCAGAATTCAGTTTTTCTCTCAAATAAACTCAGAACTCTTTCACTCCATCTTGCTATAAGCTAGGCCACTGAGGAGGAAATAAGTTATTGTGT
Source organism: Eubalaena glacialis (assembly GCF_028564815.1). NCBI lineage: Eukaryota > Metazoa > Chordata > Mammalia > Artiodactyla > Balaenidae > Eubalaena > Eubalaena glacialis. The sequence goes on along the minus strand of NC_083730.1, from coordinate 49,815,475 downwards.
TTACAAAACTTGGCAATTACTTTTTGAAAGATATAGGATACATAAAGAAATAAATAGGGCTCAGGCTAAACATGAACTGGTATAAAAGATATAAGCCAGGGCCTTCTTGGCCTTGCAGTAGTTCTTCATAGGTACTATGTTTAGCTCTAGTCCTGACTTATGAGCAAGGCTTAACATCAACAGAACAGAAAGAAAGTGTGGGGATGAGGAGGAAGAATGAAAGAAGAGCATCTTCTATTCTCAAACGATTATTATTTATTTGGGCAACTTAAAGGGCCATCCAAAAAAATCACTATGACATTCTGTTTCATTTTACTTGAAAAAATGATAAATCTCTCCCGTGAAATTTTCTCAATTTTTATATCTAAAGAAAGATGTTGCCAAGGACCGTTTTTTCTTACAGTACTATTTTTATGAGCAAAGAAGTTCTTATCAGAAATTCTGTTTTGAGAAGTTTCCGAAGCTTCAGGGATAAACTTTCCAACACAAAGTGTACCCAACATCCCACGTTATAAAAATCACAGAACAGGATGGGTAGATAAGATGTTTAAGAGTCTGTTTTGAGATAAATCACACTGGGAAGATATTTTCTAATTTCCAAAACCCTTTGGGGAATGTTATGTCCCCAAGACCCCCACTTACTCAGGGCTGTCATACCTCATTGTGTAATTGTGTATTGCACAGCTCTGAGAGACTTCCAACACTTAGACTACCAGGTGGTATCAACACTGTGGCCTCCAATCCATATTTGTCATTTTAGAAAACTGAAATAGTTATTATTTTAGGAGAATTGAATCTTTCCCAAAAAAAGTCTTACTCAGAACACCAACACATAAAATAGATAAAAGCACAACTGCCCTGTTGGACGTGTAGATGGGGAATCCCATGGACCCACCCCTTCTAGCTCCCTGGAAGGACTTCTATGTCTCTGAGAAAAGCAGTTCAAAAGTGGTGCTTCAAAGCAAAAAAGTTTGTATAAGGAAAAGACATATTTTCCAAGATTAACTGAAGCCATGGAAGGTGGTTCGATAGAAAAGCATGAACATGGACTTCAATAAACCACTTCAGATTTGGCTGTGGGTGAGCCCCAAGGTCCTGAGCAAGTCACAACTGTTAGCTGTTCTAGGATGTTGGACAAGATAAATGAGAAGGTAAATGAGAGGGGTATGAGCCTTTTTTTTTTTTTTTTTTTGAGCCATGGGCTTTTTGGGAATCTGAAAAAGTACTGCAGATCATCTCACTTTACCCCGTCAAAGCCACACAGACCCACTGCTATGCTTTCAATGTCCAAGGATCTTTGGCCCCTTGATCTCCTAGTGTTTCATGGGCATCTACGCTACATAAGCATACGGTCATTCAGATCTCAGTGTTATTCTACATTTTTAAGTGATTTTCAAGTCTAACAAGGAAAGTTACCTCTGCATTCTCTCTGCTTCCCAACAGGTCAGTTGGCTCTCCTGTGCTCCACAGAAGCAGAATAAGACTACATGCCCGGCTCTAAACAGAATGTTTGCAAAGTTGCTATCTTCAAAAAAATAAAAATAAAAAGACTGGTTCTAATGAGTATAGCTCAGTGGTGCAGTCTTTCCCCTCCTGGAAATATGGTTTACAAAGCAAGTCCTTCTGAAGTGAAGAAACTAGATCATATTATGCATGAAACAACCCTGCCCATCAGAGAAGACATTTACCTGCAGGTCTGCAGCTGGTGGAAGTCCAGCTGTGTCTAGTTAACTAGACAGGGAGGGTGAAGATGGCCACGAGAACTTTCAAATCAGAAAATCTCAGTATCTGCATATTTTAGGCATTTACTATTTCTTGTCGAAAAAGCTATGACCAGGATTTTATAATATGCATTCTCCCCTTACGTTCCCTCTCAATTCCAAACTATATTATTGCTTATAACTTGATTATTGATAGTGATGGAAGACCAGTTACCTCTGACCCCAGCAGTGCCCAAATTTCTAAGTGACTGAAACTGATGTGTTTTTTTCCCTCAACTCTCCAACTCATCAATGCTTTATTTTTCCTTTTCTAAGACATTGATGAAATTCTAACTTGCATGTAAATTCTGTATATATACTTGGAAAATGTGCATTTCTGGAGAGCAGGAACTGGATTCCAAATGACAAATAGTTTCTTCTCTTCTGTCAATTTCTATTTGTTGATTGAGTGAGGCTGCCTAGAGCACAGAGTTAGAAGAATTAGAACTATTCCAAGGATGGGGTTTTGTAATCAAGTACTATCTGTCCAAGTGCAGAAGGTATTTTAAGGATCCTAAACTCTATCTTCACCAACCTACTTCTTAGCACCCCTGGCAGGGCCCCTGCTCACCCAGAGCACATCACAGAAAGCAGTAATCGTGGAGAAAATTGATAGATAATGCAAAGAAGGTAAAACAACATACATAAAATCTCCACCAAATCTCTATTTCTTTGCCCATTTGGGTTTAAGAAAATGCACAATATTTTGTCTATTTTTTTTGAATATTTCTTTATTTATTTGGCTGTGTCGGTCTTAGCTGTGGCATGCGGGATCTAGTTCCCTGACCAGGGATTGCCCAGGCCCGCTGCATTGGGAGCACACAGTCTTAACCACTGGACCGCCAGGGAAGGCCCCTCTCTATTATTTTCAAACCATAAAAATATATATTATCTATATATTTCAATGTGCCTAGAAAATTTCTGGAAATACACAAAGAAACACTGAATGATTGCTTCCTGGAAATGAGAATGCAACAGGTTGGAGGAAGTCCTTTGCTTACCAGAATAATTTCTGTAGGATTCTCACCACCAAGTGATTTGGTAAAGTATGAATTCTGAGAGAGTTAATGCTAATATCAAGTGTAATCACTAGACTTGAACCTCCTTAGAAGGAGGATTCTTTTGTCACTTTAGGGCCCTGGCCATTTTCTGAAATAAAATAGGTGCTCAAAGTAAGTTTGTTTGATGAATTAATGAATCAACCAATCAATTAACCAATCAATCAAAGTGCCTCAAACATGGTTCCTCAATTATAACTATAGGCTGGTTCCACCCAAACCTCTTTCTTGCTTCATGATACCCAAGTAGACCAGAATTCACATGTTGTCTGTATCATATATAAGCTATAGGGCTTGGGGTTAATTCCTAAATTTTTTGAGTTTAAAGTTTCTCCATTGTAAAATGGGAATCAGCCTCAAGATTAAATAAGATGATATCCACAGAGCGCCTACCTACCTCAGGGCTAGGTGAATGGTAGGTACAACTACTGTTAATTTTTTTTAAATGCCACTAACTTTCAAGGCTAACTTTGTGTTTTCTCCTCTCTATTTAAATGATGTGATAGGAACTTAACAACAACAAAAAATCCTGCAAAAACATTATTATTCAGGTCCTGCCGTGTGATAGATGTCCCAGACTTGGATTGTACTCCCTTTGAGCACTCACAGAAGTATATGACAATAATTTAAAGACGACACAACTGAGCTGATTAATCATTTAGTGCCCTGCACTGAATCCCATGTTTCCTTAGCTTCCCTAAGGTGCTTGCATATTTCCTAATGCCCGTCGTGTGACACAATAATACAATGTCATATTTATCCTTCAATAGGCAATTACATTCAGTTATCACATTTTGAGAGGGACAAAAATAATAAAGTGAAATTTTTGGAGTGAATGCCACACTCATAAATATGAGTATTTAATTTCTGATAATCCCGTTTTTGTTGGATACAATAGGAACCCTATGTGAATTTTAGTCAGTTTCTATAAAAGCATTTCTTTTGAACTTTTTGAAAATCGCAAATATCATATTTTCTAGAATGACAGCCACTTTCCATTCTTTACATTATCCATTTTTTCTAAGTTTCTTAAAAAGTTAAGAAAAATATTGATAAAAATGGCAAATCCTTTTGTCTAATCATAACCCTGTTGGTCTAAATATTCAATGTCTTAAGTTTCTTTTTTTGTTTAATAAATTTATTTTCTTTATTTATTTTTGGCTGTGTTGGGACTTCACTGCCGCACAAGGGCTTTCTCTAGTTGCGGCGAGCGGGGGCTACTCCTTGCTGCGGTGCGCAGGCTTCTCATTGCGGTGGCTTCTCTTGTTGCGGAGCATGGGCTCTAGGTGCGCGAGCTTCAGTAGTTGTAGCACGTGGACTCAGTAGTTGTGGCTCTCAGCCTCTACAGCACAGGCTCAGTAGCTGTGGCACATGAGCTTAGTTGCTCCGCGGCATGTGGGATCTTCCTGGACCAGGGATCGAGCCCATGTCCCCTGCACTGGCAGGCGGATTCTTAACCACTGCGCCACCAGGGAAGTCCCTTAAGTTGTTTTTAAAACCTAATAGTCTGAAGTCTAGACAGACATTTCAGTGATTAAGTAAACTATTCAGTAAATTCAGTTAAATAAATTAGATATGACTAACTAATTTTGGTATCCCCCTAACTCAGCTTACTGTCTTGTCCAAACATAGTAGGCACGAATAAATATTTATTGATTTGTTTGTTCTTTGAAGTGAAATGTACTTAGGTTGACACTAGAGCAAGTAATTTTGAAAATGCACATGAAATGCCTGATAGCTTCTATTAAGTCCTTTTCCAATTCTCGTGCACCTTTCTCAGATTAGTGAGTTTCATTTGTTCTTGTTAGGTTATTGAGCTTGGATTTAGATGCAGATTGGCAAATTGCTCTCCCAATATCTATTATCTATTTTGTATTAATAACTGTTTATCGGGTTTTAAGTCATCTCCCCACCGTCTTTGTTCTAAGCATCCCTCCGTTGTGAACGGTTGTGCAAATAAGAAAAAAGTAAAGAAGAAACACCATGGATGCCAATGAGAAAATTCTTCCTACCAGCAGGTGTGATTCATTAATAAGTGAGTTCACTTCGAAAGGAAAATCATTTTAATGTCTTCACTCCTATGAGACAATAACTCTGTAAGAGTTAGATTTGATCAAATAATGATTAGATGAACTGTAGGAGGATTCAGACTAACTGTGAAATTATTACTTCTGGGAATCTGATTTAGTACTTTTTAATTTTTAAATATGAGAGAATGATTTTAAGAGATCAATAAGTCCGAGAGAAGAATAAGATTAAGATATCATCCAGTGGGCTTCCCTGGTGGCGCAGTAGTTGAGAACTGCCTGCTAATGCAGGGGACACAGGTTCGAGCCCTGGTCTGGGAAAATCCCACATGCCGCGGAGCAACTAGGCCCGTGAGCCACAACTACTGAGCCTGCGCGTCTGGAGCCTGTGCTCCGCAACAAGAGAGGCCACGATAGTGAGAGGCCCACGCACCGCGATGAAGAGTGGTCCCTGCTTGCCGCATACTAGAGAAAGCCCTCACAGAAACGAAGACCCAACACAGCCAAAAATAAATAAATAAATAAAAATTTTTTTAAAAAGCAGTTCTATCACTAGGATTATTAAAAAAAAAAAAGGTATCACCCAGTGTGTTTTTATATACAACCATAATTATACTATTACGAAGTTTATTAAAATAGCCACATGTTGGATTATCCCTCTTGATCCTTTATATTTTGAATTCTGGTAAGCCATCACTACCAAACTACCAAGGTACATATAGTTCTATCACGTAATATGCATTTTGTCATTGTAACCAAAACAAAATGTAAAATGTTGGTTTTTTCTATGTGGTTTAAATATGAAATTTTCATCCCAAAACTGAGGTTACAGTTGGCTTTATGAAATCCAGTTCCAAAGGTGGGAAAATATATACCTGATATATATAAAAATCATATTAATTTTCTTACCCTCTCTTTCTGAAAAACTACAAAGAACCACATGCCTTCCCTTAGGATTCTCTGATAACTTTACTATCACACATAAACAATCAATGTGTCATTGAGACACAGAATCCTACAGTGGACTACAGCACTATACTTAGATTCAGGCAACTGGGGGGCTTCCCAGGGCCCCACACTTAATGACCCCTCAGGTGCCTGGGGCCAGCCAAAGCCGACAGTGCCGCCTGGGTGGGGAACCCCAAGCCTGGACAAGAACCCACATGGTCCTCAGTTCTGGTTTCTAGGACGCTCTCTGGATGCTCTCCAACCCTCTACCTCCACACATAGGGTTGACCAGATGCCCTGAGGAACTCTGAGATTCACATCTATGGGGTTGTCCTTGGGCAGGCCTGGATTCCAGGGGATCACTTGGCAAGCAGATCACTCTGGTTCTCTGGCATCATATGTCTTTCACAGAATCACATGAGATTGGGCCCTCAGAACAGTGCTGACATGCTGATTTGTGGGAACCTCACGTCAGATTTAAGCCAAGACTTGGACCATGGATGTAGGCTCATTTGTGACTCTGGCCATCCATAATCTGACATCGACATGGCCTCCAGTCTTCAGCATTTGAGAATGTGGTATCAGGCATCCTTTACCCCATGTGCTCCTAGCTACTGGCACCCAGGGCAGCCCCTCCATCTTTACAGCTTCCACAGGCTCACAGGCTGTCCTGTGGGTGGCTGCCCTCTTCCTAGGGCTTTTGAGGCCATTGCTCCACAATGCCAACTGGCCTTGCCAATCCATGTCCTCTCTCGTCTCCAATCCATGCGCTTGTTGTATTTCTCTCTAGGTTGCCCTAAGCTGTGCTGGAGAAAGAAGGGACATTGCTTGTACAAATGAGGCTGTTCTTCCCACTCTGCCCACTGTCCCTGGCCCATGGTCCCTACAGGTGGTGACATATGGACAACAGTTCACATTCTAGGAATGCAGTGATTACAATCTAAAGAGTGGTTGGAAGATGTATTGTTCTATGTTTATACTGTAAAATTCTGACAGGTAAATATTACATGACCAGAAAACAAATTATTGTTCACATTTTCCTGCGTAAGCCAGGTAAGCCTTGCTTTGTGGTCATTTTCCATAAAACCCAGCAACAGCCCTTGCTGGACAGAGTCATTGGAAGCCAGTATTCACACGTAGTACGATGGGTGATGCAGTATCATGAGTAATGATGTGGTTGACATTAAATAGATGGCATTAGGGAACTGTAAAGGCAAGAAAAATCTATACTGTTTCAAATACAAATACTAAGCAACCAAGGCATTGTGAGAAATAACAGCATGGCCACTTTTTGTCATGGTGAGAGACGTGGAATTAGCCAGGAGACAGTGTGTTTGACAACAGAGAGCATAAAAAGATGGTGCCTGGACATTTCACATGCACTGGAATGGATAACAAGCAAATACATAAAGTACTTCTTCTCTACCCTTAATTTTATATCTTCATCAGTAAATCCCTATACTTCGTGAATGCCTATCACATATGAATCTTATAATGAATTTTTATTTTTTATTTTATTTTTTTAACATCTTTATTAGAGTATAATTGCTTTACAATGGTGTGCTAGTTTCTGCTTTATAACAAAGTGAATCAGTTATACATATACATATGTCCCCATTTCTCTTCCCTCTTGCATCTCCCTCCCTCCCATCCTCCCTATACCACCCCTCTAGGTGGTCACAAAGCACTGAGCTGGTCTCCCTCTGCTATGCGGCTGCTTCCCACTAGCTATCTATTTTACGTTTGGTAGTGTATATATGTCCACGCCACTCTCTTTGTCACAGCTTACCCTTCCCACTCCCTGTATCCTCAAGTCCATTCCCTAGTAGGTCTGCATCTTTATTCCCGTCTTGCCCCTAGGTTCCTCTGACCATTTTTTATTTTTTTTTTAGATTCCATATATATGTATTAGCATATGGTATTTGTTTTTCTCTTTCTGACTTACTTCACTCTGTATGACAGTCTCTAGGTCCATCCACCTCACTATAAATAACTCAGTTTCGTTCCTTTTTATGGCTGAGTAATATTCCATTGTATATATGTGCCACATCTTCTTTATCCATTCATCTGTTGATGGACGCTTAGGTTGCTTCCATGTCCTGCCTACTGTAAACAGAGCTGCAATGAACATTGTGGTACATGACTCTTTTTGAATTATGGTTTTCTCAGGGTATATGCTCAGTAGTGGGATTGCTGGATCATATGGTAGTTCTATTTTTAGTTTTTTAAGGAACCTCCATACTGTTCTCCATAGTGGCTGTATCAATTTACATTCCCACCAACAGTGCAAGAGGGTTCCCTTTTCTCCACACCCTCTCCAGCATTTATTGTTTGTAGATTTTTTGATGATGGCCATTCTGACCGGTGTGAGATGATATCTCATAGTAGTTTTGATTTGCATTTCTCTAATGACTAATGATGTTGAGCATTCTTTCATGTGTTTGTTGGCAATCTGTATATCTTCTTTGGAGAACTGTCTATTTAGGTCTTCTGCCCATTTTTGGATTGGGTTGTTTTTTTGATATTGAGCTGCATGAGTTGCTTGTATGTTTTGGAGATTAATCCTTTGTTAGTTGCTTCACTTGCAAATATTTTCTCCCATTCTGAGGGTTGTCTTTTCATCTTCTTTATGGTTTCCTTTGCTGTGCAAAAGCTTTGAAGTTTCATTAGGTCCCATTTGTTTATTTGTGTTTTTATTTCCATTTCTCTAGGAGGTGGGTCAAAAAGGATCTTGCTGTGATTTATGTCAAAGAGTGCTCTTCCTATGTTTTCCTCTAAGAGTTTTATAGTGTCCTGTCTTACATTTAGGTCTCTAATCCATTTTGAGTTTATTTTTGTGTATGGTGTTAGGAAGTGTTCTAATTTCATTCTATTACATGTAGCTGTCCAGTTTTCCCAGCACCACTTACTGAAGAGGCTGTCTTTTCTCCACTGTATATGCTTGCCTCCTTTATCAAAGATAAGGTGACCATATGTGTGTGGATTTATCTCTGGGCTTTCTATCCTGTTCCATTGATCTATGTTTCTGTTTTTGTGCCAGTACCATACTATCTTGATTACTGTAGCTTTGTAGTATAGTCTGAGGTTCAGGAGACCGATTCCTCCAGCTCCATTTTTCGTTCTCAAGATTGCTTTGGCTATTCGGGGTCTTTTGTGTTTCCATACAAATTGTGAAATTTTTTGTTCTAGTTCTGTGAAAAATGCCAGTGGTAGTTTGATAGGGATTGCATTGAATCTGTAGATTGCTTTGGGTAGTGGAGTCATTTTCACAACGTTGATTCTTCCAATCCAAGAACATGGTATATCTCTCTATCTATTTGTATCATCTTTAATTTCTTTCATCAGTGTCTTACAATTTTCTGCATACAGGTCTTTTGTCTCCTTAGGTAGGTTTATTCCTAGATATTTTATTCTTTCTGTTGCAATGGTAAATGGGAGTGTTTTCTTAATTTCACTTTCAGATTTTTCATCATTTGTGTATAGGAATGCAAGAGATTTCTGTGCATTAATTTTGTATCCTGCTACTTTACCAAATTCATTGATTAGCTCTAGTAGTTTTCTGGTAGCATCTTTTGGATTCTCTATGTATAGTATCATGTCATCTGCAAACAGTGACAGCTTTACTTCTTCTTTTCCGATTTGGATTCCTTTTATTTCTTTTTCTTCTCTAACTGCTGTGGCTAAAACTTCCCAAACTATGTTGAATAATAGTGGTGAAAGTGGGCAACCTTGTCTTGTTCCTGATCTTAGTGGAAATGGTTTCAGTTTTCACCATTGAGGACAATGTTGGCTGTGGGTTTGTCATATATGGCCTTTATTATGTTGAGGAAAGTTCCCTCTATGCCTACTTTTGGAGGGTTTTTATCATAAATGGGTGCTGAATTTTGTCAAAAGCTTTTTCTGCATCTATTGAGATGATCATATGGTTTTTCTCCTTCAGTTTGTTAATATGGTATATCACGTTGATTGATTTGCATATATTGAAGAATCCTTGCATTCCTGGGATAAACCCCACTTGATCATGGTGTATGATCCTTTTAGTGTGCTCTTGGATTCTGTTTGCTAGTATTTTGTTGAGGATTTTTGCATCTATGTTCATCAGTGATATTGGCCTGTTCTTTTCTTTCTTTGTGACATCTTTGTCTGGTTTTGGTATTAGAGTGATGGTGGCCTCGTAGAATGAGTTTGGGAGTGTTCCTCCCTCTGCTATATTTTGGAAGAGTTTGAGAAGGATAGGTGTTAGCTCTTCTCTAAATGTTTGATAGAATTCGCAATCTTATAATGAATTTTTAAATGAAACTGCTTATATTGGCAGGGACCTCGCAAAAAAAATATTTTGCCCAAGGCCTCACATGCCTTAGCAGCTGTCCAGACGTTCTAAATTTGGAAAACATTTTGGTCTATATCCTTACGCAATGCTAAAGCTGCTAGCCAGTGTTTGTCAAGTCTCATCAATGTCAAGTACGCTGGGAAGAAGTTACCATAATCTCATAAATCAAACAGTTACATTTTGGGTCAGTGTATTAATCAGCTTGGGCTCCTCTAACAAAATATACACCGGGTGGCTTAAACAACAGACATTTATTTCTCACAGTTCTAGGGGCTGGGAAGTCTAAGATCAGGGTGCCAGCATTGTCCAGTTCTGGTAAGAACTCTCTTCCTGCCTTGCAGATGGCTTTCTTTCTTGCTGTATCCTCACATGGCTGGAAGCGAGGGAGGGAGAGAGGGGGGGAGGGAGGGGAGAGAGAGAGAGAGGTGGGGTGTACAATCTCTTTGTTCTTTTCTTATAAGGGCACTCATCCCACCATGAGGGCGCTACTCTCATGATCTCACCTTACCTCTCACAAAGGTCCCATTTCCAAATACCATCTCATTGGAAGTTAGGTCTCCAACATATGAATTTTGGGGGAACACGATTCAGTCCATAGCACCCAGTTCTCAGTTGTGACAACTTTGTTCCTAACATTGAATCAAATCATATTTTTGTATTGCATCCCTGTGTCAGGGAAGAAAAACTTTCCTCTACCCTCTCAAGTTTAGTTTCTGGGAGTCTGCAAATTAAACCAGCAAAAGACAGATTAGGCACTCAAATTTTATTAATGTTTATGTGCACAGGAGTTCACAGAAAAGAAGTGAAACTCAAAGAGACAGTCTCAGGGACATATATATACCCTTTTAACAAAGGAAAGAGGGTTTGGACTCCAGGGATGATAAACTGTGGGGAAGTGACTTGGAAATATATGGGGGAACTAATGGAAAATAAGGGCTATTTTAGTAAAGTCTGTTTATGCAAACTCATCTTTGGTGTTGACTCCCCAACTTCTAGGATGAGTCACTTTTCTCTCCCTGGTATGGAGTGGAGGGGATAACTTCCTCAAAGGGAATTTTATACCCTTCTTTTAAGCAGATAAGGAGAGTGTGGAAACCTCTTTCTGTACCTGCTGAGTCTCAATGGCCTTCATCACAAAATAATCCATCTGCCCAAGGGTCATAGTTGGGGTGGCATATTCTGACCCCCTTCACCTACAAGAGTGGTCCTCAAATCTCACTATGCATCAGAACCACGTGAGAAGCCCTTCGCTGCCTGCCTTTACAGAGCAAGACCGCAACCGCACCATCACCTTCCCTCAGGTGGGAGGCAAACCAGGCTGGCTGACTGATAAGCAAAAATGGGAGCTGGCAGGCTTGGGAGGAACACAACCAAATCTCAGGCTTGTGTTTATCCCATCGATAAATGCCAGGGTTCTTGAATAACTGTTGCTTAAATTCATTTCTCAGCGGCAGAACCAAAGGGGTGTAATGAAAGCCATGCCGTCGTTAGAGAGCTCATTAGAGTCAGTGAGGAGAAAGCAGGCTTTGAGATCATCACTCTCAGGGCGACAACATGCAGACCATCTTTCGGTTCACAATAAGATCAGTAGGCAGAGCGGTGGTTAGGCAAAGCCATTTGCTTTGTCTGTAGAAAGATTACAGAAAGGAGGACAATCAATAGCTTCATGGCAGAAAATCTCCCTCATCTGTGCAACCCTTTCGCTGAATCTTTTGTTGCTAATTCGGTTTTGGTAACATGAATCTCCTCCAGTGCCTTTCAGGGAGTGCATTCTAGGAGCAGTTTAGCCAAGCAGAAAGGCCACAGATCAAGCCTATTGTCTGCCGGTAAAGGCTCCACTGAACCCTAATGGCCATAGGAATCTAGCAAAACAAAGAATCCTTAGTGCTTTGCTCAAATGAATCCTACATCAGAGGCCAAGGGACTCGTTTTGATTATCTGAAAAGGTAGTGATTAGAAGGTACATATATTATGAATCAATAAAAAAGAAAGGAAGGAAAGAAGGGAGTAAAGAAACGTAAAAATGAGAGGAAGGATGAAAATTCTCTACCTGCAATGTTTCCTCAAGGGTCTGTTGGCCAAAATTTGAAAACAAGCTTAGAATCCCTATATAGAGGGGTCTGCGGTATCCTTTATCTACTTGAATGCAGCAATGTGCTGTTCACTGTCTCTAAGAGAGAGATGGGTTGCACTGGTCTTTCAACTAGTCTTTCCAATATTTGTGATACGTGAGAGGAGGAAGGGCATTGTCAGCTTGGTTGTACAAGTGGTTATCTTTTAATGCATGTAACTTCTATAAATCAAATGATCTTTTCTCTAAAATCTTAAGCATTCATTTTCTCAGTCTGAATTTATAATTTCTGCTTTGGCTCTGCCCTTATTTCCTCTTCTAACTCTAAAGACACTCTTTGCTTGATGATATTTGTGCTTTCACTCTTAGGGTCAGGTTGCCGAGTAAAACTGGGTGCTATGAGTATTAGAAAATAACAAAGCAAAAGGCCTTTAGCCACTGAAATTAAGAAAAGTGAATGTAAGCATGAGTTATCTTAACCCGGAGGACAGGAAGTTGACCGTCACCAAGAGGTATTTGCTCATCCTACTGTAATAAAAAAAAATTAAAAAAATAAAATAACCAGAAATCACTGCCCACACTACTGACTGAGCACTTGCCATAAGACAAGAAAGAGTTAAGTTCATTTAATATCCATAAATATCCTGAAGGATAAGCAATTTTTATTATTTTATAAGGAACAAAATTGAGGTGACTTGCTAGAAGACATGCAACAACTAAGCAAACCATGACTAGGACCCAGGGCTGGCCAGCTCTAAGACCCATCCTCCATACAGCCTTCTCGACGTTCCCTCCAATGCCCTTTCTAGATTTGTCCTTTCCTCTTCTTTATCCTACAGAGATTGTCTCCCAAGCCTGTCCTTTCTGAAACTGACTAAAAAAAGACCTGCCTTATTGCTCCCAGATTACGACATGGGGGACTTTAATTTGAAAAAACCGTTTTATTCAATTGGAACATCTGGTTCCTTCTTACCTGAGCCATTTAAAATAACTTCCTATAAAGACCTATAGAAAGAAAAGTGCAGGGAGGCAAAAAACTTGCTTACTGCAGACCTAGCTATCTGCTTCACTGCTCTCCTCCTCAAGGATGCTACAAGAGCCACTGCCAAGTGAGTTCTACTTAAAGATTTGCCCACATCAGTGCAGCTCTGGGAGCAGTAGGGCACGCAAAGAGTGCGTCTCCTGGAGCTTTCTTCAGGAAAAGCAGACATCCAACAAACGTAAACTTGTTGTCAGACTTAAGTAAGCAGAGTTTCACGTTGCTCTTCCTGTGGCAGAGGTTTCCTACTTGGTTCTCCTTTGATTTTTAGTCCCTACTCGGATTGCCAGCCTTAGCAAATAAAAATACAGGAGGCACAGTTGAATCTGAATTTCAAATAAGCAATGAAAATTTTTCTAGTAAATGTAAATTTATAATTCAGGTAAATAATAGATAATGTTTAGTATAAATGTTTTTAATAGAAGTGTGACCTATGCAATACTGGGGATATTCTTATACTAAAAAGTTTTTTACATCAAAAAATTATATATTGTTTATTAGAAATTTAAATTTAGCTGGATATCCTAATTTTTTTTGGCAATCGTAGAACTCACTATGATGAATCCACACATGATGGAACCTGGAATGGTCTATTTGTGCAAATAGATTTTGCCTTTAAATTAAAAAAATTAAAAGTCAGAGAAAGACAAATACTGTATGATATCACTTATATGTGGAATCTAAAAAAATTTTTAAAACTAGTGAATACAACAAAAAGAAACAGACTCACAGATACAGAGAACAAACTAGTGGTCACCAGTGAGGTGAGGAAAGGGGGAGGGGCAAGATAGGGGGAGGGGATTAAGAGGTACAAACTACTACTACGTATAAAATAAACAAGCTCAAGGATATATTTTACAGCATAGGGAATATAGCCAATATTTTATAATAACTATAAACGGAGTATAAACTTTAAAAATTATAAATCACTATGTTGTACACCTAAAACTTATATAACGTTGTACATCAACTCCACCTCAATTTAAAAAAAACAAAGAAAATCTCCACCCCACTCCCCCCCACCCCAAGGAAAAAAACCAAAACTGACAGTATTCTACTACAGAAGGGATTTGCCCACTCTAACAGAGAACAAAGGCATTTCTAGCCACAATGTATCATGGTATACCATTTCAGCACACACTATAAACAGTTATTTAATGAAAACAATGAAGGCACTGACACGGACACAAAAAATTAAGACACACAGTAATGAAGGTGCATATTTACTCACAATCTATTCTGAGTACCATCGTGAGAAAACTAAAGGATGTGTCAATTGGTGTAACATTTTCTTTGTAATTTTATTGTGATTTCATTGTCATTTGATTGCTATTTTATTGTCTTTTTAGGTATCAATCTTGGTGTAATATTTTCTGGATACATATTCATGCATTTTTTCATTCATTCTCTCAACAAATATTTATTGAGTACTAACTATGTATAAGGTATTTAACTTGTGCTACAGGGACACAAAACTGAATATGAGCCAACCATTATCTTCAAAAAATCTATTGTTCTATTAAAATCATGTAAGTGCCCGAGAATTCAGGGAGGAAGTTGTCACTTATGTCTGAAGTCAGAGGCTGAGTGTGGTGGGCACCAGTGGACCTCCTATCTGGCAATGTTGAAAAAAAGAGAAAAGTTCTAGTCAGAAACCAGCCCTTCTAATTCAGTCACCTCAGAATTTACTCACTTTTGCTGCCTAGTATTTCACATGAATGGCAAATTGGTACATGGACATTTCGAAAAAAAAAAAATTATTTTTAAAAGTAAATATTTATCCTTCACTGTAGCCAGTCCCATCAATGTTTTAATATGAAACACATCCCTGGACACTGAGTGTAGAGCTAATAGGCAGACTGTCACAGAAGAGAACTCAGAGAGGTCAACAGTCATTTATTTCAAAATATCATTTCCCTACCAAGGTCAAGCCATGTCTCAGGGGTCAGTGGACATTTACCTGGCAGCCTCTGGGGAACAATTTCCGTTATTCTACTTTCCTCCATGTGACTTTTTTTCCTTATTATCCATCAAGAGTGAGTCACAGTCACATTAGGCGTTGAACTCAATTTCAGCAAACATTTTTTTCCTTTTTGCTTCAGTGTTATCACGGCTAAGTTGTAAGTATTGTGCAGGAAGGGATTGTCAGTATTTGCTTTCCAATTAACTGATAAAGCCCCTTGGAATTTCACTATAACATGTGAGAGGCCTTGAAGGGAAAACCATCTTTGCATGAGGAGTTTCATACGATTGTTCAGTGACAGTTGGGGTTACCTTGTGTTCCAGAACAATTCTAACAAAGAAGTATTTGTCACATTTAATTGACAGTTTAGCATTATAATTATGTATTAAGTATATTTACTCCAGCCAACCATTAAGTAAGTAAATACATAGCTTTTTCCCTCATAAGAATTAGGGAGAAGCATGCTAAATATTTCCTTATCTACTTAGAGCTAGGTTGTCTGTAACCACTTATGTCTGACGGCCTTTTGGGAATGCCATCTTAAGTTCTGTGTATGTCATCAGTGTCACAGCAATGTGGATTGCCACTTGGGATCCATCAAAGCAGGGCCGACTCTGGGCCCTTTCTCTGCTTGAGAAATAGAGCCTGATCTTGATCCTAACAACATCTGTTTAGGATTACCTACTACATTTCAATGCTCCTCTTTTGGCCTTCGATCTTTTGCATAATCCTATCCTCCTATCCAATTCTTATCTCCTAAGGGTGCCACTCTTGCTTAGAATGATATAGAATGTCTGCCTGACCAGAGATACATGCCTGAGAATTGTGAATTCTTCCTTGTAAAAGTTTAGGTTGTTTCGTTTTGTTTTTCAGCATTTATACTGATTGTTAGAGAAAAAGACAGGGAAGAAGGGAAAGGGAGGACATGTGACTTTTTTTCCCCCATTGTATTCCTATCATCTCTTCTTTCTATTTCTAAAATTGCCTCTTTTCTCTTGGGAAAGGGGGAAATCCCTTCTTTGCATGGCTGAGTGTGGCTACGTAGAGGTCAGGCTTGAGAGAGAAGTGATAGCTTTTGTAGAGTGGGTGAAAGTCCCCACGATGCACCAGTTTTTACTGTTGCTGTTTTCTGTATCAAGATAAAAAAAAAAAGTTTCTTTATATTTGTGAGTGAGTGAATGGGACTGGGGTTCTTACTCATGGACTCCCACTTCAAAAACCTTTCAACTCTCAGGACTATCAGTGGTAGATGCTCATGTTTTCCTGTTGCTACAATGGACACAGTAAATACAATGAGCAAAGCTAGTGATGCATAAGAACTGTGGAAAGGGAAACATCACTATGGTGCAGTTACTTTATTACCAAAAGAAAAAAACCACAACCTTAGAAAAGATGACGAGATGCTTAGTGCCTGAAAACAAGACCTACTCACAACTCCAAACGTTCAAAGAAGCCGATAAACAGAAACTGAGAGATTTGGAGAAGATCCCCCAAATGCGTCTATTCCCCCTTTCCTTCACTGTCTGCACCTCTACACACAAATACATTCATACCAGTCATCAATGCTTACAGTTATCCTAGGATTTTCTCTGTTGAAGCTAAGCAAAGAAAGTACTGTTGAGAGGGGTGATATTTGCATGAACCACCATCTATCAACTCCAATTAGTTTACAATATCTGGTTAGAAGAACTCTTGAGTAAGTTGAGCAGAGGTACTCTGGTATCCAAAACTGACCTAATTCACTAGGTACTTGGGAGAAAGGATGATGGGACATCTGCACCTTTAGAAACTGGGCAGCAATTCAGATGCTACTGTCGGGGTGTGTGGAGGCACAGGTAAATCCCGAGCCCAGAGTGAGTGGTGAAGGAGAATAGGGGCAGCATCAAAGGGAGAGGGCCAAGGGAGGTCAACGAGTTATAAGGGATGCTGGAGAAAGTGTCCCTCTACTCATAGGTAACCCTGGTGATGAGTGTCTCTGGGTATCTCAGGATAAGTATCAATGGACCAGTGACAAAATGTACAGCCATTTCCTTCACATTTATGAGACCACCTAAATGAGTCAGCTGAGATATAAATCTTTCTTTCCATAAAAATACACTGTTAAGAAAATATTACCGTATATCATCTAGTGATCTGTTAGAACTGGGAATTAATCAGCGGGAAACAATCACCTCTGAAAGCCTTTGCTGCTGACTAAATAAATGTAAGATAAAATTAATATAAATGGGTAATACGAAATGATTTCCATATTTTACTGACAAGTCATGTTAGGAATCATTATCCTAATGGCTTATGAACTTCCTGTATTATCAAATGACATTCTGGAGTAATATTATGATCAGGAGAAGAGTTTTTCATCCGTGTGTGACATAAGCAAGGAGGTTCTGTGACATATACACAGTTTCACCCCCTTAGCAAATCACTGATTTCAGAACACTGTAACAGAACAAAGAGAAATGTAAGCTTGTTGATGGACTCTACATATTCAGAAGGCCCTGGAAAGCCACCGTCATCACCATAAATTCTTTTCTCATCCCAGTAAGTTTCTCCAAGGTGAGAAGTTTGTCTCTATGACTTAAAGAACTGTCTTCAGCTGATACTCTGAATGATGGCGGGCGGGAGCCTGGAGAGAGGAAAAGTGAAACGCTTCCTTCCTCATGCAGGATGACCCTTCTGTTAACAACGGGGTCTAATTCCCGCATGGTAGATGGTAAGGTCATTGAATGGTCTAGAGCCCCTCCAGCCAACTGTCCAAGGGAAGAGTGTGTCCCAGGCACAGAAAGTGGACCTGAGGAGGATGGGACTAAATGGCGGCCCTCTGCCCTCCCCTCCCATCATCGGGATGACTTCTGATTTGTCTCTGAGAGGGACCTGACGTGGAGTTTGGGAGTGAGGCCTCAGGCTCTTCTGAAGTCTGAGTGGAGGGAACTGGGGCATAATGCTCTCACTCAGAGCCACAAGGAAGCTCAGGATGGAGTTGGATCCAAATGACCAGTCTGCTGGAGCGAGCTTGGCTGGAGGAGACCCACGGTCCCTGGCAACACCAGGCCACATGATTCTTAGGGAGGAGGTGCTGGTCTCCCCAGCTCTAAGGGGCTATGCATGAATGTGTCTCTGAGTTTGGGAGGGGGTGGCCTTGGCAGCAGAGGATACTCGGGGGCCATGAGGCTTCTTCCAGTGTCTACAAAGTGGTGACAGGGTGCAGGCTCACGCCTCCCATAGTCTAGCGTGTAGCCACAGTCTGAGGACAGCAGCATCTGGACCCAAAGAGAACATGCACAAGATATGAGCCCCAAACTGATAAGAGAACCTAAAGAGATTCAATGAAAGCACATAAGGCATCTCTTGAGTCTTAGCAAATATGGTTTATGAATTTAAACATTCAGTAGGGAAATAGGAAAAAATCATTAACATAAAGGAATAAATAATTCAATTGATAAGCTGAAGTTAATAAATATATACTCATCGTGAAGTAAGTCAGAAAAACAAATACCGTATGCTAACACATATATATGGAATCTAAAAAAAAAAAAAAAAATGGTTCTGAAGAACCTAGGGGCAGGACAGGAATAAAGACGCAGATGTAGAGAATGGACTTGAGGACACGGGAAGGGGGAGGGGGAAGGGTAAGCTGGGATGAAGTGAGAGAGTAGCCTTGACATATGTACACTACCAAATGTAAAATAGCTAGCTAGTGGGAAGCAACTGCATAGCACAGGGAGATCAGCTTGGTGCTTTGTGACCACCTAGAGGGGTGGGATAGGGAGGGTGGGAGGGAGATGCAAGAGGGAGGGAATATGGGGATATATGTATACATACAGCTGATTCACTTTGTAATACAGCAGAAACTAATACAATGTTGTAAAGCAATTATACTCCAATAAAGATGTTAATAAATAAATAAAAATATATATACTCAACAAATAGAGGCTATATATTTTTAGATATCAAAGGAATATTTACAAAAATGATCAGATACTGGTCTACAAAGGAAACTTTAACCAGTTTTTCATAACCGAGATTTTTCATTCCTGGGACATACCATCTGATCCAAAAAATAAAAAAGTTTGGAAATGGATAAATTTTAAATGACTCAAAGCGTAGTAACTCCTGAAAATTAGTAAACAGTCTTGCAATTTACACTTAGAATAAAGAAGATTCTACCAATGAGAAAAGGGCTTTATGTAGGCATTGTTAAACGGGACCTTTCTCTTGACCCTGCCTGGGAAAGCAATAGACCAGTGGGTAAGCATCATGTGGAGGCCCCCAGAAGGCTCAAAAGGTGAAGCTGCCTTCCAAGTGAAGCAGCTTTTAGTCCAGTTACCCTAGGAAACAAAAACAGAACAGCACAAACCATTCAAGCCTGCAGAACTCTATCTTTGATAACATTGGAAATTTATTTATATATGTTTGTTTCCTTTGTTACTTTTTGTGTGTTCTGCCTTGGAATTTAGTATTAGCCCTTTACATACACACACACACACACACACACACACACACACACACACACATATATATATATATATATAGGAGTATGTATACTCTGGCATGCCTTAATGTTATTCAGGGGAGCCAAGATATTTAAAGCCAGAGTACAGACAAAGCACAGAAGGGAGAGGATAGTCCTAAACACTTGAGATCTACTGGCTGTTGAGGATGAGAGGAATCCGCTTGCTGAAGTCAAGGAGAGTCATTCAACAGCCACACCGCCTCTGGGAAATTTACTTCTGAGCCCAAAATCTTGGATGTCTTGTATTCTGCCTAGGAGTCTGTGCATGTCTAAAGCTAGACAAGAACCTTTATGGAAAGTTCTTCTCTCTTCAATTTTTTGCTCACTTTGAGTTCTCGAGGTAGCCACTTCTGTCCTTTCATTACCTTGAGGCATCATTGGAAACACTGTCTCTGTGGCTCCCTGCTCGCTTTGGAAGAAGCACTGAAGCATACGGGCCACTGTAGAGATGATTCCCTATCGTCTCTGCTGAATCTTCAGATGTAGCTACTTGCCTCGTATCACCCAGATTACCTAGGAAAGCACAGACCTCTCTTTCTGCATCACCTGAATGGCCAAGATTGCAAGCTGGCAAGAGACAGAGCATCTGGAGGCAGAAGGAGCTTCCCTCTCAGGCAGGTTAAAAACAAGTCTGGATGAACAGGCAAAACTGTTCCAAAAGCAATTTTTTTTTTCTCTTATGAAGCACTGCCTTAAGGAATAAGGCACTTCCCCCTGAGAAATGCAGGGTAATGAAAGAAAACTGACATTGTCTAGATAATTCCTGAATGTTCAGGTCACTGTAACCTAAAGAGTTATAGTCTACGATGCACTGACATTAAGGCCTCAAGTCAGTTTGCATATATCAGGAAAGAAAAATATTTCATTGATATTCTATTTCTGTCTTCTTAGTTAGATAAATCTTAATTTGCACCATGGTGGTGTAGCTGGGTGCTATCCTAGGTAGTGCTTGTGGTTGGCTCTGATAGAGCCAAAACTGCCAGAAAAACATGAGTGACTTTCCAATGTGAAAAACTTCAAGGTTTGTTTAGTTACAGTATTAGTTAAAATTGTATTGGTTGAGAGGCTGTAACAACCTCCAAAATGAGTAAAGCTTCAAACCCAAGAGAAGCTTACTTCTTGCTTATGCCATGTCCAAACAAGGCATTCCTAATCAGCAGGCACCTCACTTCCAAGTGATGATCCACAGGGATCACCTTCTAATTTGTGGCTTCCAAGGTTACTTGGGTGATGATCCCTTTTGCAGCCAATCAGAAGGAGGCAAAAGCATAGAGCGTATCTTGAGGGAGGTAGCAGTGGGCTTGGCTGGGAGCTAGCATATGTTACTCATGCTTCTGTTTCATTTACTGGAAATCAGTCACATGTCCACACGGGGGAAGCTGAGAACTACAGCTAAGCTACAGCTCAAGAAAAAGAAGAAATAGGTTTGGTAAATATCTAGCAGGCTCTCTCACTCTGGTCTTCTAAATTCATTTTGGTTACCAATTTTTTTTTTTCTTTTTTTGGAACTGGGAATATTCTTAAAAATCAGTGCAATCTACCACTAACTTGAAATGTATTCTATAGGCAATACCACCACACTTAAATGACCACCGAAGTTATTCTATATTAAATTTCCTATTCTGAATCTTTTTCATGTTTCTTTCCTAATCAGATATCCTTCTCATATAGCTTTGTCTTCTCCCTTTCTGCCTAGCGATTTGA
This sequence comes from Eubalaena glacialis, assembly GCF_028564815.1. NCBI lineage: Eukaryota > Metazoa > Chordata > Mammalia > Artiodactyla > Balaenidae > Eubalaena > Eubalaena glacialis. Next base: position 49,794,065 of record NC_083730.1, on the reverse strand, counting down.
TTTTCTTCTTTGACTACTACACACAGTCCATTCCAAAAGTACACCAACTGTAGAGCTCATTCAGCTCAGCTAGCCAGGAAAGAGAAGCAGCTCACTGCAATTCCTTCCTTAGCTAGCGGCTTTCTCTCCCCAGTATTCCATATCCTCCACTTGGCAAACCCAAATTGTCCCGCCTGTTCAGGAACTCAGGAGAAGGTCATGGGTCAGAGAGCTGTCCCTTTATCCTCACGCAACCCAGATGCTGACACCAAACCTTGTGTAAACATCAGCACAAACAGGGGAAGATGCAGTCAGTGTCAGACTAGCTGCCACTAGGCTCCATTTGATGTTTGTAGAGACTGACGTGGAGAAGTGCCTCTGAGAAATCCCCCTTTGGCAGTGCAGCAGAAATTTCACATCCACCCTAAAATCACTTGCTGAGCGATTTGCACTCTGCCACAAAAGTTTCTATCAGCAGAAAGGACAGCTGGGGTTTGGGTATGAAAATACCACCTTAGACTGTGTTTGCTAAGACCCACAGAAAGAGACACTCTCAAGTCTTCCTGGCAGTTCCTGTAAGGCTCTTAATGAGGCACCTTGTTTGAAAAAGAAAAAAGCAAACCCAGAAAGCAAAAGCTGAGATGCCAAAGTGATGGCCGCATATTAGAAATATTGAGATAGCGTGGGTGCAGAAATGATGTTTCTAGGACACAGTCTGATATGCATCCAGACACGATAAGGGTAACTATAGCACGATGAGTACCCTGGACAATCTGTCACAATCCGCCAGCTGAAGCAAGGGGCCAATTGGAATGGCTCAAGCTCTTCCTGCCCCAGCTGGGCAGGTCTCAAGACATCTGCCACTGAACACTGCTGCACAGCAATGGTACTAAATCCTAAAGACCTTGCACATTCTACTGTGTCTTTGTCTGTGTTTTACTGAGTGTCTCCTTCTTCTGATTTCTTGTGTTCATCCTGACTTCTAGGTCTCTCCTTATGACTGGGGACAATTCCCACAGCCTTGACCTGTTGGTCTGACCCACCCCTTCATTTCTTCCTGTGTCCCAGGGCTAGACCATCATCACGTTGTACCAATTTTCCAGTCCAATCTTCTGTTTTTGTTTCTTACATAAAACCCAAACAACAGCTATCCTACAGCCCTAATAAAACTATCATGACCAACTTTTGTTACTCTGTATATCACAATTTAAATATTTCCTTGTGTCTCTTCTCTCTTCGTGGACCTCAAACATACCTGTCTTCTATACTTTTCCCTAAGACTTAAACTCAGTCAGGAGGTCACTAAATAATCTGACAAATTGCAAAATAATGTGTTAAGACGGGTTATACATAAATGTGCCTTATACACTAAGGAATGAGTCTGCGTAAAATAGAGATGAATAGGGTTCTGTAACAAAGCAGGTGGTCCTAGTGGTGGGAACATCTAGCATCTGGTAGACTTGTAAGGGAAATGTTTGGGAAAAAAAGGTTTCTTGTGTCCTTTAAATAACACAGTAAAGTGACTCTTCTCTGCTTTCCATCTACAGCCATCATTGTTTCATGATTTTTCTCAGAAACCATAAAGCATTTTGTGGGACAGTAACTACTGTTGTATTTATAGTTTGCTTCAAATAAACTGACATAATGATATTTAACAGGATTTTTTATTTGATGCATTAACATAAGTACAAAAGGCTAGAGAGACAATATTTAATCTACCCTCAGAATGATTAAGAAATGCATGTGCACGTCTATGTATCATGTTCTCAACTCATTTGGCTTACTCCATGGATATCAGTCAACTTAAATAGTAGTAGGTGAATTAAGATTAAGTAATGGAATAAAAAATCTGAGTGGAGAGATGAAAATAGCAAAAATCGTCTCTGCATAAATACATGGTTAGAGAACAAGAGAGTTGAAAGCTTTTCAGGAGTTGATAGAAGAGTCAACAGAAGTCGATAGAAAAACTCAAGGCAAGAGTGGGCAGTAAGAATAGTCCTAAGTCCACAAAGGCTTGATAAAATGCTGACAACAGTAAGATTCATTGATCACAGGGGTATAGGCCAATTTGCAGTGAACTCCAATAATCAAAATGCCTCCACAAAGGCATACAAGGAAAATTGATATGCATAATGATGAGTGTAAGTCACTGAAAGATCCTGAATGCCTTTGAATCATTAAAAATGTGATTCTGCTCAATATAATTTTAGGGATACATGCATTTATTTCTGAACAAAGAGACTTAAAAAATATATCCTTTTGCAAGGAGCTATTTTGCTAAAAATCGTAAAATTTTTGACCTAGAAATTGTCCTGTTGCAGTACCAAAGTTGAATTGTTAATTCAGTAGAAAACACTAAACCAGAGAACAGAGGGTTGTCAGGGACATTGGGGAATTTGAGACCAATGCTGCATAGGTAGGGGTGAAGGAGGTAGAGACTAGGGGAGGCATGCCTCACATGAGATCCAGAATAACAAACATGATTTGTCAAATTCCAAATAGGGTAAATCCATACCGCTGAGCCCATGTGGTCTGTGTGATCAAAAATCTATGGACAAACCACCAAAGTGTGGGAATTAGAAGGAAGGGTGATCAGCAGTCTAAGGTAACATCCTGATATATTTCTTAGAAAGTACAGGGGTCTTAGTGGTCTGACCATCAAAACCAGCATCCTGCCTCTGCCCACCCCCCGCCTACCCCGTTTTACCAAAGGGAAAACTAAAGCTTAAGTAAAATGAATTGTCCAAGGCCATAGTTGGAAGCACCAGAACTGGGTATTATATTCCAAGTTTTATATTTTCTGGGCAACATTCTCTTAAATCTAAAAAGCAATCTCCAGGCACACGTGACTGAGGGCTCAAACCATCCAGTGATTCACTTAGTTTTTTTCTTCCCGGACATACAAGTAATCTGATGGCCAGAAGAGGAAACTCAAGTCAATTTCTGTTTTAAAAAAAAAATTCACTCTGTAACACAAGATGTCTCAGACCAGATGGCATTTTATCCTTGGACCAATCTTCCTTCTGAATGGAAAAGAGGAACGTCTTCCCCATGGAACTGTAAATTACCTCAAGCTACTAACTGATACCCTCCCACTATTCATGCAGGCAGCCGGTCTGTTAGCCCTACATCAATTCAAAACGCAAACAGGCATAGCTGAGTTTGTCATCCTAAATTCAAATAAATCTCTACTTTGATGACCTGTGAGCTAAACAAACAAACAATTGTTATTTAACGCCTGATAAGGGATACAAGATACCATCTCGACCCCAAGGAGCTTAGAGTTTACAGATTACTTCTCCTTCAGAGGAATCTAAGTAATGGAATTGTTCTAAATCACTTCTGTAAAGGATCAACCTCAAAAAAAAAAAATCACACCACATAACAATAGATAAGTGATTTGTTGTACTGTCGGGCATGGGGTAATGGTAGAGAATTCCTGGCTCTGATTCTTTGTTTTTTTTTATTTCCAGATAAACCTTGATTTATTTCTATGAACTAAAAGTTTTATAAGATAAGCATATATATTATGCATTTATTTAACTATACCTATATTATATAACATAATGTGCTAAAACAAACTTTCTTTGAACTCAGCTTTTGGTAAATTCTGAGCAAACAATCCTGTGGCTTAGAGTGGTAAGCGCAAAATATAATTGCCCTTGACTCTCTTTGAATGTGACTCTGCACACCTGGTCTCAAGGTCAGGATCTTCTCCTGGGCAACAGACGCTGGCTGCTCGCTATGTTTCCCCTCCTCAGCTCAGCACCACCACCTGGGGTTTCTCCTTGTGTTCAGTGATGTTATTTTCTTATTCTCAGGTTCATAATTATAAATAAAGTAATTGAAAACAACTGGCTCTCTTCCTTTGCATTTTCTGTCCTAAGTGACAAATAAGAATTCCCCGTGCCCTTTTCTCTCTGTTCTTCAACTAATACCATTTATTAGAAAGTGATATGAATATGCTTCCTCAACTTCCCCTAACCAAAAATCCATTGAGGAGACTTATTTTTTAAATTATGTGTTTAACTTTCTGAATAAGTACTACATTCACAAGAATAAATCCACAAGTGCAAAACAGCTTAGAGTGAAGGGTACTTCTCCCCTTCTAGCTGAAGATACAATTATATATTCACATTCTCCCCGCCCCATTTACACCAATTTTTTTTTTAACATCTTTATTGGAGTGTAATTGCTTTACAATGTTGTGTTAGTTTCTGCTGTATAACAAAGTGAATCAGCTGTATGTATACATATATCCCCATATCCCCTCTCTTGCATCTCCCTCCCACCCTCCCTATCCCACCCCTCTAGGTGGTCACAAAGCACCAAGCTGATCTCCCTGTGCTATGCAGTTGCTTCCCACTAGCTATCTATTTAACATTTGGTAGTGTATATATGTCAATGTTACTCTCTCACTTCGTCCCAGCTTACCCTTCCCCCCCCCGCCCGTGTCCTCAAGTCCATTCTCTACGTCTGTGTCTTTATTCCTGTCCTGCCCCTAGGTTCACAGAACCCTTTTTTTTTTTAGATTCCATATATATGTTAGCATACAGTAGTTGTTTTCCTCTTTCTGACTTACTTCACTCTGTAAGACAGACTCTAAGTCCATCCACCTCACTATAAATAGCTCAATTTCGTTTCTTTTTATGGCTGAGTAATATTCCATTGTATATATGTGCCACATCTTTATCCATTCATCTGTTGATGGACACTTAGGTTGCTTCCTTGTCCTGGCTATTGTTAAGTAGTGCCGCAATGAACACTGTGGTACATGTCTCTTTTTGAATTATGGTTTTCTCAGGGTATATGCCCAGTAGTGGGATTGCTGGGTTGTATGGTAGTTCTATTTTTAGTTTTTTAAGGAACCTCCATACTGTTCTCGATAGTGGCTGTATCAATTTACATTCCCACCAACAGTGCAAGAGGGTTCCCTTTTCTCCACACCCTCTCCAGCATTTATTGTTTGTAGATTTTTTGATGATGGCCATTCTGACCGGTGTGAGATGATATCTCATTGTAGTTTTGATTTGCATTTCTCTAATGATTAGTGATGCTGAGCATCCTTTCATGTGTTTGTTGGCCATCTGTATATCTTCTTTGGAGAATTGTCTATTTAGGTCTTCTGCCCATTTTTGGATTGAGTTGTTTTTTGATATTGAGCTGCATGAGCTGCTTGTATATTTTGGAGATTAATCCTTTGTCAGTGGCTTCATTTGCAAATATTTTCTTAGGGTTGTCTTTTCATCTTATTTTGGTTTCCTTTGCTGTGCAAAAGCTTTTAAGTTTCATTAGGTCCCATTTGTTTACTTGTTTTTATTTCCATTTCTCTAGGAGGTGGGTCAAAAAGGATCTTACTGTGATTTAAGTCATAGAGCGTTCTGCCTATGTTTTCCTCTAAGAGTTTTATAGTGTCTGGCCTTACATTTAGGTCTTTAATCCATAATGAGTTTATTTTTGCCTTTATACCAATTTTATCATACAAATCACACTGCTTCACAGCTTTTTTTTTTTTTGCTTAACAATATATTTTGAAGCTCTTCCATATTCGTGTATAGAAAGTATCCTCACTGCTTTTTTAAAAAAAAGTACATATTGATCGGTTGTTTCTCAAATATAAATGTTTCTCAAATGTAGATTCTCAAATAGAGGTGTTTTAAACAGTGGCACTGAAATAACTAAACATTATTCCATGCCTGTTCACAAGGGAATAGAGGCAAAATAAGCCCCAGTCGTCCAGCTCTGTAAAGCACAAACAACTCAGTTCTCAAGGGTCATGAAAATTATACATATATATACACTTGAGATCAGTGAACTGATGCTTTTGTTGCTAATCTAGGTATGCAAAATATCAGTGACTGCTTCTTCACTAATCCATCCATGATAGGGAGCTCCAACTTTATCATTAAGACAGCGAGAATAATTGGATAGTCCTGCCATTTGACTGTTGCTTCTAAGGTGTGGACAGTCAGTAACATAACTGCCCTATAAAGTCATAAACTCATAAACACCTTAAGAAGTGACACTTGTTGATAGCTTTATAGTGTACCAAATACTGTTTTGACCTCTTTACAAGGATTATCTCACTTAAAACCTCAAAATAATATTATAAAATTATTATTCTGCTATTACAGCCAAGAAAAATGAGGCAAAAGAGCGTAAGTAATTGATCACAGTCTACAATATTACGTGATACAACTAGTATCCTAAAGAGAATATCTAAACAGGACCCTAGGCTTAGCCCCTGTGTTGTACTGCCATGGTCTCCTCCTTCAGTGTACTAACCAGCTGACTTCACTAACTCTCAGCCAGGAGACACCTAGTACAGTCTCGGAGTCAGATGCGCCAAAGCTCGCCTCCTGCTCTTCTGTTTCCCGGTTATGTCACCTTGAGTAAGGCTCTGAACCCTCCTCAGAGCCACTGGGGATAATGAAATTTAGAACTGTTGAGTCAAACACTGTATCCACTTTGAGTGGTGTTCCCCTTGGCATTATGCAATATTTCATTTTTGTAAGAATCAAATAAGAGAATACACATAAATGAGGTAAGTCCCTGACAGGAATAAATGCCCAATAACTGGGAGTTTAAATAATAACAGAAGTGACATCAATCAGTGTTGACTTCCTAAAGAAACTGTAGCTGGACCAGAATTTAAGAATATAAACAAGCCCGAATGTCCCTGAAATCCTTAGTTTGATGGCCTTGACTTTCTGAGACATTGGGGAAACTCGGAAACATCAGAGGCTAGGATGATCTCCTAAGAGCTACTTTTGCTTGCAAGACATCAAACGTAAGCACATATCTATTGACTCACAGTAAGCACAATATGCTCTGAAAAAACACGACAAAGCAGCTAAAATATCTCTACCCCAAATTTGACTTAACCCTTCTTATTGCTGGGGGAGCAGCAGAAGCCAGACTTTTCCAGATACTGAAAGTTCAATTTCATTCCTTATCTCTTACCTGGGAGAGGTACCAGTGCCTAGGGAGAAAGTCCTTTTAACACAGGGCTTGAGGCTTTCAAAAAAGATGAGTCATTTTTTAACAGCTTTGTTTAGATAAATACCATACAATTCACCCATTGAAAGTGTACAATTCTGTTTTTTTTGGTGTATTCACATAGTTGTGCAACCATCACCAGGTCAAGTTTAGAATATTTTCATCACCCCCAAAAGAATCTGTGCACCCATTAGCAGTCACCCCCCAATCTCCCCATCTCCCTCCAGCCTCTGGCAATCACTAATCTGTTTTCTGTCCCTAGAGATTTACCTATTTTGGACATTTCATATAAGTGGAATAATATAATTTGTGATCTTTTTGAATCACTTTTCATTTAGCATAATGTTTTCAAGGTTTATCCATATTGTAGCTTATATCAGTACTTCATTTTTTTATTACCAAATAATATTCCATTGTATGGATATATCACTTTTTGTTTATCCATTCACGGTTGATGGACACTTAGATTGCTTCTATTTTGGGGTTATTAGGAATAATGCTATGAACATTTGTGTACAAGTTTTTGTGGGTGTATGTATGCTCATTTCTCTCAGGTGTATACCTAGGAGTGGAATTGCTGTGACACATGGTAACTCCATGTTAAACCTTTTGAGAAACCGCCAAACTGTTTTCCAAGGCGCTGCACCATTTTTCATTCCTACAGCCAGAGCCACTATTTTTTTTTTTTTTTTTTTTAATTTATGGCTGTGTTGGGTCTTCGTTTCTCTGCGAGGGCTTTCTCTAGTTGTGGCAAGTGGGGGCCACTCTTCATCGCGGTGCGCGGGCCTCTCATTATCGCGGCCTCTCTTGTTGCGGAGCACAGGCTCCAGACGCACAGGCTCAGTAATTACGGCTCACGGGCCCAGTTGCTCCACGGCATGTGGGATCCTCCCAGACCAGGGCTCGAACCCGTGTCCCCTGCATTGGCAGGCAGACTCTCAACCACTGCGCCACCAGGGAAGCCCCAGAGCCACTTTTAAAGCCTAGTATTCCATGTTCACTTTTTTAAAAAATTAGTGGCTTTGCTTTGACCTGTCATTTTACATCTGTTAGAGTGACTGGCTAAAGAGCCAGGTTAAGTGATAAGGTTATCAAAAGAAAATAAAATCACACATTAAATCATCAAAATGCTTTATTTGTTTAAACATCTTCTGTCCCTTTTTTTGTTGACAATCTAGTCACGCTTGTCATCTAATCCTTTAGTTATAATGCATTTTTTTCCTCCCTGAACCTTCTCCAACAGTGTTCTTGGCATGAGAAAACAATTCACACTACCTGTGCATTAGTTACCCCAATGCGAGTGGTTTTAGTTTTTGTATCAGTTTGTTTAGCTGTTTTCCTGCTGCTTTTACAAATGTAACCTCTAGATTCACAGTTATAGTTTGACAAGAAAATGAATAGATGGTGTCAAACAACAAAATGAAATAAAATGATAAATTTTTGGTGAAATCATGTTTCACTATGTTATTCGTTATCCAAGAAAATAAAAAGTAAACTGAGCCATAAGTTTAATTGTACATGCACTCTTGGTCGTGTGGGAAATCCGTAAAATTGTATCTCCTAACAGTTGGGAAGATAGGTATTGTATTAATGTAGCAATAAGGTAATATTACTTATTTTAACATGGATTGCAATTCAAATATATCGTTGAATATTATTTTCTTTGTACATATCAAGTTAGAAAGCTGTATAGTTGTTGTAATACTGTTGTTGTTTTTTTTTTTTTGGAATTCCTCCTTCGGTTGTGTCATCAGGTGCATTCAAAGCAATTCCACAAAATATTAACTGGATGTCAACCATCTGTAAGGCACTGTGCTAAACACTCTTTTGAAAGGAATTTTAGAAGCTATTATTCTTCTGAATGTGCTCATTGGAAGCAAATATTCATCCATGGATGGTGGATTTTATTTGGGGAAATGGTCAAAAGTAATTCAAAGTCAATTCTGATGAACGAGGTGGGTAAGATCTACCAAGCACCGTGACATTCTTAACAGTCAAAATTATGTGTGACTATAAATTTATGAGGCTGGTCTTCTTGTGTGGTTCATTAACCAGATTTGAAGAAAAGTGCACAATAGGAGTTCTAGCAATATTCAGAGTTACAGAGACAACGGTTAGGCATGTGGTGCCAAAGTGACTGTTTTAATGGATGGCAATCTTTGGATGTATTAGTCCTGGCATGTTTCAAACACTCACTCATTGCTTATGGTCACACATTATAAAGTGCCAAAAAAATACTGGACCCAGTAAAACTTAGCCACATCCATAGCCAGGATAACATCATTTTCTAGACAACCGCTAGCACATGTGACTTATAGTTTTCCGTAGCCAGAAAGGAGCTGGGGCTTGAATGATACCTGTTCTAACAAAGGAACTGACCGGAAGGAAAGCATTCCAACTGACAGATGCCTCTTCAGTGCTTCAGATGCTTCAGTGCTAGTCATGGATATAGAGGAATTCTTTGTAGTCCCAAATCTTTTGAGGTCTCTGATATTTGGAATGTCAAACAATACATGGGAGCAAAATAATTGTAATTCTAACCAAGAGGAGACAGCCTCAGTGGACAAAAGAATATTGGGTTTAGGTAATTCTGTTTAATTATTGAAGGGTGGAGAGAAGCAGCAAATAGCAGAGATCTGCCATAAATGAAAATTCTGACCTGGTATCTTAGGACGAGGTCGAGCCAGAGATATAATGCTTTCAGCGGTTGGAGAAGAGGATCTCAAGCCATAGTTACATGGCTTGAGTGGCACTACTTGTAGAAGTAGTCATGGAAAGAGAACTTGGCTCTTATTATTACAAGACTGAAATTAGTTTAATAGAGCTTTAGCGGAATAAATCAAGGTTGAGTGCTACGTACTGACTACTTGCTTCATTCTACGTCTTTCCCGACTTCTTTGGACTATCCTCAATCTGAAAGCTTCTCTTTCACAGCCTAGTCCAAGAATTGTAGATAAGGTGATTAGTTTCCTAGGGCTACAGGAACAACTGACCACAAACTGGGTGGCTTAAAACAACAGGAATTTTTGTCTCACAGTTCTGGACGTCTGAAGTCTGAAATCAAGGCGTCAGCAGGATTTGTTCCTTCTACAGGCTGAGGAAGTATCTGTTCTGTGCCTCTTTTCCAGTTTCTTGTGGTTGCTGGGAATCCTTGGCATTCTTAGGCTTGTAGATGCCTCACTCCAATCTCTGCCTCTATTGTCACAGGGCTTTCGTCCCTTTGTGCCTGTGTCCAAATTTCCCTCTTATAAGGACACCAGTCATTGGAGTAGGGCCAGCACAGTAGGACTGGGGACCTGAAATAAACATTGACTTATTCTTACCTGTTACTCCATGAACATACAGAATCTGACTATTCATTTCTTCATCGACTTCCACTTCTAGCAGAGGGACTTTTACACAATAGATATTTAATAATGATTTATTGAGTAATGAATGACAACTAGCAGGAAGATCTAAAAATGCTTTAAGCTCAATCATGGGAAAAGTTGTTACAAGTTATCTTTTCATCTCTGAGTATTGGGGATAAAGATGATAGAGAGGGGTCACAATTGCTCACAGAACTGACATCAACTCTACAGAATGGGGAACTACACAGGGATGCTTCACTTATTTCCCAGACTCTGATGCTATTAAAGGTCTTTAGAGGCTTTGTTTCATCCTTCTGTGATAGCTGTGCTGGGGTGATGACATTTCATCTTGAATGTCTAGAGGCTTGTTAGCAGAGACCCTGTCACCGCCAGGGATCACAGCATTTCTGTGCTCAGTCCTTAGGGCACTGATCTCAGCTGTACAGCTAGACTCAGCAGCAGACGCCACATGTTCTAACATGACATGCAGCTGGATCTCCAGCCAACAGGCAGAGAGTTATTTTCCTGAAATGAATGGCAGTTTGCAAAGCAGAGCAGGGGACGGCTTCTTCTTTCGTATGTTGCTCAAATCAGCTCAACTTCAGCAATCACAGAGATCCGAAGAGGAAAAAGCCGTTTATTTTGGCAGTGTGGAGCTAACGTGTGTTTAGAGCAGGTGGAAAGCAGCAGCCCAATCTGCCTAATCTATTTCTGCAAAACTGATGCGAGGTGGGATTAGGTATAAAGCAAACACAGAGATGGAGATAGGAAAGGCTAAACACCTAAGCATACAAGTAAACTTTTGGCATTCAGAGTGTTTTCATACATGCTCTCTGTGAGCAAAATTATCAACACAGCATGGCTTTCACTTTCTTAACCATCTATCTTTGTTGCAGGACAATCTCTCTGTCCCCGAAAGCTGTAAATCAGGAAGTGAGCAATAGAATGACTACAGGTTTTAAACCAATGTTTGCTCTGAGACTTGAAACTATCAAGGAAATGGCGACTTCGTTTCCAGCTAAAGTAGATGTCTGCCTGACTCTCTGTTGGAGCAGTGCTCTTGCCAGAGGGACATCTCCTCCTTCATTCCCAAAGAAAGTAAAATGTCAGCTAGCCAGAAAAGATTTTTTTCCATTTTTTGTTAGTCGGCGGATTGTGGCACTTCAAGCCATCAGGGGAGGGAAATGTATAGCCTGCTTTAACTTTCTGTCTGAGCGACTCTTTTGAAACATTGTTTTCCAAAAAGTATTTCATCCTTCATGTTTTTCACTCCTAGTGAGAGCTGAATGAGCAAACATGTTGACAGAACTGTTCCTCAAGTAAAATATTCTACATGTTAGAGTTTATTTCTACAAAGCCGTTCAAATTTGATGAACTGGGTCAAGAAGACAAGCAAATAGCACATGAAATGCTTGCTTTACAGTCAGGGATATAGAGGAATTCTCTGTAGTCCCGAATCTTTTGAGGTCTCTGATATTTGGCATGTCAAACAATACATGGGAGCAAAATAATTGTAATTCTAACCAAGAGGAGACAGCCTCAGTGGACAAAATAATATTGGATTTAGGTAATTCTGTTTAATTATTGAAGGGCGGAAAGAAGAAGCAAATAGCAGAGATCTGCCATAAATGAAAATTCTGACCTGGTATCTTAGGACGAGATCGAGCCAGAGATATAATGCTTTCAGTGGTTGGAGAAGAGGATCTCAAGCCATAGTTACATTTGGGCTTTTACACACTTTTAAACATAGAGTCAGTCTATTTTAAGGTAAATTTAGCAGAATAATAGAAGGACTCTCACTGGTAAGTTGTTCATTGGAACTGTTCCAAGTGGAACTGTACAGAAAGGACCACATATCATTTTAGAATGCACACAGAATTAAAAATATTTTATGTATGTGTGTGTTGTATAATACAAAAAAAAGAATCATACACTACACCATTAAAACCAAAGTCTGGATCTTTGGAAAGACAATAACATTGTTTAAAAGAAGGTAAACTTTGATAAATCTGATCATAAGAGAAAAGATAAAATATGTCAATACTCATAAATTATAATAGTCTTTAACTGTATATATAAAAAGGATTAAAAGTATTAAAATATGTATTTATCAATAAACTTGAAAACCTAGAGGAAGTGTCACTGCTTCCTCCTAAGAAAAAGTATATTACCAAAATGACTCAAGAAAAATTTCATAAACCTTTAAAAAAAAATCTTTTAAAAATGATAGTCAAAGGCTGACAAGATGTACTTCTAAGAAAGAATGAGTCCACGGGAGGGGACTCTGCGGAAGAATGGATACATGTATATGTATGGCTGAGTCACTCTGCTGTGCACCTGAAACTCTCACAAGGCTACAGTCCAATATAAAAAAGTTAAATAAAAAAAAAAAAGAGTCCAAATGATTTTGTGGGTAAGCACTTCAAAACCTTTAAGGAAAAGATAGTTTCCAAGGTGGAGAACAGAAAAAGAGGGAAAGTTTTAGCTCATTTTAAAACCTGGATTATCTTGATCCTGAAATAATTGAGAAGTACAAAAAGAATATATAAACACATGCAAAATACACACTCACACACATTATTTCCAAGTAGAACACAGGGATATATTTAAAGAATGATATAGGAATGAAAATATTTTTCAAAATTAAGGAATATAAAGTAATATATATAATAAATTATATATAATAAAATATATAAAATAATCAAAAAAGACATGCAGAAAAGGATTCGATAAAGTTCATCACTCATTCTAAATAAAAGCTCTTAGACAATTCAGAATAGACGAAAACTTCTTTAACTTAATAACGAGTAGTTACCAAAAACCTACAAAAACATGATTTTTAATAATAGAATATTAGAAACATTATCTTTAAATTGTCAGGCACAAGATATTTTGGCCGCTATCATCACTAACATTCAGTATGTTAGCAGAGATCTTTGCTGAAGCAATAATCCAAAAAACATAATGTTGGAAGACTATGAAAGGATGAGATAAAACTGACGCTAACTTAGATTCTAAGGGTTTCTACCTAAATACACAACTGAAAAACACACATGGCAAGAGGATCAACACAGAAAATCAAGCTCAAGCTTTCCAGTAATGCAGTAATAACCAACTAGACAATGCAATCAGAAGCTTTTTTGTTTTTAAAGAGGATTCCATTCAGAGCACAGTAAAACCACAAAACATCTAGGAACAAATTTAAGAATAAACGGCAACCTACTTAATGATTATTTTAAAAGCTCACTACAGAACAATGTAATAAAGATAACATGGTATGTGTAGTGAATATTACTAGTGTTCCAAAGTAGTGGTATAAATTTATATTCACCCCAGTAGTATGTACATGAGAAGGCCAGTTTCTACCCAGTACTTAGTATTGCCTTAATTATTTTAATTTGCATTTCCTTGATGATGAATGAGGTTGAAACTTTTAAAAAACTTTTGTATTTAGGTCTATAGTTCATCTGGAACTGACTTTTATATAGTATGAGATAGAATTCAGTATTTTCTACCAAACATATTATCATAAACTAAAATCATAAACTAAAATGGTCTAAAACTATTTTTAGAAAAATCTTTACCCAACTATATCATAGTTGCCTGTACATACTATATGAGCCTATTTCTGAACTTATGATGTTATACTGGTCTATTTGTTTATCTCTGAACCAATTTCACCATTTTAATTGTGATAACTTCAAGTAAGTCTTAAGATTTAATAGTGTAACTCTTCCAACTTTATTCTTCTTCAAGACTGTCCTTACTGTTTGCGAACCATTTACTTTTTAGATATAATTTAAAATGAGATTGTCCATTTAAAAAAAATGCTTCTGGAATCTTGTTTGGGGTGGCATTTGATTTAATGATAAAGTAGGAGAAATTTGATATCTTTAATATACAAGTCTTTCAATGTATTTATTAAGGTCTTCCTTAATTTCTCTAAAGTTTTATAGATTTCTGTGTACAAAAATTTATAAAAACATATTTTGTTGGTTTATTCCTAGGTACTTAATATTTTTAATACTATTGTAAATAATGTTTTTTATTTCATTTTTAGTTGTTGTTACTTTGTATGGAGATACTACTGACCTTATGTCTAATGGCCTTGCTAAATTCACTTAATAATTCTAATAGTTTGTCTGTAGAATATTTTGGATTTCCTACATCAGCAATTATGGGTCTTAAATCTTCCTTTCCAATTCTTGTATCTTCTGTTTTCTTGTCTTATTGCACTAGCAAACAGCTCCCATACAATGCTGAATTGAAGTGATTACAGTGACAATTATTGCTTTGTTCTTGAACTCAAGGGGAAAGCTTTCAATATTTCATTACTAAGTTTGATGACAGCTATAGGATTTTTGTAGGTATTTGTTACCTTTTTAGAGAATTTCTCTTCCATTCCTTTATGGCTGATTCTCTAAGAGTTTTAATCATAAAAAAATTAGATTTTATTAAATGCCTTTTCTGCATCTAACTAGTTAATCATATGATTTTTCTTCTTTATTCAGTTAATGGTGAATTATAGTAACTGATTTTCAAATATTAAGCCAGACTTGTGATCCTGGAATTAACCCAACTTGGTTGTATCATTTTATGTATCTCTAGATTCAGTTAATTTCCTAATACTTTGTTTGAGGTTTTACTCCTAGTGAGAGCTGAATGAGCACACATGTTGACAGAATTGTTCCTCAAGTAAAATATTTTACATGCTAGAGTTTATTTCTACAAAGCTGTTTAAATTTGTATCTATATACATAAGAAAAATTGCCATGTAATTTTTGTTGGTATCATTTATGCTAACCTCACAAATTGAGTTGGGAAGTGTAACCTCTTTTTCTATTCTCTAGATGATTTATATAAGCTTATTGTTACTTATTTCTTAAAAATTTGGAAAGAATAACTGCCCTTGTCCTCTGGACCTGGAGATTTTTATTATGGGAAAGCTTTAAATAGTGAATTCTAATTCTTTGATAGAGAACTACTCAGATTATCTACCTTTTTTTGTTTTAGTTTTGTTGAATTGTGATTTTTCAGGGAATTTTTCCAATTCATCTAAATTTTTTAATTCATGGGTTAAAAGTTCATGTTTATTATAGCACTATAGCCAAGTCATGATAATTTTTTACCCAAGAATATGATAGCAGCAGCTAAAATCTTAAGTGGACTTGGTAACCTAATACAGACTAACGACAGAAGTTCAATAAATGTTTCTGTCTTACTTAAATATGTATGTCTGCTGCCTTCTCCTGTCACCAACAAAACAATAATAAATCAATATGATAAACAATATGATACCGCCATCAGAACAAACAAGAATGAATAACTCAAAATCAGATACAAATATTGGTAGGCATACATAGATACAGTTAATTTACCTAATATTTCATTATTTATCCTGATTTTAGACATTTTGATGCAATAGAATTCTATTCTTTCATTAAGTACTATATTCCTCCCAGCATGACAAATTAGGGTTTTCCATTTCAATGCTACCTAGTGAATCCAAAGTATAGTATCTGCAGAGTAACCTGTCAAATTGGTGAAAGATTTTTTTTTTTTTTTTCAGTATCAGAAGAACTGAATTTAAGGAGACAAAATCAATTCACAAGCAATTCCGAGTCTTGATGAATATCCAAGTGTTTAGCTCTTGGGTAAAGACAATTGTAATTATATGCATGCCTGAGATCTTTAGCCAGGATGAAAATAGTTATATTCAATAACTCATTTTTCTATACTAGCTGTAAATGTAAATGGTGATCTAGATAGCTTGGCTTATATTTTACATTGCCCTTATTTCTCAGCACCTTTTCTCCTCATTTTAACACTGTATCTTCATCAGTGCCAAAGTTAGTTTTAAGTTGACTATTTGTAATAATGATTAGAGATCTTTTTCAAAGATTTGCCTTCCTTGAAAATGAAGGATAAAGTTAATATAAACAATAAAGTATTCCTAAAATAAATTCTTATATAGACATATATGGCAATGGCTGTTTTTAAAATTGAAGTCATGTACGGTAGCCTTATTATCTTGATGTGAATTATATCTCAGTAAAGCTATTAGAAAGCTAATGTGTCTTGGGATTTGATTGTAAAATGCAACGTACAAGGAAAAAATATAATTTTCATCACTAAAGAAAATGAAATAAGAATATTTCTAAGTAAAATAGAATGCCTGTGTTTTTATCTTTCATTTAGAACTAGTAATATTCTAGTCATTTTGTTCTTCATTTTTTTTAAGTTCCAGGAACAGTTATAAGTAGGTGTGTTTGTGTGTGCATATGTGTGTGTGGTTACCTAAAAAATTGCTGAAATGATTAACTACAGGAATTACCAAGAAACCATGAAACATAAAAGCAGGCTTCTCATTCTATTATGTACCATGAGTATAGTGCATAAAATGGTCTTAGAACCTCTTAGGCTTCCACATTGTTTTTTCAAAAGCAATCTACCCTGCCCTCCTGCAAAAAATCACTTCCTCTCTGAGACACATATTTCATATCTATGTCACCCCCTGCCTCTTCTTGTCATTATCAGAGTCACTTCTTATTATACGTCTACAATCACACCCTCCTTCTCTTAAATTCATCAGTGAATTAGGGACCCATCTCACTGTCTTTTCCCCGTATGTTGGAGTTATTTTCTATTATATTTTCTCTTTGTAAATCTAAATAACAATTTTTGACATTAATTACTGTGAGGATTAAGACTCACAGTTATAATTAATACAGTTGACCCCTGAACAACACGGGCGTTAAGGGGTGCCAACCTTCCTCACAATAAAAAATTAGCATATACCTTATAGCCACACCTCCATACCCAAGGTTCCTCCACTATCTGGGGTTCCTGCGTGATTCTTCCTTATCCTCAGTTCCACATCTGTGGATTCAACCAACTGCGAATCATGTAATACTGTAGTATTTCTTATTGGAAAAAACTCATGTTTAAGTGGACCCATGCAGTTCAAACTCATGTTGTTCAAGGGTAAACTGTATTTGTATCATCTTTTAAATGTTCTACACTTTATTCATATCTATTACCTGATTTGGTTTTCATAATAACCGCTCCCTTCTTTTTAAAGAGGAATAAATTGGCTCAAAGAAGTAAAACTTTTTCTAACACTTCCACAGCTTGGATTCAGGTCTGGCTGCATTTGATCCCAGGTCTGGCTGAGTCCAAGAGAGTATCTGTTCTATCTGTACCATGAATCTTTAGCATTCAAAATTCCTCAGAGGATAATGCTACAGAACTGAATAACAATCAACTTATTTTTATTTTCCTTTGGCCATGGCTTTCTCCTATTCTACTTTTCTTCTCACTCTATTTGATTTTGGAAATGCAACAGAATAAGTCATCTATCCATGTTTAAAATGGTGTAACTTTGCATGTTTTCAGATAGAGTAGGTAATCGCAGGTTCAGAGATAAAGACAGAAATTGAATGGTGCAGGTAAACCTTGGAACTGTCCATTTATTATGCAAGTATTTACTAAGCATTTACAATGTATGCCCACAGAACTCTGAGGCTATTCTATGACTAAAACATGATCATGGCCTTCAAGAAGCTTACTTAAAAGCTAACAGATTGCATTGTTTGAGCAATAAAAGTATCGAGAGGCCAAGGGCTTTAACCATGCATCTATAGTAACTCTTTCAGTGTCCAGCACACAGTAGGCATTAGTTAATACTTATTAAATTGATTAATTAATGTAGCTGCTCTAAAGTGTGGTCCAGGGTCCCCTTGGAGAGGGTTCCTGAGTCTCTTTCTGGTGGTCCATAAGGTAAAACTATTTTAATAATACTAAAACATTTTGCCTGTGTTATGCTCATTCTCTTACAAGTGTCCAGCAGAGTTTTCCAGAAACTACATGTGATGTCATTGCTCTGATGGCTAATGAAATATGTACTTGTATATCCTTACATTCTAAAAATGGGTCAGTTTTTTTAACACTGTAAATGTTGATGTATATAACTGACAAAAACCATACCTTTTTAGGATCCAAAAACTTTTTGAGAATGCAAAGGCTACTAAGACCAAAAAGTGTAGGGGTTGCTGAATTAATAATTTAAATAACTTTCAAATTCAAGAAATGTGTTTGTCATGCTGGAGGCGAGAGGAAGAGGTGATAGAGCAATCAAGTATTTGCTTTTTTTTAAACTGAGATATAATTTTTAAATTGAGATATAACATTATATTATTTTCAGGTGTACATGATTCAGTATATGAATATAATGCAAAATGATCACCAAAGTCTAGTTAACATCCATCACCACACAGTTACTTTCTCTTGTGATGAGAAATTTTAAAATCTATTCTCTTAGCAATTTTGAAATACATACACAATTAGAAAGCGAGTACAACTACAAAGTATTCACTTTCTAAGTCTCTGACACTCTGGTCTCAAATGGGAAACCAACTATGCCTCGCTTCCCACTCCCCAACTATTATTTTATTATTTTTAAAAATATTTATTTATTTATTCACTTACTTTTTATTTAGCTAGCTAGCTAGCTGCGCCGGGTCTTAGCTGCCATGTGCGGGATCTTTGTTGCAGCATGTGGGCTCCTTTAGTTGCGGCGCGCAGGATCTAGTTCCCTGACCAGGGATCGAACCCGGACCCCCTGCATTGGGAGCATGGAGTCTTAACCACTGGACCACCAGGGAAGTCCCTTATTATTTAAAGCATTTTGCACAGGTGGTTCTACATGTGACAGGACCCATATTGTATTAATAAAAGTGACTTGCTCTTGCATTTTTGTCCTCAACCCTAGTGGGTTTGTTTTTTTTTTTTTTAGGTTAATCAAGTTATATCTAAACAGAGGGAAGAAATGTTTGAACACCAAATAGCTCTCACCTAACAATATTCTGATAAACTAAAATTAAATGAATCTCAGTCAGCCAGTATTTCTCAGGGCCTATTTGAAGGCTTTCAACATGATTGGAAATACACTGAGCAAAGCCATACTAAGGGACCCATCAAACTAAATCTATTTTTAAAAGCAATGGGAGGTGTTTGTCATATGCATATGTACAGGACTTGGATGAGACCACTTTGTCATTTTTCTATCTACACATTTTTTCCTTAGTTATTTGTAGGTGAAAAACATCAAATTTTTCTTGAACATGTCGTGTGTGACTCTCTTTGCTATCCAACAGTGGGGAAAACAGGCTATGTAATATGTAATAGGTTCATCCTCTAGTAGGGATTCTGCTTTCCTTTATTTAAACTTGTTTTTCCCACATGTGCATGTTATGAAATCCTTTTTATGTTCAAGTGGAAGATAAAAAAAAAAACAAAAAACTGCTGATCTCCAGATTTTCATTTGGTTTTACGTATCTCCAAAATGAGTTTTGTCTCATTCGAGGAGTTTTAAAAATTATAAAGAATCTTTTGGTCAATTCTCAAAATTTGATTCTATCTTGGAGAGATTGGAAATTTGAAACGTTATACATTACGAATTATATGGGGTATGATGGGTTTTTTAATGTGATTAAAAACATAAATCAGTAGAGATTTCTGCTGCCATTCAGAAAACTTGAGTTGTAAGGTTTTTCAATTTTACTATAAAGAGATTGACGATAAAATCTTTTCTGAAATTCTATATGAATAGAGAGGAAACTGCATTAGTAACACCTCAAGGGGAAATACATAAATAGGTTACACATTTAAAAAATATTCTTTCGGTCAAAATTGAACTAACCTTTGCTCAGGAGATAAAATAAAGCAAGTAAGAAAACTATGCAAACAAAAACAAGTTGAAGGTTACCTTATGAATTCTGGAAGCTGGTTTTGCCCCAAGAGTTATCTACTATAAATTCAGGGCTTGTTAAGGACAGGTCTAATATAAATGCCAGGATTTCACATTCAGGCATCCTTTGGGCCCCGCTCTGGGGTGAACCGGAATTTGCCAAGTATTACTACCAAGAATGTTTGCAAAAATCTGTTCATCGGAAAATTGAACCCTCGAGAATCTCCATAAAAAAATAAGTGTTTCACGTTCAGATGAGTTTAGGAACTACTAAATACTGGGAAATACGCCTCGTGGAGTTTTGAATGCATGTTAGTCCGAGGACTTTGAAAACCCTTCCAAGGAAGCATTCTGTTTGATTTTATGTAACCCAGCATATCCCCAAGTTTACATTATAACAGAGCCCTCTTTATTGTAATTTAAAAACACATTTTCCAGAAATATTGACCCAGGATAAGAATCTGCCTGTCGGTCCCACTCTCAACTGGGGAGGATGCAGGTGACTCCTTAGCTCAGGTAATACTCTCTGAGCTAAGCAGCTCTGGGAGTGCCATTTGCCTCATTCTATTTCTCCTGCCTCTGCTTGCCTTATTGAGGCCCCACAGCTAGTGTCCCTACATTTATCCTGATCTCAGCAACGTCCCTATGGTCATTTCTGCCTTGATTTCTTGTACTATTGTATCATCTCATACTAAAGTAATCCGCGTAATGATTCACTATCTAGATGAAACGAATAAGGAATCATATCATTTTCAACTTGGAAAGAACCTAACTCCTAACCTAGGAAAGTTAGACCCAGTAACACTGTCCCTTGCCCAAAGTCGTACAGCCAATTAAACATTTTACAGGGAAGAAGAAGTGACTAGAAAGCTCTAGCTGGCAATGTGCTGTATTTGGATCAGATTATGCTACCCTTAAAGTAGAAACTCAATTCCAACCCTGAGTGGTTTTAGTTCCAAAATGGGCCAGGAGGGCTTCCCTGGTGGCGCAGTGGTTGAGAATTTGCCTGCCAATGCAGGCGACACGGGTTCGAGCCCTGGTCTGGGAAGATCCCACATGCCGCGGAGCAACTAGGCCCGTGAGCCACGATTACTGAGCCTGCGCGTCTGGAGCCTGTGCTCCGCAACAAGAGAGGCCGCGATAGTGAGAGGCCCGCGCACCGCGATGAAGAGTGGCCCCCGCTTGCCGCAGCTAGAGGAAGCCCTCACACAGAAACGAAGACCCAACACAGCCATAAATAAATAAATAAAAAATTAAAATAGCTTTACAAAAAAAAAAAAAATGGGCCAGGAGAGAAAAAATGTCAACTGTGGTAGAAAACAAAGATGATGTGTAATAGAAAGTCCATCACCAAAGTTTCCCTGCTGTGTATCATTTTGTTGATTGTTGTAGCAAAGCATATCATTGAAGTCTTCGGGCCAACATGATAACTCAGAGTTTACACCGCCATTAGTCAGATGCCAAGTGAACTGCTTGCCATGGGCCTTCTGGTAATGCCTCAGGTTTTCTTCTGTGACTGTTAGAGAAAGAATTGCTTGTGAATTCATTAATTCATTTCCTTATGACCTCGGGGTGAAGAGTTTTCACATCTGCTGATTGTTACACAAGATGCTCGGTTTTGATAGGTATTCCCCACTTGGAATTTTATCAGTTGCCTTATGATGAAATTGTCATCACTTCCTTGTCTTTGTTTCTTTTTTGTTAAGGACTCATTTTAAAACACTCTCCCATTTATTTCAGTGTCATAAAAATCAAAGTTTAACTAATCTGAAATGAAGAGAGGCCTGCTCCCCATCCTGTCCCTTCTTCTTTAGATGTTCCCATCACTTTTCCATTCACACCATTAGGATTGACAATAAAATTCCATAAACACTTCTCTCTCATTTGGCTCCTTTTGGCTATTTACCATTTGTTCATTCCAGATGATGATCATTATATCACGATCATTATTACCATCTTCAACAAATAAGCATCGGGCACCCACCAGGGCCTGCCACTAGAGGAAGACTGCTTCATAAAAACATGGAGATTGCGTGCTATAAGAGATGAAGCCCAGAAGTGAGATTTTGAAAACCACAAGCTTTGTTTATGGTCCTGCTCATGATGTGTTGCCTGGAATTGCTCCAAACATGTAATATCTTGAGGCTCTAGTTTCCACTTCTCTAAAATGTAAATAATGCTCGTGCTGGCCTCTCCTCTTTGTGATTTTATGGGGAATCATACAATGAAGCAGAAAGTGCTTTAGAAACAGTCACTGTGTCAACAGAAGATACTGTATGATTATCTTTTTTGCTCTAATCCTCAACTACTGTTCACATTTTAACAGCCTTTCTTTCATTGCCATTCCAGGCCTCAGGAGCCCTGGTTTTCAATGCCAATATTACAAATAGAAAAGTGGAAAGTCCATCCAAACCACTGGGGCCTGGGACTTGCATTTTGAAACAAGACTCTTCTGAAAGCCTTGTTTTCCTCCTGCTATGACTGGCTGGTTGGCTAAATTAACTAAATTAACTGCTTGTTTTGGCAGCAATAAAGATAAAGCCTTAAATAGTTGAGAACAATAAAACCATATAGATGGGCTAATTTTTCTTTTTCAGAATCACTGTGGTTGTTTAAATGTGTGTCTTATGAGATGTCTAAATAAATTTAGTCAATTCAATTTAAAAAAAACAGTTAAGGTGTCGAAGTGTTGATTAAATTATTTACATTATAACTCAATATTCACTTCTAGTCCTTTTCAAGCAGTCCCTGTTTGCCTGTCCCTCCATGTTTGGGGGATTACTTCTCTCCTTTCTTTCCTTTTCTTCCTCTTTACTCACTCTTTTTCAAGGACTAGGATTGATACTTTATTCCCAGGCACTTCTCCCCTCATCTCATGACCACGTTAAACTAGGGCTGCAGAAGCCACCCCATCCCAGGGGCAGAGGCAGAGTGGAGGAAAGAAGAGAAGGCACACCTCACACTCACTCCCCCCTCACCTTTCCCAAACTTCTAAGGATAATTTTGGTCTCCGGAAATTCTCAAACTCCCGCCACACTATTTAGTCCTCTGCCGTGATCCCGTTTAACTCTGTATCCCAGAGCCCCTGTGCCGCCTTGATGGGCTCACAAAATGTTTAGGAGAGACCCGTTCAGGTTGTCCTCTGACATGTGCCTTTTTTAAAAAGTTCTTTTAAAAAATTACCCAACACACGATATAGAACTAACTACTGAGGTAAGTGTGCCCCTCAGTGAAACAGGGAATCAGCAGACCAGAAAAAAAAATACACAGTATAAAAATAAATAGCATTCCCCTTTCCAGTCCTGGCCAGGAAAGTTCACAGGCTTCTGCAGCAGGAGAGTCGGACAGGAGCCCCAGCTGGTTGGGGGGGGGGGGGGGCGGTGTCAGCATTCAGTAACTCACTCCTGAACCCACCCACACTTTTCAAAAATCACAGGACAATCAGCTGGTTTGAGACATTTCTCTATCAGCCCCCGGGGCGGAACAAGGGAGAGACCAGGGGGCAGATGGCCCCACTGACCGTCTGCTCAGCCAAGGCCTGTGTAGCACAGTGGGGATGAGGAGCAGCCCATTGCACACAAAGCCTTACTGTTACCCCAACTGCCAGGCTCCGCTCTGTCTCCTGAGTCAAGGTGTAAAAGGAAACACTTCTCAGCCTTTGTCTCAAATTCCTGAGTGTTGGACACTCAGTGGAACCACTCCTTTCTTGAAACTCTCTCCCCACTGGCTCTGGGCACAATTCTTCCTCTTCTTCTGACCGATCCTTTTCCATCTCCTCTTGCCGCCTTCCCCTCCTCTGCTGGGGTCCCCTCCATAACAGTCCTCTCTTCCTAGCTTCTCACCCTGCAATCTTGCCCTGAGTTTTCTCACCCAGGATCTCTATGTTCTGTCCGTATCTTGCTCTAAGGCCCAGATTTCTGCTAAGTCAGTGCCCAGTCGTCAGTAATTAAAAATGACCTACCTTTCACAGGGCTAGGAGGAGGAGAAGCAAGTCATCTTCCCTACTGCAGCAAGGATGGTCAGTGTCTCAGTTACATAAAAAATAAGGCAAGCAGCAATGCTTACCTGGGGCAATGTGTGTAACAGCATCTCTTGGCAGATTTATCTGGTATTTGTGCAGTCTAAGAAACTCCTACCCACTTTGATATGTGGAGGTCGAAGGAGGGGTTGGTCCATTTCCAAAAGAAGCACAGTGTTTTCTTGTGGGTAGAAGGCTGAGGCCTCTCACACACTGCCTGCAATACTGAAAACTGCGAGTGTGCTGGGGTGGCCCAAGTCAAGGACCAGTGTCAAGAAGGCGGGTTCTCCGGGAAGAATACTTCCATTCTCAGTCAGTGCCGGCTGCTATAACAAATACCATAGACTGAGTGGCTTAAGCAACAAACTTTTATTTCTCACAGTTCTGGAGGATGGAAGCCCAAGATCGGGTGCCTACAGATCCAGTGTCTGCTGAACTGCTTCCCAGCTGGCAGATGGCATTCCTGTATACTCAGATGGCAGAGAGGAGAAAGAGCTCCATGTTTCTTTTTTTTTTTTTTTTAAGAGCTTTAATCCCATCATGAGGGTACTACCCTCATGACCTAGTCTAACCCTAATTACCTCCCAACAGCCTCACCTCCAAATATCATCAGATTGGGGGGTTAGGATTTCAAAATGTAAATGTGAGGGGAACACATTCACTCCACAATAGGGTAGAAGATTAGTAATCATTGGACTGGCTTCTGTCCTGAATCATCAAGGAAGATAACGTGGATGATGATCTGGTTCCCAGAACTTACACCACCCCAGCATTTCTAGGCAAGGAGGAAGCAGGGAAGGAGGTGGGGCTCAGACTGCACCCCCAAGAAGGTGACTACAGGAGCAGGTGGAACATGCCACAAGCTCAGAGGCTCCAGTCCACTTGTCATGAGCCACTGTTGACTGAGCATCTACTGGAGCATGAGCTCATCCTCCCTCGAGGACTCTATAGCACTAGGGGAAGGAGTCGGTCTAGCACCTGGGGTGGCATCTAGAATAAAGCACTTGGGACCAGGTGACTTGGTTACAGCACTTCAGACCTACACCTGAACCCGTAGACCCAAGACTTTTTCATTCTAGGCCATTTGTCCTCACCATAAACAGAACATCTCCACTGGAGAAAGACCTTCTTCATAAACAATGCCCTACTCATCAAGGAGAGCTCTTCTTTATAGGAAGGGAGAGGAGGATATGTTCAAGAGCTGTAGGTTGCTATGGGAAACTAGGCCAATTTTTGTCATGTGCTTTCTTGACTAATCACAACATGAGAAAGTAACCCATCATCTAAGGTGATAGCAGCAAATGGAAAGCCCCACCCCCACATTCAGACCTACCTTTTGACACATGAGTCACTAGCTCCTTGCTGATGGCCCGGGATAGGCCTAAGCAATACATCTCCATAGTGATCTTACTTGCAGTGTTTCCAGGCTTCAGCTAAGGGCATCCACCTGAGTTATAGTTCAAGCTCAATGAGCCAGGTGTAGTTAATTAAGCAGAGACTTCCCCTCTCATTCACCCATACTTAAACCTAGGCACTAATAATTAAGAACACTGGGATTCTTGGACATATTAAGGAAAAGGGGACCCTTTAAGAGAGATAAATTTCACTTCCTGCTAACTGGACAAGGTGTGAGTTCTAGCATTACTCCTCTGAAGCTATAATCACAACTTGTAAAATCAGGTTGTATTTGGGCCTATGATACCCATGTGCTGAGTGTAGTATACCTGGCTGCCTGACAGCTATATCTGAGACTCAAAACATCCCTAATGGAATTCATCTTTCCTCTCCTCCCAAATATCTTCTTCCCTCTCAATTTCCTTTTTCTGAGGATGACACCATGTAGATACTCAAGTCCCAACCTGGAAATATCATTGACTCCTTCTTTAGCCTTACCCTCACATTACTTTTGTTATCAATCTCTTTCACTCTTCAAATTAGGGAGCCCTACCTCCCCACTATCATTCTATCTGTCACCTATCTCCACTGCCACTGTCCCACTACACACTCGTACTTTTGTCCTTTGACTCTGGTGACAGCCACCCATCACGTCTCTTCTCTGCAGGCATGTCTCCATACCATACCATCTCTACCCTGCTGCCGTCTTACTCCCTTGCATAGAGCCCCTGGATGGTTCCTCATTGTCTTCTGGATTAAGTCTAGATTATTGAGCACAGTGAACAATACGCTTTCCATCCTGGTCCTTTCCAAATTCTCTTGGTTTCATTTATCTCCACTTTCTTTCCCCTATAAATACTGAGAAATTTGTAATTTCCTCAAACCAGACACGGGTCTCATACCTCTGAGCCACTGTTTTCATGGCTCCCCAGGCGTGGAGTGCTCTTGACTCACTCCTCCAAGGACTAATCCCTATTCAATTCCTGGAAACTTAGCTCACTCCCTTCTCCCCCAGGGAAACTTTTCTATCGCTTCTTCCCCTCTCAGGATAGAAGAGGTTGCCTCTCAGATCTTCTCCACTGTTCCCAGAGTACTTAACTCTCTGTATAGTAACAGCTTTACTGTCTCTTACTCGCTGTCAGTTTTCTAAGGGCAGGACCACATTTTATTCATCTCTTCATCTCCAGCACCAAATAAGCGTCCTATAGCTGTCACTCAATTCCTATTTGCTGAAGGAATGAATAAATGAATGAATGAATGCAGAAAGGGGAAACCTGGGGGAAGTCCATGCATTCCCAGTCTGGTCCATATTTGTTACTAACAAGCCTCGAAAGGCCCATACACTTGAAGGATGAGAGGAGATCTGAGTCTGTGCACGATTCTGCTTAGAACAGCAGAGGAAAGGGACTCAGCTAGAAACAGTCAATGAAAACCACAACTTTGCGTTCAATCCAAGTGTAATAACCAGACTACATTAATGTGATTTACCTAGGAGAGGCAGAAGAAATTAGATGAGGAGCCAATTTGTTAGTGGCTAAGTACTAATTCCCACTCATTAGCTAAAAATTGCAAAATTCATTAAAGCAACTTGGTTGAAGACAGAACCACTAAAAGAGAAGTAGCTATTGATAGATTAAAGATGCAGGAAACCTTGAGTTTTTATTATATCCATGTTCCCTATGGCTCAGCTTCATTGAAAGTTTTATACTTAATAGGTTAAGTAAATAAAAATTCACTAATGATAATCTTATATGAGAACTAATAAGATGACCATAAATTTCCATTTACACCTTAACAGCAATAGCAAACATTTCACTGTTCATCTGTTCTGTTGCATTTGCAATTTTTAGAGAATATGTAACACAGTTCCTATATTACTTCTTTTCCATTTAGCCTTATAGTTTCAGCCAAATATTTACTGTATGAATCATAAAAAGGTGCTACTAGGTTTTAATATATTGTAAAACAGTGTATTATCACTCAATGTCACTTCCCTTTTGCCTGCTCCTTTTCATTCCTCCTTACATTCTCTCAGCCCTTCTAAATTGCATAAATACACTTTTTCTTAAATCATTTACCTTTTGTTCTACGAGATACCCTTTATTGAGTTTTATCAAAATTGAACTTCCATGCCAAGTTAAGGGAAATTGTCAAGGTTCGAAACATATTTTTCTTATATGAATTCAGAGAATCTTGAAACTCAAGGTCACTTTTTGAGATAATCTGAATATTTCTAAAATTTTAAGTTATAAAAAACCTAAGAGAACTGATCTATAAATTGGGACGGGATGTCTAATCTTCAATCCATCTACAATTCATTCTGGGCTCTTGGGCGGGTCTCCTTGGGCCTTACTCAGAGAATTTTTACCAAGAGATCAGTCCTGTCTTTCCATTCATATGCCACAGGGACATCTAAGCTTCAAAAACTGACCCACATGATGGAACTGGAATAAATGTTTTCAGTTTGCAAACTGTTGTAATGGAAAGCAGCTTGTTCTGTTGAAGTTTTAAATTTTAAATGTATAAGGAACTATGTCTCAAAAGCCCATCTCTCATAAATCCCCAAAGGGAGTCCTCCATTGATTTAATCGCAGGCATAGTGGAGGAAAGGAACCTGCCCTTCAGTGGCACACAACTATACCTTAAGGAAATGAAAGGGGACTCTATAACGAGAGAGAGGCGACATGACAACAAAAGCATCCATCCATTCATTTGTTCTATAAACGTGAAATGAACACCTCCTATATGGGCCAGTCTGTTTGTTAAGCACTTGGAAACAAAAATCTACCAAGACATGGTTCTTGACCCAAAGAACACAAAATTTCATCAGGGAGCATGAGGGGAATTGAGTGAGTAGAAAGGTAGGGTCAAACAATTAGAACAGAGTTTAAAAAAAAAAAAAATAGTGAAAATGTCTGCATTAGGCCTTTTTTTTTTTTTTTTTTTGCATTAGGCATATTAAAATTTCCAAAAGACAACTGAGTCCTTTCTTTGTGCAGATTCCATTCGAAGTGGTTTGCATGCTTTGACTCAATTAGGCCTCATAGTTCTCCATGAGGGAGTTCACTGTTACCATCCCAATTTATAGATGAGGAAACTGAACCTCAGAGGGGTTAAGGAATTTGAGCAAGGTCACAAAGCTAGTGAATGGGGGAGCCAGTGTTTGAACCACGGCAGTCTACCTTAACATTGTGCTAATAAGGGCATACGACAGTGCTTCTCAATGTACTTACCTGACAAAGCATTCATATTGAGAATACATAAGGAATTCCTACAGTCTGCAAGAGGCAGACATCCCAAAAGGAGAAACAGGCAAATTGCAAGACCAGAAATTTATCAGTTTAACCTAGACTAGCAAAAGGGCATTCTAAGAGATACTCAATCGGCAGTGTTAAATGAAATCGAGACCACATATATCCTCCAACTAGGTCATCCTATTTCTATGTACACACCTCCGAGAAACCTTCACATATGTACTCAAAGGAATATAAAGTTGTTCATCATAGCTTTGTTGGGAAAGGCAAAAGGCTAAATCAACCTAAATGGACATTAAAGGGAGAACATAAAAAAGAAGCTACATACCTATAAAGATTTATAGAACTCAAAGAAATGAACTAGGTCCACTTATATATGTATAATAAATCTCAGAAACATGACGAATTTAAAAAGTAAGCAAAACAGAAGGTACAAGGTGTATATAAAACTACACACAGAATAACTGAAAATATGCTCCACAGATAACCACATGTAAATAAAGGCATGTGCAAATAAAGGTGTGGCAGTGAGTTAAAAGAACACGTTAAATGCACAGAATGTTCAAATACCTATGAAAATCCTGAGTGATAAGCTCTCCTTCTTAAATAGGATAAATTAATGATGATAATAGTAATAATAATAGCAGCTAGTACTTATCTGTACTTCCCAGCTATTATTTCCAAGAATTTTTAAAGTATTAGCTCACAAAAATGAGTTAGGTATTATTGTTACCCTAATTTTACAAATGAGAAAAACTGAGTCATAGAGGGTTAAGTATGTTTCTCCTGATCACAGAAATTTTAGATGTTGAATACAAGATTTGAATCCAGCAATCTGATTCCGTAGTCAATGCTCCTATTATATTCTTAATAATTATATTGTATCCCCAGACCAGTGATATGTTAGAAGTCAGAGAAAATGCTCAAAAGTAAAAATAAGATATAATAGAATCTACACAAAGTTTGGGAGTGGGGAGGACATGTCTGAGACTCAAGAATAAATTGTACATCCACAGACATTTGAAAGATCATCGTGACAAAGATGGTGAACAGCCATTCTGCTTCCATTGACCCCTTCCCTAGGATAAGCTGCATTCAACTGTGAAATGAGGGATTTGAGTAAAACATAAAGGGGAGATAAAGATAGATCATATTTTTGAGTTTCCACCATGTGCCACTGAATGTAAGTGCTTTTATATATGTTGTCTTACTGAATCTTCTGAGGTAGGTATACCAGTCTCATCTTACATAGATACCGAGACACCGGGAGGATAAGTATCTTCCTACTATAACACACTGCAGAGCTGTGACAGGAACACATCGAATCCCGAGGCCCATAGTCTTCCCATTGCATCATCTTTTTAAAAGGTCATGTGGTCCTCCCACCTCATGATCTATTTATACCGGTGTTTCTCCAGCTAGCAATGTACCAATTACTCCCATCCATTCACCTTATAGGATAAGCATCAGTACCAGAGGCAGCAGGACTCATGACTGCACATACAAGGAAATGCATTCTAAGCCTTATAATTGATACTTTGAATTTTCCAACACAAATACTGAGTATCTTGGTCATCAGACAATTTTGGGTGCCTATTTGAGGTTGGAAGAGTTTCCAATGACATATGGAGTCTCTCATTCTTTTGACAAGATTTTAAATTTGCTTTAAAATGACTGGATTTCCATTTATTCTTGTTTCTACTTTCCCATAGGTCTAAAAATGAGCAGGTTTTTAAAGACAGTGACACGTACTCCAAGACTTCACCTCTCATTTCTGTGCTCCTTCCTTTCTACCGGAAGCTGTCTTTTGAACCTCAACAAATGTGGACTTTCTCTAGCATTAATCTGTCTTGACATCCAAAGCAAGTATTGCTTATGATACCTGAGGGGAACGGGTGAGGAAAGTAGACGGTCGTGTCTACTTCTCCATATATATCAAAACCCGTTAGTTTCTGCCAGCTTTGAGAATGCAGCATAACCAAAAGACAAAGGGGCTTTGAAGTTTGGCAAACCTGTGAATCCCAGATCCTCCATTTACAATTGATGTGACTTTGGGCAGATAATTCTCCAAGCTTGGTTTTTACAACTTTAAAATGTACATAGTAATACTTACCATGGTGGGTAACTTTGAGAATTCTGGAAAACCTATGTGATGTAGCTAACATAGTCAGCTGAGATATAATAAGTCCTCGATGAATGGTCTTCATTGTCATGGTGTGAGCATCCAGAGTTTTTAAACTTAAAGACACCTTAGGGTCATACTAGTTACACCTGAACATTTTATGAGAGTAAACTTCAACCAGAGGGGCAAAGTATCTTATCCAAGGTCCCACAACCAGCTCGCAACTGAGCAGGGAACTGGAACATAATCTCCGGACTCTGTCCTATGCTCAGTTCCCTTTGATGACTCTCAGACTTTTCCAGGGTTTCTAGCCTTTCAACAGTCTGCTTTTTTTTCTGATTCCTAACTCTTTATTCACTCAAGTATTGTGTTAGCCAAAAAGTTCTTTCAGTTAGTGAATACATTGTTCAATAAAGTTCTTCAAGAAAATGAAAGATGTCTTTTATTTTTACTTAAAACTGACCGAACTTTATGGCCAACCCAATATTTTCATTCCACCAGATTTTCTTCTGGTATCGTCCACATCTGAGACTCATCTGGAATCTGAAATACATTTGGATAAACTGAGTTCACTCTTTCTTGCTCTGCCTCTGTCATATATGAACATGTACATGATATTTGAAGGTTAAAAGAAAAGTTCTTAGGGATTATTTTTAGCTCATCGCTTCTTCACCACCTTGACATCTGCACGCTTTGTGTAATTAATTTATCGTAAGAACGGTAATGTTGAAGGAAATTTCTTCTGAGTGTAGAAGCGGCTGAAAAATTGTTGTGAGGAGTCACAGCGGTAATAAAACTATTGCTGAGTCTGGGTTTATTAGAAAGCAAAATAAACAGCATGCTGCATGCTGACTTCATCTTCATTAAACATTCATACTGGAAATGCTTACCTTGTCTACAGCCAAGATGTTATCCCTTACAGAAGAAGAAGAAAAAAAAAAACAGAAATCACTAAACCAACATACCGTAAGTGTTCCAGGGCTTTGGGAAAGCAGTGTTATATAAAATCTTCAAATAAGTTAGCCTAAGCAGTTTGGCCTTCAAATAATTTCACCCACCTTGGGGCAGGGCGTGGTGAGGAAGGAATCTGGAGGAGAGTGAATTGACTTGCATTCTACCATGCAGAGAAACGTAAATAAAAATCCAAGACACCTTTATGCCACTGCCATCATGGTGTGTGAGTCACTTGGCCTAATATGTTAAGAGGATTAGCCCTAAAGCTGCGTGAACTTTGAAACAGCCCAGTGAAGCTTATGTGCTTGCCAGCTTAAATTGGTCCCCGGGAAGACCCCTCTGGTCATCAGGAATTTGGCAGCCTGAGTATTCTGCTACATCCTCCAAAGCAAGGTCGAGCTCCTGGGTGTCAGTGCTGTAGCCTCTCTTTGTATTTAAGGTGGAGGTGAAATGAGAGCTAGAAGGCAAGGGAACAGGGGTCACCAAGAAGGTCGTGATGGAAGCCAAAGTCTAAAATATTTCTTGTTCATGCTTTCCCAAATTAAATTTGCTTTAACCAAATTAAATTTTTAAAAAACCGCTCCAGGGGTTGCACCCTACTTAGGGCTTAAAGAGTCAAAAGAAAAGCCCTTTCTCTACCCATTTAAACTAGAGGGGGCTTCAGTGGGCAATGAATGAATCTTCCCTGTAGGAATAAAGGCACCATGCTATGTGGTTCATGTGGAAGACAGTCTGGAAAAGGAATGGGAACTCACAGTAAAATGGTTCTTATCTTAAGAAGCCCCTGAAACAACTACCTTTACACTTCAACTTAGCAAAAATGGAGTATATCACCGACTACAGAGGCACGCTGAAAAATCTTCCCATCACAAGCTGATCACTACATGTGCTGAATATTGCTGGATGTCCAGTAGATAGGGCTGTATTCATCTGTCTGGGCATTTCAGTGTCCCAAGGGTATCTGACAATTCAAAGGCATAGTTGCAGGATCATCCTAAAACACATACTCCCAGCAAACACAGGCTTAAAAAAAAAAACTTCTTTAAGGCACGTAACCTCCAGGTACAGATTTCGTGGGGCCTTTTGCTGGGGATGCCAAAGGTTTTGGAAGGAATTTACATGAAATGCATCATTCAGGAAGCAGCTGGGAAACCTGTCCCTGTGACTCTCCTAGGTGTCCTTTGAAGCTCCTGCTTCTGATTCTAGGATATCAAATGACACGGACCCTTCTTTGTCTCCAGAAGAGGAAAAAACTGGGAGGGCGGCTTAAACACTTGAGCCAGTGCTATGTCATCATCACAAAAGACAGTAGCTGAGAAGGTCAGTCAGTCCAGCCAAAGACGTTTTAGAGAATCAATAAAAGTTGTCAATAGAAAAGAAGGTTCCTGGATTCAGATGTTTTCTACAAAGTGAGGATGATCTAGATCATTTTCGGATAGAAAGCAAGAGGTAGGGGGAGAAAGGCAAGTGCTACTTGATAGCTTTGCAGTATTAATCTGGAAACGAGACTCACTGTTTAAATTTCATTCTGGGCTTTTGCCACAGCCAATGGGTTTGTGTAATAATTCTGTCATGTTCTCTTTCTCCCATCCTGTGTCTGCTGATATGAAGTGAATTCATGAGGAAAGAGCTGGTCTGACGAAATAGAAAATCAGTTGTAGGAACAATGAATTTTTCAGCGGAAAATATATTGTATTTTTAACAAACCATGACTTCTCAGCTGAAGGAGATGTAATGCAGGATCAACTGCATGTGATGAAATACTTCTGCTCCACACAGATGTATTTTCATTTATAATTACATCATACAAAGAACATTGCTGGGCCCCCCGTTCCAGATAGGCCAAAACACCCACCAAGCCATGCTTGTGATTGCTGTTCAGGTACTTGTTAACTCTCCTTTGGGGATTTTCTTGCAAGTCTTTTTTTTTGTAAACCAAAATTAACAGAGATCAAATGTGCTCAGCATTGCTCAGGGGTTACTGGAAATCTGTGCAAACTTCTCAAAATATAATTCCAAAACAAAAAAGGTAAGTGAAAAATAAACACAATGTATGTAGCTATTAAACACAATTTATAAATAAACACAATTTATGTAGCTATTAAAATGCACTTTCCACATTTTCCTAGATTTGAATTGGGAGTCTGGTCCTCAAGAAAGTATGCTGACTGATCAGGCGATTCTGAGTTTCTGGCATTAGGGTGAGATATCGAATCTGTCTCTTGATTTTAACCTCCACTATGCCCTGTGGCTTTTGACCTGACTTGAAGTGTTTAAAAGGTCCAAGATGGCCATTCTTCCCTTCAACCCAAGCTTGTAGCTTTGGCCCAGATCCAACGTGCTTCTCCAAGGTCAGCAGGAAAGCAAGGATTCCATAAGACCATTAACTCTGAGAGACTGACTACATAAAGAAACAATGGCCAGACCATATGTCAGAATAGAACTCTGACCCATGACCAGCAGCAGCCAGCCCAGGAAACTAACCCTTTATAATCATCAGTCCGGGAAACCAGTCTACTATAAATCTGACTTGTAGGAAGTCAGACTGCTATCTCTAGTAACAATTGAGGAGGCCAAACAATAACTTTTGTAATAATCAGCCCAAAATGTCCAGGGCTTGATCAATATCTGACCGCTTCCCCAATTTTTGACCCTGCTTCCTACTTAGGGCCAGCCAAAAAAAGCCAAATATGCACCCCTACTCAATCACAGAGGACACCATAGGATCATAACTAGCCATATTGTTATGATCTAGGCACTTGGAAAACAGAGGAAAAATCATACGTTTAGGATTCAAATAGTCAATCAGCATCCAACCAGGAACAGAAAAACCACTACGTATTTCAAACAGAGAGATGTTAAGAAAAGACATCGGTTATAGAAGAGTTGGAATTTCTGAGGTCGATGGGAGGGGTGCTGAAGAGTGAAAAAGAGAGAATTGTTGTTAATCTCAGATCAGGAAGCCACCATTGCTCCTGGACAGGATCCTATGAGCCCATACAGACGGCTACTTGGATAGAACCACACCACTCTTAAGCAGAAAAACGGGATCTGCATTCCTATTTGCTAATAAATTGTTGGCAGAAGTGCCAGAATCCCCACCCACCGGGAGCCGCTTCCACCATTGCTGTCACTGCCACAGGCCAGGACCTGAATCATTCCAATACGGCTTTTCCTCTTTTCATTTCACAATCTCAGTCTAGTGCCTTCCGTTGGAAGGACCCACCTGGAAGACAGCTGGCCAAGGCGGCTTGGGAAACACAGTCTGCAGTCTTCCAAGTCCCAGTGTGAAGAGAAAGGCAAGTGTGGAGCTGAGAGAACAGATACTATCCAGCACAGGTAAGAAACCAACAATAAGATAAACAAGTTAAGTCTACAATGTTAGACTGCCATGACCTTGAAGGCCTCTACGACGAAATGAGTGACAGAGCTAGACCCCCATCCTCCCCATCTCTGATGTTACAGGCTTGGGGATGGGCGCAGTATGGGGTGGGGATGGGAGGGCCTGGAGAGAGAGTGCTGGAGGAGGAGAAGCTTTGCACAAATTCTGAGCCCAATTACAGATGGGATTTACGGGTGGGAGCTATATTCCTCCTGTGCACATGAAGCTCTGACACCCCATCCTGTTTTTGACTCACCCTAGCTCTCTACAATAGCTATCCACAACACATCCATTGGAAGATGCATTTCTCCTCTGGAGAGAACCAGGGCCAGAATTTGTAGAATTATATTCTGGGACCATCGGGGGAAGATGGTGAGGATGCGTAATGAAGAGACCTCTTCTTTTTCGATTCCATTTATTTATTTCATTCAACCACTACTTATTGAATGCTGACCGTGTGTGCCAGCGTCGTTTCAAACACAGGGGACATAGTAGAGAAAAAAAATCCCTGCCCTCATACAGTATACATTCTACAGGGAGAAGGTAGACAATCATGTGATTAAAAGGTGGTAAGTATCCTGAAAAAGAGCAGGGAAGGGGGAGAGGCAGAGCAGAGGCAAACTTTGCCATTTTAATTAGGTGGATGGGAAGGGCTTCATTGAGGAGGTAACATGTGAGCAAAGTTGTCAAGAGAGTGAGGAAGTCACGTGAGCACCACGGGCCCATCTACTCGGCAGAGGAAATTGCAAATTCAAAGGCCCTGAGGCAAAATATGATTGGTGTGTTTAGCTAGCCGTTCAGGTGGCTAGAAGAGAGAAGCAGCAATGAGGTCAGGAAGAACGAAGGTCATCTCACAGAGGGCCCTAACGGCCGTTGTAAAGATGGCTCTTCCTCAGAACAAGACGGGAAGGCATTGGAGGACTTGGAGCGAATGAATGACACAATGTGATTGAAAGTTTTGTGGGATCACTATGGAGGCCATGTAAATGGGTGGGAGACCAGTCCGGGCGCTTGCAATATTCCCGGTGCAAGATGTCCTGCAGGGGTGGTTGTGGAGGTGTTGATTAGCAGTTTGTTCACATAAACAGAAACAGGAAATTACTCCAGCTAGACATAATTTTATCTGCAACACTTCACTGGAAAATCCATTCTAAATATATACTCTTGATGTTGCTAGGTTAGCAGTATCACCTTCAAACCTATGTATCATACCCAAATTCACTATATATTTTCAGCCTCTATGCCCCAACTACTGCAGAAAATGTGTTGCTCTTGCATCATAATTAATAGGACAGATAACTAAATGCATTTCACATTGAGCACCTCTCCTTTTATTTGCTTACAGTGCATTTTCCAAAGGAGGACACTTTTAACAGAAAATGACTGTGAATATTTCCATTCAGCTGTATGTTGAGCACCCACAGATGAAAACAGTGCATAATGACAAAAAGCTACAATAAAATCAGTAATGCTTGAAAATGCCATATTTTATAAGTACAACAGCATCTCCACTCAACTGAAAAGTAATTGCAGGTGCAGAAAACCAAATACTTATAATTCACTGACCACAAGTAAGGTGCATAAGGTTTCACAGACCCTGTGTCATTGTCATGGAAATGACGTCTGTAGAAAAGTGAAATCTAAGTCAGACAGCTTTGTGATACACTGAATTCAGTCAGGAGCCATTTAAATATGGAGGTTAGCTGTCAGAGGGGACAGACAGGAAAAGCAAGAATTCAGAATAGAAGTAAGTAATACATTGATTAACCAAAGCTAAGCACCATGGATTAACATGGGTGGAGGCTGTGGACTATAATTTCCCTTGAAAATCAAGGAATGAGCTGTCTCATCACCAAGGTGGTGGGTGAAGGTGATCCTTTAATGAGGCTCAATTTAATGATCCTCATTAAATTGTGGGTTCTACGCCATAAGGACTATAAAAGGAAGCTTACCTTAAATGTCACCAGTTCCAGATCTCACAGCCAACCAAAACCGTTGGTCAATTAGCAACCTCCAAGAGCTAATAACGTAATTTAAAACTTAATTCCCTTGGTAGGCAAAACCACAGTTGTTTTGTTAGAGGGTAAATTCTTTAGGAAGAAGTTAAGAAATATCCTAAGAGGTATGATTTATGTTAGATTTAGAACTAACCTATATATGAGATATTTTAGGTATTGATAATGTGTGAGAGCATTTGACATATTAGGCTGTTCTAATGCAAAATAAGTCATGCTTTTGCTGGGAAATCTGTAATTAAATGATCGATTTAGACTTGTGATATTAAACAGAAATCTTATAAATTTGCTTATAACATTGGGACATTTAAGGCACTGGTTCTCAAATCTTCCCATCCTTCAGAATCACCTGGAGAGCTTGCTAAAACACAGCTTGCTATCCTAGTTTCTTATTCAGTAGATCTGGAGTGGAGTCTGGGAATTTGCATTTCTAACAAATTCTCAGGTGATGCTGCTGCTAGCCCAGGAACCACACTTTGAGAAACACTAATTTACAGGTTCCTTAAGGTTCACTTTATTCATAAGGTAAATTTATTAGACTTAAAAGAATTGCTTAAGAATTTAAGTTAAATCAGATTACTTAAAAAGAAAGTCAATAATATTAAATCTATAAGCACAGCTTAAACTCTTTAAAGGTTAATGATCTAAGTCTGTAAATGATACCAAACATTAATAGAGTCCCACAAAAATGTACCCATTATATACTGAATAAGATTTATAAGCTTAAGGAAAAACTCAGGTTTTACTTGAGTAACTTGATTCAACTAAATACTAATATTTAAAATCGAAGTCACCTCTGAATAATCTTTTTTGTGCACTAGACTCACTATCAAGGACATAAAAAATCCAGCGTTGACAGAAGTCACTTCATCTCCCAGAGCTTCCAAGCCCATGGATTGGGAACCTTTGGCATAAAGGACTAACTAAATGTTCACCCCTTTCCTAAACCATTTGATGCCTCTTCAAATGGCCTTACTCCTCTGCTCAGAGAGTCGGGGCTTGCTTTGAAGCCAGTGGACTGAACAAAGAGTCCACATCTTGATCGACTTCGCCTGCCACAGGAATGAATCTCCTGCAAACGCTCTGGGAGCTTTTCTCTCTACTCCCCTGCTAACTGTCATTGTCTTCATGCACTGTCAGAGGACACCACGGAAAGAAGAATGGCATGTCAAGATCAATCTTCCTCCAGAGACACTCCTTGAAATAATGTTGAATAGCTGAGCTTTCGGAAGCCTTTTCTTCTGAGACCAATTATCTCCCTGCTACAATATATTCAGCCTTCACCAGCTTGGCTTCTGGACCCAGCTGTTTTCTGTAAGGCCAGATGTATTTTGACTCACAGATGTGATCATTTAAATTAACTAAGTATTCTATGTTTTTAAAAAGGGACATTTATCAACCTTCAGGGAATAATGTCCTTGGTTCATTTTTCAGGTTAGAACTGTTGTCCCTCATTTTTCTTTTAGACCTAAAAGTATTAATATATCATAAATAAAAACACAATGGAGGGCTTCCCTGGTGGCGCAGTGGTTGAGAGTCTGCCTGCCGATGCAGGGGACACGGATTCGAGCCCTGGTCTGGGAGGATCCCACATGCCGCGGAGCAACTGGGCCCGTGAGCCACTACTACTGAGCCTGCGCGTCTGGAGCCTGTGCTCCGCAACGAGAGGCCGCGACAGTGAGAGGCCCGCGCACCGCGATGAAGAGTGGCCCCCGCTCGCCGCAACTGGAGGAAGCCCTCGCACAGAAACGAAGACCCAACACAGCCAAAAATAAATAAATAAATAAATAAATTAAAAAAAAAAAAAAAAAAACCACAATGGAAGCACCTAAAGCTACCCTCCAGTGCAAGGAAGAAATAAAGTTAGTTAAGGTCCTAGATTTCCACTGAATTCCATACCCACTTTGAAACCCAACTCTATTGAATGCTGAGTGTCAATCATTGGTTAAGGCCAGATATACCCTATGGCATCCTTAAGAATGTAGGCATGTTTTATTTGGGTTGCAAAGCAATCCCTTATTATCTGGGAATCTTTGTTTTTAGATCCAATATTAACTGAAAATTTACAGAAAGCTGTCTAAAAAAATCTATGGTCAATTTCCTTTGGACGCCAAGACACTGTAGTTCATGCAACTAGTTTTAGTAAATGCTCCATGTTAAAAGTTGTGTTATTACAGGAGACATGGGCTAGAAAAACAGATTGTATAATGAGATGCTTCAAATTCTGGCCTGGACTTGCCTAAGCCTGTTTTCTCATTAAAAGAGGAAAATATTACCTACCTAGTGTCTGGCGCATAAAAGATGCCCAATAAATCTTAGCTATGATCTTTTTTTTTTTAACCTAAATGCCTATCAATCAGAAAATGGTTAATCACTTTGGTGGAATTATATGTGGTCATTAAAAAGTTTTATAAAACTATGTAATGTTATATTTAAAATATAAAACTATTAAATTATAAATAAGTAAACTATTTTTAAAACTGTATCTAGTGAAAATCTACCAAATTATTAATAAACTATTGTGGAACTATGGCCTTTTCAAAATCATCCTTTCTACTTTTCTATAATTTGGAGATATTTTAATTTCATCAGTAGAGACCAAATGAACAAATTCAATAAGTAGAAATTTTTAAATTGTGAATGGAACTGCATTAGCATATTGAACTGTTATAAACTACCAATTGGAACTGTAATGATACACAACGATTGTATCTTATCCCCCCACATATATCATAATCACAATTAAAATGGCATCTAAATCACTGCTTACCTTGAAGACATTTTCAATAAACCTTTGTAGCAGATTGGGTGGTTATTCTTTCTTTCCATTTGACAGGTAAGAAAGAGTTGGGAACAGGCACACTCAGCTTCTTAATTATGGAGCTATTACAGACACCGGCAACCTCGTGGATTGTGCTCATTGGTCACCTGTTGTCCTTGCTCAAGACTACGTAACTTCTCATTGAACTAGCAGTGTGCTCAGGGGCCAGTTACATAGCCTCCCTGGTGTGTATCCCATCTACAAATGGGAATGGAGACATCTTCCCTCCCCATCTCACAGGGTTATAAGAGAACCAAACAACATAGTACAGGTGGAAACTTTCCAAATAGTAAATTTAAGGCATTTTCTTGTATTCTTTTAAAATAATATTAAAATCTCCAACACTAATTGTGGATAACCAAATTCTTCACATTGTAAGGAAGGCAACTGCCACTTAGTAGATGCCCCCAAAATATTAGTTCCCCTTTCTTTACTCTCTTGAAAGTAAGAAAATGTTAATAAAGATGTAGTTCTATAGAATTTTGGAGGTTTTAGATTATTTATTCCACCCCATCACAACATCTCTGATAATATGTTATTCAGCTTCTGCTTGAGCACTTCCATTGAAAGAGAAACTCTACCTCATGGGGCACTTTTCTTTCTGCTGATACAGAAAGTGGCATTCCACTTACATGTGTATTTCAATGAGCTCCAACAGAAAAGAGGAAGAAAAGTTATCAATAGCAACTTTTTTTTTTTTAAATCTTAGGATTATAATCAAATACTGTTTGGAAACTTTTTTTTTTTCCTTTTAAACTTTTTTCTGCTGTGCCTGGATTTTATTCATCTGAATGTCTAATGAGGAAGTCTCAACTTTCCCAGGTTTATCTTGAGCACTGTTACTCCACAGGCAAGAATTTTCCTTTTTAAATTTTCATTACATCAACATCATCCTATATCATAAAATAGACAGACTGGAAAAATAAATTAGCTTCTTAGGGGTTAGTTGTGCATTATGGGTAGCAATTTGCAAATACTTTGCTCCTTGAACCTCAGAACTGGGTGTGTAATGAACAAACCCCTGCAAAGTAGTGATGGGAGTGAGTCCTTTCTCAGCACTCTACCTGGATACCATTGGGTAAGAAAAGTTTAAGCCTTGCAAGAACTACCTCCACACCTTGTTCAGTGAGAAAACTTCTCTTGCTGATATCTATAGAGATATACAAGTATGTTGAAATTTAAATATGAAAAATGGGCAATTTTGCCCATCTTCACTCAGCTCGGGCATTCCAAGCACCGGTGGCTGTTTTTTAGTCTGAGATGAGTAAGATGGCAAAGACGACAAGCTGTGTGGCTCTAATAGTCAACTGGCCCTAGCGTCCCATCTCAGAGAATGATAGCTGTGAGACGGCCCTGAAAATTCATCTCGCCCTCTGCCATGGCCCAAGTTTGCAAATATTAGGGGTGTCCTCAGATAGGTCAAGGCTTCATTCCTAATCATAAGGAAGCGTTCTTGTAAAGCAAAACTGCATAACTTAGAAAACAACTTAATTGAGCTCAGAATGTTCTTTTCCATTTGCAGTGGTGTTGGAATCCATCAGATGCTCTCATTTACTCAAGCTTCAGGTCACTCATGGTAGGAGGTATCCAGCCTTACAGAACCTTCCATTCTCTTTGTTGACCCACGGAGTAAAGGAGGGCTCTGCTGCTTCGAAAAGCAGCAGTCTATCCCAGAGTGAGAGGACTTATGTGAATATTTCCCAAGGAAATCTTGACAGCTAAGAGAAGCCTGTTTTAATCAGAGATCACCTGGGTATCATCACTCAGCCATCCCCAAACTCCCCAAGCCCTGCCTCCCCCAAACTCTTTCCTAAGAATTGCAAGAAGCATTTACCCACATAGGTACATGGAGTTTCCTGCAGACTTAGGAACTGAGTTTTTTGGTGAGTAAAAAGTCCGGGCTTACACAGCTATTTTCCTTTTCTCAGCAGCCAGTTGAAACCTGTCACAGTGCAAAAATCAATGTTGATATTGTGCTTGGAATAAGGATGAGGCGCCCACATGCCATTTGTGGCTCGACTGCCCTGGTTGCCTCCTACTTGTTTCTCTCCTCCTCAAAGGGGTGCGGAAGGAGGCACGGATGTGGCCAACGTGAGGTACTGACACTTTTTATTTATTCATCGTATAATTTTACATAGATATGATTATATAAATACTAAACTGCCATAAAACTTACATTTTCCTTCTCTTTGTCAGTTTCATACTATCCTTCAAAAAAACATAGGGAAATATTACGAAAAATGGGGTTAAAAGTCTTCCCTACATTATCTTTAATAAGAAATGGGCTTCAAAATATGAAGGAGCCAAGGGACTTCCCTGGCAGTCCAGTGGTTAAGACTCTGCCTTCCAATGCAGGGGGCGCAGGTTCAATCCCTGGTCGGGGAACTAAGGTTCCA
This sequence comes from Eubalaena glacialis, assembly GCF_028564815.1. Classification (NCBI taxonomy): domain Eukaryota; kingdom Metazoa; phylum Chordata; class Mammalia; order Artiodactyla; family Balaenidae; genus Eubalaena; species Eubalaena glacialis. Next base: position 49,751,632 of record NC_083730.1, on the reverse strand, counting down.
CATGCTGCAGAGTATGGCCAAAAGTTAAAAAAAAAAAAAAAAAAAAAAAAAAAATGAAGGAGCCAAGAATGCTGAGATAAATGAAGACCACAGAGGATAAAAGGTTAATTAACTTAAAATTTCTTCCTTCATTCTATGGACCTGGAGGAATCTGATTTAGACAAAGTTCTAGGTAAGCACAACTTTCCAAGATGATCTTCCCTCATCTTTTCAAAATCTGATTTATAGAGACAAAACAGATTATCCCAAAATATGAGTTTTGGGGACAGCCATGATCATTTTCTTTTTTACGCAAAAAAATGAGCCCAAAGAGGCAGTAAAGCAGGTAACTAGCAGAAATGCAGACAGGTGGTAATTACGCCTCAGGCAAAAACCAACAGTTATTAGAGGAAGGCACTGCCACCAGGGCCCATGCTAACAAACGCATCCAATACAGAGGCTGCGAACAGGGAGTTAGGAACACATCCCAAGGCCGTGATGACAAAAAGGCCGACTGGAAGGTCAGGAGAGCTGCCCTGGGAGCAGCGGGGAGGTCCAAGAAAGGTTAAAGAGCTTTCACTGAGTTCAACAAAGTTCCCACGCCGATTCTGTGCTCAGTTTCTTCATTTTCCTGGGCAGCTAATCAACATGGACATGGACAGCTCAAAGCCATGACCCTGCAAAAGCCAGGGTGGTAAGGGAAGAAGATGGCCAGGGCAGGAGGATGACAGACATGGGGGAGAGGGTGGAGTGCCACAAAAGGGGGAACAGGGAAATCAGCCTCTCCTCAGGGAGAAGTGACACTAAATGCCCAGATCAGCAAACTCCTGCTTGAAGAAACACCTTAGGACTTCAGGACTGGGTGTGTAATGAACAAACCCCTGCAAAGTAGTGATGGGGGTGAGTCCTTTCTCAAACACTCTGCCTGGATACCATGGTGTAAGAAAATGTTTAAGCCTTACAAGAACCATGTTTAAGCTGGTGCAACTTATACCACAAAGCGTTAATATTCCTTCTCTATAAAGAGCTTCTAAACAATGAGAAGAAAAAAACACCAACAAGCCAACAGAAAAAAATAGGAAAAGGTCCTAAACAAAATGTGAATGACCCTTAGTCACAGAAAAATATGCTCAAATTCACTCATATTCTGATAATTAAAATCAGGAGGTACTATTCTTCATATATTGTCAAATATTCAAAAGCACAGCAACATATTCTGTTGACAATGCGTCATAAAACAGGTACTTTCATACCTTGATAATGGGAATTCAAAATGGCACAACTCTTATAAAGAGGAATTTAGTAATATTATACATATACACTCATACTCACACACACACACACACACCCCCCTTCTGACCCAGTAGTCCATTCAACTTGCAGAATTCTACCCCAATGATACACTGACAAAAAGAAGAAATGATATCTGAAGAAAGCTGGTTGTTGTGCTATCATTCACAATAGCAAAAGACTAAACACAACCTAATAGCCATCAACAAAGGACTGGCTGAATAAACTATGGTTCATCCATCCTATGGAGTATGTTTATCTTCAAAAGGTAATGAATAAAATCTATAATACTGATATGAAATTATTTCCAGCACATATTTATAAGAGACAATATCAAGTACAGAATGCTGAGTATAATATCAACTTCTGTTTTATAAAGTGGAAATATGTAAATATACAAAGATATGTTTATATTCTCAAAGAAAAACAGTGGAAGGATAAATCAAAAACCCAATAAAGATGGCCACCCGGACATGAGCAGCATGAAAGAAAGAGTTGGAAATGAGGATTTTAACTGTATCTTGTTCTGTACATTTGACTTGTAGACCACGTAAATGTTTCTGATTAAAGTAAAAAAGAAAAATACTTAAAATACTGAAAAAAGTGAGCCTAACGGTTTATCAAATTATTGGCATACCACACTTAAAACCAAATAGTTTCCAATAATTTTTCGACAGAGATCTTGGCCATTTATCTTTAGTAGCATATATAAGATAACCAACCACCCAGGTTTTACCCAGGACTGAGGGGCTTCCTGGCACCCAAGACTTTCAGTGCTAAAACCAGGAAAGTCCTAGGCAAACCAGGACAACTACATCACCTTATTTTAAGACAAATAATAAATGCAAAGAAATCTTAAACTGAATGCAGTAATTTTATCATCATTTTGAAGTTATTATAAATATATGTCAAGATAGAGTAATTATATTAATATTGTCATGAACCAAGATATCAGCATAAGAGAAAAGCACTAGTAACATACAAAACTGAAGTAATAACAAGAAACAAGTAAATGTGAATTGGAAAGAATTTGGGGGAATACTGAGGCAGTGATATTGTCTTTTTTAAATCTCTTCAAACACCCTCAGAAAAATGGACAGAGCAGCGAGGAATGCAAAACTAAAAATACACAAGCAACACTTACAACAAAACTATGTGACAAAGTATCCCCCAAATAGAAAGGTATATGGATAAAATATGCTATGAGCATCTGTGTAGGAGACAGCAGAGGAAAGCAATGCGCTACCTGCTAGGCCTGAAAATAAAAGAAACGCTAAATAATCAATAGGTATTTACTGCAGAGTTTGACATGCCAAAATAAAATTGAGAGGATTCTGAACACTCACAGATAATTAAAAGGTGTGCATCTGGGGCTTCCCTGGTGGCGCAGTGGTTGAGAATCCGCCTGTCAATGCAGGGGACACGGGTTCGAGCCCTGGTCGGGGAAGATCCCACATGCCGCGGAGCAACTGGGCCCGTGAGCCACAACCACTGAGCCTGCGCGTATGGAGCCTGTGCTCCGCAACAAGAGAGGCCGCGATAGTGAGAGGCCCGCGCACCGCGATGAAGAGTGGCCCCCGCTTGCCGCAACTAGAGAAAGCCCTCGCACAGAAACGAGGACCCAACACAGCCAAAAATAAATAAATAAATAATAAATTAAAAAGGTGTGCATCTGAAGATGCTGGAGCTTGGGGAATACAAGCTCACATAACTAAATAGATAAAGCCTCCTTTCACGAAAAGCCTCATCCTGAGGAAAGACAGCTGGGGATATTGCCAAATTTTGCAAGTCGGAATCCATAGAAGTAAAGGATAAAGGAAGATACAGATAAAGTAGGAGAAGGGAAAGAGGTAGAAAACACTAGGCCATATTTATTGAATTTTGAATTCGTAAACATCTGACGAAGATAAAAAATAAGAAAAGGCAGGTTTAGATCTGCGAAGCTAAAAACACTAACCTGACCCACCCTGGCCTCCTAAAAGTTCAGTAAATCTAATAGCACACAAAAATGAGCAATAAACGGAACTGTGTCAATTGCCACATACACACACAAACACCAGGAGGAGCAGAAAAAATGTCCCTCCAGACGTCGAAAGAATTCCAGAAAGATAAAATCACCAAACAGATGAAAGTTATAACCAACTATTTCAAACAAACTAAAAGAAACTTTCACATATATATTTTAAAACCTACAGAATAACCCAGGTTAAGATTGAAAAACTCAGATACGGGGTAAGAACTAAGCAAAGAATTAGAAATAAAAGAAAAAATTATTTCAGATATGAAGCCTGAACTATAATGCACGCAAGAGGAAACAAACAGATAATTCTTTGTGAGAGGTAGAAGGTAAAAGCAAAGAAAATTTACAATCAAAAGAAAGCAAAGGGATAAAAAGTATTTGGGGCAGCGGGGCGGGGTCGGGGGGGAAATAGGTGATAGAAAAAGAAGAGTCAACATGTACATAAAGGGCTTACTAAAAAGGAAATCCAATGGAAAAAAACAATAAAATTAAGAAAATTTACTAATTCCCCCCCCCCCCAATTATTTTTGTGAAAGGGAACAATGAGTATGTGGGAACAACAACCCAGAATGACACACTCTGAAATATTACCTAATTAAATAACTAGACTTTAAAGACAAAGTTTTTGGGCCCACAGGAAACAAACCAAGGGGCTTATTAGAGGGAAAAATCAGATAGGCAAAAAGTGGATTTTTGTTGTTAATTTTTGGGTTAATTTTTATGCCAGAAAATAATGGAGTAACATATACACACTACTATACATAAAATAGATAACCAACAAGGACTTACTGCATAGCACAGGGAACTATACTTAATATATTGTAATAATCTGTAAGGGAAAAGAATCTGAAGAATAGACATATATATATATATGTATAAATCACTCTGCTGTACACCTGAAACTAACAACATTGTAAATCAACTATACTTCAATAAAAAAGTTAAATTTAAAAAAATTTTAATTTTAAAAAGAAAATAAAGGAGTAACAAATTTAAGAATTTAAAGGAAAGACAATGTGATTTCAGAATTTAATATACAGCCGAGCTGAATTTTAAGTGTAAAGGCCACACATACTTATCAACCTACAAGAAATCTGATAATATTGTTCCCATGAGCCCTTTTGGAGAAATCTCCTAGACCACGAGCTTTCAGCAGATTGGAAAGACACTGACACAAGGACTAGTGTGTCACTTCGGAGGCTGCAGTTGGCTTCATCATGGTCCTTATATGGGTACCTGCAGTCCCTGAGGCCTCACTTCTAAAATCATAAATTCTTAAGCCCCTGTCTCTTCCCTTTTGTTTCCTGGGCCTACTGTTACTATCTTTGGGTAAACTCAGCATCTTGTTTTATACAATATTATCTGGAACCAATTCCTAGTTTAAAAAAGTCTTTTATAAAAAATTAGAAATAGCAGTATAAAACATTATTTTTTTCCTTCAAAAAAAAAAACACTTTCCATGTTTTGTCTATTGGAAAAGCCAAGAAGCAGTAACATCCCAGTAGCAATGAATACAGACATCACCCAGGCCTCTATGGTCCATTTGCCATGACAAAGAAGCAGGGCTTCTTGGGAAATTTTCTTATTCCAAATCTTAGAAATGTATAAAGTAAGCCTGAGGTATCTCATTAGGCCAGAAAGTAAGGAGCCTACCAAAGACTAAAAAGATCGCAGGGGCCAATGTGGAGGAGTTCTCACTGGCAAAAAGCTGGAACAATTTGAGCAAAGAAAAAAATGAATGTATTGAAGCTCATCAAATACACTTTTGGTTTTTCTTTCTTCTTTAAAACATTTAATCAAAAGCCTCATAAGTAATGTTTAGTAATATTTAAACACAAATCATCCCTAAAATGATAAATGCTGACACACACTGAGCATTTGCTATGTGCCAGGCATTTTACACTTAAAAGCACTTTATACTTATTTATATATTACTTAATAATGAATTCATGTGAAGTGGATTTTCTCATTTTACATACTAAGTCATGAAGCTGGAATTTAAAACCAACTGTCTGTTACATACCTTTTTCCCAAAACAGGTTATTTTCCCTAAAAAGTGCATTTCTTTTTTTACTTTTTGAATTTTATTTTTTTATACATCAGGTTCTTATTAGTCATCAATTTTATACACATCAGTGTATACATGTCAATCCCAAACTCCCAATTCATCACACCACCACAGCCCCCCCCCGACCACTTTCCACCCTTGGTGTCCATACGTTTGTTCTCTACATGTGTCTCAATTTCTGCCCTGCAAACCGGTTCATCTGTACCATTTTTCTAGGTTGCACAAATATGCGTTAATATACGATATTTGTTTTTCTCTTTCTGACTTCACTCTGTGTGACAGTCTCTAGATCCATCCAAGTCTCAACTAATGACTCAATTTCGTTCCTTTTTATGGCTGAGTAATATTCCATTGTATATACGTACCACATCTTCTTTACCCATTTATCTGTCAATGGGCATTTAGGTTGTTTCCATGTCCTGGCTATTGTAAAGAGTGCTGCAATGAACATTGGGGTGCATGTGTCTTTTTGAATTATGGTTTTCTCAGGGTATATGCCCAGTAGTGGGATTGCTGGGTCATATGGTAGTTCTATTTTTAGTTTTTTAAGGGACCTCCATACTGTTCTCCATAGTGGCTGTATGAATCTACATTCCCACCAACAGTGCAAGAGGGTTCCCTTTTCTCCACACCCTCTCCAGCATTTGTTGTTTGTAGATTTTCTGATGATGCCCATTTTAACTCGTGTGAGGTGATACATCATTGTAGTTTTGATTTGCATTTCTCTAATAATTAGTGATGTTGAGCATTCTTTCATGTGCTTCTTGGCCATCTGTATGTCTTCTTTGGAGAAATGTCTATTTAGGTCTTCTGCACATTTTTGGATTGGGTTGTTTGTTTTTTTAATATTGAGCTGTTTATATATTTTGGAGATTAACCCTTTGTCCGTTGATTCGTTTGCAAATATTTTCTCCCATTCTGAGGGTTGTCTTTTCATCTTGTTTATGGTTTCCTTTGCTGTACAAAAACTTTTAAGTTTCATTAGGTCCCATTTGTTTATGTTTGTTTTTATTTCCATTACTCTAGGAGGTGGATCAAAAAAGATCTTGCTGTGATTTATGTCAACGAGTGTTCTTCCTATGTTTTCCTCTGAGAGTTTTATAGTGTCCAGTCTTACGTTTAGGTCTTGAATCCATTTTGAGTTTATTTTTGTGTATGGTGTTAGGGAGTGTTCTAATTTCATTCTTTTACACGTAGCTGTCCAGTTTTCCCAGCACCACTTATTGAAGAGGCTGTCTTTTCTCCATTGTATATCCTTGCCTCCTTTGTCATAGATTAGTTGACCATAGGTGCGTGGGTTTATCTCTGGGCTTTCTATCTTGTTCCATTGATCTATGTTTCTGTTTTTGTGCCAGTACCATATTGTCTTGATTACCGTAGCTCTGTAGTATAGTCTGAAGTCAGGGAGTCTGATTCCTCCAGCTCCGTTTTTTTCCCTCAAGACTGCTTTGGCTATTCAGGGTCTTTTGTGTCTCCATACAAATTTTAAGATTTTTTGTTCCAGTTCCGTAAAAAAAAAAAATGCCATTGGTAACTTGATAGGGATTGCATTGAAACTGTAGATTGCATTGGGTAGTATAGTCATTTTCACAATGTTGATTCTTCCAATCCAAGAACATGGTATATCTCTCCATCTGTTGGTATCATCTTTAATTTCTTTCATCAGTGTCTTATAGTTTTCTGCATACAGGTCTTTTGTCTCCCTAGGTAGGCTTATACCTAGGTATTTTATTCTTTTTGTTGCAGTAAATGGGAGTGTTTCCTTAATTCCTCTTTCAGATTTTGCATCATTAGTGTATAGGAATGCAAGAGATTTCTGTACATTAATTTTGCATCCTGCAACTTTACCAAATTCATTGATTAGCTCTAGTAGTTTTCTGGTAGCATCTTTAGGATTCTCTATGTAGAGTATCATGTCATCTGCAAACAGTGACAGTTTTACTTCTTCTTTTCCAATCTGGATTCCTTTTATTTCTTTTTCTTCTCTGAATGCAGTGGCTAGGACTTCCAAAACTATGTTGAATAATAGTGGTGAGAGTGGACATCCTTGTCTTGTTCCTGATCTTAGAGGAAATGCTTTCAGTTTTTCACCATTGAGAATGATGTTTGCTGTGGGTTTGTCGTATATGGCCTTTATTATGTTGAGGTAGGTTCCCTCTATGCCCACTTTCTGGCAAGTTTTTATCATAAATAGGTGTTGAATTTTGTCAAAAGCTTTTTCTGCATCTCTTGAGATGATCATATGGTTTTTATTCTTCAATTTGTTAATATGGTATATCACATTGATTTGCGTATATTGAAGAGTCCTTGCATCCCTGGGATAAATCCCAGTTGATCATGGTGTATGATCCTTTTAATGTGTTGTTGGATTCTGTTGGCTAGTATTTTGTTGAGGATTTTTGAATCTATATCCATCAGTGATATTGGCCTGTAATTTTCTTTTTTTGTACTATCTTTGTCTGGTTTTGGTATCACGGTGGTGGTGACCTCATAGAATGAGTTTGGGAGTGTTCCTTCCTCTGCAATTTTTTGGAAGAGTTTGAGAAGGATGGGTGTTAGCTCTTCTCTAAATGTTTGAGAGAACTCACCTGTGAAGCCATCTGGTCCTGGACTTTTGTTTGTTGGAAGATTTTTAATCACAGTTTCAATTTCATTACTTGTGATTGGTCTGTTCATATTTTCTATTTCTTCCTGGTTCAGTCTTGGAAGGTTATACCTTTCTAAAAATTTGTCCATTTCTTCCAGGTTGTCCATTTTATTGGCATAGAGTTGCTTGTAGTAGTCTCTTAGGATGCTTTGTATTTCTGCAGTGTCTGTTGAAACTTCTCCTTTTTCATTTCTAATTTTATTGATTTGAGTTCTCTCACTCTTTTTCTTGATGAGTCTGGCTAATGGTTTATCAATTTTGTTTATCTTCTCAAAGAACCACCTTTTAGTTTCATTGATCTTTGCTATTGTTTTCTTTGTTTCTATTTCATTTATTTCTGTTCTGATCTTTATGATTTCTTTCCTTCTGCTAACTTTCGGTTTTGTTTGTTCTTCTTTCTCTAGTTCCTTTAGGTATAAGGTTAGATTGTTTGAGATTTTTCTTGTTTCTTGAGGTAGGCTTGTATAGCTATAAACTTCCCTCTTAGAACTGCTTTTGCTGTGTCCCATCGGTTTTGGATTGTCATGTTTTCATTGTCATTTGTCTCTAGGTATTTTTTGATTTCCTCTTTGATTTCTTCAGTGATCTCTTGGTTATTCAGTAACATAGTATTCAGCCTTCATATGTTTGTGTTTTTTATGTTTTTTCCCCTGTAATTCATTTCTAATCTCATAGCATTGTGGTCAGAAAAGATGCTTGATATGATTTCGATTTTCTTAAATTTACTGAGGCTTGATTTGTGACCCAAGATGTGATCTATACTGGAGAATGTTCTGTGCACACTTGAGAAGAAAGTGTAATCTGCTGTTTTTGGATGGAATGTCCTATAAATATCCATTAAATCTATCTGGTCTATTGTGTCATTTAAAGCTTCTGTTTCCTTATTTATTTTCATTTTGGATGCTCTGTCCATTGGTGTAAATGAGGTGTTAAAGTCCCCCACTATTATTGTGTTACTGTCAATTTCCTCTTTTATAGCTGTTAGCAGTTGCCTTATGTGTTGAGGTGCTCCTATGTTGGGTGCATATATATTTATAATTGTTATATCTTCTCCTTGGATTGATCCCCTGATCATTATGTAGTGCCCTTCCTTGTCTCTTGTAACATTCTTTATTTTAAAGTCTATTTTATCTGACATGAGTATTGCTACTCCAGCTTTCTTTTGATTTCCATTTGCATGGAATATCTTTTTCCATCCCCTCACTGTCAGTCTGTATGTGTCCCTAGGTCTGAAGTGGGTCTCTTGTAGACAGCATATATATGGGTCTTGTTTTTGTATCCATTCAGCAAGCCTGTGTCTTTTGGTTGGAGCATTTAATCCATTCACATTTAATGTAATTATCAATATGTATGTTCCTATGACCATTTTCTTAATTGTTTTTGTAGGTCCTTTTCCTGTGTTTCTCACTTAGAGAAGTTCCTTTAGCATTTGTTTTAGAGCTGGTTTGGTGGTGCTGAATTCTCTTAGCTTTTGCTTGTCTGTAAAGCTTTTGATGTCTCCATCGAATCTGAATGAGATCCTTGCTGGGTAGAGTAATCTTGGTTGTAGGTTCTTCCCTTTCATCACTTTAAGCATATCATGCCACTCCCTTCTGGCTTGTGGAGTTTCTGCTGAGAAATCAGCTGTTAACCTTATGGGAGTTCCCTTGTATGTTATCTGTCGTTTTTCCCTTGCTGCTTTCAATAATTTTTCTTTGTCTTTAATTTTTGCTGATTTGATTACTATGTGTCTCGGCGTTTCTCCTTGGGTTTATCCTGTATGGGACTGTCTGCGCTTCCTGGACTTGGGTGGCTATTTCCTTTCCCATGTTAGGGAAGTTTTCGACTATAATCTCTTCAAATATTTTCTCGGGTCCTTTCTCTCTCTCTCTTCTCCTTCTGGGACCCCTATAATGCGAATGTTGTTGCATTTAATGTTGTCCCAGTGGTCTCTTAAGCTGTCTTCATTTCTTTTCATTCTTTTTGCTTTATTCTGTTCCACAGCAGTGAATTCCACCATTCTGTCTTCCAGGTCACTTACCCGTTCTTCTGTCTCAGTTATTCTGCTGTTGATCCCTTCTAGTGTAGTTTTAATTTCAGTTATTGTATTGTTCATCTCTGTTTGTTCTTTAATTTTTCTAGGTCTTTGTTAAACATTTCTTGCATCTTGTTGATCTTTGCCTCCATTCTTTTTCCGAGGTCCTGGATCATCTTCACTATCATTATTCTGAATTCTTTTTCTGGAAGGTTGCCTATCTCTACTTCATTTAGTTGTTTTTATGGGGTTTTATTTTGTTCCTTCATCCAGTACATAGCCCTCTGCCTTTTCATCTTGTCTAACTTTCTGTGAATGTGGTTTTTGTTCCACAGGCTGCAGGACTGTAGTTCTTGCTTCTGCTGTCTGCCTTCCCAAATACACTTTTAAAATCCATGCCTTTAGAGTAATATTAAAGATCCATGAAATTATGATGTTAAAGATTAGAAAGCACACTGGTCATCCTATGAAGTTGCTAGAGCCCCAACGCACTCTGAAAGCTGATAAAGAAAATCAAAGACTTTCTGTATGAACTGTTTCACATAGTTGTTAAAGGACTGTTCATTAAAATGCAGAAAGAATTACAGACTTAGAACACCGCTGTTTTGAAAGCCATAATGAAATAAATAATGGATATAAACAATGATTGTCATTAATATTAAAGCTGGCTGGTAAAATGTTAATGGGTAATTTGATAGCAGGTGAATGAGCCACAACAACCTGAACCCATGAAGTCATCTTGGCATCACTGAAAGAACCACCAGAATTTAAGTGCCTGTGTTTGAACACAGCAGGAAGGATACAGCACCACCTGTGAAGCATTCTTATCCAGACAAAAATCTAGCATGAATAGACTCATTCTCTAGATTGTACTACCAACTTACAGGAAATATGGAAGACAATTTAGAGGACACCGAAAGAAAACATTCACTTGAATCTAAAATGGGGTCTTTCTACATGAAAAAATCAACTGGCTTTTCGAACATATCAAAGTAATGAAAAGGAAGTGAGGGATAATAATAGTGATAGAATAAGAGAGACATAAAAGACAATATACGTGAATCTAAAAAACAAATGAACAAACATAACAAAACAGAAACAGAATTATAGACACAGAGAACCAACCATTGGCTGCCAGACTGGAGGGTGTGGGGGGAGGTGAGAAATAGGTGAGGGAGATTACGAGGTACAAACTTCCAGTTACAAAATAAATGAGTCACAGGCATGAGAGGTACAGTGTGGGAAATATAGTCAGTAATTATGTAACATCTTTGTACAGTGACAGGTGACAACTAGACTTATCATGATGATCATTTTGAAATGTATAGGAACATCGAATCACTATGCTGTGCAACAGAAATTAACACAATGTTTGTTGTAGGTCAATTATAGTTCAAAAACAAGCTCACTCATAGAAAAACAGATCAGATTTGTGGTTACCAGAGGCAGGGGGTGGAGGGAAGGGGAACGGATGAAGGCAGTCAAAAGGCACAAACTTCCAGTTAAAAGATGAACTAAGGGGGCTTCCCTGGTGGCGCAGTGGTTGAGAGTCTGCCCGCCAATGCAGGGGACGCGGATTCGCGCCCTGGTCTGGGAGGATCCCGTATGCCGCGGAGCAACTGGGCCCATGAGCCACAACTACTGAGCCTGCGCGTCTGGAGCCTGTGCTCCGCAATAAGAGAGGCCGCGATAGTGAGAGGCCTGCGCACCGCGATGAAGAGTGGCCCCCACTTGCCGCAACTAGAGAAAGCCCTCGCACAGAAACGAAGACCCAACACAGCCAAAAATAAATAAATAAATAAAATGCTGGCTTAACTCCTAGAGTTTCATTATTAAAAAAAAAAAAAAAAAAGATGAACTAAGTACTAGTGATGTAATGCACAACATAAGAACTGTAATTCATGCTGCAGTATGTTATATATGGAGGTTGTTAACAGAGGAAATCCTAGGAGGTCTCAACACAAGGAAAAATTTTTTTTCTATTTCTTTAATTTTGCATCTATGAGATGATGGACGTTCACTAAACTTACTGTGATAATCATTTCATGATGTGTGTAAGTCAGATGCCCTGCGGTGGGCTGGGCATTCTACGTGGCAGAGATTCCAGCTCTCTGGACCTCCTGGAAATTGTTTTCTGCTGAAAGTGAATAGGGTAATAACACTGTTTGCAACCAAGACCCCTGAGCCTCATCCACCCAGAGCCTCTTTGCTGTGTCCCTGGGCCAGAGGATATAGCATTCTACTTTTCTGTGCAATGAACTGGTTTCATGAACAAATCAAAAGAAATAAAAGCATGTGTTAGAGAATGGTTTAGGCTTTCAAAGGACTCAGATGTTCCCCATCTTATGCAGTCCCCAAGGTTCAGTTTCCTATTCCTATCTGGGCATTAAAATCTCAATCTCCAGCCCCCCTACTGCAGGGTTTATGATGCTGGACTTGATTCTCTACTATAAGGGTCAGCAAACAATGACCTGCTCTTTCTTTAAATAAAGTTTTATTGCAACACAGTCGCTCTCATTCATTTATGAATTGTCTACAACTGCTTTTGGGCTAGAATAGCAGATCTGAGTAGCTACAACAGAGACTATAATGGCCCAAAAGCCCTGAAATATTTACTATCTGGGTCTTCACAGAAAATGTTTGCCAATCTCTGCTCTACTAGATCAGGATGGCATTATCATTGAGTTTCTTCTTCATTTCTGACACCAGGTGATTTTTCTTCTTGTTTCAAGATTGAGAGAGGGATTTTAATTTTACTTGACTTTCTTGGTGGGAGAAAGTTCTCACCAGCTTAGTGTACCGCATTGTTGAGCATTCTTCATATAACATGCACAAGCTTGAAATGCAGGACGAGAAAAATTTCACGGTGTCACAGAAAAGAGGGAGGGATACAGGAATAATGAGAACAGTGATGCAACTTAAAATGTATTAACACGCACATACTGATACCTTGTTTTGTCAGCACATATAATCTCTTTATTTGTAGATCTTAAAGTTACTTTGCAAACTTTGAGAACATGTTCCAACTCTCTTTCCATTCGTAAGTGTCAGTTAAGTGTCACATAATTGTCCAGGCCTCTTCTGAATAAATATTCATCTATTTGTCAATTCTTTGGTCAATGGGGAGACAGCACAGCATAACGTTTTAGGCAGAACAGACAGAGGTGACTGGGGAATACAAGCCCATGCAGCTCTTCTACTTAATCACTGTGAACTGGGAGGAGTTACCTCAGTTTTCTACCTATAAAAAGGTATTCATAATAACAACTTCCTTGTAAATTTGTTATAAAAATGAAATTGATCCACGTAAAACATTAACTTATCCGTTACATAGCTATAGCTTGATAAATACTAGCTACTGCTATTATTATCATCATCATCAATATTATTGGTAACTGAGGTCATGGAAAACAAAACTCTATAATGGACATGAATTTTACCCTGCAATGTTGGATGTTAAAAAAAAAAAAAAAAAGTTACTTTCCTCTGTTTCCTTAAATCAAATTTCATACATTCAGAAACCATCCCATTATGATGGCAGCAAGTCCTTCATTATCATTGATGCTGCCTCCCCCCATCTTGGGCTTGTTCACATTTCTTGTGGTGCATACAGAATCAATAACATCTTCAGAAAGGCCAACTTTTCTTACTCTGCACTCCTGAAGTCATCGGTTCTTGAAAATGGACAGCTCCACGACATCCATGCATCCATCCATGCACCCTCCCAGGGTGCAAATGTTAGTGATGAGTTCCCACCATCACCACCGCGGTCCTTATTCCAGTGTCCACCCCTGCTTCTCAGGACACTTCATGTGGAAGCTGAGTGACTGGGTGCTGGTCTCAGCTACTCCTGGAACCAACAAACCCCTTTACTCTTCCCAGTATCTGAGAGAATACCCTAAATCTTTTGGAAACTTATCAGCTTCCATCGTCCCACCCAATCTCTCAAAATCCCACCCCGTGGCCCTTCAGACACGCTGGTCTTTCTCATCCCAAGTGTGTGGTGTGGGGACTGAGACACTGGAAGGAGATATTTTTTCCTTTCTGATTATCCAGTTACAGTGGAGGTTAAGTTAGCAAGTGATGAGACTATGGTAAGTGAGGGAAACAGAGCTGGACAGAGAGGGGGATGAGAAGGGGGCGGGGGGGGGGCAAGCAGGTAGCAGGGTATCTCCGGAAGAGGTAACGCACAGCTCTGGTGAGTCCAGCCTCCGTAAACACTTTATAATCAATTGTACTTTTTCTTTCTTTTTTTTTTTTTTTTGCTTGGGCAAATGTTAAAAGGAAAACCAGCTACAAAAGTCCCAGATAGAAGTAATTACCTGACTTTCTCTTATTTCGTCTTGCTTCTCCTGCTCTAACCATCTTAACTTTCTCACATCTATTTGATAAAACAAGAAACAGAAAATAAAACCGATATGAGCAGAATGCATCACAATGAACCATTCTTGGCATCAGAGGTGTAAACAGATTTTCCAGCTCACTTTGCCCCCACAGGAAAGTCTGACAGACAATAAAAGGATCCCATAACTCGTGCCAGGGGTCACTACAGAACCCCAGTAGGGAAGAAAATCAGCGCTCAAAGTAAACAAAAACAAAAAGTAAAGCAGGCTGAATGAATGAGGAACGTAAGAAAGCACGTGAAGAAAAAAGTAGCATGCAGTGCTGCTGAGGTTTCCATATCCACCACTGCTCTTTTCTACTGGCATATGTTGAGCCAACTAGCAACCCTGCAAACAGACAGGAAGGCAGCAGCACTTCCAGCCGGCTCTGTCGATAGTCAAGGAGCACTGAAAAGAATGGTGAGGAGTTTTTAGGAAGGTCAAGAGAAAATACTTTAGAGAGACTGCCACTTATAACAGGCTGGGGTTGCAGAAAAGGAGGTCAGAATTTAACCGAATGCAGCATCAGAGGGCCTAGGCCATAACAGAACCTATAAGAGATGTTTTACTAAGATATTTGGGACACAGGTAACACTTCTAAGAGCGTACAAGTGGGAAAGAGATACTCAGCACCACTCCCAACAGATGCCACCGCAGCTTTGCCAACACGAAGGCTCCACTACATCAGTGAGGGACCCCAACAGCAGTGCCAACTCTCCCAGGGAATGGAAAATCAGAATATACAGAACTCAACAGACAAGGCTGCTTTTGGAAGATTCAACTGTAGTAGCTGACAAACTGCACGAGTGTAGCAACATTTGGGGCAGGAAGCTGAGGCCAAGAAGAGAAAGAGCACGGCTGATCCCATGTCCTCTGACCCAACTTGTTCATGGTCATATATTAGAAACCTCTGGAGACTCCTAGGAACACCATGGTGGGGGAACTTTACATAGAGCTAGCACGTTACTGGGCAGAGCAAGTCCCAGTTAAACACGATATACATGTAACTGCATAACAAGAGTACCCACTTCACAGGTATTTCATGATTTACCGTGATCACTTTGTGATCTCCAAAGCACCTGTAGAATTTAAGATATTGCTAGTATCGATAGGTTACAGCTAACACTACCAACTCAAATATCCCAGACTTTGAGGAAAAATGCTAAGGATTTCTTTCTGGAACATGGTCTTTGGAATATAGGCTCATAAATGCATTGAGGTTCCAAGAAGCTTTGAAAAATACAAGTTCTGTTCCAACTTTATTTGCAAGGATAGTATTGTTACACCATTGTAGGAAAGAGTCTCAGATCCTTTCTTGAAAGTCACTGTTGATGGCTGGCTTGGAGAAAAGCAATATGTCAAATTAAACTCATTATCTTCCTCACTTCCAAACTCATTTCTCCTCCCGTGTGCTCTATTATCAGTATATTCCAAACTAGTAACTGGCGCATCATCTCCAACTCCTATCTCCCTTATCCTTGACATCCAATTAACTATTCAGACCTTTCATTCTTACTTCTTCAGTGTTTCTCAAATCCATACGCTCTCTCCATCCCTAATAACACTGCGTTAATTTAGGCCACTATGCTTTCTTCCTTAGAATATTTCAACAGCTGTCTAAGAAGGCTTCAGTTCTAAATATCATTACACAGCACATGTGCCTTTACCTACCTGGCCCCTGCTTATCTCCTTTAATTATGCCATCACCCTCACATTATATTCTGCAGACCCTTTGAACCTCTTGCAGAACTATGAAAGTGCCATGATTTCTCACCTTCAAGTTATTTCTTGTGCAGGGTTTTTTGGTGTTTTTTTTTTTTTGCCTCTAACCACCCTTTCTTCATTTTCCTAACACCTTCTAATTTTTGCCTTCTAGAAAATACTTTTTTTTTTAATGCAATCAAATTTTTAATAACAAAGATACTATTTTTAACATGGTCAAATATACTTGGCTAAGTCCAGACGTTAAAAAATGTCTAGGGGCTTCCCTGGTGGCGCAGTGGTTGAGAGTCTGCCTGCCAATGCAGGGGACGCAGGTTCGAGCCCTGGTCTGGGAGGATCCCACGTGCTGCGGAGCGGCTGGGCCCGTGGGCCACAGCTGCTAAGCCTGCGCGTCTGGAGCCTGTGCTCCGCGACGGGAGAGGCCGCGATGGGGAGAGGCCCGCGCACCGTGATGAAGAGTGGCCCCCGCTTGCTGCAGCTGGAGAAAGCCCTCGCACAGAAACGAAGACCCAACACAGCCAAAAATAAATAAAATTAAATTAAAAAAATATATATATATCTAGCCCAACAGTAGAACCATACAGCTTTGTACAGAACATTCCATAGATCAACAGAAAATATATTTGAGCACAAAAATAAAAAATATTTAAAGAGAATCTCTAAGCAGCATTTTATTTCTGCAGAACAGACATATGGTACTGATTAAATATCTACAAGTGCTTTTCCTTTACAAAAATACATACATTCTTAACAGACTACGTTTTTAACAACGATCTGGTTATCTTTCACTTCAGTTTGAATGATTTATAAGCTAAATCCTCCAACCACAAAAAGGTTTTTATTTGTATTAAGATGTTATCACTTTTGACCAAAAAAAAAAAAAAGCTTAAAATATTTTATATTTCAAAGGAAAATTAGCAACATAACTGTACAATATAGTCTATGATGGTTTTATTTAATGTGAGGGCTACTCTATTAAAAACTGGTGCTTGCTGTTGTGTTGCCAGATGCAGGAACGCAGCAGAACACTGGTGCTCCCCCCACAAGCTCTTGTCGACCACAGCTTCATGTGGACACTTGGGCCTCCAATCCCCATTCAAAAAAATACAGAAGAAAACCGACCCCAAACAATGTTCGGCTGATCCCATTCCATTTCTAATGTGCAGAACTCCTGCTCTGCTGGACTGATGTGAAGTCCACGGATACATAATCTATTCACTGTCTCTGCACTGCCCAGAAATATTTAATCTTCAGTTTGTACTAGATTAGTTTCTTATTCCACGAAGCTCTGAAAGATGGCAATAACCTTGAGTATCTGCTAAAATATCACCAAAGAAAGGCTTTAAACTTAATTTTCATGGTAAGATCAATCAAATGCAGGTTTTTCTTGCAATAATCAGAACGTACTTCCTTTCAGCTATGTTTCTTGTTTTTCCAGCACCATCTGACAGATCTTAGGAAATCCTCAAAGGTGAAAAACAGATTAACAAAACAAATAGCCTCCCTCTGGATGAAAAGTGGGAGAAATACATACTTTGAAAAGAAAATTGAAATTGAGATTTTAAATTCTAATTTGAGAAGCTTTTTATTCCATGGAGGCGATATAGACTAAAATTATGCTTATTTAGTTCCTGGGTTCTTAGTAACATGAGAAATTTTATTAAAGACAGACTTCGGTAAAAGTGCGGACATGCTTACTTGTATAGAAAACAGTACATTCTATTGGACTCACATAAGTAAATTCGTTTTCTGTATTCAAAAGCAAAATTTTCCTAAAGGCCTGTGGTGTTTTTTTTAAAGTAACTCTTTGTTTTGTTTCTCAGCAATTACTTTGTTTTTAGAATCTAGCCATACAACCAAATCCGGCAAGATAAGCCCCAGATGAACAGCATATACATCAGGTTAAGCCCTGTCCTCACACCGATCTTTCGGGGAGCCCATGCTGTGGGTCACCTCAAGTAAAGCTCACATTATGAAGTCTTCCTGACAGGCCACTAGGTAAACCTCCTTGGATAGGATAAAAATGGATGCATTCCATTACATACTCTGGTTTACCATAAGGAATTTTCCAGCAGGCTATGCTTTTACCAGTGAGATATAGATATTGGTTGTGGGAATTACAAAAATGAGTGAGCTTGCCGTTAACTTTAATTTTCTGGGTTAGAAACATAAAAATGTGAAATGCTATTATTTTAGGATATATACCTATTCCTACAATAAGGAATATAACATGTCTGCCATATCTGGTTTATAAAAATTGAAAAATATTAAATATACTAGAAACTCAAACCCTTTGAAAGCACAAAATAACCAACTAATTCTGGATTTACTTGATATACCTAGTTCAGTAGTATTTTGTTGAAAAAAGTTCAGATTGAAAGATCATTAAAAGGTACTCAAATATACATTACAGGGTTTTCATAGTTTTTTCTTAAAGCAGTGGCACTTTCCCAATAATTTAAAAGTGATTCTCTTCTTAATGTAATGTAGCTTTCACAAGCAGGGTGTTTATCTGCTATCCTTGTTATATTTTCAAATAGAATTAAAATGCTTGAGTACTTCCTTTTCAGAAAGTTATGAAATTAAACAAAAATAAATTATTTTAAATGCTCATTAGAATGTATCCAAATACTTGTTATGCCCCTTTTTCTAGGATTCAAAACTTGTCATTATTCAGAAATGCTTTTTAATTATCTTTAAATCTAGAATCAAGTGAAACATATTAAATACAGAAGACTTTAGATGTCACCTCTTCAGAGCATCATTTCCTGACTCTCCTAGCTCTTAATTTTATTATGTCTACCCCAGCTTATCATCGAAAACACTGTATTGTCCTTGCCTGTTTACTGACCAAACTAGACCAGCGGGTCTCCAAGTGTGATTTGCACACCCCTGGGGGTCCCCAAGACTCACAGTGACCACAACATCAAAACTATTTCTAAATAGTAGAAATACTCAGACTTTGTTTGCCTTTCTCACGGTGCTGACATGTGCACTAATGGTGCAAATGCACTGGTAGGTTAAAAATGGTGGTACCTTAGCTCAAATCAAAGCAATGGCTCCCAACTTCACTAGAAACCATAGATTCTTCACTGCCACATACTCACTGTAAAAGCAATGGCCGTTTCACTTAATTCCCTGATGGAAGAGTAACAATTATTTCAATTAAATCTCAGCCATTAAGTGCACGTCTTTTTCACAGTCTCTGTGATGAAATGAGAAGCAAGCATAAAGCACTTCTGCTATATACCAACAGATGATAGCCATCTCAAGGAAAATCACTTGTATGATAGTTTAACAGTGGAACTCACTTTTTTCATAGAATTCCACTCTCACGTGAAAGAATGACTGAAAAACTAATTATTCAGACTTGGGTATCTGGCAGACATTTTATGCAAAATGAACAAAGTGAGTCTCTCAGTTCAAGGAAAAAAACTGACAATATTTATTATTAATAAGATTTAAGCTTTCACTGAAAATTAGAATTCGAAAGACATATCTCCATGATCTTTAGAGCTTCCCAATACTTCAAGATTTTTCTGATAAGATCAGTGATATTGACAAATATGACCTTTTGATAAGATATGATGAAATGTTAGATTAACATTGAGAAAATCTGCATAACTAAGCCAATATTTTCCAAATGACCAATGCATGGATAAAATATCCATTCAAAGTACAAGATGGACCAATGGACTTTAACGTAACGGCGTACGAAAAGTTCATTTATCTGGTTTCAAAATCCACTTTGCAACTAACATTTAGGGACCTATCATTTGTTGCATTTTGGTATAGCATCAAAGAAGAATATCTACAATTATCTGAAAAGCAATTAAAATCTTCATCCTTTTTCCAGCTACTTATCTTCTTATACTCAAACCAAAATAACATCTCACAACAGACTGAATGCAAAAACAAGTAAGAGAATTCAGCTATCTTCTATTAAGCCAGGCATTAAAAATGTATCTGCAAAAATGGTAAACAATGTCATTCTTCTCACAGAATTTATTTTTAGTCAGAAACCCTATTTTTTAATTAATACATTATTATTCATGTTAACATGAGTTATTAGTGTTATTTTTAAGTATTTTTAAATTTCTCGGTTTTACTTTCTAATATGAGAGATATCAATATCAATATATCAACATAAAAAGTTATTTGGGGTCCTCAATAATTTTTCAGAGGTCAAATCCTGAGTCAATTTGAGATCTGTTCCTCTAGACCACAATCTCTTTGTCACAGAGCCTCATTAGGTTGACTCATATCAAGCTCAAAGAAAGCATTAAATAAATCTATTTCAAAGAAATGAAATACAGAGAGGTCACTGCTCAGTGGGGAAGAAGCAGTGAAATTCAGAAGAAGATTTGCCACTTCACCACAGGGCTCTTCAAGAAAACAGACACACCTGAATCCACAATTGTCTGTCCTCCTGTCCCCTGCTGACTTCGGATCTGCCTCAAGATTTCTCTCTGGTTCTGAGATAACTAACTCAAGAAGAGGAAACCTAATGCTTGTCATACAAAGAGTTCTACGAAGCTCGCTGGCCACCTGCTCTTTGTATTCGTGGAGGCAGGAACAAGAGGCGGCAACATAACCTGAAGCCTGGGGGTTTGGAGGCAAAGTGAACTTGGTGGTGCTGAGGGTTATTAAGCATTATAATGGGCTTGTTAGGGATGCCATGAAGGTTTGGATTAACTGACGAACTCTTCTGCTGAAGGAATGGGAGCAAAATAATGTTCTGATCAACTCAGTTGGTTGTATTAACTCCAAGAAACAGAGCTACACTACTTAGACAAATACACTGTTTCAATTAAAAATTCAAGAAACAGATACACCATCATAAAAGTATTTCCATTATACCTCTTTGAATAATGTTATGGTTTCACTCTGAACAGATAAAGTATACAGGGCCAACTGCAAGGCTATATTTTAAAAATTCAATTCACATCATTAATCAAGTTTCTGCCTGCTATGTGTTGAACTGTGTCCCCCAGCCCCACCCCTCATTAATATGTTGAAGTCCTAACTCCAGTATCTCAGAATGTGACCTTATTTGGAAATAGGGTCATTGTAGATGTGAGGATGAGGTCAGATTGGAGTAGGCTGGGCCCCTACTCCAATGCGACCGATGTCCTTAGAAAAAGGGGAAATCTGGTGACAGACAAGTACAGAAAGAAGAGTGTGAACACACAGGGAGCACACCATGTGAAGATGAAAGCAGAGGTTGGGATGATGCTTCTACAAGCCAATGACCTCCAAAGATGGCCAACAAACCATCAGAAGGTAGGGGAGAGGTGGGGAAGAGATTCGTCCGCACCGCCCTCAGAAGGAACCGACCCCGCTGATACCTGATTTCCAGCATCTAGCCTCCAAAACAGACACCAAAACTGACAATAAATGACTACGTTTAAGCCCCTCAGTTTGGGATACATTATAATGGCAGCCCCAGCAAATGCATTGCCTCTGGCTACAAAGAGATTTTTAGCTTAATGGGCAAGAGGAGTCAACAGGTAAGTACACCCAGTTTTATAAATGATACACCAGGGTAAGATGCCTAGGACCATTCTCAGGTGGGCACCAATCTGTAGCTTTGTTGATACAAAGAGTCTGGGGACAGAAATATGATGCCCAAGGTGCTCATCAACCCCTTCCACTCTCATCCTCTAAAGTCACTCGTCACCATGCTACTTCAGAGCCACACTTCTCACCCCTGAGAATCGTGCTCCCTAAAATGCAGCTGACCTGTGTTCAAAGGCTCCCCTACCAGATGAGGCAGCTCCAGCTGCACATATGATGGCAGTATGTTAATACAGAGTAATGCAAAGGTACAATCGGCTTTAAACTCACGGTCTATGCAACTTAATGGTTAAAAATAATGGTGATGACTGAGAATGGCAGTGAGAATTACAGGGAATCACGCTGTATGTATGCACATGTGTGCACATGTAGCTGTGTCTTCTGTTTTCCAGTGCTTGTCAAGCCCCCTAAAGCCCAGTTCAGCCAAAGCTGTTAGTACTTGAAAGAGTCAAAAATTATGTCAAAGGACATAGGAAAAACTGAAAACACTGGTCTTGACTAACAGTCAGGTTGGCTGATTGAAAAGTTAATTCAGTGATACAAGCTTTCATTCAATCTCTAGAATGTGCACCAAATTTTTTGAGCTTTTATATTTTCCTTGGTGATGTATATTCAAGCCTCCAGCACCCAATCAAATCTCCCCATCTTTTACCTCTTATTCCCACTCCATAAAAAGGAAAGTAAATATCTCACTATGTGGGGTGTGAGGACACATCCTACATGCTAATTAGCTGCAACCACCCTCAGGTTTAGCTTGATTCTTTTCATCCTTCTAGCATTTAAATTTTGTTTCTATTTTCAAACTCAGCATCTCGGAATTGTTTGTCGAGTCTTGCCTGAGCAGAAAGCAGATCCTTGGGAGATCAGAGAAGAGAGCAAGAAATTGAGAAGGATGTTGGTCTGTGGTTGTTCAAAGACTGAGTCGATGATCTCATTACCGGTTTCCGGCCCACTGGCCTGTGCAATGAGTGAGCTCCCGGGTCTGGGCCACTGGCTGGTCTCCACGCTCCACCCCTTCAGCTGTTGAGCTACACGCATATTCCTGAGACATTCCTTCATCTACTGAGAAAGATGCCCAGGTAGGGAGTATTTTTAAGCACAGCAAGCCACACTGTATTTATCTATCCTCTAACAGCTAATTCATGAGTCAAGTCAAAGGAAAAGTTCTTCAATCCCAAAGGATCAAACTTCCTTTCACCAATCAATCTTCATCTAGTCTACTGTAATTATGGATTATTTACCCAGATTTCATCTCCCTGGCAGCTTGTAGCTAAGATGGCCAAAGCTAACAAATGAGATCACACACAAGGTGATTTGTCATTATTGCAGGTCATTAGTTCTGTATGTGTTTCAACCCAGGCTTTCCACAATAACTATCTTTGTTATAATGCTGGGTCATGGAAGACTTAGGAATTTGGACTAATAGGAGGGTAGTCATCTGTTTACTTATAGGTTCCCAAAACACAACACAACACATACACACACACAAATCTCAAAGGGACAAATGATAATGAAAAAACTATTATCAGAAAGGTCAACTGTTGTTTGATCAAGACAGAAACTAAGAGTATTTTTAATATAACTACACAAAAGTAAAAGTCTCCCTGTATTGACATTACCGATAGAGCTTCATTTGTTACTATGAGCTTCTGACTATCAGTCTGTCCCCATTAAGGGGAGGGGGAAAAAAAAAACCCACTCTTGTGGCTGAGACTACCGCCTTAGTCATGAAGACCCCTGCAAGGAATGTATTGTATATCGCTTCCCCTCCGGTTTCCTGCTAAGAAAATGTAACTGTACTGCCCTCTAATGGTTATCACCTTGCAGGTTTAAGGTTACCAGAATTGAGCTGTAGAACCACCATTGTGCAAGGGATGTCATCGGATAAACAATGCAGAAGTTAGATTCTAAACCAAACCCACATCATCTTTTCCAAAAGATTCACCATCGTTGAATCAGCACTAGAATCATCACTTTCCTGCATTTGTGTATGACTTGAGAAATTATGGAGCTCTCAGAAGCCAATACTATACACCCTTTCGTTAATAGATCATGGAATACTAGGATTCTACTCTAGACTGCAGTACAACGTATTCTCATTGAAAACAAAGATATTTATCAGGAAGTAAGCAAGACCTGGAGTTTGCAGTGACCTTTAAGTGTACTGATTATCTGTCACATTCATATCTGCCTGTATATATGTATGTCTCTTTTAAAAGGTATAAATTTTTTCTAATAAACATATTTACAAATAAAAAAAGGTATAAATTAACCTGAGTCTCTTGATCTGTTTTAATTCCCCTTATGTCAGATTACTTATTACCATTTACTTATTGTCAAAAGTTCAAACCAGAATCTTTAGCCAAGGTTCACAGTTTGAGCTTCCAGATTTCCTGCTTTCAGGCCTATGTTTCAGCCCTGAAGGAAAAGTAGAGAAAGTAGGATGGCTTTGATGTGTTTGGCACACTCTTGAGCCGGGACCCGACCTTCCATCACCCCTGAAGTTTGACCAAGAATCAGCCTATAATTACAAATGAGGGAGAAGAGGAAGGCTTCTTCCGCTCAGCCCAGGGAAGACCTGCATCCAAACTAGCTGATCAAGTCACATAAATATTAATCACACTGTCTAAAGTGGCATGTGGTTCTATCTGGCCACGCCTCAGTCAGAGCAGCTTCTATAGCCCAGCTGCTAGTTGCTGTCTCTGAGATCCATTTGTAAATAATTGAAGTATTTAGTGTGAAATTACTACTCTGTAACTGAAAGAGATCATTGCGCCAGTGCCCGTCAGATGGGGAATCCCAAATTAGTGTTAGGTTGAAGAAAATGGGGCAGGTGCTATCACCAGGGTGTGTGTGTGTGTGTGTGTGTGTACACGTGCACACGCGCCTGCAATCAGCACATCAGCAATCTCCCATAATGGAAAGGGAGAGAAGAATGTGGCTTAAATTGTTCCTTCATCTGCTCCAAGTGAATGTCTAGGTCAAAGCACCAGCTTTTTAGCCCAAAGCTCCTGACTTTTCTTCTAGCTGGAAAAACTGGACTGTAGTAGAAGAAAAAGAAATTGAGAATGAGAAAAGCAAAATGTCAGGGTGTGATAGCATTGCTACCAAGGCATCACAGAAGTCTGTTTCAAACAGTTCCAGAAAAATTCAGCTCACACAAACAGAATTCTCAGTAACATTATTCTAAGAGATAAAAGGAGGGAAAACTGTGTAGATAGCAGGAGGGGGAAGAAAAGTGTTATCATTCTAGATATAATGGTTTCAAGGTGGTGGGGAGAGCAGGGAGAATCAGCATGGAAAATTTCTTAATTGACTTTCTTTATGTAGTTTTTTCCTTTAATAATTTTAGTCTAGGATGCAAGAACCAGTCTGTATATGGTTGACGAGTGCCAAATCCAGATGGAGTGAGTTTTCATTTTACAAATTGCAAAATATCCTCACTCTTATCTCTCCCAAGCAGATTACACTAATTCTGAAGGGAAATTTGAGTCAATTTATTAACAAATAGTTCCTTACAAATATTTTTTAAAGAGGAGGATGAAACTAATTTGAAGAGTTTGGTACAAGAGATTTTTAATTAAGTATTACATTTCACTCTTCTAAAATTTCCTGAGATAGCTCATTCTTCAAAGTAAGGAAATATTGTTTCAAAAGCACACACGTTTTACCAGCAATTACTTACTGAGAACCTTCCCCGTTTAAAGTACGGTGCTAGGTAAGGCGGTTAGGAGGGTTCAAAAATTTGTGAAGCAGAGTCTTTGCCCCCAAAGGACTTGTAGCATACAGAGATGTTCCAGCACAATAAATCCATGTTCCTACACTGATTTTTGGGATATCTAATTCAAGAGATTTCTAGACAACTCTCCCCTACAGAGTCTACTGAATTCCTATTGAATCATAAATACAGGAAATGCAATAGAGACTTTCGCTATAAGATATTCCTACAAAGACAGAGAAACCACCAATGACAAAAGCTTAACTCACAACTCCAGCCGGTTTACACTAAAGATTATATTTGATCAACTTGGAAAGACCATCTATAGTTTCTCAGAATAGCAAAAAATTCTGAGGAGGAGGAGATAGAGTTCAATTGTTCCATTTAACCTCCAGAGCCCAGGCTGTCAAAGGAGAGACTTCTCACTGGACTAGGACCAAAGATAAGGGAGAATGAGAAGGACAGCCAAGGTACGTTTCTGGTATATTCAAAAGGCTGTATTACCTGAAACTACTAAAATAGGCTGGTGCTGAGACAGCTGCTATAATTGAAGCAAATCTCATCGGCATCGTCAGCTCACATGCTTATCTTCAGCTGCACTCAGATACTGAGCTCAACATTTGTGCTACCCAGCCTCTCAGCGTGTGCAGCCAGACTGCTTAGCTGATGCATTTCTAGGTTTCTGCACATTCCTGTGTCCAGTGAAAAACCATGGGGGAGGCACACCGGCTCTCTCTTCTTTCAAATTCAGCCTCCCTTAGGAATACGAGCTGCATCTTTGGTGCCATAACGTGGGAGGTGAGGGTGTTATATCCTCACAGGCAGCTGTTCTGTACTTAGATGTTCTATCTGTCAAGGGTGTTGGCAAGGGGGAGGGAGAGAGAGAGAGACCTGGAAAATGATGGGCAGCAAAAGCCAGACAATACAGAAAGTACTTTCTATCTACTGCTTCATTTATTTCTTCCATTCACCCTAAATGTTGCCCCTGGGATCCTCTATTAAGGTGTTTTCTAGCCATTCTCATTTATTTCATCCCTTACTCCTGGAACCTTGCTCTGAGATCTTTTGAATCTTGCATCTATATCTTTCAATGCTGTAGAGATCACAACTTATCACAGCAAGATGATTTTAGTGGAATTGCTGCCAGAGGGGTGGGGCAGTCATGTGCATTAGTACCTGGATTCAGCTACCCCATCAACCCAACCCCTCCTTCTCTTCTTGTACCTTGACTCAAATGACGACCTCTTAAAGAAAATGGAGGCAGATTTGAGAATGAAAAACTTGGAGAGATACAATATCATCTCTGTTCATGGACTCTCATAGGTCAGTCAAGGGAATGACCTGTAGCACAAAGGTATGAAGATGATTAAACTACAAAATACCACCCTGCTGATTTAATCAGTAGGACCAGTCCTCTTCTTTCCTTCTCTCTTTATACGAAACTACATGCTTGGCTGAAGAGGGAAGAATTCCCAGGTAAAGGATGATCAGTCTAGTCTTGGGGAACTGAGCAACTGAAATGTCATTGAAGCATTCTCATGCAACGCCTGCAAATCTCCGTGTCCCTTTGAACATGGCCACAGGTTGTGAGGAAATGATGGGTGAACATCTGGACAACTCCGGAAAGGCTAATGAGCCATGTGCCATCAAATCAGGTGCCAATGTCTCTCTTAAATTCCCTTCCCGCTCATCTGACATTGATTTTTTTTTTTTAATCTGTCCGACTTTTCACTACCCTGTGAGATCTTTGAGAACAGGAAATATGTCTTATCCATTTTTACAGATCCAGCACCTTGTAAGATACCTGGAACATAGTAGCTTTTAAGTGTTTATTGAATTGAACTAATGCCAAATTTCTTATATTAGATGCCTGCTCCAAATCATAGGTTTATGCTAGTCAACATAAATCTAAAAGATTTGCTCCTTTACTCTTAACTGAAAAACAATGAAATACTCCAAGTATTGTTGGTCTAACAAGAGACATTTTCATGCATAAATATAGACACATGAACTAAAATAAAGCAAAATGACCAGTTTCAGTTCTGTTAGAAAGTAGCTTTAAACCCTCAAGTAAAAGATTAAGCCCCACATGATAAGTAATCAGACCTTAATTTTTATGTTGCCTGATATTTATACCATTGAATTAGCAATCTTAAAGATAACACACTAAGAGTCCAGGAGAAGATATTTTTAGTTTTTTTTTTTTTTCCTAAGTGAAAAAGGAAGGAAGATCTACACTTTGCGAAAATATCATTCTGAAAAAAGAGGAAATTTTGAATTAGTCCATTTGGTTCCACAACGTGTAGTTGCAACAAACCTTAGCTCTGAAATTCACAAGATCTCTACATTACGTACCCAGAGTGAGTGACAGGCCCTTAGGAAGAACTGAGATTATCTTAATGTATATAAACTCAGTATCAGGACATCTTAAGAAATTAAAATATAAAGTCTTGAAAAACAGGCTAGATATATGTGTTTGTTGTGAATACAGTGAGATAGGCAATAAGGAGCTCTCTAAAACCCTTCAACAATAAAATTTATAGAACAAAAAAATTCCATTGGAATAAGCTATTGCCCTTGAAAACAATTTGTAAACATCAAAGCATGAGTAATCTATATCATATTATTAGCATGTTATTAGTGGTTAAAATTTATGAACAATATCTCTATTTTTTTTAAAGTTGGCTAGTTAGCTGTGCAAAATACCAACTGGGCAAACATAAGCAAGTTAATTTTCTGAACCTCAGTTTCCCCACCTGTAATAAAAATAATAACTACCTGTAAGAACTTGTATGTGACAAACAGGATTATGAACATGTCAGAAATATTAAAGTCTTTATTATGTATAAGTTCTGCTTACTCACCTGTCATTGAAATAGTGATTTATATGATTTCAAAACTTTTAAGAGCAAAAGAAAACTCCTATACCTGTTAAATAAAATATGGAGAATCTTCCATAATATACAGCATCAATGAACAATTAATTTACAAGAAATCAACGTTCTTCCTTTATGTCTGTTCCATATTGACGTTAATTTAAATGCCACAACATACTGGCAGAAGAGAGAACTTCCAGAAAACAGGGTTCTGAAAGAAGAGGGTAGGAAACAGGACTAAATAACCAGGTTAACGCAAAGGGAAGGAGGAGACGATAACATTTTTCTCTTTGTATATGAAATGTCTAGACATATTTCACAGAAGCTAAGTCAAAGCTTTGCTAATTTGGACAGAATGTCTATGAACCAAAGCCTCTTTGTCCATTTGTGCATCTCAAAAAACAACCAATTTAGTTTAAATTTTCTCCCTAAAGCACATCTATAGATTAAGATAAAACAATAAATATGTCACAGTTCAATAATCCTAACAGGAAAAACAAAAAGGTAATAACAGTTTCTGGCTTCAGTGTGACTATAGACTTCTAAGGGCTAGGCTGGGAACTCAGAGAACAACAAATTGGAAAATAACAGTCTCAGCCCACCAAAACCACGGTAAAAGAATCATGTTGGCTTAAACCATACATTTATTCAGCTTCTATATGCACCAAACAAAAGATAAAGGGGACAGTGCAGTTGGTCTGGATTGTTTGGAATGACTGATATTTAGCTAGTTTGTACTCTTCAGTCACATCTATAGAAAGGAATATAAAATTTAATTCAACAAGCATTTAATGCCTGCTGTATGCAAGGCACTGTGCTAGGTTTAATAAATTTATTTTTCTTATTTTTCCATTATACGTTTACACCTACTAACCTTTTAAAATGCCTGTAGTTCAGACTAACTTAAAATCTAATCTGCCTTTACTTGCAATGTGGTGTTTAGAAACTCAGTTGATTAAATCCAAACTGAGAAGCAACAGAATTTTAAAACAGCTTCTAGCTTGCAGAAGAAACAGGCTCTGCAGCCCAGATAATTTAAGAGCAATTTCTTTTTTTTAGTTACATAAAGAGACATTTTCAGGCCTCTAATTGCTCCAAATTTATCTGCTAAATAGTCATTATGACCCATTTTTAACCCCTCTCTGACATCAAGAACTAATGCTGTAATTGAACTGTGTCATCATTGATCTCAATTCTAAACCATTAGAAGAGCTGGTTTCTGTCTCTCACTGCAATTGCACCATTTTCCTCCTCATCACTCCAGTGCCTGCAGATATGCACAGTGTAACCAAGAAAGAGCTGTTTAAAGCCCAGCTAGATGTTGTGAATGAATACCCTGCCTAGTAAACTATTATTTGCTATTTTCACATATTTAAAGTAAGGATACAAGTGCAGACATCTCTATTTTTAAAGCTCATTTTCCCACTTTTTTTCTTTTTGTCCAAAACATCTTTTATAGTAATGTAGTTTGCTCACTCATATTTGTAACAGAGATAAGAGAATCAAAGAATTTTAGATCTGCCCCACTGCTGATGCTAAATATATCAAACTAAGTTTTGTTCTTAAGGGATATGAAACCCATGAGAAAAAAGTTACATAAAGAAAATGTATAGAGCCTTTGTGTTTGAGCCTTGGAATTACAGCTATGCACTAAAACAGCTTGAATATACCAACAGTGGCTATAATCTTGTACTAAATCTTCACTTCATTCTAATCTCAATATGAGGGGGTGGGGGAAGGAATATCTAATTCAGTGGAGATTAAACTGATCAAATTGTTGGATTTTATGCTTAATTTAGGAAGTTTCATATTATTTTTGTTTGGCACAAGTATGTCTTGTTTATCATAACATCTGTAAAACTTTGCACTTAAATCTGAAAAATGAGGCCTTTTATCTCAGAAGCTTCTACCATAAAAATAATTTCATAGAAAGTTAAACTCTTCCCCCAAACCAGGGACCTGTCAATGCAAAGAGCAGAGGGGATGGTCAAGGACACTGGCTTCTGATCTCAGCTTCACAGTTACTGACCCATGCTTCACACTTCGTCTTTCTAAGCTTCAATGTCTTCATTGTAAAAGAGGGGATAGAAATAAAATGCAGTGTAAGTCCCTTCTGACTCTAAGATTAAGAAACAAAAAGCTATAAGGCATCATCATTAGTCTGTTTGGAATGAATGTAGTGTCAATGATAAAGCTGGACAGTAGTTGAAAATAATAAAAACAGATTTTATTCAGTAATGACTATTGCAACAGAGGAGAGAACACAGTGTAACCTGAGCTCAACTCCGCTGAAACACAAAATGCAGGAGACTTTTTCAATGCTGGAGTGTGCTAAAGGAAAGACCCAGAGGGCATTAAGGGGTTAAGGCGTAGGCCCATGGACCAGGCTAATTGTCATTTATACAGAAGAGAATCAAATATATCTTTATGCCAGGAGGTATAATGGTACAAGATGGAGCAAGGTTCCCAAAGTCTGGCCCTTATCTTCCTTCAGTGCCTGGGAAGTGAGAGTGACAGTTCTCTGGATGTTTTCATTTCAGAGAGACTGCCCCCAGATCCTTGAGGAGTCAATTTTAGGTGGTAGAAGAGTTCCATCTCAAAAGTCAGAGAAAGCATTTCTAATTGCAAGCTTTCTCAGGAAGGTATTTTTAGTGGGGCCTGGAGTCATCCTATTGACATGGCCTTAAGCAGCTAGAAGCCATGCTAGAGTTTGGACAAAGTGAAAGTCTTTGTCAGGAACAATGGACCAGTTCAGGACATTCATAACCATCTGGTGTCTTGAAAGAGACTAAAGCTCAGATGAGAATACTTTCTACTGCAGCACTGAACCAAATTTTTAGAAGGTACAAAAAAGTCTATTTATATAACAGTTTTTGATTCTGCCACACACATGGGCTCAAAAAAAGAAAAATGTTGGCTCCAAATATCTTAGCCAGTGGCTCCATCTAGTTTTATTATAGCACTGTCTTGAGTCATTTAAATATGTATAACTGCATTTCTCTTAAATGCCTAACAGCTGAACGTTTAGCCTATTTTAATACTATTCACCCCCCGAAAAATGGGTCAAATATGATCATCAGAAGCGCCACAGTGGAGAATGACAAGCGCATTGATTTTTATCAATAATCATAGTTCTTCATATTCTCTTATCACGTTTTCTAAAATAGGGATTTCAAACTGAAAGATCTTGAGAGGGCATTTCTCTGAAGTCTTATTTAGCTTTCATGAAAGATTTAAATGTGAGTTTCTGTAAATGCAAATGAAAATATTAAGGGTGCTCAATACATTCACGGAACAGATTGATATATTTTTCATGCAATAATGTTAATATGCTGTGCCCTCTAGAGGCAGCGGGACCATAATTAAACCTGTTGGCATTTCCATTTTAAACCTAGTCATTAAAAAAAATCCCTCTGAGCAATAATTTGCCATTCCAAGACTCTACCCAGCAGTTTCCACTGTTTAGGAACAATATTTGAGAAAGTTTTAGCAGGGGGTCAAGTTCTAATAAGGTAAAAACATTTAGCAGAATTTTTTTATTTATTTCACCCCAGATGCTTGTTTGCCCCTACAAACTAATTCCAATCTAATGTGTGATGTTTATAAATAGGACAGAGACATAGCATGAGAAATGCACTCAGGCTCCAGTTGAGAAAATTTAGTTTATTATATACTGTTGTATCCACTTTTGCTAGACCCAGAGCTTAAATAATTTGAGAGGGTGATGTTTAAGAAAAAGACAAAATTAAAAATAAAAGATTGTAAATCAACTATAGTTCAATAAAATGTTTAAAAAGTTAGAAATGAAAGTGAATATTCCGAATGAGAAAAGTTATCATAAGCTAAAAGAAAGGCTGACAAATACCACAATATCATAAAATCCAGAAGGATCACAAGATATGCTTATAAATTATGTTTCACCCATATAATACAATTTTTCTTACATATTTTGGCCGCATACTCTTCGATCACCTCTTTATGTGACAAAGATTTTATACTATCATGTATTATGAACAGAATTTAGTCAGTCTTTCCCTCTACCATCAGAAGTTAGCAAACTTTCTATAAAAGGCCAGATAGTAAATATTTTAGGCTTCACACCATGCAGTCTCCGTCACAGGATTCAACTCTGTCATAGCACAACACCAGTAACAGACGACACATAAAGGAATGAACATGGCTGTGTTCTAATAAAACAGTTTTGGACCTTGGATTTTGAATTTTATGTAATTTTCACATGTCATGAAAAAGTTTCCCCCAGTCATCTAAAAATATAAGAATTATTATTAGGTCATGGGCCATAGAAAACAGACCATAGTTTGCCAACCTTCATTCTACCCCAGTTGATAGAAATTTAATTATTGATAGTTTTTGAAAGCTATTTTCAGCTTCTCAAATCATTGTTAATAATATGTATATTTTATGGCAGTTGTCAACTTAAAAAAAATTCCTTTACATATAGCATTTTGAGTTTTTTCTGCTGTGATTAATCTTAACTTTAACTTAACCAGTTTGTCACTGATAACCTCAGTGCAAAGACATCATATCAGTTTTGTTATCTTTGTTACATTATTAGTATTTTGCATTAAGAAATTTTAATATTTCCCCAAAGGGTTCATACTGTCATTCACTCATATGATTTAACGTGAGAACGTATTCACCACTTCTATTAGAAATGTATAACTTCCTCTTAATTATTGCTTTGCTATGCTCTGAAAAAATTTTGCTTGTAATTATATGCTCAGCGTTAGCATAATTTCTATTGCCTTCATCACTCACCTTCATCACTTTGGCTCATATTCATGCATTTTTTAAATCTGAAATTTCTCAGTTCTTTAATAAATAACTTTAAAGATGGCAAAAGGGATTCATCATATACACCTAAATGAGGTCTAATTTCTCATGTTTTATTAAAACATCCCAAAACATCTTTTCAACTTGCCTAGTACTTTTTGTGTCAAGACGCCAGGTCAGTTGGCACAGCGGGCAGTAGGAGTATTCCAGGAAGCCATGTCATGCCAGGACAGTCAGCACTCATGCAACTGTACTACACAGAAACGAAAACCACACCAACATGTCCC
This sequence comes from Eubalaena glacialis, assembly GCF_028564815.1. Classification (NCBI taxonomy): domain Eukaryota; kingdom Metazoa; phylum Chordata; class Mammalia; order Artiodactyla; family Balaenidae; genus Eubalaena; species Eubalaena glacialis. The sequence continues at coordinate 49,718,258 of NC_083730.1, read as the reverse complement.
ATCAGACGCAACACGATGTATTTCCAACTCAGTTATGCCTTAGCCAGATATCAAAATGTCTGCAGCCACCCCGATACCACTCAATCTTAGGGGAAGAGGTAATGGAAGGGAAAGAGATTGGAAAAGACAACAGATTTTACCAACTCTGTAACCATGCTAAGACCCGAGTAAGGGCCCCTTTCCTGGCTTTGGAAGGCGTTTGCACACCTTAAGCCTATCTTCATTAGTCTTCAGGTCAATCCGCCTCTTACTGTTCCCCAGGAGATTTGCCATGCAGCTAAGCAGTCCCCTGTAACATCACCTACCACATTCTCTTGACCATTCTATTCCACAAATAGCCAAAGCTGAACATTAAATAAGCAATATTCCGGAGGGAGCTAATGAGAACACATGTATTCAGCTTACAAATTACATTGAAAGGTAATTTTTTTTTTTTTTTTTTTTAAACACAGAAAGTACAGCAATCACTCAGTGGTTCTGAAAAAGAACAAATTAGAAGAGTCCTCCACTGAGATTTGAATGTGATGTGTATGCTTAGGACATTTCATTTGACAAAACTCATTTATCTACTCCAGGAACAACAAATATACAGTAATTAAACAGCGTAACAAATAAAAGGCTAAATTTTCTAAGGAAAACAAGAAATTCATGAAGCCTCTTGATTAGTAAAAAAAATTAAAAAGGTCAATTACAAGCTTACAAAAACAGTCTATTCTGATTTGAAAGATAATTAGAGTCAGCTCATTGCCTTTCTCTACTGTACTGACATTGTTTTCAAGAGCTTCAAGGGAAGAAGAAAGTTACAGGAGAATTTCAGGTATATCTTCATAGCTTAGAAAGCAACCACCATGCTCCTAGAGATCTCCATAAAATTCCCTTTGTGTAAATGGAGTCACCTGAGGGTTAATCTGCAGCTCGAACCTTTGCCCTTTTTTCTTGAGTTTCTTTTGCCTTAGGGTCCTCGTAATACTTTTCTGGACTTAAACTCACAAGCTTTTGAGAGTCCATTGTTTTTCTAATATAAACCTAATAGCTTTTTTTCCGTATTGTGATTATCCATGTAAAGGATAATTAACTCCAAGAAATTACTTTTTTTTTTTTTTTTTTAAGACTTAAACACTATAGGAACAGTACAGATACACCCAAGTGTATTTTCCACCCTATTAAACTAAATAATATATTTTATTTTAAAACACATGTTCACAGGTCTGCCTGGCTTTGAAAAAAAATCAAACATAAGACATAAGATAAAAATACAAAAAAATCAGACATTTTAGAATAAAAATATTACTCATATTACAGAGAAAATACTTCATTATTTCGTCAGCCTCCGGTTTCTCTAAATTACAAGCTAACCTATGGCATTTAAAATGATTTTTAAAACTTATTTATACACAGTATAATAATGAAACTTTATCTTCCTTAAGCCTTTATCAAGCATCCTTATCAGGGTATATTTCTACCCTATAGCTTTTAATGTCAATATTAAGAACGTGACTTCATTGAGATCAAAATAATGGTATTTTCATGATAATATCCTCCAGAATACTTACTTATAATTATGTTAAAGAGATAATTTCTATGAGTAATTCTATTACTAAGTAGCAGACGATTTACAAACACTGTAGAACTTTGAGGAATATGTTTGGAGAAAATGCTTAATTAGGCCATGGTGTGAATTTTGACATCTTTCTTCATGGTTTATAGGATACTCTTTTGCTGACACATATCTTCAACAGTTGGATCAACACACAATCTTAATTTCCCAATATTAAAAACAGTATTACAGGGTCACAATATGGTGAGAAACAAAAAGATATATATTATTTTTTAAATAAATGTCTTACTCAGTAAGCCAAAATGATCTAATAGCACCGAAAAATAAAGTTCGCACTAAAATATACCACTCACAAAATATGATGGATTTGTGATGGATAAAAACAACTTTGACTACAAGAAGCCCCATTTTAGTTGGGAGTAAGCTTGGGGCATAAACATGTTGCTTCAGGGAGTCTGAAGCAATTCACCCATTGCTTCACTGATACTGTCAACACCAGCACTTACTGTGTTATAACTTTCCTGCCAGAGAATGTATCAAAACTACAGACTCATTAGGTAGGACCCCCAAGGGCCATCAAATAGAACTTAGGCTAAAGAATTTACTTTCTTCTTCATTTTTCTACATGTATATAAGCCACACTATTCTACCCATGAAGACATTAATGGAAATCACTAACACTGCATCAGATTTCTCAGGTTTCTAATTTATAGAAGGCTAAATCCTGATATGTTATTAACTTAGAGGATTGACCCACTAACTCATATAGACTGTGATTCAACTCTAACAATTTAGGTACTTCCTTATATTCTAACATTCAATTTCAGGTTTTCAGGCACAGCATGCTTGTGTGGTCCATTCCCGCATTCTGCACTGCTTACAATGGCAACGGAAACTGGTTAGTGCTCTCAGTCAGTCATAGTAGCCAAGAAACCATGTTATAACCAAATTTAAACAGGGTGTACTGTAAATCAGATATTCTCACAATATATTCTCACAAACTTCTCACTAATGGACCTTTATATGTTTGAAAGGGAAGAGGTATTCAGACAGAATTTTGTGATTTATACATTTAATTTGGTCTCAGAATCAGAGCTGTTCAGATGCGAGCCAAATATTCTGCCAGTATAGTACTTGCTATTCAACTGCACCTCTGAGACAAGTCTCTCCCCATTCCAATATCGTCCCTTAGCCCCTCAGCCCCTCCCAGAGAGAAATACGGAAGCCTCTCTTATTTGGAGGTTGTATTTTTTGTTTTAATCATGTAGTAATAAAGAAAAGAGACCCACATAAGGCTACAGTTCAGTCTTCTGTTCAGGTGCCAAAACTCCATACAGATACCCATTCCAGCCTGACCAAATGATTGGAATTCACTTTCAGGGTTCCAAAGACCCTATGAAATCAGGTGGAGACAGCCCAAATGACTAACGAAAGACTCTGTCACTATCATATGCAGCTGAGTTTGAACTGGTGATGAAAAAGGAATTGGTGGACTACATTTTACGAATTTCAAGTGATAAGAAGGTTTTAAGTGCATGGTCTAGAGTCTATGCTGGAAACATATGAAAAACACAATGAAGTGGAGAAGGCTGTGTGTGAAACGAGATCAGCCAAGCTTAGTATTTAGTAAAAATGTAAGTCATTCAGTGTTTTTCTCAGAAGTATAGTAGGGTTTTATCAGAAGTTATTCAAATAAGTCATATTAATTTTAAAATATTCTCAGAAAAGTAACTTGCTTCTTTCAAGAGTCACATTGTATCTCATTCCATCACCAAATAATGGAACCCATGGTAGTTTTGACTACAAGTCTTCCTTGGGCCTATGGATTTTAGTGACTCTGGATGAAGTTTCCACCCACCTAGGTAAATCCTGTTAAGTTCTAATAAAAATATCAATTTACGCATTGACAATACTCTTCCTTTCCTATATTTCATTCAAACAATGAAAAGTTTCAGAATTTAAGTCTTGGGAAAAACTAGAAATTAGTAACACTGATTCTCTTCTACTATTCCTAAAATGACATTAATTACACACATCAATCATGTTTGGTTTCAGTGTAACAGAAGTCAATATCATAATATATTATGTGAATTAAATACAGATTCTGGGCATTTGGATAATTCTTACATTAGCACCATACTGCTCTACATTTGCCTTTGAAAAAGATTTTCCTATGTGGATCTATGCTTATAAGATTCATAAATATAGACACATATCAAGCTGAACTTTTCAAAAATAGAGTTTCAAATCTTCCATCATGACCCTCTGCCTCTCCCGGATTAGACAGTTCTGACATATCTTGCTAGACAACTATTGCCTCGTGTCTTTCTTTACACAGTGAACCACAATCCTTACTCATCCCCCCAAACATCTTTATCTGCTCAGGGTATAAAAATACCTGACTTCAAGTTCAGGTGAAGGTTTAGTATCTTCATTCTGATCTATCCAGTACTGGTACATTCAATCAATCAGTGTATCTTAGATACCTGGGGTGAGCATGGTACCATTTTTCTCCATTCAGCACCTGGCTCCCAGGGCCACTTACTGGACACTTAGTACATTCCGACACCTGGTGAAATGGGAGGCTGCTGCCAACGTCAACGTTCCTACAAGAGCAATGTACAAAGCATGGCTATAAAACAGTTCTCAAAGAATCAGGCGTGGGTCCTGGGAATCTGTATTTAACATGTACCCCAGGTGATTCTGATGTTGGTCGCTGGCAACCAGGTGTTCAAAAACATCACTATCAAGCAGTCACAGCCAAGCGTCAGTGTCATAGCTTTCTATGCAAGCCTTGTACATTGCTTTTGACACAGTCAAAAGCAGCTTGATATCATTTTTTTTTCTCTTCTAAAAGATTTAGCAATTTGTCCTTTGGGAGATTCTCACCAAGCTGTGGCCTAGAATTTGAAGTTGGTTTGTGTTACTGCAGAAGAGCATCAAAGGAAAGCTCCCTATGGTTCAAATGCATGACCCTGAGGTGCTCTGCTAGGTGATTTACATGTATTTTCTAGTCTAATCAGAGGGCTCAGTGCTTTCTTTGACATGGATCCTTACAACAACAATTTTGTGCCAGACAATGCATTGACTGACGAGGATACAGCAATAAACAGAACACACAAACTCCCTGTCATCATGGAGTTTATCGTCTAGTTAGTGGGGGAAATAGAAAATAGACATTTTGGGTGGGCCAAAAAGTGCCTTTGGTTTTTTAAGTAAAAATGAAAGACATACTTTTCATTTTCACCAAGAACTTTATTGAACAACGTACAAACCCTTTTTTTCCACTACCTTCTGCCATTTTTCGGGCAACTTCGTAATTCTAGCTTCCCAAACCTTTTTATCTTTTTGAGCAAAGAACTGGTCCAGGTATCTTTGACAGTCTTCCAGGGAAGTGAAATTTCTTCCATTAAGAGAATTTTGTAAAGACCGAAATAAATGGAAATCCAAAGGTGCAATGTCTGGTGAACACGGCAGATGAATCAGAACTTCCCAGCCAAGCTGTAACAGTTTTTGCCTGGTCATCAAAGAATGTGGTCTTGCGTTATCCTGATGGAAGATTATGCGTTTTCTGTTGACTAATTCTGGATGCTTTTCTTCGAGTGCCTTTTTCAGTTGGTCTAATTGGGAGCAGTACTTGTTGGAATTAATCAGTTGGTTTTCTGGAAGGAGCTCATAGAGGACTGCCTTCCAATCCCACCACATACACAATATCACCTTCTTTGGATGAAGACCGGCCTTTGGTGTGGTTGGTGGTGGTTCATTTCACTTGCCCCATGATCTCTTCTGTTCCACATTGTTGTACAGAATCCACTTTTCATCGCCCGTCACAATTTGTTTTAAAACATTTCGGTAGAGAATCGCATGTGGAAATATGGTCAAGAAGGTTTTTTTTTTTGCTTAACTTATGTGGAACCCAAACACCAAAATGATTCACAAAACCAAGCTGGTGCAAATGACTTTCAGCGCTTGATTTGGATATTTTGAGTATGTTGGTTATCTCCTACATGGTATAACGTTGATTGTTCTCAATTATTGTTTCGATTTGATCACTATCAACTTCAACTGGTCTACCCAACTGTGGAGCATCGTCCTGTGAGAAATCTCTAGCATGAAACTTCACAAACCACTTTTGACATGTTTGGTCAGTCACAGCACCTTCTCCGTACCCTGCACAATTCTTTTTGTGTGTTTCAGTTGCGTTTTTACCTTTCTTGAAATAATAAAGCATAATATGCCAAAAATGTTGTTTTTCTTCCACATTCAGTATTAAAATGGCTACACAAAAATTCACCAATTTTGATAATTTTTTTTAAATGCACACTGATATGACAGCTGTCACATACAATCTAATAAAACTGTTTCGAATGAAGCTAAAGACAACTGAATGCTACTACAGCCATCTTATGGGAAAAAACCCACGAACCTTTTGGTCCACCCAATACATAGTACATTAGATGGAAAGAAGTCCCATGGACAAGCTAACTCTGGACAAGGGGAAAGAAATGGATATGATACAGAGTGATCAGGGCAGGACTCTCTGAAAAGATGCCCTAGGAAGGGAAGGAAGTGAGAGATGTGTTTGGATTTGGATTATTGATTTATTTTGAACATAGAGCTAACAGGATGTGCCGATAGCTAGAGAGTGGAGCACGAAAGAAAGAAAAAATTAAGGATGACTCCAAAACTTTTGAGCAAAAGAACGAAGTCCCCACTTATTGAGCTGGGGTTACTGTGAGTCAGGGCTGTTGCTTGCATTCTGTTTTAAGGATTAGGAAAGGTGCGCTCCGCTTTACTGTGGGCTTGCCTCAGTAACACAGCCTGTACATGGTGGAGGTGGGCCTGAAGCAAGTCAGGCGGACTCTGAAGGCTACACAGTCAAAGGCAGCTCTAAGACCCCTCATACCACCGCCGCCCCCAGGCTAGCTTTGAAGATAGCCCTAGAATCTCAAGCAGCTCAGAATAAGCATCAACGGAAAGAACAGGGTTAGAGTCACTGCACAGGGTTTTGAGAGCACGGCCATGCCCGTCTATCGATACCCCTTCTGCATACTCCCCAACAGAGCAAAGGGCCCTGCCGGTTCCCTTGGTGTGACATTTCAGAGATGCCTGCTGCTCATGTTTATCTATATATAGGCAGGTCCAGCCCTGGGCAGGTGCAGAATGCAGAACAAATCTCAGCGCCTCTCCTGTATCCCACCCCCCTCCAGCATATGGTCTGTGGGTGGAATGAGGTTAAAAAGAACATCAAGGACAACCCTGGAGGAGAAATGAAATCATTGCCAAAAGGAAACATGCAGTGGAATAAAGGGGGAGTTGCTAGATGATAAAGGAGGTGTTGGAGGGCTGATTATATGGACAAGGAATGACCATCTGTCCATTGTTTTTCAAAAGTTTCTATATAGATGATTAAGCTTCAGGCTAAGTAGAGGAGGAGGAAAGGAAAAAAGCATCTACTGATTGTCTGCTAAGAGCCAGACACTGGACTAGGTGCTTTATATATACATGTTCACAACACCATGTGGCGTCATCCTTATTGTGCCAATTGTATATAGATGAGGTCACTCAAGCTGAGACTTGAGCTAACTCTGCCGCCCAAGGTCAATCTGTAAGCTCTGTGCACGCAAGGACTGTCCCTGCCAGGTTCACACTGTATTCCCAGTGTCTAACACAGTGCCTGGCACTCCAAGGGGTGGGGAGAGTGGGGGGCCCCTTGACTCTTTAGTGAGTCAGTGTCGCCTTCTTTCCAATTCTAGTTTCAGACCTGGCATCACCTCCCGTTTCACCATGAGGAGAGGAAGGTCTTTGAGTCCAAGGGCTACCACTGCTATGCCAGTGGCTGAGGCAGTGGGCAGCAGGGCGAGCCAGCAGGAGTACCCTCCAGCAGTGATGACGACCACCAAAAGGGGAGTCAAGGAGGCAAGAACTAGGAGAGGAGGGCAGGCATTCCTGGACCGCCACAGCTTGCCTGCTCTCTATCTGCACAGGAAAAGGGAGCCTTCCCTTTTAAGCAGAGATAGTTGTGTCTGCCCACAGAGGAGAAGACATCCTGAAAATCTATCATCCCCCAGGGGTTCTGCTTTGGAGCCCAGCTCTAGATAGATGCCTCCACCACCCAGGCTTTTTTGGCAGCTGGTCGGGCTACTTCCTGTTCTCTGCCTCTCTTGCGTAACTGGTTTTTATGTCTCTGAAGTAACCCAGGCCCCCCACAATCTTAATTCACTGGTTCATTCCATTACCATTTATTCTGAGCAGAGGCACTAGTTAAGACTGTGAAATGGTGGTGTACACACGCGATACAAGTTAAGGAATTGTATAACAATCCATCCCTGGATTTGCAAATGGAACAGGAATTTTTTTACTTTTATTCTATATTTACATTCCTACCCAGATGATTAATTTGGGATGGAATTATTTTATAGCTCAGAAAACAAAATGTCAGAGGACCAGTGTCAGACTACATTAATGGGAAACTGTCCTTTATCACTGATTAAAAATAAACCAGGCATAATCCAGCAGCAGTTGTAACCAGTTGACATCTGGGTAGAATTAATTCCTAAAATGTTCAACTTTTGAGCGACAATTCAAAACACCAGAAGTTAGCATTCTCTAAATATTCAAAAGTAAATGGAGTAATGGACTGCCCATTAGACAATGGAATCTCCCTTTTACCTAAGTAATGTACGATCTGAGAAAAATTTCTTTCTTCCCCTACAAGGTGATGCTTGCTTCCCAGTCTAAAGTGTTTCAGTTTAGTCTTACGCATTGTTTGATAACAGATTTAAAAGATGCCAGATTCCCTGTTTCCTTCTGTACTATACAACAGAGAGAAAAGAAAGCAAGCATTGTACCACGTTTATTTTTATGCTCCTTACAACTATTCTTTTCAGTATACATTGTATTATTGACCAGAACTGGGCTTTTTGTAATTATAGAAAATCATGTGAGATATGCCATGTTCTGAAGCCCTTTCAGGGAACACATTCTACCCTTCAGCCTGGGTGTGCCTTCATTACAACTCCCTTTGAAACTTCACAGGCACCAGCAAACACACCAGAAAATGCTACCCAGCTAGAATACCCGACCCTCAAGCTTCTCACTTTGGCAACGCACCGCACTTGTCACACCACAAATAATGTAACATTGATGCCCCCAATAAACGTAACGCCAACTGTTTCCAGATAGAAAGAGAAAAAAAAAATAACATAACATGTTCAAAAGCACCTGCATGAAACAGATGCTTCCTGGGAGAAAATGTGAAAATTAGATATGGAGAATCCTTGAGATAAGTTTTCACAACAATTAAATGTGAGAAGGTAAAGAAACAGTGTCAGTTCACATTGAACAGGAGTACAAAACGGTTTAGTTATAAGAAAAGAATCACTTTCCTCTTAGGATTACAGTCTGAAGCCACACAAGGCCTGTGGGCCACCCTTCAGAGCTCTGTAGACTCAGTCCATTGAGGGACTGTTCCAGAGATGTTACATTTTGGCAGAATACAGAGACTGATGGCATGCAAGAAACACCCCTGACTGCTTTTCCTCAACAGACAGGGATTGTTCCCCATTAAATTGGCCAAGGGCATCTTTTTTAGTTCTTGGAGAATTAAGGAGAACAACAAACAACACATTGTGTTCATAGCCAGCTAAGGAGGAGAGAGTTCAACAACATGTGTCTGTATTGAAATAGGAAGTGCTGTAGGCTTCATGTTAGGACCCAAGTTCTTCTCTCATTTTTCCAGCCTTCCTATCTGCCTCGGAGGAACTGCAGCCATAGAGTTTCAGAGTGGTGCCGGTGATAACGATGCACACGCACACATACATACACACATGATGTGCATGTGCACACACACACTTGGTGGGTGGTACACGTTATTTTATCTCATACCAAAAACAAACTTCCATGTTTGCAGTACTGCTTTTTCAAAATATTACCCAAAAAATTTTTAATAAAGGGATAAAAAAATAGACAAAAGAAACATCCTTCTACCCCTTGGAGTGAGAACACAGATCAGAGTCTCCGAATTCATCCAAGTCCAGACTTCCATTTGCAATCTAGAACAATTAATAGAGTTAATGCAATCAATTTATCTAATCAAATGTATTGAAATAACTGTTCTAACCTGTTTTAGTACTACCCAACTACCAAGAATTAGGTTCTATCATCGAGATTTATGAAAACCTGCAAATTACTCCTCAGGATTCAGATATATTTACAACAGAATGATTGGCTGAGATTCAGAAAAAACATGTATCCATAAAAATGAGATAAAGGTAGTATTTGATAAACAGAATTAAGAAAACGGGGGAAAAAATTTCTTCATTGTCTTTTTTCTTCCCTTCTCCTTCTTTGTTTCTCAAACCAGAATATAGCTCGATGCAACCTTTAATTATTCTCTCCCATACTTTTTTTTTTTCATGTCTGGTACAAATTATGAAGACTGAATATTTTCTTTTAGAAATTTAATCTTAATGCTTATTCCGTATCAGGAATACCCTGAGTGATGGTGTTTAACCAAATATCCCATAAAAATTGAGGAGGTTGAAAAAAAGATTGAGAAAAATACATTCACCTTTAATGTCTGGCTTATCTGATACACATTCTATGACTGTATTTGTTTCTAAGCCTCTGGATTAAAAAAAGGTATATGAAATTCCACTGGATTGATGTTAATGGCAATTTGTTTTCCCTCTGGATAAAATGAGAGTATTTCACTTAAAGAAAAAACCAACATCTGAAAAGGAGTTAGCACTATCTATTTATTCAAAAATGATCCTAAAATTTTATAAGGCTTAAAATTACTTATTGTTTACCAAGTTATATGCAGATAAGATGCTGCAGTAGAAAGAGTTGTTATTCAAACTGCGCAACACAGAAGACTCTGAAGATTTAATGAACATCTTCTCACAGTAGTCGGCAGCAAGAAACTCAATGCGGCCTCATAAAAATCGCTCAATGGGGGAACATGACCCAGGAATCATCACTTATGTTTCTGTCATTTTTAACATCCAGCACAATGCTGCCTCATTTGACATAGAGGCGATATTAACTGGTAAGTGAAATGTATTTTTAAAGTTCTTCAAAAATTCCAAGGAAAATTGATCCAGTTTTCTAGTGCCTTATGTAAAAGTTGCATATAAAATTGCTAAAGAATGAAAAAGAAAGATCATAGCTCGGCTTCAATCTCCACAAAGAAGATCAAACTTTCTATTCAGGGGTAAGACAGTTTTCTTAGAATCACAGCGTATTGCAGCTGGAAGGAGTCTCAGGGACGACCTCTCCAGCCTTGTCATTTTACAGATGAGAAAACTGAGGGCCAGACAATTTAAGTGACTCAGGGCCACCTTCATTCTTAGCTTTTAATGAGATACCTTAGACATTTTAATCTTCTAAGATTTGTATTGTAGATTTGCTTCACTCAGATGTAAACCACAAAGATAGGAAAGACGAAGCACTCTTGCATAGAACCTACAACTGACAGTGAACAGTCAGCTGAGTAAGTGCTGGCTCCTATGGTTCCTACAAGATGAATTCAACACACTTATGTCACCGCCTGCCCTTTCCTCTGCTTTGAAAAGCAAGTACAATGCCCTTTCTCTCCTTGTACCTTCTCCATATTACGGGCTGCCCTTGTCAGCAGAAGCAGGCAAAGAAAGTGAATATATATTTTCCCTGTGTTCTTCTGAAGACAAATAATCTGGGAATTAATTTAGGAATCCTGTTTGCTCAAATAAAATAATTCTGTCCAAAAAATGCTAACTGCTATCTTTAAGAGCACTTATGTTTGGTGGTGACTTTTGTTTTTGTGAATTTCCTGGGTTTTGTCTCACCAATTTTAAATGTTGCCCTACTGCCTGGGATAGCTTGGCATGGAAAAGTGTCCACAACAGCCACTCCTCAATTCTAAGAGTCCTTGAGATACTTCTGAGTGTTGGAATACCCTGGCATGTGGATTTTCCTTCCTATAGAGCAACGGTCCCCAACTTTTTTGGCACCAGGGACCAGTTTCGTGGAAGACAATTTTTCCACGGACGGGGGAGTGGGGGGGATGGTGCAGGCGGTAATGCGAGCGATGGGGAGCGGCAGATGAAGCTCGCCCACCTGCCCACCGCTCACCTCCTGCTGTGCGGCCCGGTTCCTAACAGGCCACGGACTGGTACCGGTCCGCAGCCCGGGGGTTGGGGACGCCTGCCTAGAGCTCTGTTCAGTCTACACACCTAGGAAGACTTAGAAAGAGTGAAGAAAGGAAACATTTGGGAAGCTAAAAAGCCTCTGGATCCTGTTCCACACTGTTCTCTCCACACCCTGGGAGGTGTGGGCATGATGTCAAGCAATCACACCATGGTGACCACTGCTTTGCTATGCATTCCAATCTGCTCTGTATAAATGTCCTTATCTGTGGTTTAAAATAAAATAAAATAAAATAAAATAAAATAAAATAAAATAAAAGGACTTATGTTTGATATCATAGGTTAGCTATGCTTAAAGCAAGACAGAGAGCACTGGCCCGAGCATGGCAGCCATGAAGTGAACCATCGAGACACATGAAGTTTCCAGGTAAGAAGGGACAGAGCAGTTAAATACTGTTCTGATTCCTTTCTCTTTATTAAGAAAAGTGCCTCCAAACTTAAAGTATAATGAACCAGAACAAATCCTGATATATTTCTAGTAAGAAAATCTAGTTACTCGAAACAGAGTGAATTATATTTCCAAGTACTGAACCATCTTGTAAGTTTGATCAAGAACCATTTGTGGTCATCTTTGCACAATCAGGGGGAATAGAAGAAATCTGAATAGGCTGAAGATGTAAAACATCTTGACCCAAATTTCAAAAACAAATTCTAGAAATTATAGACTGTTCAACTTGACTCAAATCCCTGATAAGTTCTATAAAGGATCCAAGAACAAGTGGTTTAGAAGACCTGAACAAACAAGCCAACGCAGTTCAGTAAGAACAAATCCCAAAGGAATTTTGTTCATTTTGAATCATACATCAGGAAGAAACTCTATATACAGAATAAACCAGGATTCTTCCAATACAACTGACAGTTTCTCATGATATTCTCATGAACACCATAGAGAAATGTGGATTGGATAATAGTAAATAATTCATCTAACCATACTAATTAAACAAGCTTATTCAAAAGCAATTGGTAATCCAGAAAGAAAAAGAAAACTAAGCTCCATGCTGGAGACTTCCTATTCTTAACCAAGCTCATTCCTTCCTGCTTGCATTTGCTGTTCCCTTCTGCCTGGAATGTTCTCTCAGCTCTTTGAATAGCTGAATCCTTCTGAAACTGAAGTCATTAGTATAAATGCCACCTATTCAGAAACTCTAAATTAGATGGTCACCTACCCAACCCTATCTTTCTCTATCCTATCCCTGTTTATTTCCTACCACATTCTGTTTATACTTCATCTCTTCCACTAAAATATCAGCTTCACAAAAGCTAAGGCTTTGTTTGTTTATTCACCATGTATTCACAAGGCCTAACACAATGTCTGCCGTGAATTAGGCTTCCATGAACATTGGAATGAATTAATGAAATACAACCCTATGTCGTGATATCATATCTTCTCTTTGGCCTTTTAGAATATATTTTCTATCAATGTCTTATATGGAGATATACAAGGCCTGTCTGGGGATTTCTTGGTTGGGTTTGGTTTTGGGTTTTGTTTTGTTTTGTTGTTTTCTCATTACCATATCCTGGATAAATACACTGCACAATGAAACAAGAATTCAAAAGGGCCTTAAAGGAGTGAAAGGCCAAACCCACACAACAAAATGACATAACTAGGATACATGGAAAGTTCTACACTCAAGAATCAAAGGATTTTTTGGTGCTATCACAGGATAGGGAGACTTAGTTTGTCATTGGGATCTGTAAAAACCTCCTTGGGTTTCAGGTTCATCCCAATCTTGTTATGAGCCAATATTGTGATGTGAGCATTAAAAAGTGCTGGAGTCATGGGCTTCCCTGGTGGCGCAGTGGTTCAGAATCTGCCTGCCGATGCAGGGGACACGGGTTCGAGCCCTGGTCTGGGAAGATCCCACATGCCGCGGAGCAACTGGGCCCGTGAGCCACAACTACTGAGCCTGCGCGTCTGGAGCCTGTGCTCCGCAACGAGAGAGGCCGCGATTGTGAGAGGCCCGCGCACCGCGATGAAGAGTGGCCCCCCACTTGCCACAACTAGAGAAAGCCCTCGCACAGAAACGAAGACCCAACGCAGCCATAAATAAATAAATAAATAAATAAAATAAATAAACCCAAAGTTTAAAAAAAAAAAAAAGTGCTGGAGTCTTGAAAGCAAATACAGTACCTCCAGACCAAATTACATATTTGTTCAATTCTACACTAACATTTAAGAACACTGGAAAAACTAAAAGTGGTTGAGAGGAAGATAATGATTATGCGAGGCATGGAAAACTACTCATAAGAATCAAGTGTTTACCAATAACTTCAGTAAGAAGGAAGGATTTTCTAATGGTCTCCAGTCACCCCAAAATATGTTAGATTATTCCATGAAACAGCAAATTCCTTGTCAGTACCAATTTCCACTGAACAGTTAGCAGTCAGGATACAGTGGAGGGAATTCCCACACAATGCAAAGTTATTTGACTAATGATTGATGATTGATTTATATACTTATAGCTGAGCTTCTATACTCCCCAATTTTACTGCTGTCAAGTATTTGCATAAAATACTTGCATATTTCTGTTAAAAATAAACTATTTATGGAAAAATTGGTTGAAAGGTATACATGTTTTGTCAATCTGAGAATGATAAAAGAATTACTATAATAAGTATTTTATTATATGTTGATGGGCCACAGAGGCATAAAGAAATGATCAGCTGCCTACCCACATATCCAGGTAAGGAATATTAGGTACTAAAGTAGAAAACTCCATACACAATGCATAGGATTAGCCTTTGTAGGAGTCAACCCAGGAGATTCTCTCTAAATTTGTATCTCTAGAAGCTAGAAAGACTGAAATATAATAGAAGGCAGATTTGCAAGATGTTTATAATTTTTAAAGCAGGAACGTAACTATCATTTTGGAGAAAAACTGAACAGGAGGAGGACAGTCAGCCTCAAGAATAGGGCAGAAAGACCAGGGGCCTGAAGTTGACCTTGTTTATCAAGTCCAATAAAAGACATACACTTTTTGGTTCCTATAGTGATGTAATCTATAATGATGGATGATTCGACAGGTTAAAAACAGCCACGGTGAAATATGCCTCAAGGCTGCCCTCTTCACTAAGCAACTCTAGGTAAGCCAACTTCTTGGGGATTCTGATACATTGTACTCATATCCCCATTCTAAATGCTCATTATGGCTTATATACTTTATTATCATGTAATTGATTAGCATGAGTCAGCCCTTCCAATTCTATAAAACATGGATTAACATAATAGGGAGGTAGAGCGTGGGCTATAGTAATACCACAATATAATAGTATCTTGGATGGCTCCTTGGTAGAGAGCCATGTCGCCTTCATCTGACTGCAGTATTACTCCCTTTCAAACCAACATCATTCCATATTGACTACATGTTTTAACATAAGCTATTTACTCTGGCAGAATTAACATAAAGAGATTTTGATATCTGGGTATGAGAACAAAACCGCTGAACTAAGGATCATTAAGAAGCTTACAGGTTAGAAAGTAATTCAGAGTGCTAGGGAGCACATGAGATGATCTGGAAAGAAAAGGTTCAGAGAGCAAAGAAAAGGAAAAATTAGCAATTGGTTATTTTAAAATCTTGGAAGTAAGCAACAAAGTATGACTGTCGCAGGGAAATGACCGAGACTGGACAGCAAGGTGAGTATGAAGCTGGTATTTGGAGGAAACCTATGCAATGATCTGCACCCGAAATAAGTCTAGTCAGAGATGTCAGTGGAGAGATCTCCAGATGCAAACCCCAAATGACACAAAGAGACAATGGAGAAAAGGCTGCTGAATCAGGTACACACATTTAGCGAGAAAGATGACAATGAAGCAGTATTCACCCGTGCACATTTTCGGAAAGACAAAAACTCCTGCTTGGCTTTTTCTTTCAGAAGAGTGTAAGGAGAAACGATTCTGAGTGGGGCTTGGGTTAGAACCGTGAAATGCATCAGCTGCACAACGGAACGTTCAGAACCCAACTGCTGAGTCACTCCTTTGTCGTGAGGGTCCCCATCTCATTCCACCCAGAAGTTACGTGACCCAGGATCAGCAGTCCCTGAGAAGAGAAAGTGAGCCTGTCTCCTTGCGTTTCTTTGTTTTGTGTTATGGGAATGACACTGTGACATCATAGCACAGAGTTTATAAATGATACATGAATGAAATGTTCTTGACCAGTGCACAGAACATCGTCACGGACTGCTAAGTGATCTTTGTCATGGTGCATTCAGCTCACAAGGAGCTGTGAAAAGCCCACACCCACTACTGCATCCTCCCCCCACCAAATCATCTGTTTATATTCAAAACCAATCTATTATCTATTCCTCTCATTCCATAGACAGTCACTCCAAGATTTTGGACTATGACTTGGGGAGAAAATTTTATCTGTATACACAAATAGTAGTCTTGTAGATTTCATAAAGAAGCATTTTTCTCTTTTTCTCCCCCCCCCCCCTTCAATAAGAGCTTTTGAAATTTAGATGGTGGAAGAATGAGGCAAAGATGAGAGAGAGCAAAGTAATGCCACTTGGCTTTCTGATTGGTGTATCTGATGGGTAAACTGAAGTTCTTGTTTGCCCAGTGACTCCAGGCCAAGCATCCAGCTACTTTCCCAGGCCTAATTAAATCTGCAGCTGACCTGCAAGCAACGGGATGGTGCTTGCCATCCAGAGGAAAAGAAAGGAGGCACAGAAGACTTGTGATCAATATCAGATACTCCAGCAAGTCAGGGCTGGAGGCAGAAATTAAGAACTAGTACACCCAGTTCCTTCTCCCAGCCACTAGATTTAACTTTAACCTTCAGATGACATAGCAGCTGACCAATGAGGAGCAATGATATTTTTCCTGCTCATGTACAATGTATCTTCCAGAGACAAATATATGGATTTTTTACATTATTGACAAATAAGCATATATTATTTTATATGTTGAAAATCATTTAAGCATCTGGAAATATCTAGAAGCATGGCTTTGAATCATAAATAAAAACTATGAATTCTTATTATGGGATCCAAGCTGTTAACAACACTACAAAAACAGAAAAAGAATCAAGAATAGCCAATTCAAATTAAGATATATGAGCCTCTATTTTTTTTTTTTTTTACCATTAACTTACTTTTGAAAACAGTCACTTGTAAAACATCTGGACCTAATTATTTAAGTAAATAAGGGTCGTGGTCAGCTTCAGAAGAAAACAAAATATTTACTTTACGGCTACTCTACTCCATCAGTTATGGACCCCTCTTTCTAGCAGTCTTGGACATTGCCTGGCTATAGCAAACAGTTGAGGCAGAGATGCAACCGAGTACTAAGAACCTGTTTTCAGTGCCACAAAGGAACCACAGCAAACGTTAACACATGCAAGTAATGCAACCTACAGTGTGAAAAAGACTAATTCCTGGATAGAAGTAATGAGAAAGCTAAAGCTAGGAAGCCAATTTACAGAAACCATATTCACCTGTTTCTGAAAAGGCACCCACTTGGAAATCATCAGAACATCTCACCAGCCTGCCAAAAAAAAAACTGGGCAACGTTCCTGTATTTGGGAAGGACGCTAACAGCAGCATTACTTGGTAATTCTTTCAAAGACAACAAGCAGCGGTTACATTGCTCCAGGATTCCATCTAGGCTGCTTATCTCGAGATTCATGGACTTCTCACCATGGTTTAGAATTCCGCTCAGTGTCCTAGTGTCTCGGCTTGATATGGTTCTGGATTGTCATTAAGCCACAGAAATAACTAAATTCATGTGTTGGATTCTGCCATCCAACAGATGGGAGGTCATCTAGCCCATGTCAGATGTTTAAAGCATGAAGATCATGGATGGATGTAAGAGACCTTAGTTTGAGGTTTAAAAATTGGGCGGGGGGGATGGGGGAGGCCCTTGGATACCTGAGAAAACGTGTTTGTTCCTTCTGAAATGAATCATTTTGACAAATGAGAGGTTTATGGCAGTTTGGTAAACGGAACACACGACTGGAGTTAAAATACATTCCTCCGTATTTTAATTCAATCCATAGTAGGCTTAGAAGCCTAAAGTTCTTATTTTAGACAGTCTATAATTAGGTGATGTTTTTATACGGTATGGGCACTGAGGAGACCAAGAATTCCTCCTTAGCAAAAAGACTCATTTTGCTCTGAATGCAAAAACACTCTTTTACTCATTTTCCTTAGGTAAATTTGCAACGGTGTTTTAACATCCGAAACTGTGATCCATGAATTTGAATTTCTGCATCATTAAATAGGCAACAAGCTAGCGCTAGCTGATGAAAACATGAGCTGGAAGAAAACAGCACCATATGGAATGATGATCACATAATAAACCAGGAAACCCAAAACAAAATGAGTCAGGCTGCTTAGAAACAAAACAAAGCTATAGTGCTCCGGAAATTACTACCCTCACCTATGGTAAAGAACATTACCTTCCAAACTTGCTATTACCACCTCAGATCAGCAAGTCATGTCATGTCCCCAAATCAGTCCTAAGGATGTAGGCAGTTCTCATGAATTAAAAAAAAAAAAAGAAACACAAAATATTTAACCCCTTTCTTTTCAATAAAACTTGAGGCTACACTTTTGACTCACTTTATTACTTTCCCACCCACAGGAAAAGCATTATGATGTGCAATATTATTTTTAAGTTGGAAGCTGTAAACAACTAGTCACAGTCATGGCTGAGATTTATATAACCAGATTGTTATTTTACTAACAGCAACTGGTTTCACTGAGACATGAGTCTTGGAATGATGATATGGCAGGCAACAAATTACGTTTTCTCCGACATGGTTTATTTTTGCTCAAGAGATTTGGTACTTTATGGTTTGATGAACAACTACTCAATGATTATGGCTTGAATTACAACAAAAAAGTAGCTGGATATACTTCAATATCACATATGCAATAACATCAAGCAACATGTTAAATGAGTAGTAATGATTTAGATTGTTCCCACGGTCTAAACAACTCCCAGGAAATGATGGGTGTTAAGAGCTTAGGACATGTTTATCATTTTTAGTCACCAGAATGGCTTAGGGAAAACAGAGTATATAGATGGCCTGGCATAGTTAAAAGCAATAAGCTAGATGCACACTGGATTTCTTCATAAAATATCTAATTTAATCCTCATGAAAAGCTTGCAAGTTATATGAAATGTGAATAATAAAACCGAAGAAAGGTTAAAGGACTTGCCCTAGATCATATAGCTAATATAATACCAAAGTAAGCCTGGAAGAATAATAGTAAAACTTGTATAGCACTTACTATTTAGCAAGCATTGCTCTGAGAACATGACTCATTTAATTGAATCCTCAGGAGGGGACACTGAGGTCCAAGGTCACATGAGCAGTGTTGGCAGTGGGGCTCCAGGGTCTGTGCTCTCACCGCCCCCTCGTGCTTCCTCTACTGTCTCTAGGAGCTTCTGGAAGAATCAAAGAAATACTGAGGCCAAATGTTTTGGGATTCTAGCTCAGCGTTATGTAGTACAATTAGCCAAATAGTGTACAAATAGAGTAAATTTAGTTAAAAGATTCAATTCCCAAATAAAACCTTAAGATGCTAAAATTCTCATTTCTATGTCATTCTCTTGAATTCATCCTCAAAAAATAGCTTTCTTGCTTCAAACCACCTAAAAAAATATTTCAGAAATGGCAATATCCTCATCTCCAAGAAATTCCAAAAGAAAACACTGTAATGTAAATACTATCATTCCATTACCTCATAGTGTTTTGTCAAAACCAAGAGATAGAGAATGGTCATAAAATTGGTTTGATGTAAAATATCCTATATCTGCTTCCAATGATTCGGCTATAAGAGGTAAAACAAGCAGTATACATGTTAAAATAGAAAGGACTAGGTAATCAGCTAGTATAAAAGTAGTTTCATCAATTAAAAAAACTTGATTTCATGCACTGCTTTTCTCCTCATATTCCAATCTTGAATTTTGTCAAAAATATCAGAGCTCTTAATGCACTCAAGCATATTCTTTACTGATATTGTTAAAAAAGGATTTGTGGTTGGTTCTGCAGAGAAATGGGAATAAGTATTTAGGCACCGTAAGAACAAAATTTATAGTTGTGTGCAATTTTTAAATATTCATTGAGACTGACAGGTAAACCAAGCGTATTAGACATGATCCTTGTCTAGTGAGCTGGAATTTCAAATTCAGCATGGCAACAGGTCACATGGGATAGTTTACAAAAATGTGTTTAGAGGAAAGTGGAATTTTAAAAGGCAATAACCAATTAACTTTCCATTATACAGAGACTGTCCATAATATGATTTATGAAAAATCGTTTTTAAAATAGTATTGTCATTGAAAATTAAAATGGATTTTTAAAACAACCTCAGACAACCATTTAGATGTGTGATAGGAAGTCCCTGTGTGAGTCTTCTCCACTCTGTTCTCATTTACAGAAAATTCAGAAAATACTAAATTGCTTCAATATGGATACTGTAGGAAAAAATAAAGCAAAAGAATAGCAGACATAATAACACAATGTACTAATTGCCATTTTGAGCCTTACTGATCAAGAATCACAAAGCATGTGCTCAGAAAAGACAAGTCTTCTCCAAAAAAGAAAAAAAAAAAGAAAGAAAGAAAAAACAAGTTAGACAAAGCAGTGAAAGCAGTGAAAGCAGTGCAGAGGTCTAGACAATAAAATCTGAGAAAAACAAAGTTTAAGCCTAACTTTCATTCTGCCATGTATGTGATTGTTCACAAGGGGAAATGGACTTTTCAAGTCAACTGCTTCCTCAACTACAAAGTTTGTACTAGACTGAACATTATAATTCCTAGTAGGTCTCTTACAGAAAAGCATCTACATATTAAATTATGATTACTCTAATGAAGTGCTCTATAGCTTGTGACCCAAATTTGAGACGATAAAGTATTTTTTTGGATAAGAATAGTTATTTCCATTATGTTTCTGTCCTTGGGCCTAGTAGAGCCCTGATACAGAATAGGTACTATTATGTGTGAGTTGTGTCCCCCAACCCCCCAAAAATATGTTTAAGTTCTAACCCCCAGTATCTCAGAATGTGACCATATTTGGAAATATTGCCGATGTAAGTGGTGGTAAGATGTGGTCATACTGGAGTAGAGTGGGCCCCTGATCCAACTGGACTGGTGCCCTCACAGGATGGCTATGTGAGGATGGAGGGACACAGGGAGAAGGCCACGTGATGACAAGAGCAGAGGCTGGAGTCAGGCAGCTGCCAAACAAATACCAAAGATTGCCAGCAAACCACCAGAAGCTGGGAAGAGAAATGGAAGGGTTCCACTACAGATTTCAGAGGGAGAGGTCCTGCCAACACCTTAATTTTGGACTCAGCCTCCAGAATTGATTTGTTGTTTTAAGCCACCCAGTTTGTGGTACTTTGTTACAGGATCCCTAGGAAAGTAACACAGGCACATTATACATTGTATTTCTCTCCCTTCTAGATCCCCTTTTGGGTTTTTGTTTTGTTTTTAAACAGAGGGCAGGGTGGAAGGTGTTTGATGAACCTGAGGTCTGAATCCTGATCCCACTATTTACTCGCTGTCTTCAGGCAATTCACTTAACTTCTCTAAGCTGTGGATTACTCGCCTGGAAAGTGAGAATTCTCCATAAAGTTCCTAGGAAGATTCAATGAGATAATTTAAAGGGCCTGGCATATCCTAGGCACTGAGTAAACGTTAAGTCTAGTCTCTCCTTCCTCCATCACACTGCTATAATAAAGATTAAATGAACCTAGATATATAAAGTGCTTTAACCCTAGACACTACTATATATTTTATTATTCTAAAATCACCCACAACCTGGGCACGCCATGAAAGTCCCCAAAGAGTCCCACTGGAGGGACAGTTGTTGAGACTCTTGGAGCCTAGGAAGAGAACTTGGGGTAGGGTGGAGTTGAGTTCTGTAGGATCAGAACCCTTGGCCTAAGCTACGAAAGACTCAGTGAAATGTAATCCCCTTCAGAGCCCTAAAAATTCCCATCAAGCATCAAAGAGTGCAGCTTCACATACATTCCACAGCACCCTTCCTTGAGAATTGGCCCTGAACAAGGGAAGCATTAAACTTGAAAGAGCAAAATCACATCCTGTTGGAAAGAAAGCTACCGAAAGAGAAAGGACAAAAACACCAATGGCTATATTTGCTGCTCCAATGAAGACAGAATTAGCAATTGGTATAAAATGGCCCCAACTGGGATCAACAGTAACAATTGCTGAGCAAGGTCAACACCGAGTTCAGAGGAAAACCAGGATCCAGCCCCAGAGAGATCAATCCGCAGTCCTAAAAGCAGCACCAGGAAACTGTTCCATCCACACCATGGAATGTCAGTGGGCAGCAAACAGGAATAAACTATCGATACCAGTAGTCACTATGAAAAACTGTAGGGAGGTTCCACAAAAAATTAAAAATAGAACTACCAAATGATCCAGCAATTCCGCTCTGTGTATTTATCTGAGGAAAACAAAAACATTAATTCAAAAAGATATCTGGGGGCTTCCCTGGTGGCGCAGTGGTTGAGAATCTGCCTGCCAATGCAGGGGACACAGGTTCGAGCCCTGGTGTGGGAAGATCCCACATGCCACGGAGCAACTCGGCCCGTGAGCCACAATTACTGAGCCTGCGCGTCTGGAGCCTGTGCTCGGCAACGAGAGGCCGCGATAGTGAGAGGCCCGCACACCGCGATGAAGAGTGGCCCCTGCTTGCCACAACTAGAGAAAGCCCTCGCACAGAAACGAAGACCCAACACAGCCATACATACCTATAAATAAAAAGAATGTAAGCAGACAAGAATATCATTAAAAAAAAAAAAAAGATATCTGGGCCCCCATGTTCACTGCAGCATTATTTACAGAAGCAACTGAAGCATCCATGGATGGATGAATGGGTAAAGAAAATGTAAAATATATATACAATGGAATATTATTCAGCCATTAAAAAGAAGGAAATCCTGCAACAAATGGATGGACCTCAAGGACATCATGCCAAGTTAAATAATTCAGACAGAGAAAGGCAAATACTGTATGATCTCAGCTGTATGTGGAATTTTTTTTTTTTTTTTTAAAAGACCCAAACTCATAGATACAGAGAACAGATGGGTCATTGCCAGAGGTGGGGGTGGGTGAAATGGATAAAGGTGGTCGAAAGGTACAAACTTCCAGCTATAAAATAAACAAACCCTGGGGATGTAATATACAGTATAGTGACTACGGTTAATAATACCGTATTGTATATTTGAAAGTTGCTAACAGTAAATCTTAAAAGTTCTCAACACAAGAACAAAAATTTGTAACTATGTGTGGTGATGGATGTTAAGTAAACTTACTGTGGTGATCATATGCCAATGTATACATAGATTGGATCATTACGTTATTCACTTGAAACTAATGTTACGTCAGTTATTTCAATTTTAAAAACTATTAATACATACAAGTTGGGTGATTCTCAAAGACAACATTCTGAGTGAAAAATGCCAGTCTCAAGAGGTCACATACTGTATGACTGCAATTGTATGATAGTCTTGAAAAGATAAAGCTATAGTGACTGATGACAGATCAGTGGTTGCCAAGGGTTACGGGTGAGGGAAAATGTGATCAGGAAGGGATAGGACAAGGGAGTTTTTGGAGTGGTGGAACGTATACCGTATCCTAATTGTGGTGGTGGCTATATGAATATATCCATGTGAGAAAATTCTAGAACTGTACATCAAGGATAAGTATACTGTATGCTAATTTTTAACATAAAGTTTAACAACAACAAAAAAAACTACACACACACACATACAGCACCAGGACTTGGAGGGGCCTCAGAAGGTCCAAAGCCTGATAGATTCTACTCTACAGGAACCTCAGCTCACCTTGAGTAAGCTTCAGCAATCTGCAAGATGGGGAGGGAAAAAAAGATTATTTCCACATGATACAAAGGCAAGACTAGCCCTTGGGAAGTGAGGGAACGGAAGTGAAAAAATACAGGAATCTGAGCAAATCCTTCCGAAACCCAAGGAGGCAATCATCAGGAACCCAGTCAGTTCTCCCTGTTTGAGAGCTTTAAAGCAGAATGACCATTTTCTCCCTACACAGAGGAAGAGTGACTCTGCACCACGTCACTCCCTTCCCTAAGTCCTCAGTAACTTAGCCACAGATGAGAGCAAAGGCAGCATCGTTAAGTACGCACCCAAAGCACGTCTCAGGGATCGATTTCTAAGAGAATTCTTTTCTCAGTTGCTACTCTGAATAGAAAGACAACCCTAATAGTAGTCAATAATTCCAAGAACACAGGTGGACTTCTGCCTGCCAGTTTCGGGGTTAATGACCGTCTGTGGGGCATGGTTTCCAGGGCTTTGAAGAGGCTTTAGAGGTCCACCTAAGAAGTGAATCCTCCTTCACACTTCATGGGACATCTGGAGGTGGATGTCACCCTGTCCTCCCAAGGAGGGGATTACACAGCATGGAGGCCCCTCCTGAGGAGGGCAGCACGTGAATGACACGTCACAAATATCACACAGGACAGCCAAGAGAGGATGAGCCGCAGGTGGGTCAGCTGCAGAAATTCCCCCTGCCACCTCCCCCGTTCTCTCACCTAGTGCACAACCCCAGGGGAGGTCGAGGACGGAGAGGAGGGGGAGGGACTGAGCAGACCACACCCCTTCCCACAGCACGTGGGGATCCTTAGAGCCAAGCATCAATCCTGAACCGGCAAGGGGAGGCATGACATGAGTTCTAAACAGAGTCGTCCGGATTTTAATAGAGGCAAGTGAATGGACCGCTGTTCCAGATATCAGGGGATGAAAGAGAGAGTCAGCAGAACGTGGTTTAAAGTGATGATTGAATCAAAATAAAACCTTTTCGTGCTCGCCCCTCCACAGAGTGTAAAGCCACTTCACTGAACACAGGGGAACGGATCCAGAGAGAGGAGCTGCTGAATAATGCAGCGGCCAACCTCCTCTGGGACCGAGTCCAGCGGGGCTGGGTGAGTCAAGGTAACCGGTGGAAGCTGGGTGGGCAGAGGCTCAGAGGAAAGACTGGGAAATGCTGCCATTATTCTGAAGTCATGATCAGCCTCCGATGCCACTGAAGTAGGTGCAGTGACTTGACATTTTAAGAAGCCAATTCTGACAGTGGCCTAGAGCATGGAGGAGGGAACACAGGCAGGGATGAGAACGAGACCGGAAGACTGGATCCAGTTTGAGTCATCTAGTCCTTCGTCAATACCCGGATCTAACCTCTGCAGAGGGAGGTCAAGGGCAAAATGGAACCCAGAAGGACAAAGGATGGAGTTGCCTTAGTAGGGATGCATAGAGGGTTTAAAGGTGCTTTTTAAAAAATTTGACTCAGACTTGAATTCATCTAATTAGTAGAACAATGTGTAAAATTCCTCCTGCTTGGAGAGCAAACTTCCCTTGAAAAGCAAAACAGACCGAGTAAAGTTCAGGTAAGAAAAAGGTGGAATACGTGGCTTAAGCTATATTATATATTGTCTAGGCCACAAGAAAGTTTGGGAGAAAATAGTCTTTGAAACTCAAACACAGTATAGCTCAACTCTTCACGGGAAGAGAGCTGCCAGCGTTTTGAAACTCAAGCCCTAATTCGTCATAAAGAAGACGCTCTGCCTGGGCCACCACCCACCCTCCTGCAGACAGCTCTAGAACCTACCATGGCCACGGGCAACTGCATGAAAATATAGGGAGGTGGGGTCCTGCCTGTATGTAATTCTTGAAGAGACAGCTATTTGTACTGAGGAACTGAACATGGAACATTTGAAGATGAATGGTAGTGAGAGTAGGTGCAAGAGATAGGCTAGAAGAAACGGGTAGGGCTTACACTCCATTAGGTATCAAGTATGTAGGGAGAGAAAACAGTTGCAGGTTTTGAGCAGGAATGAATGGGGCAATGGCTATTAATTAATAGAAACAGGGAGGGTGAGAGAAGATTCAGAGAGAAGCGGTAAGTTTAATCCTTTCTTACATTTTTTTCTCTATTTTTTCCTTCCAGTTTTGAGATATGATTAACATACTGTGTAAGTTTAAGGTGCACAGCATCATGACAGGACATGCACATATACTGCAAATTGACCACCACAGGAAGTTAACATACATCACCTCATAGAGTTATAAAAATTTTTTCTTTGTGATGAGAACTTTTGGTGTTTACTTTTACAGCAACTTTCAAATACACCATACAACTTTTTAAACTACGGTCATCATGTTGTATATTACACCTCCAGTACTTATTTACCTTTTAACTGGAAGTGTGTACCTTTGACCACTTTCACCAGTTCCCCCACATGCTGGAACGAGAGGTCCTGCAATATATTCAGAGATACTAGAAGTAAGAGACTGGGGCACAAGAGGGGGAGGGGTTGTCCCCTCCCCACACACCCCCCACTCCAGCGGCGGGCCTGGAGTTTCTGTGTTTCTGCGCCTCAGAGAGGGACCAAGCCCCTGCTGCAGCGCAGAAAGCAGCTACAGGAAACAAAAGAACCTATTCTGCACATTGATTGATGTGACTCCGAGGGTTGGCAATGTCTCCAGATGTTAGGAAACAAAGACCCAGCCTACGTCAATGCTGAACTAATAGCCAAGGACCCCAACTGTAGACGCTGTGAAGCTTGTGACAAAGCAGAAACAAAAATGTCAGATGCCACATGGATGAGGAACTCGGTGCAGAAGAAACACATGTGATTTAACAATCTGCCACTGAGTGAACAAAAACCAGCTGAAATCAAGCTAGAGGCAGCCAAGAACACGCCGCTGGAGTCATCGCAGAGCACTACCGGGATTGGCTCAGGGACAGCAGAGCTGTGAGCGCCCTCGGTGCCCCCTTCTGCCAGAAGGGGCGGGGGGCACTTATGGGGTGTGCTGGAAACTGGTAATGAGCCGGGGGGTGGGGGGAGGCAAGGACTCATTAAGAAAAAGAGGTGCTCACACCCCACCCCCGAAAAAAAAAAAAAGAAAAAAAACCACATTTGTCTGTGAACTTAACTTTGTGACAGTTCTATTTGGTCAGCGATGTTCTCTGTATCTTCCATGAACCGGGGTGGTAACCTCCTAGCCCAGCAGTTTCCCGAGTGCCCTGAGGGGCATGTACCAGTATCTCTGAGGGGAAGGCGCTCCTTCTCCACCAGGGAGGGAGCAGAGCACTCCCAACTTTAAGAGGTGGGGTCGCACAGCACCTGAAACCACATGCTCACTGGAAGGAAGAGCAGGTGCCAGCAGTTACCCAGATTGAAAGCAGGCAAAGCACGTGAGGCAAGTAGACAAGAACAGGGGCTAAGGGCAGAAAACACTGTACAACAAATGATACATCTCAACTCTGTGACCATTTAGCTTCAGTTTTCTTATCTGCAAATCGGGGAATAACAATGTCTCTCTTATAGGGCTGTCATAAGAATTGCATGAAAGTAAGATTCTGGTCAGAAAACCAATTGAATAAATGGAATCTAATGTTAAAAGGAGAACTGATGTATTTAAACTGTAACTGGCTGTATCACCTGAGCAAGGTAACAGTTCTGTGCCTCCCTTTTCTCACCTTAAAAAAAGGCAAGGAGTAGGTCTTGTCTATTACATATTTGGTTTATGGAACGGTAGCTGTGCTAATTTCAAACCCTTGTTTTATGCATGACCCCACCTCAACTTTCCCCTTAAGCAGGCATAAGTGTGTTTTCTAAATGTGTGACTCTGTTCTCTTTTGTAAATCAGTTCATGTGTAGCGATTTTTACATTCCCTCTATAAGTGATATCTTATGATATGTTTCTTTTTCTGTGTGACTTATAAAAAAAAAAAAAAAAGGATCTATTTAGAGTACCTTGTTCTTAGGTCTATTTAGGATTAAAGAATACGAGTAACGATCTTACAATAGTGCCAGGCACACAGTACACGCTCATTAAAGGTTAATTGTCACTTTTAATCAGAAGCAGAAGTTCCTAAAACTTCCTTAGCTGCCTAAGCTACTGATTCTGCCTCATGAAAAAATTGCTTTGTTATCCTTGTGGGTTTTTTTCTAGTTGTCATGTAGAATCGTAGAATCATCAGCAAATTTGAACATAAATTTCAAGTCATCCAACCACCTACATGGTCTTTTTTTCTATCTACAGTTGAATTCAACTGGGGGAGGAGGGGGAGAAACAGTGTTTGCAGCGCCTACTCAGGGTAGGAACTATGTAAAGGCTGGGATGTAATCAGGGCTGACACTCAGGCAGGTGCCCAGATATGGACACACCAGTTCTTTAGATGCTAAAGTATTTCACCAGCTGATTAATAGCAACTCCCTTAAGCTCCCCACTGACCCCCTCCCTTGAACACCAGGGGATGCCTCGTTATCTAGCAGCAGGAAGGTTTACTCACAGTTAAAGGATAATTTTTCACAGTAAGGTACAATCATGACTCTCATACAGATATAACACTATGTCACAGATTTAACTCAGTGAGGGAACTGGAAAAGCCGTCATAAATACCTCAAAGGAGAATCCAAAGACCAGACTGGACCAATACATAAGCCCGTTAGGAATGTTGAAACAAATCTGCTTAAAGCATGCAAAACTGGCTTCTTCTACAATGGCAAAGGAAGTCAATGAACATCGACTAGCACAAAAAAACTATTGTATGTCTATAGATAAGAATTATTTGCATTATATCAGTATTGTACAAGTTAACTAGATATCGTTAACTCTATAGATGTTATCTCTAGGGTTGTAAAATAGCTCAAAGACAATTAAAAGCACAAACCCAAAGCCTATAGAATCAGATAACTCTGAAAGGTATGCTCGAAACAACGCATAGGTTTCCACTGAAGACACCTGAAAATCTATTGGCCTAATTAAAAATCTTTCACAACTTCTTGGCTATGATCTTCCCTCCTTGATCAATAATCCCAAGGAAAAATCATCCTTGTAGGGCTGATCTCATTAGATTTGGCCTCATCATTTGCATAGATGGGCCCCAGGGCAGGCTACCCCAAGGTGTGCCACTCTGGCGCATGGATTATTTTGAGCTGAGATCAAGGCCCAAAGACTCAGGAAGAACCTTTGAACTTCCCCCTTACTGCCTAAAAGAATTTAAAATAGGAGTCTTGTCCCAGGAAGAAGCTATCCCCATAGATAACCATGTAAAGTATTAGGTGTGGTGGACCGAGAGGAACCTAGCAGAGCCCGTATGATCGAAGTTCTCTCTGTGTCCCATTGTCTCTAGATGGCCCATGAACTCTTTTTCTTCCTGTGGATTACCTTACTTCCCCCTTGAAGCCTCAGACCCCTACCTCTTTCTCCTTAGTCCAGAATATATATATATTAGCCCATGTTCCTGTGCCTGAGGCACAGTGAGGCCAAACAAACGGAAACACTGGAGTTTGGAGCAAAGAAAGGTTTATTGCAGGGCCATGTAAAGAGATGGGTGGCTCCTGAGCTCCCATAAGGGTTTCAGCAAAACATTTTAAAAAGCCAGGTGAGGGAGGTGGATCGAAGGGTATGTGATCAGCTCATGCACAATTCTGATTGGCTGATGGTGAAGGGTGGTGTCACAGGGGTTAACATTATCAGTCCTTAGGCTCCAGGAGGCCTGGGGCTATGTGCTCATGGTCATCAAGTAGTTAACATCTTCCATTTGGTGGGGGGCTTTCACATCTGTAAACAACTCAGGAAATGTGCAAATACTGTTATCTAGGTATATTTCATCTTGCTTTGTGTTTGCAGTTCATCCTATGTGAATTCCCGTGCACATGTAGAAAATTTGATTTTCTCCTGTTAATCTGCCTTATGTCATTTTGATCACCCGCCAAAAGAACTAAGAGGGGAAATTTCCCCTCCCCCACACAGCAAGAGGCTTCATCAAGTTGGCTTTGGAAATCCAGAGCTCTACAGTATGGAACAATCACAAAATAAACTTCTATTGGGAAACTGTCTCACAAGGAATTTCAAATTGGACTTTTTCAAGTGTCTAGTATTTATTATCCCGAGGCTAGGAAACCAAGCCCAAAAAACACTCCACCAAATTTCACCAGCAGTGCCTGTAAGTATGGGTGAATCCCTCTCACAAGGCCCTGGGCCTCCCTGGAGGTGGCTTCCTCACCACGGTAAGACTGGGCCCCGGTAAGCCAGCTTCCAGGACAGTCTTCTTGGGAAGCTTCCAAAAGGCACTGGCTCCATTAAAAAGGCTCTAAGTGAAGTATAAACAAGTCAATCTTTTTTTCTTAAAAGTGACTGTCATACCTGATTGAGAACCATTCTCAAATAAGACATTCCAGGCAAAGCTTTATTTGTATACCCAATTTTTTCAATTAACTGCTGGTACCAAGGAGGACAGATTCTTATTGAACCTACACAAATAACTACAGTGCCAAGAACAGAAGAAGATTTAGTGAGAGTTTCTGATTTCCAGTAGAAGCGAGGGGGAAGTAGTTAGTGAGAATCAGATATTTGAAAATGCTACATTTTTGTTTAAAATAGCATCTACTAAAAACTATTGGTTACAGATAGCTTAAGAATTTTTTTAAAAAGGAGGTTGCTTACATGTCTAGAAGAGAGAACATTAAAAGAACATCAACAATATTCTAAACAAATATCCATAATAAAAATTTCCTCATCAGTTCATTTAGTCCTGTGTAAGTAGTGTTCTGCTAGATCTTGGGTTAGCAGACTTGGGAAGCCCGCTGCTTCTGGACTAAAGATTTTGAAGATTCTGACTCAGCCCACTGGCAAGCAATGCCTTCTGCACCCAAGAGTCTATTCTTAAAAGAGGCAATAGTTTGAAGTAGCTGGTACACCATGGGGCCAGGACAATCCTTGTTTGAAGACGCAAACCGACAAACTCTGCTCACTCAGGTGAAAATTAGAGTAAAATAAAACCCATCCATAGAGGAAAGAAATGTGAAATAGGTGTGGTTATTTATTACTGATAATTTTCAAACATGAAAGATCTGATGAGAGTTCAGAATAAAGTGACAAGGAAATGTGGTCGTTTCTGTGGCATACAAAACAAGATAATAAAGCCATTCCAAAAAAAATGTAGATGAAATGTTTCTGTGTAATGATTAAGTCAATTTTCAAGTGTTACATCTGATTTATAAATGCACGAATATGGGGACTTCCCTGGTGGCACAGCGGTTAGGACTCCATGCTCCCAGAGCAGGGAGCCGGGGTTCAATCCTTGGTCAGGGAACTAGATCCCACATGCATGCCGCAACTAAAAGCCCCCATGCCACAACTAAGGAGCCCGCCTGCCGCAACTAAGACCCGGTGCAACCAAAATAAATATTTTAAAATAAATGCATGAATATGATTTTTACAGAGGAAAAATCGTGATACACAGTAACCCTAAGACATACATATCAAGAATA
Source organism: Eubalaena glacialis (assembly GCF_028564815.1). NCBI lineage: Eukaryota > Metazoa > Chordata > Mammalia > Artiodactyla > Balaenidae > Eubalaena > Eubalaena glacialis. Next base: position 49,687,215 of record NC_083730.1, on the reverse strand, counting down.
TCAAGAAATTCAGTAACTCTGGAGTAGGGCCTGTATTTTATAAAACTCTACAGGTTAAGTCTAATGTGCATCTCCAATTTAGAATCACTGGCCTAGAAGATGCCAGATTCAAATTAAAGCTTATCAAACAGACAAGAGATTAAGTATTAGCAAGAATGTAGAAAAAAAGGGAACCCCTGAGTCCTGTTAGTGGGAATGTAAATTGGTGCAGTCACTATGGGAAACAGTATGGAGCTTCCTCAAAATATTAAAAATAGGACTACCACATGATTGAAGGAAATGAAGTCACTATTTTGAAAAGATATCTGCACCCCCATGTTCACTGCAGCATTACTCACAGTAGCCAAGACATGGAAACAACCTATGTGTCCACTGATGGACAGATAAAGAAAATGTGGTATATGTGTAAAATGGAATATTATCTAGCCATAACAAAAAAAGACCTGCCACTTGGGACAAAATGCATGGACCTTGAGGGTATTGTGCTAAGTGAAATAAGTTAGTCCAAAGGACAAATACTGTATCATCTCACTTATATGTGGTATCTAAAAAAGGCGAACACAGAGAAACAGTAGAACAGACGTTGCCGGGCGATGGGGAAAATGAGGAGATACTTGCTGGTCAATGGGTATAAACTTCCAGTAATAAGATGTAAAAGTACTGGGGATCTAACATATAGCACAGTGACTGTAGTTAACAATACTGTGTCATGTGCTGGAGAGTTGTCAAGAAAGTAGATCTTAAATAATCTCACTACAAAAAAAAAAAGTTATTTGAGGTGATGGATGTGTTAGCTAACTTTATTGTGGTAAACATATATCAAATCATCACATTGTATGCCTTAAATTTACATAATGTTATGTCAGCTGTATATCAATAAAGTTAGGGAAAAAAGATACAAGCTTGTTCCAAGTAAGCACTTAAATAATAACTGACTGGAGGGTCTGTCATACAGAGTGAAATGAGTCAGAAAGAGAAAAACAAATACAGTATGCTAACACATATATATGGAATCTAAGGGGGAAAAAAAAAAAGGTCATGAAGAACCTAGGGGCAAGACGGGAATAAAGACACAGACCTACTAGAGAATGGACTTGAGGACACGGGCAGGGGGAAGGGTAAGCTGGGATGAAGTGAGAGAGTGGCATGGACATATATACACTACCAAATGTAAAACAGATAGCTAGTGGGAAGCAGCCGCATAGCACAGGGAGATCAGCTCAGTGCTTTGTGACCACCTAGAGGGGTGGGATAGGGAGGGTTGGAGGGAGGGAGACGCAAGAGGGAAGAGATATGGGAACATATGTATATGTATAGCTGATTCACTTTGTTATAAAGCAGAAACTAACACACCATTGTAAAGCAATTATACTCCAATAAAGATGTTAAAAAATAAAAAATAAAAATAACTGACTGGTAACACTGTACCAGTTGTCACCTAGTATTAACAAGCAAACTATCACCAGGGTTCTGATCACTGTCTGTATTATGAGCAATGAGGGCACTGACCAATCTCTAGGAATTTTCCGTGAAAACAAACAATTTCTGAAATGTTTATACACATTTTATATATTCAAATGTAACCCAGGGAAATCTGAGCATGTCTTCTGATTTAGTAACTCATTAAACAAACCTGATTATTTCTAGCACCATTTTATAAGAACAAATCACTAACTTTCCAGAGATCTTCTGGGAAATCTCAAAGATGGTTTCAGGCATAAAAGATATCCTGAAGGTTTTCTTTTCCTATATTTAGAATTTGATTTTTTTGAAGGCAAAAAACAACAAAAAAAGTCATTAGAGAAAATTTATACACATCTGATTAATATTGGACCTCATATGGGTGCCTGAGAGAAATACTTGATTACCCATTTAATCAAAGTGACAATAAAGCATTCAAATGTAAGCGAAGATAACACAACTAAAAAGAACCTTCGGGGGCTCCCCTGGTGGCGCAGTGGTTAAGAACCCGCCTGCCAATGCAGGGGACACGGGTTTGAGCCCTGATCCAGGAAGATCCCACATGCCACGGAGCAACTAAGCCCGTGCGCCACAACTACTGAGCCTGCGCGCTAGAGTCTGCAAGCCACAACTACTGAGCCCGCACGCCACAACTACTAAAGACCACGCACCTAGAGCCCGTGCTCCACAACAAGAGAAGCCACCGCAATGAGAAGCCCGCACACTGCAACGAAGAGTAGCCCCCGGCTCGCCGCAGCTAGAGAAAGCCCGCGCGCAGCAATGAAGACCCAATGCAACCAAAAATAAATAATAAATTAATTAATTAATTTTAAAAAAAGAACTTTTGTTCTTTCGTGACAGAGGAAGGTTTGTTTTCTGTTACGTGTTTTTTCTTTAAATAATCTCAGTGGAAGAACTCCCCAACTATTTAAGGACAATCTTTTAAAAAGATAAAATGACTCTCATACAGACTTAGAATAAACACCTGTCAGAGATTTTAACTCTAATTAACAAGGGAACCCGAAAAGTGTTACAACCAGTTCAAAGGAAAATTCAAAGACCAGGTAAATATATAAGCCCATCAGGTCTGTGAAAATTTGCTTAATAGGTGCAACACTGGCTGCTCCCACAGCGGGGAACAGAAGTCAACTGAACATCCACCAGACATTTTTTGCATGTCTATAGACAAGAATTATTTTCATGTTACTAACATGCAGATTGACTTTTGGCAAGCTAACTTTTCTCTCTCTGCAGAGTTGTAGCTTAGCGCAAAGACAATGAACAGACAATGAACGGTCCAAACTTCATAGATGGCCTGGAAGAATGTTCTCCACACCATGCATATTCCACTGAAGACACCTGCTAATCTTTTGGTCCATTTGAAAAGTCTTTCACAATTTCTCTTTCACCCTGGCCCATCAGGGGGCCTCCAGGGCCCATCAGCTGGCCAGGCTTGTTAATATGTATTATCACATGTTAAATAGGTTTAGTATCACTCCTGTACACAGAGAAAGACAGTTTTCTGTCCTTGAGGGGCTCTTAGTCCAGTGATAAAGACTCACCAATAAACAGAGCAGAGATAAGCACGAGGGGCTTAGAGGAGGCACTTAAACCAGAACAGTAGGAATTAGCAAAGAGATGGGGGAGTGTGCACATGAAGGGAAAAAGAAAAGAAAGAGGCTCCATACATGAGAAATGGCAGGAGTCATAACCTGGAGGCGAATTAGACCATGGAGAGTTCAAAAAACTGTAAGTTCATTTAGGCTTTGGACAGGAAAAAAATGGTTTACCACCATCCTTGACCTGGCACAGGATAAACCCCTGGGTAGCAATGGTAGCCTCCCTGCTTTAAGGATTTTAAGAAAAATAGTGAACACATGACAGGCAAAGTGGGTGAGTAGGGTATTGTAAATAATTCTCAACCTATTCTAAAAATGGCTTGCAGCCATTCTAAATATTGCCTAGGAATTATTTATAATGCCTGATATAACATTCTGTGATAACATAAGGCACACACAATTGAGAGTTTGTTAAAATTTAATCCCAATTTAAAGGCTAGGCAGAGAGGGCCAAGACCAGAATAGGCAAGGGATTTTCATCAGGAGCATATCATCCAAGTAAAAGAAAAGACCTTCAAACTCAAAAAACTAAAATTACCATTTCCCAGAGTTGGTAAATTCTTAAACTGACAGAATGCTATCTCTTCTTGTGATTGGTTGCCACATTCACAGAGGACTAGATTGTCATCAGTCTTGGTGAAAAGAGTTATTAGTCTACATGCCACTTCCTGGCACATGCCGCCAGTTTATCCTAACTTTAAAATCACATCTGGAAAAATGAGATTATAACCAGAGCTGCCAGATGCTTTCAACAGTGAAGAATTCTCCATAAAAATAGCAGCTACCATTTATTCACTATGTACCAGGCACTTTTTAAAACATTACTAGTTTAATCTCAATACAACTCTTTGTGATAGCAGTTAATTATCATGCCCATTTTACAGATAAATAAACTAAGAATCAGGGAGATTAAGTAACTTGCCTGAAGTTTTCTATGTTATATGAAAAATTAAGTAGAGAAGCTCAGATTCTAATCCACATCAATTCTAAAGCCCATGGTCTTAAAAATATGGACCCTCTAGAGAAAAATGGAGCTCCCCCCCAAGGACTCTCAAATGATGACATTTATTAAATAGCATCTGAGTTTATAAAAGGGGCTTTTGTTATCTCTCAAGTAGGCTTCTGGACCATAACCAGGCCTGCCCTTCAGCATTTGTAGGGCTCTGGACATGAATACAAATGAAAAATCCACATACCATATGTCTAAATGTTAAAAGTAATAAATCAGTCTAACAAGCTGTTAAATATGTTCTCCACTTCCACCTTGATAAAAATACTTTATAATGACTTCAAGGCCAGGTTCAAATTTAGAATTCCTCAGCTCAGCTCATAGCATGGCACCCTGCCTCTCCTCCGCCTCCCCCCTCCACATACCCTTTTCCAAGCCCCGGCTCTGTTCCACACTGCAGGGGGGCCTGGCACGCACATGTGTGGTCACCCTCTCCCACACACCCAAGCTCCAGCCTCAACACCCCAACAGCTGTCCCTTGGCCACTGGCAGTGTGATCTGCCTCCAGAGGATGGACTGAGGGAAAAGTTCTACACAGATCCTGGAGGCAAGCTCAGGTCCCTTTGGGCAGAGGATTCTGGGGCCCTACACATGGTCTAGAAGGTACTATTCAAAGTAGTCTTTGAACCTGGTCCTTGACCTATTATAGTCTGCATCAAGTACAGACAGAGAAAGGAAGCATCTAGAGCCTCTCATAGCAATTTGATATTGCTGCAACATCCCGGTGTAGAATTTTGTATTTTACAGAAGTATTGGCCAGCCACACATAGGAGGAAAAACAAAACAAAACTTTTAAGGGGGGAGGGGTTCTTACCCATAAATGTCTAGAACAGGGAAGTGGTGGAAGAGCTGGTGGCCGCATCCCTTTGGCCCACAGGGGATTGGGCAGGGGCACAGCCTGAGCAAGGCCGTCTAAAGCATGGGCTTCTAAAATGAGGGTTCTCTCACCCAGGTCTAAGGGCAGCTGTGACAATAACAATGCCTTTTCCGCTTTTTCAATTGTGCTTTAAAGATCTGCCATCTTTGGGGCCTTGTGCTCTGAAGAAGCTGCTAGAACCATGAAAGCAGCTCTGCTGTCAAGTACGTGGGCTTTGGGGCTCCCACATGACCATAAGCAGATGCAGAGCCAACAAGTGGCTAAGAGGGAACCACTAAGCCCCGAGAACTCCTGCTGCCAGCATTCTACTGACCAGCTCCGGCAGGAAAAGCAGGTCAAAGCCAATAAAATTCAGCTCCTATAAATTCAGGACTACTTTGATAGTTCAACGGCAAGATTTTAGATCTCCTATAACTTTTTTTCTTGCATCAAACCTCAATTCCTGCTGAAGACACATTTCCTAGCCATTTGTGTTTGTTTCTGTGCCTGGTGATAAAGGAATTTGAGATGTTTCCAAGTAAATGAATTTTCCAAAGAGTAAAACAAATATACCCCAAAACACTATTTGCGATCCTTTTGATATTATTGCCTAAAGGTTTTGGCTGGGAAAAAACTGTTTTTAAAATGACATGGGATAAGTAATAAGATTTGCCACTACAATTTTTTTTTGCACTTCATAATTCTACCAGTTCAGCCTTTAACCCGTAGTCTTCCCTCTTTGCCTACCCCCTCACTTTTGGCATCCCCTCAACAGATGCATATACACACTCACCCCAATAAGCCAACAGCTGATGAGAACTGCAGTAGTTCCATATTTAACTGTTAATTTAGCAAAGGCCTATTTCTGATAAAGACCATGTAAGAAGAGATTTTTTTTAAAGCAATACATTGCTAGCTACAAATAACTTATTTTTATAAAAATATCCAGCTCATGATTCTAGGAAGGCTTCCAGAAATGTCGTATTAAAACACAAACTTTGAAGGTTCAGATTTATGTATACAGGCAGCAGAGAAGGTACAGTGAAAGGAGAGGACTACCAATACCTTTGTTAAAGAGGGTCCCTCTCTTACTCTCCCCCAAAGCACACACACATTTCATGACCAATTCCCCCCTTTTTCTTTGAGGCCAAGGTTTTGTGCAACAGCAAAGATCACTATCAACTTAACAGGGAGGTTAAGTTAAAGGTTGTGAACCAACAAGAGCTTTTGGTGTCACACTTACAATCACATAAATACTGTTCAGTAGCACCAATACCTACTGAATACAAGGCCCCTTAAGTACATACACCATTTTAACCCTGGAACAGTCTGTCAACAACTACCTTTTTTCCTCTGTGACTTGATCCCTGGAGGCACAAGATGACTTAGTTCTGTTTCCCAGAGCTTTTCTTGGTATTAACTTATTTTAAGCAGGGGTCTTTCTTTCCCCCTAGACAAGTGATTATTAGTGAGCATGAGAATCATTTAGGATAATTTTTAGAAAGCATATCCCCAGGTCACCTCCCTAGAGATTTAGCTTCACTGGGCCTGACATCTTGCCAGGAGTCTGTTTTTTTAACAAGTATTCCAGGTGATTCCAGTGAAGTTGCTCCATGGAACAGCCTTTGACAAACACTGTACTGGAATCTTGAGTGTTTTAAGTACTGAACAGATCAACTAGTGCTTACTGGTGACTTCAGCTCATTTTATTTTGATGACAGAAGTATCAGGGTGGGAAAAAGTAACAGTTCATAGACTGAGTCACAAACCAATACATGTCATATGAGTTGACAGAATGATGATAGAGGCAACGTTACCAAAGTAAATTCAGATCCATAATCTCTTATAAGAAACTTTGTTAATTAAAGTTACCACAATTTAGAAATAAAGAGGATGCCATTTCAACCCTACTGTTTAACTGGCTCACCCTAGAGATATTTAAGTATATAAAGGCAAGTATCTGTTTTTAATGTTTAACTAGAGACATTGTGAAGCTACATGTAAACGTGTAGATTTCTATTCATAGGAAAGGTACTCCCAAACTCAGAGTTGTGTGCCCTGTATCGCTTTAACCAGGTTTGCATCTACAAAAAAATTTATTCTGATATCCTTTTGTCTGACTCTATTTCTCAAGTTCCCTTGAGCCCATCTTACCATCTTAGTGGTTTCTTCATTAAGCAGTGGGTTGAAAAAAAGCATTAACGTGCACTTACTTTATGTATGAGTCATGTTTAATTTTTTGACGATTGTGCTTTGAGCAGTGTTGGAGGTTCTACTGAGATGCTCAAACGCACTTACCTGCCGAAGCCAATTAAACAGCATTGATCAAGAGGTACAATTTCTTGTGTTGTTTGAGCCCAGGCACACCTTCTCTTGGCTCCCACAGTCCATCTCAAGCAGCAGGAGACTTTTGTTTACTCCTTCTGCCTGTGTTCTTGTTTTGTTTCTGGTTCTTGACCACATTCAGTTCTGACTCTAGTTTGTACACGACCAATGTATTATTTCCCATTGATGGCAGCAATGGGGGTTTGGTTTTGCAGTTTGACAGTGTGGTCATCTGTATCGAGATAGGCATCTGCCTTCTGTCAGGGAGAGGGGGAAAAATTCTTTGTCTCTTTATGTGCTCACATCAATTAAGAAAATATTTTGTACATATTAAAAAGGAAAACAGCTTTTGGAGAGAGAAACTGGTGAGTCTGTGTTTCTGTTTTGACCTGTGGCTCAGCGAGATTATGTATGTACCTGTGTCTCTAAGATTGAGAAAAAGCCTTAACCTCTCACTGTGTAAATCTGAACTATTGTCCTACCTCTGGAAGTTATTAATAAATTAATGGCAAAGTCTCAAAATAAAGGGGCTCATTTTTGTGTGGGTTTACAGACATTAGTACCTACATGAGTGAACCATTCCTAAAATTATTCCAGAAAATAAACCGAATTTTAAATGTGACAGTTTTTAAAGATAAAACAAAGCACTGGCCCAAATGCATGTTTATATAAGAATCCAAGTTCATATAATCAAGATGAACCATTGGAAAAATAAGACTACCTTGATAGTCTTGGTAATGAAAACAGTGATATATCTTTCCTGCGATTATATCAGAGTTCAGTATTATATAAGAATACATTTTACTTTAAAGGTTTGATTTTGTTTTCATGAATTTCCCAAACTTCTTACACTTGCTTATTGATTAAATAAGTCACACTACTCCTACATTATTTTTAAGATTATGAAAAATGTAAAAATATATTCAGCTAAAATAAATTATAATTCTGACAAGCTTTTTGATATAAACAGTAATTATGTTCTGTATCACTTCAACTTAAACATAATTCCCTAGATACTTCATTAACTAAAAAGTCTTGGACTAACTGTAGAGTTAATTACTGGAAAATCTTCAGATACCTGGATAATTTCTAAGTAAAACACAATACTAAGACCCAAGCACAGGTTTAACATATGTACCTTTAGTTTCTTTACCATAGAGTAATTATAATTTTGGATATTATTAGATGTGCTCATTCTTTCCACTTTAAGAATGTATAAAGCTCATATGTGTGGCTATAAGGACTGAGTTTTTCTTGTTTGTTTGCTAAACTGTAAGATAAGCAATTATCAATTACCTGCCTCTCAGCAAAAGAGAAGTTAGTTTATTTGGAGCACTGAGCAGCAGAGAAATACAACTGAATATGCAAGGTAATGGGATGTAATTTTGTTTTCTCAGGAAAATCAGAGTAGTATTGTTCAAAAGGAAAGTGTCTGTTTGTTCCAGAATATGAAAGAGCATAGTGGAGAACAAAATTTGAGTTTGTATAACAAGTTGGAGATTTAGAGGGAACTGAATTTTATTTACCTTGGTTTAAAATACCTGAGTCTGAAAAATAATGAAATATGTTAAAATTGACAGTTTGCTTAGTTTTGATGGGCTTATTAAGTTAATTTGAAAACACTTACTGCCAAATATTGTATTAATATTTGAACCAGAACTTGTCTTTCTATTAAAATGACAACTAGTGTTGAAATATTTAGTCTTAACAATGGATAGTAAATGGTTACTCTTTAGTGTAACCTGTCCAAATAGGATTCCACACTCACCAGGATAATTTTCTGTGCTTTACGTTGCTTCATCATGTCCTTTATTACAAAAAAAATAAGGACAAAGTGTACTCAGTTCTGAAGGTGCTAAGGTCAGAGGCTGGGTTCTGCATGAGCAGACAGACAGTGGCAGGATGGAAGCAGAGTAGAGAACTGGCTGGAGTTACAGCGTACAGGCCCCACAACGCTTCAGCCAACCCCCTGGGGAACCCTGGAATGTATATGGCTTAAAGTGTCTAGAGCTAGACCAAAATGGCAAGGCCTGCCCACCTGGGATGACTGGACATCAGCCACCCTGAAAGGGGAGCACTTAGACAAGGCAGCTCTGTGCAGCTGAGCAAAGCCCTTGGGAGCTGAAAGCTTGAGGCTGCCTGCTGACGGCTGGGCAACAAGTCCTTCCATGAACAGGAACCCTACGTGCACAATCCCCATGGTCATGTTACCTTCTGCTGCGTCCATTTTGAAATATTGTAATGTTACCTTGATTAAATAGATAGCCAAGTATTTTACCTCAAGGATCCATCGATCCTGGGACCTCCCTGGTGGCAGTCATTAAGAATCCGCCTGCCAGTGCAGTGGACACGAGGGTTCGATCCCTGGTCCAGGAAGCTCCCACATGCTGCAGAGCAACTAAGCCCATGCGCCATAACTACTGAGCCTGTGCTCTAGAGCCCATGCTCCGCAACAAGAGAAGCCACTGCAATGAGAAGCCCACGCACCGCAAGAGTAGCCCCCGCTCGCCACAACTAGAGAAAGCCCGCGCACAGAAATGAAGGACCCAATGCAGCCAAAAATAAATATATTTTTTTTAAAAAATCCATCGATTCTATCTTAATCAGGTGAGACATCTCTTCTAACAACTCTTGGTTTCGCCTTCAAGATCAGAACTCACATTTAGAGAAGGCAAATTTCCAGATTTCTTTTTATCATTTAAAACTAACTTTGCAATTTCCCATTCAGCCTCTGGATAACCACAAATACGTCTTTCTGCCTTAGAAAAAAGAAGGACCCTAGAAATGATCGGGCATGTTTGGGATTTTTCGATTTTTCTCAATTAGCTCAACACTATTATAAGGACACTCTTGTAAGTTGTCAAATCAAAGGATGAACGGTACAGATGAACCTATTTGCAGGGCAGGAATAGACAGATGTAGGGAACGGATGTGTGGACACAGGTGGGGGAAGGGGGATGAATTGGAAGATTGGGATTGACATATGTACACTGCCATGTATAAAAGAGATAGCTAGTAGGAACCTGCCGTATAGCGCAGGGAGATCAGCTCAGGGCCCTGTGGTGACCTAGATGGATGGGATGGGGCAGGGGTCGGTGGTGGGAGGGAGGGGATATACGTATACATATAGCTGATTCACTTCGTTGTATAGCAGAAACTAACACAACACTGTAAAGCAACTATACCCCAATTTTTTAAAAAAGGATGAATGTGTACAGGATATACATTAATAAAATGTTTGAGAGGACGCTCTTCACAGTGTTTCTCAAAGTGTGGTCCCCAGACCACCACCAGCAGCATTACTGGGAATCTTGTTCACTTAAGAGAACAAAATTTGCCACCCCAATATGTGTCTCTTTGGCATGAGGGTTATTTTAGGCTTATTACTTTTAAGAAACAGGCAACTCAGGAAGTCTATTTTAGGCAGTAAAAGGAGAGGTTAAAAAAAAAAATTTATATAAAGGGCCTGGTCCAGGAAGAGCCCTGTCACTAGAGACATCTACAAAGATTACAGGCGAGGTGTGGTAGGGGGAACAGGAGACTAGTGTGTGTCCCACTGCCTCTGTACAGCATTAGCAGATGTTTGGTTATCAAACATTTGTTTTTCCATCTCTGTGAATTGCCTTCCTTCCCTTTGAAGTCCCAGATCCCTACCCCCTTCCTTCTCTCAGATGGTACATAAGCTTCAATGGAACCCCCTCCACCCCCGTAAATACATAATTTTGACTTTCTCCTGTTAATGTCTTGTGTCAATTTAATTCTTAGACCAGCCAGAAGAACCTAGAGGATAAAGTTCTTTTCCCCACACGCTAGAAATACCAATTCTAGAGACCCACCTCAGACCTACCTACCTACCTGAATGAGAAATTCTCTGGGTGGGGCCCATCAATCTGAATTTTACACAAGCCCTCCATGTGATACTAGTGCCTGATAAAGCTTGAAAACCACTGCCTCACAAAACTGATAGAAATGCCCTAGAAATTTGTTAATACCCTCACTCTGCTTTATATATTCTTACCCTCAGGAGTAACATTGGTCAAATTCAAACGATTTATGTATTTTATTGCAATAGAGAACTTTACCCTCTTGTATTTTTACACTATTGGCTACTGTAATAAATTAATCACAGCACCTAGCCTCATAATCAAACCGGTTTCTCTCCTACCAGGATGCTTGCCTGAGGACTCTGCTGCAAGCTACAGGCAGAGTTTGTATCTTCAACAAAAAAAAAGATGGTCTCAGCAACTCCCAGAAAGGTCTACACCAGAGATTTCCAGGCCTAGACTCACAGATCAGGCTTTGGAGCTTAAAGATAACATCACTTAAGACAGCTAATTATTCCTGAAGACAGTCAGGATCTACAAAACTTTTTGCCCCGGAAGTAGACAATTTCATGAAAGTTAAACAAAAATTACACCAGACTAAATGAACCAACGACAGAAATTTAATTGTAGTTATTTATTTTGGAATGTATTCAGTATTATTTTTAGTGTTCTATTTTCTAATCAGTATATGAGAAAACCTCTCTCAAATTAGTAGACTATGCTTCTAAAGATTGAATCATTTGACAAATGATATCCAATTCTTCTTGACCCTCAGAATTCAAATGATTTTAGAGAGTCTCCTTATTTGTAATGAAAACGTTTATTTGCTATTACTTTTAATGAAAACATGGTTATTTGCATATATTCTCTCCTAGTAAGGAGAGTCAGATCTCCCTAGTAAGATATAATTGTACAAATTGCGCAACCACAACCATACCTAGAGTGTCACATAAGAATGCTTATTTGATACGGTATAACGAGCATAAAAAGAATACAAATTAAAGAATAAAAATAATTCTTGATGCATGGAGACAATGCTTACCAATCCTTCCCAGGAAAACTGGCCCAAAATCTATTCTATTGCTTAGAAGGGTCCAGCCTTAGAGTGTTAAGGAAGGTCACTTCCTAATACTCAGAACGTTATAAAATGTTGGGAATATCTATGAGATGGAACTTCACCCCAACTTACAGGTACTGCAAGTAAAATTTCATGATGGGAGATTCTTAGCCTTGGCTTCCTAGACTCAAGATAGAAAAGTAATGGAAGTGCCAGCTAGGATTGGAACCAAGATGGCAGAGTAGAAGGAGGTGCTCTCACTCCCTCTTGTGAGAACACCAGAATCACAACTGGCTGCTGGACAATCATCAACAGGAAGTCACTGGAACTCACCAAAAAAGATACCCCACATCCAAAGACAAAGGAGAAGCCACAATGAGACGGTAGGAGGGGCGCAATCACAGTAAAATCAAATCCCATAACTGCTGGGTGAGTGACTCACAGACTAGAGAACACTTATACCACAGAAGTCCACCCACTGGAGTGAAGGTTCTGAGCCCCACATCAGGATTCCCAACCTGGGGGTCCAGCAACAGGAGGAGGAATTCCTAGAGAATCAGGCTTTGAAGGCTAGTGGGATTTTGATTGCAAGACTTTGACAGAACTGGGGGAAACAGAGACTCCACTCTTGGAGGGCACACACAAAGTGGTGTGCGCATCAGGACCCAGGGGAAGGAGCAGTGACCCCAAGGGAGACTGAACCAGCCCTACCTGCTCGTGTTGGAGGGCCCCCTGCGGAGGCAAGGGGTGGCTGTGGCTCACCGTGGGGACAAGGACACTGGCAGCAGAAGTTCTGGGAAGTACTCCTTCGTGTGAGCCCTGCCAGAGTCTGCCATTAGCCCCACCAAAGAGCCCAGGTAGGCTCCAGTGTTGGGTTGCCTCAGGCCAAACAACCAACAGGGAAGGAACCCAGCCCCACCCATCAGCAGTCAAAGGGACTGAAGTTTTACTGAGCTCCGCCCACTAGAGCAACAGTCAGCTCTACCCACCACCAGTCCCTCCCATCAGGAAACTTACATAAGCCTCTTAGATAGCCTCATCCACCAGAGGGCAGACAGCAGAAGCAGGAACAACTACAATCCTGCAGCCTGTGGAACAAAAACCACATTCACAGAAAGACAGACAAAATGAAAAGGCAGAGGGCTATGTACCAGAAGAAGGAACAAGATAAAACCCCAGAAAAACAACTAAATGAAGTAGAGATAGGCAACCTTCCAGAAAAAGAATTCAGAATAATGATACTGAAGATGATCCAGGACCTCGGAAAAAGAATGGAGGCAAAGATCAACAAGATGCAAGAAATGTTTAACAAAGACCTAGAAGAATTAAAGAACAAACAAACAGAGATGAACAATACAATAACTGAAATGAAAACTACACTAGAAGGAATCAACAGCAGAATAACTGAGGCAGAAGAACGGATAAGTGACCTGGAAGACAGAATGGTGGAATTCACTGCTACAGAACAGTATGAAGAAAAAAGAATGAAAAGAAATGAAGACAGCCTAAGAGACCTCTGGGACAACATTAAACCCAACAGCATTCGCATTGTAGGGGTCCCAGAAGGAGAAGACAGAGAGAAAGGACCAGAGAAAATATTTGAAGAGATTATAGTTGAAAACTTCCCTAACATGGGAAAGGAAATAGCCACCCAACTCCAGGAAGCACAGAGAGTCCCATACAGGATAAACCCAAGGAGAAACACGCCGAGACACACAGTAATCAAATGGCAAAAATTAAAGACAAAGAAAAATTATTAGAAGCAGCAAGGGAAAAATGACAAATGACATACAAGGGAACTCCCATAAGGTTAACAGCTGATTTCTCAGCAGAAACTCTACAAGCCAGAAGGGAGTGGCATGATATACCTTAAAGTGAGGAAAGGGAAGAACCTACAACCAAGATTACTCTACCCGGCAAGGATCTCATTCAGATTCGATGGAGACATCAAAAGCTTTACAGACAAGCAAAAGCTAAGAGAATTCAGCACCACCATACCAGCTCTACAACAAATGCTACAGGAACTTCTCTAAGTGGGAAACACAAGAGAAGAAAAAGACCTACAAAAACAAACCCAAAACAATTAAGAAAATGGTAACAGGAACATACATATTGATAATTACCCTAAACGTGAATGGATGAAATGCTCCAACCAAAAGACACAGGCTTGTTGAATGGTTCCAAGACAAGACCCATATATATGCTGTCTACAAGAGACCCACTTCAGACCTAGGGACACATTCAGACTGACAGTGACGGGATGGAAAAAGATATTCCATGCAAATGGAAACCAAAAGAAAGCTGGAGTAGCAATATTCATGTTAGATAAAATAGACTTTAAAATAAAGAAAGTTACAAGAGACAAGGAAGGACACTACATAATGATCAGGGGATCAATCCAAAAAGAAGATATAACAATTATAAGTATATATCCACCTAACATAGGAGCACCTCAATACATAAGGCAACTGCTAACAGCTATAAAAGAGGAAATTGACAATAACACAATAATAGTGGGGGACTTTAACACCTCACTTACACCAATGGACAGAGCATCCAAACAGAAAATTAATAAGGAAACACAAGCTTTAAATGACACAATAGACTAGATAGATTTAATTGATATTTATAGGACATTCCATCCAAAAACAGCATATTACACTTTCTTCTCAAGTGCGCATGGAACATTCTCCAGGACAGATGACATCTTGGGTCAAGAATCAAGCCTCAATAGATTTAAGAAAATTGAAATCATATCAAGCATCTTTTCTGACCACAATGCTATGAGATTAGAAATGAATTACAGGGGAAAAAACGTAAAAAACACAAACATATGAAGGCTAAACAATACGTTACTAAATAACCAAGAGATCACTGAAAAAATCAAAGAGGAAATCAAAAAACACCTAGAGACAAATGACAATGAAAACACGACGATCCAAAACCTATGGGATGCACCAAAGGCAGTTCTAAGAGGGAAGTTTATAGCTATACAAGCCTACCTCAAGAAACAAGAAAAATCTCAAACAATCTAACCTTACACCTAAAGGAACTAGAGAAAGAACAAACAAAACCCAAAGTTAGCAGAAGGAAAGAAATCATAAAGATCAGAACAGAAATAAATGAAATAGAAACAAAGAAAACAATAGCAAAGATCAATAAAACTAAAAACTGGTTCTTTGAGAAGATAAACAAAATTGATAAACCATTAGCCAGACTCATCAAGAGTGAGAGAACTCAAATCAATAAAATTAGAAATGAAAAAGGAGAAGTTACAACAGACACTGCAGAAATACAAAGCATCCTAAGAGACTACTACAAACAACTGTATGCCAATAAAATGGACAACCTGGAAGAAATGGACAAATTCTTAGAAAGGTATAACTTTCCAAGACTGAACCAGGAAGAAGTAGAAAATATGAACAGGCAATCACAAGCGATGAAATTGAAACTGTGATTAAAAATCTTCCAACAAACAAAAATCCAGCACCAGATGGCTTCACAGGTGAATTCTCTCAAACATTTAGAGAAGAGCTAATACCCATCCTTCTCAAACTCTTCCAAAAAACTGCAGAGGAAGGAACACTCCCAAACTCATTCTATAAGGCCACCATCACCCTGATACCAAAACCAGACAAAGATACTACAAAAAAAGAAAATTACAGACCAATATCACTGATGAATATAGATGCAAAAATCCTCAACAAAATACTAGCAAACAGAATCCAACAACACATTAAAAGGATCATACACCATGATCAAGTGGGATTCATCCCAGGGATGCAAGGATTCTTCAATATACGCAAATCAATCAATGTGATACACCATATTAACAAACTGAAGAATAAAAACCATATGATCATCTCAATAGATGCAGAAAAAGCCTCTGACAAAATTCAACACCCATTTATGATAAAAACTCTCCAGAAAGTGGGCATAGAGGGAACCTACCTCAATATAATAAAGGACATATACGACAAATCCACAGCAAACATCATTCTCAATGGTGAAAAACTGAAAGCATTTCCTCTAAGATCAGGAAGAAGACAAGCATGTCCACTCTTGCCACTATTATTCAACATAGTTTTGGAAGTCCTAGCCACAGCTATCAGAGAAGAAAAAGAAATAAAGGGAATCCAAATTGGAAAAGAAGAAGTAAAACTGTCACTGTTTGCAGATGACATGATACTATACACAGAGAATCCTAGATGCCACCAGAAAACTACTAGAGCTAATCAATGAATTTGGTAAAGTTGCAGGAAAGAAAATTAATGCACAGAAATCTCTTGCATTCCTATATACTAATGATCAAAAATCTGAAAGAGAAATTAAGGAAACACTACCATTTACCACTGCAACAAAAAGAATAAAATACCTAGGAATAAATCTACCTAGGGAGACAAAAGACAAAAGACCTGTATGCAGAGAACTATAAGACACTGATGAAAGAAATTAAAGATGATACCAACAGATGGAGAGATATACCATGTTCTTGGATTGGAAGAATCAACATTGTGAAAATGACTATACTACCCAAAGCAATCTACAGATTCAATGCAATCCCTATCAAATTACCAATGGCATTTTTTACGGAACTTGAACAAATCATCTTAAAATTTGTATGGAGACACAAAAGACCCTGAATAGCCAAAGCAGTCTTGAGGGAAAAAAACGGAGCTGGAGGAATCAGACTCCCTGACTTCAGACTATACTACAAAGCTACAGTAATCAAGACAATATGGTACTGGCACAAAAACAGAAACACAGATCAATGGAACAATACAGAAAGCCCAGAGATAAACCCACGCACCTATGGTCAACTAATCTATGACAAAGGAGACAAGGATATACAATGGAGAAAAGACAGTCTCTTCAATAAGTGGTGCTGGGAAAAGTGGACAGCTACATGTAAAAGAATGAAATTAGAACACTCCCTAACACCATACACAAAAATAAACTCAAAATGGATTCGAGACCTAACTGTAAGACGGGACACTATAAAACTCTTAGAGGAAAACATAGGAAGAACACTCTTTGACATAAATCACAGCAAGATCTTTTTTGATCCACCTCCTAGAGTAATGGAAATAAAAACAAAAATAAACAAATGGGACCTAATGAAACTTAAAAGCTTTTGCACCACAAAGGAAACCATAAACAAGACGAAAAGACAACCCTCAGAATGGGAGAAAATATTTGCAAATGAATCAACGGACAAAGGATTAATCTCCAAAATATATAAACAGCTCATTCAGCTCAGTATTAAAGAAACAAACAACCCAATCCAAAAATGGGCAGAAGACCTAAGTAGACATTTCTCCAAAGAAGACACACAGATGGCCAAGAAGCACATGAAAAGATGCTCAACATCACTAATTATTAGAGAAATGCAAATCAAAACTACAATGAGGTATCACCTCACACCAGTTAGAATGGGCATCATCAGAAAATCTACAAACAACAAATGCTGGAGAGGGTGTGGAGAAAATGGAACCCTCTTGCACTGTTGGTGGGAATGTAAATTGATACAGCCACTATGGAGAACAATATGGAGGTTCCTTAAAAAACTAAAAATGGAATTACCATATGATCCAGCAATCCCACTACTGGGCATATACCCAGAGAAAACCGTAATTCAAAAAGACACATGCACCCCAATGTTCACTGCAGCACTATTTACAATAGCCAGGTCATGGAAGCAACCTAAATGCCCATCAACACATGAATGGATAACAAAGATGTGGTCCATGTATACAATGGAATATTACTCAGCCATAAAAAGGAACGAAATTGGGTCATTTGTTGAGACGTGGATGGATCTAGAGACTGTCATACAGAGTGAAGCAAGTCAGAAAGAGAAAAACAAATATCGTATATTAATGCATATATGTGGAACCTAGAAAAATGGTACAGATGAACTGTTTTGCAGGGCAGAAATTGAGACACAGATGTAGAGAACAAACATATGCACACCAAGGGTGGAAAGCAGCGGTGGGGTGGGGGTGGTGGTGTTATGAATTGGGCAATTGGGATTGACATGTATACACTGATGTGTATAAAATTGATGACTAATAAGAACCTGCTGTATAAAAAAAAAAAATATATATATATATATATATATTATTCAAGTCAAAAAAAATAAAATAAAATAAAATAAAAAAAGAAGTGCCAGCTAAAAATTGTCACTTGCCATCTGGTTCTACAATAATGAAGTCACTAACTGCTGCAGTCACTGACCTTCAACACACCCTGAAAGGAGTTTAGGACAAAGATCAGGAATGAGGCACTCTGTGCTCTGGGGGAAATACGAGCAGAATAGGACTTCAGTTAGTTAGATACTCAGAAGATTTTATGAGCCCAGTTTCTTATATCTTCTCCATCTTAGTTTGCAAAAGACTATATGCCAGAAGAGGCTTATATGTGTTAATTTACACCTCTTGCTGCACCTATGTAAATAATCAGGCCAAAATTAAATAAGGCTAACTTTTGTTGCTCTCAAAAATAAGCTTCAGAAATTATTTATGGTCATAGTGGGGGTTGAGGGAGAAGTTGAGGAAAAAATATCCAAAAATTGGAAATAAAGCTTAAGGATAACTGCATGTCCTTTCAATGTCATTGTTTAATTAAGGATTGTATAAATATCTTAGACAATGTCCCTATGTATTTGACTTAGTTATTTAACATTAAATCAAAGCACTGATACTTTGAAATCACATGATAATTTGTAGGTTCTTGCTTAATAAAGCTCTTAATTTGTTAAGCCATTCACCATTTTTTAATCTAGTCACACACATTTATTTCAGCTTTCCTTTGACTGTCTGCATAAATCTTTATTTCCCAAATTCTCCTTTGAACTAGGCTTACCATCTTACTGGTTTCCTCATCAAGTAATGAGTTGAATAAAATCTTTGACATGTGTTCATTTTACACTTGCGTTTTTTTTTTTTTTTCTTTTTTGAAAATTCTGCTTTGATACTTGGAACCAGATACTTTGGAATTCACAAGCAGATTTTAGAAGGTGCAGGGATTTTATATATTTTTATTTTATAGAAACAGACAACTCCCAGCAACATCTGGGAGAGCACCCCATAAGCAAACATCTTGATGTTTCTTCAGTGAAACACATAAATATTTATACTCAGTGGGATTAAAGACAAGATTGTAAAATAGCCTCATGTCATTTCAGGTTTGGTTTTACCACTGAATGAGTCCAGAACACGTCGGGATGCTACCAAATGAGTTATGAAAAGTCTGTCAGTTTTCAGCACTTGTTGGATTTTGGTAGGCAATTAAGGGACTGTGAACCTAAAATTTCTATTACTATCTCAAACTACAGTTACTCAGTTACAGGAGATTCATGTCAAAGATAATAAGAGAAGGAGGAAGTGTGAAGCCTCAGAAACCATTCATAATTTAATACCCTAGAATGTAATCCAATGTGAGTCATTTCTTTGAGGAGAGTAATAGAGTTGGAAAATGTAACATTCTCAAAGTAATGACTAAAGCTTCATGATCCATGCTTTATAAGACTTCATAATCAAGAGCCCTAGTAAGCAAATAAAAAACAGCAAACAAAACTGAAAGAAACTTGTATAAACAACTTTCTGAAGTTTAAAAGATAACTTTTCCTATAGTAATACTTCATGATAAATATAAACTTCTGCATAATATAACAAACCTTCTGCAATCTTTCAATAAGTGAAATACTTAAAAGCAACACATTCAGAGAAACTGAGAATTTACTGATGGCAAGATTGAAAAGGGCTATGTCAAGTCATGTGAAATGTACTCCTCAATGAGTAAAGATGATCTCTACATTGAGGGTAAAAACTAGAGATTAAGTTAAAACATGGATCAGTTTATAAAACCAGGAACAGAGAAAGATGAAAGGAAGTTTTACTGCAAAGAATATGCTGTTATATCTTATACAAGTTTTTCACAACATTTATGTAACATTTTGAGTATCGATGACTTTGATTTGAATTTCAAAGTACTAATTAAATTCCTTAACTTTCGTCCTAGTGGGCAATAAGTTTTCGTTTGTTTTTACTAAAGGATGAAGAGAAAGGCAGAGATTTCTGGCTTTTTAAGACAGTATTTATGGTTATTCCCTTCCCCCTCCTCCCTCAATTCAACAGAAAGACAAAATGATACAGAAAGAAGAGGAAACAAGATGCATAGGGAGCTCTGGACGAGCTGGGGTCACAGGTGGATGAAAGGACTGCATGAACACCTCATGGTGCAGACAGTCCTCCTTTGGTTGTCTGCAGATTTACGTGCAATGTTGAATGTCCTGGGACCATATCAAGGGAGACTCAAAGCTCAGTATTGAAGCCTCTGCCAGAGTTGGGCCACTCCACTCATCTTTGTCATACTCTGGGCAACCTGTCTTGATATACGAGCCTTCCTTAATACAGCCAGTTTTCTCTGGGGACTGTCTCAGCCCCCGAAGGAAGTTTTTCTTTGCTGACCCTCTTCTTGCCACCATCCTAGGGGTTTGCAGAGGTGAGTTTGTACCTATCTGTAATGTCATCTGCCTATCCAACCATCGTCTATCTAAGTATATATATTCTAACACAAATATGTTCCCTCTGCATAATTTTTGCACATAATCCACATTCAAGAACTATATTCCTGGAACTTCTGAGACAGGATTTGATTCAATTCAAAACATAAAAGAATGAGAAAAGGAGAACCTTCAATTAGCAAAGGCCCTAAATGCCATCTCTCTCAAAACTTATCCTATCGAAAAATAGGACAGCCTGAATCATTTTTTAACATCAAGGAATATTTATTGTTTCTTAGTAAATAATTTACTATTTGAAAAACTTCTGTGCCCAGAAACTTTTGATACTATGGTGAAAAAAATTTGTAAGTAAGCTATTAAACTTTCGTCTCTATTAATCTAGGAGTGACCTGTGTTTCATGTGTTACAATTCACCTTTCCTCTAAGAAACAGAAAAAGAGATCTGCAGTTTTAATTTAAATATGTACATGTATTAAATGTAAAATGTAACACATTTAAAAAATTTTAAAGACATTATTCTCAGTCTTTAAGTTGAAGATTTGTCTAGAATGTTCTCCCTGCCCTCCTCCCCTGTCCCTTTTTCCATACACTGTTCATGTAGAAGTATCCTACAAGGACAACCCCCGGTGAAGTCCTCCTTACATGCTTTCTCATCAACAACAAAGGGTAATCAGGTTGTAATTATTTTATCAGTTCACATGTTAGTTACCCCAGCTAAACTGTAAGTATAACCCCCAATTGGGCAATACAGTTAAATAGGAGAATAAAGAAGGGAAGAAAGAGTAAAATAATGTTTAACTAGATGATGTAAAAAAGTCAGTGATTTTGCCCGGTGAAGGAGGCGGTCAAGGCCTATCAATGGGAGCTTCTCTCTAGACATCCAAGAATAAGAAACACTTCCCATAACTGCTGCGCATACGAGAAAAATCAGGATAGAGCCCAGAGCACGGCAGCATCATTCTCACGTGGAAATACCATCCTAGGGAGTACACATTATAGGAGAGTTCAGCTCCTTCGGTTTGGGTCCCACATATATGTGCATCATCAGAAAACAGGGATCAATGGAACTATAAAATGTTACCTTTGTACTTAAAGTAGGAATTTCAGAATCTTCAGCGTAAGGGGTCTGAGAAATCAATACAATTGGGAGAGAGTGATGCCAGGCAACTGCTGCTTCCATGCAAATGTCATGGATGTAGAAGAGCAGAGACTGCTAAAAAGGGGGGCAACCTGGAGCCAGGAGGGCCAACAAGGAGAGTCCAGGCAGGTCCTAGACAGAGACACGGGCCTGGGCTGCATGTGACTGACTCACCTGAAGAGAACTAGAGGTTAGCCTCAGAACAATGTTGCCTATTTCCTTTGAGTAATCGCTACGCCTCTATAAGACAAGTAGCAGGTATAAATGTGACGCACTGATACTGAAATCACCATGGCTCCTCGCCTTGCCAACCCAGCCTCAGCCCCACCGTACCCCGCCTTCGCACAGTCTGCTGCTGCTTATCTGGAAATTGCTGGGAGTGTTGCACAGGCACTCAGAGGTTCGCTCATGTTCTTCCCCTTCTCCGGACTTCCTGACAAGGTACCTCTCCGCCACCTTAGCTGCCTGCCCTCCCCTACGGATGCTCCGCTGCCAGGCACAGCTGTCCTTGCCCAGATACCACCCCAACACTTCAAAAGATCAAGGCTGACTGTGGTCCATAACCCAGTGGTTATTTTACCTCCCATACAATCGGAGCCGTTTCCCACATCTCTGCAGCAACTCTGTTCATTGCCCGTCTCTCCAGATGGTTCTCTGCTCAGTTTTCCACTGGAGATGGGCAGCAGACCACTGGCAACAATGGTCATCTCTCCAGCCCTCCCTTCATCCACGACTTTTTCATTAAGAGATGGAATCCATTTCCCTGTCCCTTGAATCCAGGCTCACCTCGCAGTTTGCTTTGGCAACCAGAATGTAGCAAAGGTGGCATGTGCCTTACCCGCCTTCTGCAACCACCACAAGCAAAAGCCCAGCTCACTGGCTGGGGTGTGAGGGACCACATGACCAGCTACCCGTCAGCCCAGGTGACAGCCGGCCAACTTCCCGAGGCAGGGCCACCTAATTGGCCTGCAGCTCATCACAGATGCATGAGGCAGTCAAGCCAACATCAGAACCACCCAGCTGGGGCCAGCCTAAATTGCTGACCCACCGAGTCACGAGTTATATAACTGGTTGTTATTTTAAGCCATTAAATTCGGGGGCGGTTTGTTACACAATAATAAGTAATTAACAGACCCATGACAAATGGTCTGCATAGTAGGTAACTCTCTAGATCACTTCACTCCCTCCAGAGAGATATTTGAACTTCCCGTTATGCATTATAACGTTAGAATATTAAAATAACGTATTACAACACTGCACTGTAGGGTTATTATGCTATCATATTATCCTGAATTACACTATTATTTGTCCCTCCTTTTCAGAGCGCACAGGTATTCCAGGCAAAGCTATGTCAGTGGCAGGGTTGGGGGGGGAGGAGGGGAAGGGCGTTACACCTGTGGACTCACACTATTCCAGGAAACCCTGTTGCTTCCAGCAGCCAGGCCTTGCTGCTCAGTCGGATCCACTGGCCTAAACTTCCTCCTCCTCCCTTGCCTTCTTTCCCCCAAGTTGCTCCTTATTCTGGCTTTCACTAACGTTCCAGTTCTTTCAGAAATATCTGTATATACTTCTCACTTGCCATTTAGGATGCCCACAGATGCAAGCACCAAAACTGGCTGTCTAAAAGAGTGCGGCAATCTCACATACCAAAAAAATCCAGATGTAGACAGCTCCATGTTTGCTTAATTCAGCAGTTCCCCGGTATCACCAAGAACTCCCCTTTCTGCCCACCTTTTGAATAAGATGGCAGCTTTGTCCTCAGAACAGCTCTCTCCTGGGCACAAACTTGTTGCCACCACTGTAGACATCAGAACTAGACACGACAACAGTTCTTCCTAAATGTGTCTTGTTAAGAACCTTTCCCAGAAGTCCACAACCAGACCTCCTCTCAGATCTCATTAGCTAGAATTGTGTCACACGCCTCGTTCTAAACCAGTCACTGGCAACTATAGCATAATCATGATTCACTTGAGTCAGCCAGAATTTATCCTGTTAGTCGTGTCCGCTAAAATACCTAACTTCTATGTAGGAATGAGATCAAACCACTTTTTATGGTGTTCAGAGGTCCTGTGCCACTTGACGTATTTGGCCTAAGAGCCTGCTTTCAAATGTCTGTTCATTCCATGACAGTTCTCTGGGGCAAATTCTTTCCTAAGCTTATGTGTCAACTCAGCCAATATTCCCCGTTCAGTGTGGCTTTAGATAAGGAGCACTGTGTAAGCGACTGGAGTCTGAGACACCTAATTTCACTTCCCAATACCACTCGTTCAAGTTCAACCATGCTCAGATTTGGTCAAGTTCAACCATGCTCAAGCATCAGCATCACCTGGGAATTTTTTTTTTTGGCCCCATCCCAGATTAGTGAAACAATCTGAGGGTAAGACCCAGCCATGTGTGTTTTAACAAGTCTTTCAGGCGTTCCCTAAGGTTTGAGAAGCACTGCACTACATACTAGCTAATGGGGCTTTGGGCAAGACATATTCTCTCCTAGGTTCAGACTGTCAGTCTTTAAAATGGGGTAATAAGATCCCTTAAGGTGTTATAAAAATTAAGAAAATGTAAAATACTTAGTACAGTGCTGGCACAAATAAACACATGTTGGCATATCTTCGTGAACATAAAGCTACATACTAATTCTTCAAATCTATATACAACCAAGGTGTGTATAAATGTATCAAATGAACTGATTATTAAACCACATATTTTTAAAATATGTACATCTGTTATTTTATTGATTTTATACCTTATTAGTTTTATATAATTTTATTATATATACAGTTCAAAAAGAAATTAGTGTGAACTCCTTATAAGAATAGCAGTTTCCTGGCTGCACTACTGCTTGGCTATATTTTAGCCAACTTTTGTTATTTATCTCCATATTACTGAATAAGATGCACAAACTTCTATTTCTTAATTTAACAATTTTAGACATTTCTTTCATGAGGATGAGGATGTAGTTCTCTTAAGCTACCAGTTCCTATTGCTTCATCTTCCAAATGAGATGTTCTCAGTATTTAGCTAAATCAATATTCTTTATATTACTATGACTTTGTAAATTAGGCTTTTTTAAAAAAATCAATAATTTATAGTGACAATGTTTCTTGTGTACTTTTTCTCTTTTGGAGGCAATAATTGCTCAATATTCCAACAGCTCAACCTATCCAACAGCTCAGGAAAATTAGAATCAATACTTCCTACACAAATATATCAGAAATTATCAGTCCCATTTTTTTCTAGAGAACTTTCTCCTGGCTGCTGAGATTTCTCTACCACATTCCTTCACTGTGTCAGAGGTACTCTTTCCTGACCCCCACCTTGTCGTCATTCTTGGCTTACTTTCAGCAGCCTCCTGACAAAGAATACAAGGGAGGCAAATGTTTCGAGTTCTTCCATGTTCACAGACATCTTCTTTCACATTTGATTGTCAGTTTGTGACTAGAATCGAATCCCAGGTTAGAAATCATTTTTTTCATCTGAATTAGAAGGTATCATTCTAGTAGTTCCTACCTTCCAGGGTTCAGTGTCACATTTTCTCCCAGTTTACTGTATTTGCCCTCTTTTTCTTCAGTAAGTTCTCATCTTCAGTGTTTTAATATTTAATAATATCCCTTCATAGGAGTCTTTTTATTGATTGTAGCAGGTACTCTGTGGGCCTTTCACTGTTGGGAAGTTCTTCTTTGATAATTTTCTCTCCAATTTTTTCTGTTCTCTTCACAGACTTGTAGATATTGGATGTCCTGGCTAATATCTTAACTGTCTCACTGTTTTTATTCTATTGTGCATTTCCTTTTTTTGATTTCAGTTTATTTTTAATTTCAGGATTTTTTAAAATCACTATTGGCTTATAAATCTCTTATCTGATATTTTTTACACATTTTTTAAAATGGTCTCTGCATTGCCTGTTACCTCCAATTTTCTTCTGTGTTTTTGTTTTGGTTGGTCTTCCTGTTAGAAGCTTTCCTCAAATATCTCATGGTCCTTTGATATCTGTGTACACTGTAGAATGAGGCACAAAAATCTAATCTGATGCTCTGGGTTTTGGCCAATATTTGAGACTAGATTTTACTTGTAAGATAATCAGGATATCAACTGGATTTTTCTTTGGAGAAACTCCAAGTGTCAATATTCTATTTCCTATAGTGTTTAGTTTCTTATTTGAAAAATCTCCCAATTTTCTACTCAGGGGTATGAATTCCAAAAATAGATGAAGGGAGCTAGAAAAGCTGTCCTTCAGTACATAAACTTAATCTCCAACACCCTCAAGAGAAATCAAGAAAATCACTCATTGAACAGAAAGTGACTAATATCTTTCTGTAGTGACCCAATTACACAAGCTCCTCTAAGACCTGGATAATATTGTTTCTCTTATGCATCTGATAGCACCTGTTATGGACTGAATTGTGTTCCCCCAAAACTCATATGTTGAAGTCCTAACCCTCAGCACTTCAGAATGTGACATTAATTAGCAATAGGGCCTTTAAAGAGGTAATTAAGGTAAGATGAGGCCTTTAGGGTGGGCCCTAATCGGCGATTAGGGATAGGAGAGACATAGAAGAGGCACCAGGGATTCTTGTGCACAGAATGAAGGGCCGTGTGAGGACACAGCAAGAAAACAGCCATCTGCAAACCAAGGAGAGGAGCCTCAGAGAAACCAATCATGCCAACACCTTGATTTTGGGCTTTCAGCCCCTAAAACTGAAAATAAATCTCTTGTTTAAGCCACTCAGGCTGCAGCATTTTGTTATGGCAGCCCTAGCAAACTGATAATAGTACCCACCCATGCACAGAAGTTACTAATCAGTATTCATTACTGAATAACCGATTTGACTAATTGGCTCATTGGTGCCCTGCCCATATGCACTCACCTACTACTCAGGGATCGTCTACAAACAGCTCCCATACATGCTGAGAGTTTCCCTCACCCCTGGAGGGCAAGGGAGAGGCGCAGGCCACAGTTCATGCTCCCGGGGCCACATTCAACAAAGGGCCAGAGTGGTAGGCCAGCTTCCTCCCCTCTTAATGGAACGTTTCCAGCCTGTGTCTCTCAGATGGTCCCCAGCCAAGCTGAGCAGCCTTTGACTACTGTCATCCCACAGCCAAGTCTTAAAACAGAAGGATTGCATAGGGGGAAGGAAAAAAAAAAAAAAAATCAAAGAAAAATGCCACAATAGTTATGTATTCCAAATTATATCATCCTTTATCCCCACTACACTAATAATTCAACCTGCTGCTGCTCCAGGCTTTTTCTCTTACAGCATCAGTGGTGTCAACTGTAAAAAGGGCTGCTCTCAAATCACACTTAGGTCACATGGAAGGTTTGCATAAGGGCTTGAAAAAGAATTATAGGTTTTATTATACAGTAAAATATTAAAGTTCCTACTATCTTACGTTATGAGATTTAGAAATTTAAATTTTATCAGCATAAGACATTTTGTTATACCAGTGACTCATGTCTGTTGAGGAGTTTATGGAATGCCATTCCTCTGTAATAATTCAGAGCATGAAATCCCAGAGTGCTATTTAACTGTGTTTACCCCTAAAATTAGCATGGATTTTTGTATAATCACATACTACAGAAAAGACACTAATAGGAAGTTTTTGGCAACAAAATGACAAGGTTCAACAAAAGTGTACAATGTGAGGATTTTAATTCCATTTGCCCTAATTCTATGATGGGCTTCAATCTAGAATTTCTCACCCCTGGTAATTCACTCTTCACACCTGGGTCTTAGTTTCAGTTCCTCCCAAAGCAGATTGGATGTACTGAGCTATTTAGGAAGCTAGAAGTATCCCAGCACAAGGATGAAGGGAAGAATCCAAACTTAACTGGGTTTAAATCCTCCAGAGGTGGAATATTTCAAAATGAAAACAAATTTAATTTAAAGAGATAGTTTTAAACCAGAAGAGACCAAGGTGTCTCTAACCAAATAGATGAAGTTACATTACACAAGTATGTTCACTAGTAGAAAAATTGTAGACCGAAGATTTGGGGTTTTTTTTTTTTTTTTTTTTTTTAAATCACCAATTGTGGTTTGAGACGAGCAAAAGTCTAAAGCCGTATAAGGCAGAAACAGAATTTGAGCTCTCCAAGGGCAGGGGCGCTTGCCTTCTGTTCAATGCTGTCAATGCCATGCCTAGAACATTGCCTGGGACATAGGCATCAACGGCAGATATTGACAGGAGGAAGGGAGGGAGAATTAGGCGAGATGGGAAGGACTCAGAGTTCCCAAGAGCCTCATTTCATTAGAAAGTTGTGAAAACAATCTTCCTGAAACTCTCAGACATGACAAGAGCAAATTGACAATATAGCCAACAGGAGAAGCAATCATCAAAAAGGTCTTGGGTATGCGAGTGTGTGTATACTATTTCTGAACAGGGAAGAAACACTTTTCTTCATTCTGAAACGCGGAAAATAATGTGAAAATACCAGATCAAGTATTATTGGATAAAGCTTATCTTTATGAATGCTTGGAAACTAAGTCTTCAGTCCACTAGGGCCCCACTCACTAAATGAGAACATTAACAGGTTTTCATTAGCATGCCAATTTGCAGTAGTATAAGTGAACATGTATAGAAACAAGATAGAAACCATATATTTGGTTAAAGCACATAATTAATAAATTCTGGACTCTGAACGTGCAAAATGACCCAAGTCTTAGAACCCTAGGGACCCCTGGAGTCTGAATGCCCAGGTTTGAAACCCAACTCCACAACTTACCAGCTGAATGACCTGGTACAGGTTTCTTAACATCTCTGCAGCTCTGTTTTCTCACCTGTAAAATGGAAATTATATTAGTCCCTCATCACTAGGTTATAGTTAGGATAACAGATTATCCACGTAAAGCATGTAGTAGATGTTTGGCACGTGGAAATGAGAGGTGAGTCTCATTCAATGCAGGGACTTTCCCTAGTTAGCAGGCTCAGTTACAACAGCTGATAATAATTTAGCATTTACATTGGGCTAGTCACCCTGCAAAGTGTTCTGCGTGTATTAACCAATTTTAAAATGTACTACATCTCAAAATGGCCTAAAAGGCCATTATTTTCTTTGATACCCCATGTGGAACAAAAGACTCAAGCAATATTAAAATTTAATATGAATTGCCATTTTCAGTTTTTTCTCAGCCCTATCTTTAAAATATTTAACCATGGTTAAATTTAATTTTCCTAGTCTTGGACCATCATTCCAGCTAACTCTAGTCTGTTTTCCAAAATATTAAATATGACTTGCAACTTTAGTTGAATAATACTGAAAGCAAAAGAGAAACCCAATGGTTCACCACCAAGACCTCCTCCCAGTTAATCTATGTCAGTTGTTTTAATATTGCCTGATAGCCTTTAATTTACCCAGCTGAGCCATCGTCCAGTCTAATTTCTAAACTCAAAGATTTTATCCGTAAAATGGGTGAAGTCTTACAGTGTTGTATGTGAGAGTCCAGTGAAAATACATTTAAACTACTTAGACTACATTACACTGTGCTAGTTTTCTTCCCCCCCCTCCCCTGCCCTTCCCCTAGTCAATTGACAGTGATGTTTGTTTGGCGTGCTCGCTGGGTCTCCTAAAGAAATTGTACTTCACCATGGAATTTTTCTTCCCGTCACTAGGCTGTGGCCTAAACTAGCTGAAACCCATAGGCCAAAAAAGGAAAAAAAAATGCAAACGGATTATAATACATCAATTTAGGTCATGATACCACATTAGAAATGTAAAAATGTGACTGGTGTTTAGTTCTGTAATTCAGAAGGCTGGGTGTTACTTGTGCTGAGACAATTCCCAGCATGTCTGGCCACTGAGATTAAGAGTGAAATGTATGGTGGAAGACCTGAGGCCTAGCTCGCATCTGGGAGACCCACTCATGGAAACATTCCTCCCCTGAGCAGGTGAAACAGGCTGCTCCAAACTCCACTCTCCCCACGGCTGTGTGGTCAGTACTCACCTTCCCTGCAGGAATGAAGAGAGCCGCAGAAGAGCCCTCACTTTCCTCCCGGCACCGCATCCTTGGAGAACCGGAGGAGCATTCAACCTCACCTCTGCTTGCCCCTCGCCTTATCAAGCCCACTGCTCTCGCGAGACTCAAACCCAGCTACACATTGGAAACACCTGGGGAGCTGGAGGCGCTAAGTGAGCCCGCGGTCCACGCCCCCGCACGGCTGATTAATTGGCTTCAGATGTGGGCTGGGTAGAGCGATGTTTAAGAGGCAATACGATGCACGGCGGACACTGAGAATCGCTGCTTCCGAGGGCAAAGAACCTGCACCTGATTCCACTTCTGGACTTGCCCAGGTAAGGGGGTGGTGAACCCCTTCCAGGGCCTGAGAGCGGGGTCTTGTTTAACACTTGGAAATGAATTATTGGAAAAGACACACATACTGACAAAGCAAAAGACCTTATTGCAAAGGGGTGCTTGAGGGGAAAGCCTCAGGGTAAGAGAACCCAAGAGGAATGCTCTGCCTCCAAGGCTTGCAGTCTCGGGGTTTATGGAGGTGGGGTTAGTTTCCGGGGTTGTCTCTGGCCAATAATCTTGCTCGGGCGCATATTTAGTTCCACTCACAGGCCTTGCTGGGGGCCCGTGCATCTCTCAGTCAAGATGGATTCCAGCGCGAGGGTTTCTGGGAGGTAGGCCAGGCATCATACAGGCTGGCGTCTCCTCCCTCTTTGCGCCTCCACCACCCCCACCCCCACCCCCCACCCCCCCCCGCCGAATTTTTTCTGGTTGGTTTTGGAGGCAGCTTGTTAGTTCCATGTTCCTTTATCAGGACCTTCTCTTGTGAGACAACTTATGCAAGTGGTTATTTTCATGCCTGGCCAGGGCGGGCAATTTCAGTCAAAGATTCCCTGACAAAAACTACACAGCAGATTCTCATTCAGACTAGTGAACCCTTCTGCGCGTCTTCCTTTTTCTTTCACTCATCCTGCAGATTCTACTCACCTGCCTGGTCTCAGCGGTTCCTTATGAGCCCTAATGGGGGCGAGGGTTCAGTTGGGAGTTCTTCCTGCTTCTCCCGCCCTTACTAACCTCTCACCCAGATTCAGGTTCAACTCTGACAACATAATGCTAATACAAGGGTTAATTTCATAAATTCAGTTAAACAATTCGATTTCACGGAAAGAAATCAAATCATTCCAGCCCGTTGTGTCCTGTATGTGGGCAAAAATAGAACAATTTTCTACATGACTTAGTTTTTTTCAACTATTTCAACATCGACACCTCAAGTTCTTTTTACCTAAACATAACAACTGAAAATGTCTCCCAGAGAATATTTCCCCAGGTGCCAGTTTGGACAGCCCAGGCCACACATTTAAAATATTGTGAATCAGTGGATTAAATATGAGTAATAGACATTCTATTTTTTTATTCACATTCTCAAAGACACTATATATGTATATTTCTCAAGCAATATCTGGGAAATAAAATGGAACAGTACATTTATTTTTTTTCCGAAAGAGCAGTGATTTGGTAAACAGCATTAGCTTGAAAGCAACTAGTTCTTTTTAATGCCTATCATGCTTTCCTTGTATTCAGTTTAAATGTCACACATCAGCATCTATAGGTAGGCTGTTGTCAGTGACCTTTATATTATGTTGAAAAAGCACCAGGAATTTCCTTTTTTTTTCTCCCCTGTATTTTCAAAGAATTGGGGGGCGGGGGGAATTTCAGCCCACTCTTTCACTGCCAGAAACATTTGCAATCAGAGTCCAATGTTTCCGGTTATATGACATCACAAGTGAAGTTAATAAATATTGATGACAAACTCAACAGAACTCTGTGGATCCCTTGAGCTAACATCCAAATGCATGGGGGTGAAGGGTGGAAATCTTAATAGGTTTTGTACTGCCTCTGCCTCTGCAGAAAATGATAACCTTAACCTAGGGTCCCGTGGATTCATAAATAATACAAAAGAAGCATTTATGTCTAAACATAAACTTGTGTCCTAAAGTGTTTTTTTATATTTACAATATTACCTTTATTGAAATAATATACAATAATGGATTAATTCCAGACTATAAATTAGAAGTAATTTGTCACCTAATATGGAATAAATATTACAGAACTACAAATAACTGAAAAAACCTAATAACTTCCCCATTTCAGTGGACATTTGTCATGCTTTTTGCCGTCCAATTTCTTTTTAACATCCCTCTTTCTATTGAGAACATTCTCATGAGAATGTTCGAGTCTCATTTCTGGTTTTCTACAACTCGAATCAAATATCCCTCACATTTTAGCCTGTTTTTCAGATATATGATCAGAGTCATGTTTTATAGTATGGAACACAGATTATTCATTATACCATTCACCTCATATATAATATTTTGAAAATTTTATATTTTTATTATAGCTGACAGGTTTTGGCATTAAGTTTATGTTCCATCCTCCTTTTACGTTTTTTTCTGCAAAAGTTTGCATAGAACTTTTCCTTGAATGTTTGGTAGAATTAACCAGTGTAACTATCTGGGCCTGAAGTTTTATTTTGGAGAGTTTTCCTTTTGGTCTCTTCTGGTGAATTTACTATATGCCCTTGAAATGAATGGGTGTTCTGCATTTCTCTCAATTACTAAAAGAGTGGTGTAGCAGTCTTCTGTTATGGTTGTGCAATTGTCTATTTCTCCTTTTAATTCTTTTATTTTGATTCTTCATGTAATTCTTCATGTAATTTTGGTAGGCGTACACATAATTTATGTTATTTCCTCATGAATTATACCTTTTATGATTACTAAATGTTGCTCTTTATTTCTAGTATCACCCTTTGTATTGAAGTCAATTTCATTCTAAAGTGTTTTTTTAAAAAAAGTGTGTGTATATACACATATATTTATATGATGAATTTACCCTTCATTGTAAACTAACAACAAAAGATGGTAGCTAATTAAATGCTTACGTTTCAAACTGGTTGCTTATGTTTTGGATTACTTACTTCGTAGTGTTAGCATTTAAATGGTCGGCTTTGAAGTTAAACAGCCATTAAGATGCATCAGGGGAGTTCGCAGTTTTTTTGTAGCGATTGTTTTCATCTGGCTGGCTACGGGCTCAAAATGGCAGAGATGGGGTTTACATAGCAAAGGCTATTTTTGTTAGTGGGAGGGATGAAACCTTTTCTTCCAAATAAATAAGAGGGATGGTCTTGAGAGACTAGCATGTGGGAAAAGCTAAATCTTCTGTCCACCTTCCCCACCAGCCTTGAGATTTCCATTGTTATTCCCTCTTTCCCTTGAAGATTTCAATGCAAATATTTTAGTTCCCAAGGGTTTACCTTGTATATTGCTCACAGCATCTTGACCCCCTCTCAAAGGATTCCTTGGATACTGAGCCAACTGTCTATAAAATTCATTATTCTGGACTTTCTGGGGTTAATACCCAAATCCTCTCCCATGGCAGTACAAGTCAGAAGAGGAATGGAGGGGAAAAATTACATGAACATTCCTAAAGGCATTGTCTATTGAAAAGAGGGCAATAATTAAGCGATAATGTGAAAGGAGAGAGGACATTCTCACAGGATAATGGTCTCCCGCTGCTGCAAGAATGCGGGGCAAAGCCAGCCACGTTTATGGAAAATAAATACCATAGTGAGGGAGGTTAAGACATTTACTTTCGAATCAGAGAAGCCAGTCCCTTGGCAGAGTGCTGTGATTCCAAATTATCAAAACTGAATCATTTTATCCAATAGCTATTTGTGCAGAAGAAGGGTGCTTACTTATGTCATTAGTAGCCTGCAGAGTTAGAGGCCTTCTCATTCGGCGGGGGGGGGGGGGGGGGGGGGGGGGGGCGGGGGGAATAGCTAGCTAGCTAGATAAAATACTGGTTCTGTCTTCAGCTGGTTAAGAGAGGTACAAATACAGCAAAAATTTTAACAAGGTCTTCATTAGGCTGTTCTCCGAGTGATTCCAACTACTTAAGATTAGTCTGCATCCTATAGAAACTTTCTAAGAGCAACACCCTTTCCTTTGCTGAATAAGAATACAATTGCTCCAGAGCAGGAAGCTGAAGGATGAAGGATCTGGTAGGGTTAGGGAGGAGCGATCTTTGTAGTGGAAATATTTTAGGGCAAGTGGGCCCTTTCAATACCCTCAGATCACACTCATAAGACTAATTCCAGCACTACAGTTTCCGGAATGAATTCCAAAGGAATTGCAAGGTTGTTTCAAATGACTATAAATGAAACCCAGATTATGACATGGTTGATTAAGTGTTTTCGGCCATCAGTGGAATGGCACATCAATTTACTGCTTAAAAATCAAACATTCACACAGGCAAAATGTTTCAAATAAATGATGCACAAGTTTTATTCAGTCATGTCAGAGAATCATAGTCAACATCACTAGTTCTGCACTCGTGTGACATTACATAATAGCATTCACCATAAACAAAGTTGAAAAGTTACATAAAGACAACAAATATTTGGTATCATCAGATGTCACTGGCCACATAAATATGAACAAGGTACCCTCAAGATATTTGTAGCATATGGAATAGAGAAGGAAAACTACAACTACTTTTTATCAAAAATAAAGGAAGTGTAGTAATCCAACAGACAGAAATACAATGAGGACCCAGGATGGATCAATAAATTCTAGATAATAAAATCATGCACAGCTTCATAGAGAGGTATATGGCTGCCAGAAGCATGATGATATCAGGACCATAACACTGTTTAAAACCCCCAATGGCTTCCCATATCATTCAAGGTAAAAAGCCAAAGTCTATCCTGTAACCGACAAGGTCCTAGTTAACTTCTCTGAGAGTATCTCCTACCCCTCTTTTCTCATTCATTCCACATACACTGGCCTCTTTACTGCTCTTAGAAAGTGACAGGCACAGTGCTGCCTCGGGGCCTTCACATATGCAGTTCCCTCTGCCTGAAATGTGCTTGCCCCAGGTATCCACATCCTCAACACTCCCTACATCACTCTTTCAGGTTTTTTGTTTTGTTTTGTTGGCAATTGAACTATTTTTTTATTTTTTTATTTTTTATACAATCTTGAAATGTTACTTTCCATTTACAGTTATTACAAAATATTGGATATATTCCCTGTGTTGTACAGTACGTCCTTGGTAGGCGATGGAGAGGGTGAGGTACTCTTTCA
This sequence comes from Eubalaena glacialis, assembly GCF_028564815.1. NCBI lineage: Eukaryota > Metazoa > Chordata > Mammalia > Artiodactyla > Balaenidae > Eubalaena > Eubalaena glacialis. The sequence goes on along the minus strand of NC_083730.1, from coordinate 49,652,315 downwards.
GGTCTTAAATGTTCCCCTTTTCAGCAAGCCCTTGCTAGGCCACCATTCTTTTTTTTTTTTAATGTTTGTTTTTGTTGTTGTTTTGCTTGTTTGGGGTTTTTTTCTTGTTTTTTTTTTGTTTGTTTGTTTGTTTTTTTGTGGCCACACCATGCGGCATGCAGGATCTTAGTTCCCCAACCAGAGATCAAACCCGCGCCCCCTGCAGTGGAAGCATGGAGTCCTAAACACTGGACCAGCAGGGACGTCCCATCAGCCAACATTCTTGAAACTAGAATTTCACACAATTCCCCCAACATTTCTTGTTCCCCTTTCCTGCCCTTTTCTTTTCCTCACCATTTACCATATTCTAAATGACTATACATTTTGCTTATTTTCTGCTCCCCCAGTTAGAATGTAAGCCCTATAAGGGCAGAAACTTCTTTATGCTTTGTTCAGTTCAAAGAATGCCTGGTCCATAGTAGGTAGTCTTAATTGAATTCTTCAATAAACAGCTTCATTGTTCTCATGTTTCTTAAGAGGATTTTATCATGGGTGCCCTGATTCTCTAACTGGCCATATAATGCTGTTCTATAAAATTCTCCTTGGAACATTACAGAATGTCTTTAAACAAAATGGTGTCTTCATACTATTCCATCAGACTAAAATAGAAACTGTCTTATAATAGAAACCAATCATTGAATTTTTCCATCTGAAAAATAAAGGTGTTCAACTAATGATAATCATAATTTGACTAACAATATCAACATTTAATCAGTGCATACTATGTGCAAGGCAGATTGGTCAATCAACACTTAAACGGATATTTGTGGAGTTTCTAATACAGTAAGTCCCCTATATACGAATTATGTTGCAGACTTTCAAAGATGTGAACATGCGTTTGCATGTCCAATCACATAAGTTAGTTCACTGTTAGTTTCTGAGGCCAGGACCCGAATGTAGAACAGTACACGAAGGTTACAGCAGCTGCTCAGAATGCAGTCCAGTGCTACCATGTCATCTATGAGGAGAAAAACAGAGCTACTACCCAGACATCACTGGATCGTTTTTTCAAGAGGGTAGATAGAATTGAATCCAGCAAGGAACCAGAACCTGTGCCATCAACATCAGGCATGAGTAAAATTGCAGCTTGCCCTCCGTCTCCTATTGCTGACAATCCTTCAGCTCTACCATCTCCCACCTCCTCTCCCTCCTCCAGCCAGTAACTCTTCTTGCCTGTTCACTTGATGCCAGCCCCTGTATGCCAGCTATTGTACTGTACTACTGTACTTTTCAAGGTACTGTACTGTAAGATTAAAAATGTTTTCTTTATTTTTAGTGTTTGTTTTTTATGTATTATTTGTGTGAAAAGTATTACAAACCTATTACAGTACAGTACTATATAGCTGAGTGTGTTAGTTGGGTAAGTAGGCTAACTTTGTTGGACTTACAAATAAATTGGACTTATGAACACTCTCTTGGAACAGAACTCGTTCGTATGTAGGAGTCTTACTGTATACGCTAGCGCCTGCAAGTATACAGTGAGTAAGAAGTACACATGACTTTATTTGGCTCTTAAATCCCTCCATAATCTCATCCACTTGCTTATTCAGTCACCAAATATTTATTGACCACCTACCAAGTGTCAGGCATGGTGAAGCGCACCCTCCCTTTTCTACAATATTTTCTTCTACTCTTGGAAGTCAGTAAGATTAGCCTTCTCATTTCCTTTTAAGTATCCAGGATGTATTCATTCCCTCAGCTATTCACTCTGTTCTCCCTGGTAATTCCTCTTTACTTGTTCAGACATTACCCCTCCTGGGAGGTGTCCCAGCTTCGTACAGTCTGGTCTCCTTTCTTTAGCTGCCTTCATCCAGATTTTACTTTAGCCCTCAACACCTCACCCCACGTGTCACCTTGCTGCTCTTCTCTGAACTTGACTTCACATCAGAATCACCTGGGAAGATGTTTTTTAAATAATAACTAAATTAGAATTCCAGGCAGTGACCCAAGGATCACTGATTTAGACCCAAAGTTGAAAACAAATTCAAGTAACAAATAATCGGCCTATATTTAATAAGGATGTTGGTAGTATTTGCTCTACCTTACAATGTCATCAGGTATAACAAGAGGGAATCATTCAACAAAGTGGCAATTTTTGTCTTGAATGTTCCTTGCCCACCAATTTAGACAAAATCCTGGAAATACTATCTAAAACCATATTAAATGTCTGTTACAGGCCTTCTTCATTCCCTATTTGTAACTATAAAATAGTGAATTCTGTACTACATGAGTACCTGTGGTCACCTATTTCACTCACAGTTGCATTTTGGGGGGGACTATATATATATATATATTTAAACAGAGCGGCTACAGTTCTTTTTTTTTAATTTATTTATTTTATTTACATTTATTTTTGGCTGCGTTGGGTCTTCGTTGCTGCACGCGGGCTTTCTCTAGTTGCGGCGAGCAGGGGCTGCTCTTCGTTGTGGTGCGCGGGCTTCTCATTGAGGCGGCTTCTCTTGTTGCCGAGCATGGGCTTTAGGCACATGGGCTTCAGTAGTTGTGGCACGCAGGCTCAGTAGTTGTGGCTCGCGGGCTCTAGAGCGCAGGCTCAGCAGCTGTGGTGCACGGGCTTAGTTGCTCTGCAGCATGTGGGATCCTCCCGGACCAGGGCTCGAACCCGTGTCCCCTGCATTGGCAGGCGGATTCTTAACCACTGCGCCACCAGGGAAGACCATAAATATTTTTTAAATTAAGTAAAAGACATGTAATAAATAGGGGCTTCGAGCTGTAAGTTGCCACCTCTCCTCCAGTGTGACAGGCTTTTAGTGAAAATAATAAGAGCACAGGGAACTTAGGACACTGAAGTCTTAACTTTTATAGCTCTCATAAGAGTTTCTGGGTAAATAGATTTCTTTTCTGTTGAAAATGTTTTTAGAACAATTGAAAGATAGAGGTCATTTTTAAAGCAATCATCACTTTTTTCAATAAATATTTGTCTTTGAACAGAGGGAATTCTAATTTCCCTGGAGTTCAACTATAATCTCATGACCATCATGTGATGGACTGATCGGGAAAGAGACGGAGGAAAACCAGGAAGGTGGGAGGCTTAAGGGCTGAAACTGCCTCCTGATTGTCATGTAGGAAATATGGGTTCTAATCAAAATCCTGGGTTCTAACCACACCCCCCCTCATATAGTCGTATTGTGAAGATTTACAGAATATATGAGAATGTACCTAACCCTTAAAAGTTACTCGAAAGGGGTTTATTCTCTCATTTTCTCTGCATCCTATCTCCACTCTACCCACAGTCTTCTCTCTTGCAGTTTCCATTTATGAACCGTACTTGTTACCTAGGAAATGTAGACATCTGAGATACCCTTTGTATTTAAAATATGATAGACATTCAGAAACATTATAAAATGATACATTAGTAAAACCAATTTTGATAAAAAAGAAAGCCTTTGCTGATTTACTCTGCAGTAACATGAAATAAAATATATTTTCACTTCCTCATCCATCTTCTGCACAGAGGGAAGTGTAATCAAAGTGTTCTAATATATAATTTTTGTGCCACGGTTCCTTCACACTGCACGGGCAGATCATGAATCCACAGAACTTCTCTGAACGTTGATATTCACTCTAGCATCTCCACATCACAAAAACTATGGAAAATGAGATCTAAACTGACATTGCCAGGTGGTTATCTATCTCAGGGTGTCTTCCACGCATTGATTCTTTCAGCAACAGAAAAATCACAAAACATTCATCTTAAAATGTCCAGCGCATGTGCAGTTTATTCCTGATGTGTTGGTCTATGACGTCTGACATTAAAATGGTAATTTCTCATATTCAGATAGAATACATGAAAATCATACTGTGTTACAGTACATACAAGGATGCCTAGCTGTCCTGCTCACATCTCTTACTGGAAATGAAAGGATTATGTCGCCTCTTCTTAGAATGGTCTCTGAATCCACACAGCCTTTTGGCTTTTTCAGTGAGGTTTTAAATTCTTAAACCAGAGTCCAGTCACTCCCAAATACCTACATCAACATCTCAGCACACTGCCTGAAATTTCTGACACCCACATCATTTTTTAGGGGCCTTTAAAAATCCTGATCATTTTAACTTGCTTTAGGCATTGGTAACTTCTTGGGAGCTATGATCGATCAGTCGATAGGATTGTTTTGTCTGATGAAGCCCGTATCAGTTACTTCCACAGAGAAAGCATGGTTCTGAAGGAACGGAGTCCACAGGTCATGTAATTATATTTCAGAGGGAGAAGAGGGAAGAGAGAAGTTAGGTCATCTCTGAACGGCCCTTTCAGGATGGGGAGGACACAGCAGGACAGCCTGATGGACAGAGCAGAAGACAAGCAGCTCCACAGAGTTGAAAGAGAGACTAGACTTCGCCTACTTCAAATTGTGCCCAGGCCTGAATACCTCTGCTCACCCTACAGATATCTGATGAGCACTAACTCTCTGCTGGGAACTTCTACTATTTCTGCATTTTGTTTAAACTACCTCAGCTTCCATGAAGGCAAATGTTGACCTAAACAAACACTGATACATTCTACTTTCATTCTGGAAAAACCATCATGTAGATAGCAACTGCTCGTTCAAAGATTTGGAGATTTTTTTTTTATTGTTTTAAACAATATTCTGCCTGCAACAAAGCAGTAAGATGGCCACTCGTTCTATGAAATTAATTTCTGCATAAAGAGACCTAGACTTTTTGCCTGTTACCTTTACTGCGGTCCCTCCTGGTACCAACTGCTGACTCAGGCCCACAATCCTGGAGTCTGTGCTCAGTCTTTCATAGACCACATCCAAGTCCGTGTCAAGTTCAAATGCCCTTTTCCTCAGTTTGGTTTTTTTTTTTTTTCTTTATTTTCATTCATGCACTCAATAAATATTTAAGGAGTGTTTACCATGTGCCTAGCACTGTTGCAGAACACTGGGATATGGCAGTGAGCAAAACACGAAAGTTCTGGCTTACACTCCAGTTGGGGCCAAAAGACAAACAAATACGTACAATCTGGTAATTGACAGTGAAGAGGATAGGTGTGCAGGGTGGGGGTACGGGGACAAAAGGGATGAGAAATGGAAGAATGAGGGATGACGTAGGGTCCTCAGCTTCCACGGTGACTGCTGTCAACAGGAATGGGAGACATGTCAGAGTAATCATGCTCTCAAGGCAAATGCTGGTGTAGGTCTAGAGGGGAGGGACGTAATCCAAGCAGTATAGTTCACTGTTTCGGAACCTCTTCTTTATTCTTGCGAATGATGACACAGAGACAATGGAGTGGCCCGGAAAGTGGTCTTCTTACCTAGAGCCAGGGAACTTGAGGGCTGCCTCCTGCCTCCTTTGTTCGTTGACAGATTCTTTGCCAAATTCCCCAGTGGGTTCGTATCCAGATCATGTCCTCCATATACCCTGGAATAGAAAATTTTTTCTTTAAAATCCCTGCAGAAATTACTAAAAATATACATGCAAGTAAGAAAGCACAAACATTTTTTTAAAATTTTAACATTTGATGGCTTGTGTCCTCCCGAGGAAATTTTTTTTTCACATCTTTACTGTAGTATAACTGCTTTACAATGTTGTGTTAGCTGCTGCTGTACAGCAAAGTGCACCAGCTATATGTATACATATATCCCCATATCCGCTCCCTCATGAGCCTCCCTCCCACCCTCCCTATCCCACCCCTCTAGGTCATCACAAAGCACCGAGCTGATCTCCCTGCGCTATGCAGCAGCTCCCCACTAGCCATCCATTTTACATTTGGTAGTGTATATATGTCAATGCTACTGTCTCACTTCGTCCCGGCCTCCCAAGGAAATTAAATACTATCCATAACTAACTTTACTCTTTTTTTTCTTTCATTTCCAAGTGGGAAAGAAAAAAGAAATCAATTATTCCTATTTCTGGCATACTGTGATTAAACTGTGTGTTTCTAACTATAAGCTACCTACTCAAATTGAGAAATTAAAAATGTGTTAAGTTCTCAAAACAAAACCAACACCACAAAATTGTACCTAAGTCCCAGAGAACAGCAGCAGGAAAGGAGATGACTGGGTACATCAACAAAGGATGTGTTCTTCATAATGGGATTACTGGGTGCCACACACATCAGCCGGGAGTTTTCTACACGGATGCTTCTGTGGACCCTGGGGAGGGAGTATTTGGAGAGAGCTTGGCCTTGGACATTGACTAACTGATTTTCTGGCTATACATAAGAAATCTGTTCTGAGCAGAGTAAGGAAAGTGGCTGAGCACAGAGGACAAAGCTAGTGAGTGTACATGGAGCGTTTTTTTCTGGGTGATTACAGTAGGTTGTACCTGGAGAGTTGTGCCATGTATCTTTGTATAGGTTGCAAGTTGCACGTGGGGGCTGAAAGGAAGCCCTCATTTTTCTAGTCACCAAGCCATTTACTCCAGTGAGGGGTCACACCCACCATCCACCAGGGGAGGTAATTCTGTCTAGACATTATATAGGCTATTGGAAGCGCTCTGTGTGTGTGTGTGTGTGTGTGTATCTTACAACACTTCCTATCTCCCCTATTCAAACTCTTCCTTTCTCTTGGATGTTTCCACCTAGCCAGAAAGCACTCTGTAAAGTATGCATGCGTTTAAAACTTAACACTTTGCTTATTCGTTCCTCAAGCCAGTTTGTCTTTAATTCTTCTTCATTTACTATCTCCAACACCTGCCCCCAATTTCCACCCTACAATCTGTATTCAGCCGCTCTGCTAAAACCTCGGCTTTAATCGACACCGCTCTTTCCCTTGTTACCAAATCCAAGCCCCTCTGCAAGGGTCCTTTCTTTCTGCAACATCCCACTGCTGATCAGCATCTCTTTGCCTAAATCTTTCCTCCCTGGCACTGTTCATCCTGTTTGTTTCGTTCCCTAGAATCACTTCTTCCCTGACCTCACGTCTGGTCTAGCTCCCTGCCTCTGGCCCCTGGAGTTCTCTATTTAGCCTTCTTCTCCACTCTCTATCTTCTAGGAAAATGTATTTACTCCCATCATTTCAATTATCAGACTTCCAAATAGCTATCAAGAGTTCTGACTTCTCTCTTGAGTTCTAATCCCAAATATTGACTTGTATGCTGGACCAATTGGCAAAACCAAACTGATGCAGCTTGCAGCTGAGCCTGGCAAAGGCACTTTTCTCCAACTGGGATAGGAGCCGGAGCAGCCACAACCTCACCCCGTTTTGAAGATTCTCCAGAAAAGGAAGTTGTGAAGGAGGGAGGCAGGAAAGAAAAGATGGGGGAAGAAAGGGAGAGAGAATGATGCTCATATGGCCATCGGCTCCCACTCAGCCCTCGAAGCTTGGTTTCCTACTAAGAGCTCAAAGTTAATCTGGGAGACGTGAACTTGTCATTCTCCCTCCCATCCTTAAATTTTTCTCTCTGGGCACCATGTTTATGTTTATATCAGATCATCTTTTGATTCACCTGGGTTCCAAATTCAACACAACTAGTCCCTTTCCAGTTTTACCTAACCTATATTTTTTCCATTATATCTTCTCTCCATCCTTATAGTCTTCACCTTGGTTTCAATTCCAGCTGTATCCGGCCTGGACTATTAACAGTAGTGCTACCTAACCATTACTCCCTACCCCAACGAATCCACCCTTGTATGCCATTCTCAGAGGTCTAATCTTACTCCAAACAGTCCCTGTTTATATGGATATATTTTAATAAAATACACAAGTTCTGAAAAGTCTCAAGACATATAATTAAAACTACAATGGTTGAAAATAATATAATGAAGTTCAAAAATTTGGCAGGCGATTTCATAAAGTAAGGTCAAGCTCTGTTTCCGGGTGCTGGCACCAAAGGGGAAGTATTATAAATATTCTTCTTTCTATTGAATAGCATACTTCTCTTGGCTGTAAACAAGGCTGTTTAAATATTATACATAATTTATGCTAAAAAGTGTGGTTGTAAATCTTGTGGTGATCCAGAATAGAAAGACTGGAAAAAAGCCCACCAGTGGATAGAAGATTTTGTTTGTTAGGGAAGGGAAAAGTGTACCAACTAAAGAAAGTCTCAGTAAACCAGGAAAGCGTGTTATTCTGCAGAGTAAACTAGGCAAAGCTTGATGTGAGAAAAGAGAGTACAGGGAGGGGGTGTGTGTGTGTGTCCTCAGCTAAACAGAAGAGCTCTGTTTCCTCAAAATGACCAACTTTGAGTGGGAAGAAACCAAACTCAGAGTACTAAGCAGGAATTCCAGAACATAAGAAATCAATGTTAAGACTATTCTTCCTAATTAACGATGCTGGACTCTGTAAACACACTTTTCACCATTGAACTTGACCAATGTATGGAATCTAATGACTAACTATTGAAGAGTGTCCTTAAAAAGGGGAAGGGCATGGAGGTCAGTCCTGCAAACTCCTGAGACTTCCTTCACATTCTCTGAGAATGATGCCGGTCACGACAGCGCCATTTACATGGAATATAATGTGAATGGTCCCCTTGGAGTTGTGTAAAATGACTTATTAATAGGGAGTCACTTTCATGGGCCACTTCCCCATTCTCTACCCCCCAAAAGAACCAGGGAATACCCCCAAATAAACATTTGTAAAAACAGAAGCTCCCTGCTAGTGAGAGAGAGGCAGGATAGGAATCTGCAATTTTGCTTGTATTTTCCCATAAGAAGTTTTAACCATATTGGTGATCTAATATTTTATGTCCTTCTCCCAACATCCCACCTCCTTAGCCTACTGGTTCACAGTCCATCCTCCACCTCCCACCCTCCACCCAACCTACCACACTACACCATCAATCATCTCCTTGAAGGCAATGACCATCTTACCAACCTTTGATCTGGCACTTGTGTAATATTATGTGAGTCAATAAATCGATGAGTGATGGTTCTCAAAACATGAGGTTAAAATATCAAAATATGGTACTTAATTGGACATAAAAATTATATTTGTATAAAGGTATTGCTATCCCAAATTATAAATTTCATAATTAAGTAGGAGAAGCCATACACCTAACTGCATCCATTTTTCTCTACCAGATTATACCCAGCTGGCCCCTGTCTACACTTTAGCTCACGTCTCTGCAATTTCCTTCTCACTTTTTAGACCCAGCCTTTAATTCCTCCAACACTCCACAAGCTCGTTGGTCTTTGTGACTCCACAGGTGATGCTTACTTTGCACAGAAATTTACCCCCTTTACCTTCTTAATACTCAGATCTCAACTCGGAGGTGATGTCCTCAGGGAGGCCATTTTGACACCTGGTTTGTTACATTCCTGAAGTCCTTCCTGTGCAAATATGCTATTACCATATCCAGCATCAACTAAAGCTCTTTCACTATATAACCACTCACAATACGTTATGTAGTCAATAAGTTTCCAAAAACGTTGTCTAAAAATGAAATTACATTTTCCAAGTGAAGAGCATTGTCATTTCAAGGACTACATTCTTTTCATTTTTATTGAACCTCAATTGGCAGTAGTTCTTCACTTTATGGTTCTCTGCTCTGGAATCTTTCTCTCGGTTCATTAATTATACACAAACTAGGCTTAAAAGTATTGGAGGAATAGCTATTTAAATAAATATTTAAATGAATCCTTCTGTTTTAATGAATGACACATTATTTAACCTTTGTGTAATGATTCTTTGCTAAACAACCCACACATACCTGGGATGTAACGTGCCCTTTCACTGAGAATGTTAAATCAACGTTTCATTTTTGCAATAATGACATTCAGATTCAGTTTTCCCTTTTTAAAGTTTTTTTTTTCCACTCTTACATTGCCAATATTGGAATTGCCGCTAACAGATTTTTCAGGAGTGAGGATGAAATGATGTGTGAGAGAAAAAAAATATGTGATAGGGAAGTTTGACAAAGTGTTTTAACTAAGCAGAGGCTGAAATTAGAAGCTGGTTATATGAGACATAGCTAAGAAGACAGGACATAAAATATTCAGTGATACACTGAAACACTGTTCAAATAATAGCTCATCACAAGGAAAGGTATAGGAGTTATGGTTAACTATTTTTTCCATGAAAAATAAAATAAGAATTAAAATATCAGAAACTTTCCTAATTCAAACCAGAATAACACATTCATGATTGGAACAAGGGACAGGTGAATGAGGACTTAGCCCCAACATGAACTCTGCGTGCAAAAAAGCAAGAGGGACCACTGGAGAAACACTGGCATTTTTATACCTATTTCTAAAATCCTATGATCAAAAACATTTTATTTCCTATATTAGGGAAGATTGATTCATTCACCTTTAAACTCTACCAACTCCTCAAAGAAACAAACAAAAAAAGTCATAATACATTTCACATACTTGTAGCCACAACCATGAAGAGAATGTGTCTTAAGTAATTTCTTTCCATGATAGGTGATGAAAAAATAGGTGAATTTTATTTGGAGAAGGAAAAAGCAACTCATCTCAAAATATGGGCGCAGAAGTCATTTATGCGGACCGTATACAAAGAAGCCAGGGAAAGAGAAGAATCCGTTAAAAGGCAACCTCTTGTCTCCTACTAGGTACTGATTTATTATCACTGCAAAGGGAGAAGCCCTGGTTGGCTTCCTAGCACTACTTACTGCATCTCCCCAGGAGATTCGCATCAGCTGTCCAGGAGCTGACTTGGTCTGCACTTGTTTTATTTATAAGATCCAATGAGATTGTAGTCAAACTGATATGACTGCAGGGTTCCTAATTCTCTTAACACACAAACACTTTGGATGTGTCTTTTTCATCAAAGACATGATCAGCCCAACTTCTTGTGGTTTCTCTTTTTCTGTGTCCACGCCCTGGAGGGCAGAGTGAGCCAAGGTGATGTGATTCTACTAATGCTGGTGTAATTTAGTTTGAATTTATAGGACACAAGAAACCTAAGATACAGTCTCACAAGAGCCTATTACTTTGTCTCTAGGATGACATATCTAGCTACAAATTGGAAAGTTAGTTGGCTTATATTTTGTTTGGTCCTCAACCAACCAGTATAACTGGTAATTGTCACTAAAATGAATTATTTCTCCAATGCCTCACTGCATCACTTGTCTAAGTCATGAGATTTAGAAAGCCTGCCTGGTTGATGGCTGGTATCATGGGTAGTGTCTCCATCATGCACTGAGATGCTTGGAGACCTCTAGTTTCAAATCAGTGCTAACTGCCTTAAGCCTAGGAAAAAGCTGATTAAATAGTTTCAAAGGCCAGAGCAGAAGAAAAAACTCTAAGCATCCTTGGAAAGAAAGTGTCAATACTGAGTAGCTAAATATGAATGATTCCAGTAATGCTGCTTTTTAGAATTCTTAGAAGCAACAAATGACAGTTAAGTGTTATTCCTACCTGGGCTATTCCACTCCATTGGTCACAGCATGGCCTTGAAAAAGCAGAGATTCTGATTTACTACCTGAGCAGGACATGAATCTACTACATGGCCAAGGGAACATGTTAAATAGTAAATGTGAGCCTGACTCTCTAACACACACTGGATGCTTCCCAAGTGACCCCATACATGGAAAGTCTTTCTCCCCTGTCTTCATATGCAAGGAGATAGCCCTGCGTGTAACCACCCATTTACTTTCTGAGTGTACATAGGAGGTCTGTGGGTCTCTAGCCTGCTCCCAAGGATATAGAAACAACTTGTGTCTCAGCTCTGAAGTCTCTTTTTAGAGCAATATAAACACCTACCGGAGTCAGATCTGCATAAGCCATATAAATAAGAGATTCTTTGCTCAAACTAAATACAAACCATATTCAAAGGATCCAGAAGAAGTATACAAAGTTAGCTAATCTGATTCAGATCCAACCAACAAATATGGTTATTGTGGGTAATACGCCTGTTGTTTTTCACAACAAGCCTGTTGGGGTAGCTTTTATTATCTCCAGATGAGAAAAGTTCATCTCACCCAGTGGATAAGGTGGAAGGTACAGAGCTGAGATGCCAACCCAGAGCTGCCTGCCTCCAAAGATTTATCTTTCCATTAAGAGCTGTTGTTTCTCTCTTAAAGACAAATTGAACAAGAAGACTGGCAGATGGGCTTCCCTGGTGGCACAGTGGTTAAGAATCCACCTGCCAATGCAGGGGACATGGGTTCGAGCCCTGGTCCGGGAAGATCCCACATGCCGCGGAGCAACTAAGCCCATGCACCACAACTACTAAGCCTGTGCTCTAGAGCCCGCAAGCCACAACTACTGAGCCTGTGTGCCACAACTACTGAAGCCCGCATGCCTAGAGCCCTTGCTCTGCAACAAGAGAAGCCACCACAATGAGAAGCCCATGCACCGCAACAAAGAGTAGCCCCCGCTCGCTGCAACTAGAGAAAGCCCGTGCGCAGCAACGAAGACCCAATGCAGCCAAAAATAAATAAATAAAATAAATAAATTTAAAAAAAAGAAGACTGGCAGAATAATGATAGTGGTGTTAATGGAAACATTAATTACAGTTCCTGTTGCCATGACTCAAACTTATTCTCCAACCCATCTCTGTGATGAAGGTGCTCAGTTTTTTTTTATATTCTAATTAACATATGAAAAAAATTAAGGCCCACAAAGAGGAAATGATCTGCTCTAGTCCATGAACAAGTCACTGACAATGTTGTCACTCTGATTCCATCAATAAATCTTTCCTTACCTCAATATCCTAATTAGTAAAAGGAGATAAATGATCTCCCCTCCTCCTATGTCAGTGGTCATGGAAGGAGCCAAGAAAGGAACTCAACATCCTTGTTTCTCTGTCTAAATGTTTTATTGACAAAACCATATTATATCTACATGCTTGAATTAGAGCTAGGAGAGAAAAAAAAATCAAGAAGGGCAGGAAGGACGTGGAAAAAGCAACTCATTTTCTCCTTCTTCAAGAAAAAGAACAATGGCATTGATTCATTTGGAGGTAAAACTTTGAAAAATTCAAGAACTATGGCATTGACTGTTTAACTCTGTTTCCCCCTCTGGCTAGTCTGCCGCTGGCAATTTAGGGCAGACACTGCACCATAAAACATGAACCAGGATGCAGGGTGGGAGCACAGAACTGTGAGAGACCCCACATAACCCAAAATATTCAATTGCATTCTTTATTTCTGGTTCATGGAAAGGAATTGGCCGGGCGTGCTGATTACCCTGGGATTTGCCGAGCCTTCTGCCAGGAGCGCTATAAACTTATTTCTAATTTACCCTCCTGGACAAATCTGGAAGTTTCTGCTTCATTCTCCCTATCCTAGAGGAACTGAGCACATATTGTGCCCATAGCAAAATCATTCAAGAAAGTTTTCATCTGTGGGTATAACTAAGCAGTGGGTATAACTATCTGGAATTTAAGAAACATAGTAGTAAGACTCACACTGGGTAGACAGTATATGATATTTTTTGGCTTCCAGTTTACTCATCTGAAAATGGGAATTTTAATATTGTTTTCATAAAACCATGAGGAGAATCTAATGAAACTGTACATAGGTCTCCAGCATGAACTGAATGCCCCTCTACCTGCCTGACATAGTACATACACTTCGATGTAAACTTTCGGGACTCCATAATTTAACCCATTACAACTACCTACACCCTATTTATCCTTCAGATCTCAGCTCAAGAATCATTTCCTCAGAGCAGCAGTCCTTCTCTGAATAAGCTCTCACAGTAACACATTCCTATGCTTTGTGGTCTGCTAGCCAAGTCCTAGAGCAGCAAAGGCAAGCTTCCTCCTTCATAATCACACACGGGTATCCAGCACCATGTACAACACACGTAAAACAGCACACACGCAAACTCACTGAAACACATGTGTTCAGGCAGCTAAGCCTGATTCTGTCTAGTCCCGATAGAACTCTGCAAAGTTTGATTCCACCCCCCTATCCTCCCCACACATACACACAACTCCAAATCTGGATGACTGCCTTACTTAGGGGCTGGGGGGCATACAGGGTGAACATGGCTGGCATCCATGGAGTGTGTGAGGGGCATGTGTATGTTCCAGCCAGGGCTGATGCCCACCTGGAGAATTAAAAATTTAGCCTGGATCCCAGCCCCAGAAGTGGTTCTGTTTGTATAGTAATATTCTAACTTAAAATTTGTTTTTACTTGAGCAAATGGTGCCTTTTTCTAATATACACAAAGACATGGGATAAAGAAGTGCCACCCAAATAGATTCACTTCTCTCCATCACTACTGCTGCGACCTTGATCCAGATGCCATCGGCCCTTGACTAAATCGCTCTCTCTGTTTCCACGCTTGCCTCAATCATTTTCTCTATACACAACATTTGGAATGATTTTTTTTCAAATCAGGTTACTTAAAACTCATATCATCCCCTTACCTAAACTAGTTCAGTGGCTTTTCACCAGACTTAGAATATTATCCAAGCATTTTACGACAGCCCCTATATTGTGTGGGGCTATATAACCCACTATATCATACTATTCCCTCCCTCACTCCAGCCCAGCTATAGTGCAACTTCTTCTTATTCTTTAAACATACTAAGTTTGCTCCCATTTTAGGGTCTTTCCAGGGACTGTTGTCTTTTCTGGAATACTGCTTCCCTGGACCTTATATAGCTAGCTCCTTATTATTTAGGCCTAAGATTAAAACCAAAACAAAACAACAACAAAAAAACCCCACCTATCCTATCTAAAACAACCCCCGCCTCAATCACTATCACATCATATTTTATTTTCTTTATATCGATTGTCTCAGTTCAGGTTGCTATAACAAAATACCAGACACTGAGTGGCTTATAAACAACAAACATTTATTTCTTACAGTTCTGGAGGCTGAGAAGTCCAGGATCCTGGTGCCAGCAGATTCCATGTCTGATAAGACCTGTTTCCTCATTGACAGCTGTTTTGTCACTGTAATCTCACATAGTGGAAGAGGGCAGGAGGGCTCTCTAGGGTCTCTTTCATAAGGGCACTGATCCCATTCATGAGGGCTCCACCTGCATGAGCTAGGCACCTCCCAAAGGCCCTGCCTCCTAATACCACCACACTGGGCGTGATATTGAAGCATATAAATTTTGAGGGGAACAAATAATCCATAACAGCAATTATCACTACTTGAATTCATCTTGCCTCTTTAGTATTTAATTCCTATACCCCCTTAGGAAGATACAAGCTTCATGAGGGAGAGCTGGTCCACAATAAATATTTAATGAAAAAACAAGTGTTTGGCTCCACTAGCTCTGCTGTACACACATCTTGTAGACTTAGATAAACAGTATGCCAGCAGCCAGGATTGAGACACAAGGAGATTCATCTACCTCTTCTTTCTAAGGTTTCTCTGGTTTTTCCTTTCTTTAACCAGCAATAAAAGGCTAGAACTCAAGTCTTGAGTTCTTCTCTACATTCTGTTCTGCCACAGCCTTGGAGACATTTTTTGTTGTTGTTACTCTAAACAATATTTGCAAGGTCCAGAGCAGTGAGATAGCTTTCCCCTTTCCGTGTGGCAAAAGCATAAAGAAATTCACCCTACCAGTCCCGCTTTCCTGGAAAAAAGTCCTTCTATAGCCTACTTCAAGCCAGAGTTACTTCCCTTCCAATCCCTTAATTCCTAGCCCATCTACAGATTTAACCTCACGCCTCTTTCCAACGCAGAAAAGACTGTATCTTACTCATCTTTGTATGCCCAGATGCACCATAGGAGTGAATACGTAGTAGGTGTTCTGTAATATTTATTGAAACAACTAAATATAGTTCAAAAATTAATAAGCTAAAAGAGAGAGACTAAAAAGAAAAACAAGTCCCTCCCCATAGGGGAAAAATAACTCTGTTAGATGGAATGAAATTTACTGAATCAAAATATATATAACCAGTTAGAAAAAGCCTTCCACAAGATCAAAATTACCTCCCAAAGGATATAATGAATATTTCCATATTGGAGTCACTTCAAATTATAATGAGTAATCTAAAACATGTAATTACATAAAGTCCTATAGAAATAAAAATCTGTGTTCCAAAGAAAGATGCTGGGCTTCTGATTCGAATACAAGATGGACCAGCATTTGCTGCGTTTTACTCTCCACAAACCTCAGCTTCCACATTTGATAGCACTTACCTGTCTCCCAAGGCTGTCAGGCAGCGGATGAGCTTGTGTCTGCAATGTACATGAAGACCTTTACATGAAAGGTGTTCCAGAAGGCCAAGAAATTCATCCTGGCATTTGTTTCAATTGGAAAATTCCTTCAATTACTATAGGAAAAAAATTCCACAAATGACTCACCAGGTTTTGACCCTTCGTAAATTTTAAAATCAAAAGATCTTTTAGCTTTAAAATGTAAATCTAATTATAGATAAAGGTTATAGAAAATTCTGCCGCACTGTATAAGGCCAAGGGTTCTGGTAATGGCCAGCCTTAAACACAGACATGTATTATCTCTAATGGCTGTGAAAGGGGGATCACCTGCTTATTCTTTGCCATGGTTTCCAGACAAAGGGACCAGTGCTTACATCAGAGCATAGCCATCACCAGCCATCCTACAGAATCCATGAAAGACACTGCAAGAAACACTCCAAAGCAGATGCCTTGATTAACTCTGTCATTTATATTCTCCACTCTATTTGACTGATGGAAACAAATTTTGTCTCTAAAAGATGATAGTTATGAGAAAGTTTTCCAAGTCTTCTTAGACTTCACATCGGGGGGAAAAAATGCTGTCATTCTATCCTCTCCTTCTGAGCCTAATTCTCTGGAAAGAATAAAGCCATAAATCATTTAAGCGTATGTACAAAGGAGAATATAGCTTTGTTACACTGAAGATAAAAAAAAAGTTTTTAAAATTAACTTCTCTTCTGTTTGTATTATATAAAAGAAGATACAAAAAAAGTTGTTTTTGAAATTTTTTTCAAAGAATATGTTTTTCTACAAAAAGCATGCTTGCATCAAATTTTTATTAATGATAAAAGGCAGTGGGTTAATAATAGGAAAAGCCAGATTAAGACGTGGAATCAAAATACTTGGATTCCATCTCTCTGACCAATCCCCCTCCACCAAAACATATGATTTTCATCAAGCTATAATGTCCCTTAGTTTCCTCATCAGTTTAAAGGATAATGTATTTGATCTAATCGTTTAATAGTGTTGTTATAAAGCTTAAATAAAAATTATGTGTAATAATAAAAGCATTAGGAAAGGGGAATTTATAATATTTTTATTTTTAAAATTTATTTATTTATTTTTAGCTGCATTGGGTCTTCGTTGCTGTGCGTGGTCTTTCTCTAGTTGCGGCAAGCAAGGGCTACTCTTCGTTATGGCGCACAGTCTTCTCATTGTGGTGGCTTCTCTTGTTTCAGAGCACAGGATCTAGGCGCACGGGCTCAGTAGTTGTGGCTCATGGACTCTAGAGCACAGGCTCAGTAGTTGTGGCGCATGGGCTTAGTTGCTCCGTGGCATGTGGGATCTTCCCGGACCAGGGCTCGAACCTGTGTCCCCTGCATTGGCAGGCAGATTCTTAACCACTGCACCACCAGGGAAGCCCTATAATATTTTTAAACAAAACATACAGATATCATTAACACTGCTGACATCTAGATCACATTGTTGAATAATTATTATTGTCATAATGTATCAGTCAGAAAAATTATATCCAATTTCTGTTCTGTTGAAAGAAAGGAACATTTTAACTACAGTTATCCCAATCCTATCTTACTTTTTGTGTTGTTCAATATTTCAGTTCTATCTTATTTTTATTCCCAAATTTGGTATTATTATTGTTTGACTCAGTCAATACTGGTTTAGATTAACCTAAAGTTCACCAAATGATTTGATGAAGATTCCATTTTATGTCTCAGACCTTCCCTCAGAGACCTTCTTTCTTCTGCCTCATGAACTGCCTCTAGAGCGGTGGTTTTCCCATTGGAGGACATCAAAGCACCTAGAAAGCTTGATACAACACAGCTTACATCCTACCATGGAGTTTCTGATTCCTAAGTTTGCGGTGGGGCCCGAATGTTTGCATTTCTCATATATTCCCAAGGTGATGCTGATGCTGCTTGTGACCACTAGAATCACTAGAATTAACTAGATTTTGAGTGGGAGTTGGTCGGTTGTAATCCCTGCATTTGCTTGTCTGAAAAATGACTTAATTTGTCCTTTCTCTTGAAGGATTGTTGAGATGAATACACAAATCTGGGTTGTTAGGATTTTTTTTCTCTCTCTCAGCTCTGGAAAATAGTATTCCATATCTGTTGGTACTGTTGAGAAGTCTAACTAATTGTTGTTTCTTCGTGGGCAAACTATTTTCTCCTCTTTGGCTGATTTTAAGATCTTCCTTTTCTTTGATAATTGGCAATTTTCCAAGGTAAGCGTTTCTTTCCGCTCTCTCTCTCTCTCTCCTTTCCTCCTGTCCTTTCTTCCTTCTTTCCTACCTTGGGTATGGTTTCCTTAATCTGCAGGTTCATGTCTTTCATTAGATCTGGAAAATTCTCTGCTATTATCTTTTTAAATATTGCTTTACCCCTATTCTTTCTGTTCTTATTCTTGCTGTTCAAAGAGATATTTTCTGTATCTTTGTCTCACTGAGCCACAATTTTCAAATGTATCTTCTATTTACTTGCTCCTCAAAGTATGGGCATCACCTGAGCACTTATTAGAAATGCAGTCTTTTGGGTCCCACCCCAGACCTACAGAATCAGAATCTTCATTTTAACAAGCCTCCTGAGAGACTGCCATGTACATCAAAGGTTGAGAAGCATGGCTCTGATTCACTGATTCTCTTTCTTCAGGTGTGCCTAACATGCTGCTTAACTCATTTATGAATATTATCATTTTAATGACTTTATTGTTCAGTTTATAGACTTCTGTTGGTTCTTTTTCAAACTTTCCTGACCCTATTTATAGTCTCATTTTCCTTTGTCCTGTTTTTCACTCCCTTTTTAGTTTAAAAAACATGTTTTAAAAGTCTATATTTTCTGTGTAATTATTCTAGTGTCTAAAGTCCTCAGGGGCCACCATGGCTCTTTTCCTTGTGTTTTTCAATGACTTTGGACTGTGAGTTTATATTTGAGTGATGTGAATCTGTGGATTTGGAGGACACTGTGTTGATAGATTGTTCTTCCAGGGTGAATTTGAGTTCCACCAAGTGCCCTAAGGCAGGACAATGGAAGTCCACTTGGAATGATTTTCTTGTCTTGAGATTTTTCATAACACCCAAAGAGGGCTATTTAATCTCCAAACTTGTGTGAGGAGCTCATGCCTGATTGTAGATCCTTTGGTTCAGACAAGTATCTCTGTCATTTCTTTCAGGAGGCAAATTTTTTTCTAACCAACCCCTCACTGAGGATGTGGCCCTATGAGGGTCTTAGCTTTGTGCCAGATCTCACTTCTAACTCCCTGCCTTGCAAAGATCCAAAACTGTATCTCCTGGCCTCATCAGCCAGGAGATAAACCTTATCAGCTGGCAATGCCAATAGCCTTAAGTCCCTCATGCAGACAAATACGTTCAGGGTAGCTGTAGCATTGTGCTCATCACTCTGGTCTATAGCTCATTCAGTTTTTGTCCTGGAATTATCTGAATTTCTCCTGAGCTCAGTTTTAGTGGAAGGGAAAGAGGAGAGGAAGAAGTGAGAGGTAGAGGGAGAGAGGAGGAGGAAGGGGGGACATGAGAGGAGAAGGAGAATGAGGGACAGAGATAAAGGAGAGGAGTAGGAAGAAGGAAGGGGAAGAAAGAAGGAGAAAAAGAAGGCAGAAGACCAAGAGAAGGAGGAGAATATAATAATCCAGCATCAGTTATTTTGTAGCAGACAGAATTTTCCATTTTCACTATATTACCAAAAACTTTGCAGGAACCCTACATTATATTGAATTTATCTCTATCGTTAGACCACATGCTCTTTCACCTTTGGGCCTTCGTTATTGTCTATTTAGTTTCCTAAGCTCTCTTTTACCTGGTTTATGAATGCTTTCAGGCATTCATAACAACAATGGTTTCATCAATAAATAGATTTAATTAGCTCACCTGACTGGAATCTGGAGCTAAATGACCCAGCAGGCCAGTGGTAGCCTTCCCCCAGCCACTGGACATGGAACAGGTCCAGTCACAAGACCTGACACCAGTGTCCCAATCCAGAAGGACAAGCAGAGGTCAACACTTCCACTCCTCTTTATTAGCCCCACAGCAGATTTCCCTTTCTATCTTATCAATCAGAACATTCTCACTATATCCCTGGCTTCAGGAAAATGGTGATGTGACCCAGAGAGTGTGGGTCGTGGCTGACTTACACTAAGCCTGCACAGCCTTATCTTCCCTGATTTCAAAATATCCCCGTCCACCATCTGAGCAAAAAAGTGGAATTCCCTTAAAAATGTATGCTGTCGAGTGGAGAATAATGTCTTTCTCACCCTGGAAGCTCATTGAGGTCTTTGCTAAATTGTTACTCTCCCCAGACATGCCAGATCTCCTGTGACACTCTCTCTTCAGAATACTAAATTAGGTTCCCTTGTAACTTGCTTATGGGATTTTATTCTTACCTTGTGGTAACACTCCTCACACTTGACATTATTTGTGTGATGTCCCCCTTCCCTGCCATATTGTGAACTCTATGAGTGCAAAGATCATGACTATTTTTGTTCAGTACTTATAATACTTGTACTTACATGTATTTAGTGAATACTAAACATATATTTGTTGAAAAAAAGAACAACGGTAAAAGCGAAATACAATAGGTCTCTACCCATACTTTTATTCCCAAACTTTCCGCTGAGAATCAGACCCAAATGTGCGATAGTCTACTAGACATCTCCATTCACGGATCTTAATACAGCCCTAAGATAAAACTCTCTTACAGAGGAGTACAATTTTGTGATGAGATTAGCTTCTAAAGTAAACACAAAAGCCACAAAAGTGCCCTTAGGAATACATAAAGCACAGTGATATTCAGAGACACTGTCTCTCAGGTAAAACCAACACAGCACCTAGGGCTTACTATGAAACTTTTCACAAAGCAGATACCATAAATAGTCATTACTTATTGCATATATGAAGTTATAGGTTTGGATGTGGTCAGGACAGCAGGGTAAACCAGAGAAAAATAATTGTATTGTCTAAAAGGAAGCATTCCAAATCCCTCATGCCTTCTAATCATGTCTGTCTAGAAAAACCTGCCATCAGATCTAAAATGTTGATTTACATCCTAATTATGCATTTACTAAGCCCAACAACACAACATGGATATTTTCTAGTTTTTTATTTGGACCTAAAGGATACAGTCCCCATTTAAAAATTAGAAATGCAAACCACTACAGTGAAACTGCTTCCAGGCAAACAAATATACCTGGAAACAACCTGTCAATTTTGGAGACTTGTATTTAACTGTGAACACTGTCTTCTATTACTGGAACCCACTTAAGGATCCTCTAAAGTGGTCACTTAAGAAGAGGATATTTCCTCTTAGTGATAACTCTGTGATTTCTAACTTTTTAAGGTTCTCTTGAAAGACTGACCAAAGCTTTAGTGTTTTACTGGTTATGGCAGAGGCAGGTAGGAGATACAGCAATACATTTTTGTCAGGAAGAGCACATGGTATTCATTCAAAGTAACTAATTTAACCTGATTTTTTTCTACCATGATTCATGGAATTCTTTCATTCAGTAGATTTATGCGCTGGCACTGGGTCTAGGGAGATAAAAAAGAATAAATGGGTACAAGAGTATATCACTCTCTAGTGGGGAAGAAAGAAAATAACCTTATAGATGATAACAGCACACCAGCAGCATGCAAGAAAGAATTTTTCATTTCTTTCCCTGGTTCTACATTCATCTTAAGACACTTCTTCCATAAAATGTCTATCCTGAATCATGGCTGAGAGACACATGAGGACCATTTTCAGGCCCACCATGTAAGGACACTGTGGTTGTATACTGCACAAAGGTGTGACGTCTAGGGAGGCCATTCCCATCATGGACATATCCTGACAAGGACAGATTTGGAGGCTGAATCACAAGTGTATTCAGAGGTGTCTCCAGTCACTTCTGTCCTGTGCTTCTGCTTGAGAAACCCAATTCCTTTCCTCTAGTTAGGCTCAAAGCTAATATGGTTGTTTCCCCTGGGGGTAAACTCACTCCACCTTCTCAGCCCCTCCATAGGAGTCTTCCTGCTGCTGTTGGCTTTATAGGGTATGCTTGTGGGTAGGGGGGGGCGCGAGCAGGCAAGCATATAGGTACGTGTGTGTGTGTCTGTCCGGCTAATATCATTGTCTGTGGGGCTCAGGAAAACTCCCCCAGTGTAGAGCTATTTCGGTTATGCTAACTTCTTTTTTCTTCTTAACCTTATGGACCGAACAACTTCCTGTAATTCCCAAATAGGTACTAGAAGCAATCATCATTCCGTTTCACTTTCACACAAACAAAACTAAACAAAAACAAGAAAACACATCGTGCCTTTTTCTTTGTACACGCTCCCTTGACAGAAGATGATGACAGGACAGCAAAAACCCCCAGCATCTAACCAGCACCGCCTTTTGTGCTGTGCACTTGGAAAACTCCTTTGATCTGCAGCTGTAGCTGCTATTTCCAGAGTCTGGCTCTGACTGAGGAATTCCTGGGCAGCCCAGAATTTTCACTCTTGAGAGGCCATGTCCTTCCTGATCACAGCCTGCCTGGCTGCCCCAGCAGCTACTGTGGCTTTCAGCCGGCCACGACTCCCCTGCGCCTGCCCAGTGTTCATCCATCTTTCCTGCTTGCCGCTGCTTTGCTGCAATTCACTAAAAATCAAGGAGCAGCCACAACTCTTTTGCTTTCTTGCTTTTTTATCACTCTAAGGGTGAGTTAAACAGACACAGGTAGAAACCTGAGTTTTGTTTTACAAGCACCTTTCTGGAATACACAATTTCTGTCTCCCAAGTTACCTCCCTTGACTCAGTAAAATTCTTAAAACAACAACAAAGGAAACAGCAGTGTGTAATTGTATTAATCCCCCCGAGGCACATAATAAAAGATCAGAAACAGATGACCTTTGTCACCTGAAGCAACAATAATTTCCACGGCTTAGATAACTACCTCATTCCGATCCAGACTGGATCCCCAATGATTAGAAATCCCAAGCCATATAAATTGCACAGCATTGGGAAATGGGAGAAAGGAGAAGAACATTATCCATGACCTGGATTTGAAGGAACTTAAAACACCTTGCTTCTCGGATTTCAGGATGGCCACTGTTGCATGAACCCTCCTGCAAGAGCAGAACTGTTTGAAAAACTATCCCTTTAAGGTACAGTTGATTTAGCCATAAATGAATCCTGGAGGGAACGTTCCGCTCTTTGCCAGGATGGCCAGGTCGCATGAAGTGCCTGTTCTTTCACACGGGGATATTTGATAAGCCCCAGCATTGGCTGGGAAATGTAATTTGCTCAGTGAGGCACGCCCATCCCTTTCCTCTAATTACTCCCTCCTCCTTTTACAAATGCACCGGCCCTTCGCCTCTAGGTATCCATTAGGGCTTATCTTATGCTGATAGCAAACAGTTATCAGATCGGTGATTATTTTTAATATAAAGAAAATACACAGGTCAAACAGCCAGCCACATTGGTTCAATTACAGAAATTATACCTTTCCCTCCAGGTAATTCCTAATTAAGTAATTATAAGTCTTACAAGGCTCATTGAGACTTTCCCGGATAACAGTGATCACTTAGCCTTCTTCCGTGAACCGTTTTTCTTGATATTTCTCTTATGAGAGAAGGTTAATCTTCATCAGCAAAGTTTCAACTGAAAGGACACTGGTGCTCATCAGTGTTATCACTCTGGTGAGTCTGGTTTTCATCAAGACCTTTAAAATGAACAGCCTCTGGGTTTTCTATAAACACCAAGATGCACGAACGCGAGAGATCTCTGAGTGGGTCAGGGATCGAATCGAGTTTCCATTTCTGCCAGCCTGCCACTGTTCTGTCAATTACTGCTCCTACCTTCGGTCTGATTTCTTAAGATTTGTGTCCTGTAGGCAAAGGGAATAGCTATTCTTAACTCCACAGGAGTGGAGTACAGTTTGGTTCCTTCAACTAGATAACAAGCGCAGATGATTATAATTTCTCTAGATTCAAATTTAAACTTTGCTATATAGCTAAGTGCATGATGAACACAGTTTTTTATTGCTCAGCCAGAGAAAAGAGTGTCTCTACAAAGCCCCAGGAAAATGTGAATACTAAATAATGGTCTATAAGGAACATCTGTTTTTGAAAAGGAGATAGAAAGACACAAATGGTGACATAAATTGCCCTCAAATAATCCTCCGAAATTCAATGCATCAGAGGAGACCATTTCTGTTACTGTATTCTACTAAGGAATTTTGTTA
The DNA here is from genome assembly GCF_028564815.1 of Eubalaena glacialis. Classification (NCBI taxonomy): domain Eukaryota; kingdom Metazoa; phylum Chordata; class Mammalia; order Artiodactyla; family Balaenidae; genus Eubalaena; species Eubalaena glacialis. The sequence continues at coordinate 49,628,071 of NC_083730.1, read as the reverse complement.
GAAGCATGTTTGGACAGGGCTTGAGTACCAAATGAAGGGGATTGTCTGTGAGGAAAGGTGATGTGGGAAGGACCTGATCTAAATCTCTAGATACAAACCACTACCAGCTCTCCTCAAAGCTATCCGTGCCACTTTCAGCAAGTGCCTGTACTTCTGTAAGAATTTCTTTAACTACAGTAAGTCCCCTACACATGAACAAGTTCCATTCAGAGAGCGCGTTCATAAGTCCAATTTGTTCATAAGTCCAACAAAGTTAGCCTAGGTACCTAACTAACACAATCGGCTATATAGTACTGTACTGTAATAGGTTTATAATATTTTTCACACTAATAGTACATAAAAAACAAGCACAAAAAATAAAACGTTTTTAATCTTAGAGTACAGTACAACCACTTGTAGAGGATGCACGCACGTGACAATGTACACCAGACACGTGAAATAACTTACGTGGTTGGACGTGCGATCACACATTCACATCTTTGAAAATTTGCAACTTGAAGGTTCATGTGTAGGGGACTTACTGTATAAAAAATATATATTTATTTGCTAGGGTTGCTATAACAAAGTACCACAAACTGGGGGACTTAGCACAAATGTGTTGTCTCCCATTCTGGAAGTCAGAAGTCTGAAGTCAAGATATCAGCAGGGCTGGTTCCTTCTGAAGGCTGTGAGGGAAGGGTCTGTTCCAGAACTGTCTCCTTGGCTTGTAGATGGCTGTCTTCTCGCTGTGTCTTCACATCATCTTCCCTCTATGCATGTCTGTCTCAGTGTCCAAATTTTCTCTTTTTATAAGGACACCAGTCACATTGGATTAAGGCCCACCCTAATGACCTCATCTTAACTAATGACATCTGTAATGACCCTATTTTCTAGGAAGATCACATTCTGAAGTCCTAGGGGATTAAGACTTCAATATATAAAATTTGGAGGGATGGATTTCAACCCATGACAGTTGGATTGGTAAAAATCTCTAAATTCCCACTCAAGTCCAAAATTGTATGAGTTTTTTTCATAATAATTCAGAAAAACAAACTCACAATTGTTCTTGGAAGCCAAAAATGAGGGGTGGGTGAGACCAAATTCTATTAATTAATTACTTGTAATCATGAAGTTATCCAGGTCATGCCTTTGCTTTTTGCCGCTCTCTTTAGAGACATGTAAAGTAGCCAGCAGATTCACTCACCAGTCTGTGTCCCAGCTGTCCCTTTGGGGGGCACAGGAACAGTTGTTTTTTGGTGTTTGTTTGTCTGCACCACATGGCATGCAGGATCTTAGTTCTCCAACCAAGGATCGAACCTGTGCCCCTAGCGGTGGAAGCAGAGTCTTAACCGCTGGACCACCAGGGAAGTCCCAGGAACAGCTGTTAAACGTCTGGCAGCCCTGGCTTTCCTCTGCCACCCTATACCCCAGGTCAGAACCTGTCACTGCTGCTCTAAAAGACCAGAGACTTTATTTAATTTAATTTATTTTTTTACTAACCTTGAATCGTGTTCCTAGATGTTTTTATTGTGTGTGCATTTTTTCTTGAGCTCCAGAAACCAGAGCAGGCTTGTAAAGCACACAGTAGTGGGTGATCCAACACTGTCTGGTGGTGTCGTTAAGCTTTACATTGTGCAACTAATTGCTTTACTCTGGGCCTGAGTGCAGTAGAAGCTTCTGTAACTTTCACTTATTACCTGAGTGTGTGCAAAGTATTATGTATCTAAAACATACATATACACTCTAGGTGTTTGTTTGTTTTTATAATGGCTATTCTCATTTTGTTTTTTTTTAACATCTTTATTGGAGTATACACTCTAGGTGTTTTAATAGTTGGTGTGGTCAGATGGGGAGGGGTTGAGATGCTTTCCTAGCTGAATAGAGGCACTGGTGAGGAATTAACTTAGAATTGACCTTTGGTTCATCTCCTTTCAAAATATATCTGTCCTAGAAGTGCTGAAGCGTGTTATCTTAAGAGAGGTTTTTGGTATTATTAAAAGAATATATCTTTTAATGGAATTTGGTAGTATACCCAAGTTCCTCAAAAAGAAAATTAAGGCTTCTTTATACAGGCTGAGCCAGACTCAAAATCATCAACATATCTTTATTCTGTTCAGAGTCAACCGCAAAGAAGACCTAGGTAGGGAAAAGACATAAACAACCTGGACATATTTTGAATGTTCACTTTTCCTTAACGTTGGGAAATAGTTCTTACTATTCTGATAGAAAAGTTACAGTGACCCAGAAAGAATTGATATTAACCTGATTTTTGAATGAGAAATGAAGTACCAAGACATTTCATTACAGCCATGGGTCCTAGAAGCATTCTGAACATGAATTCTCTGATTGGTTTCTCTATGAGCACAAGGCCCCGGTGCCCTTCTCTGCACACACCTGATGGAAGGGCACTGTTCCTGTCCAGAGAAAATTCCTCTAAGTGTCTTCAGTGACTCCTGGTCTGAAGATGGATATTACAGAACCACGTCTTGAAAGTATGTTAGAAAGAAACAATTTGAGTTCTTGACAAATTAGGGAGTAACTTTTGAATCTACAAATATTGTAGTTTTAGAGTAGAGCCCAACAGATTAATAAGTAAATCCTGTAGCTAAAGTTTAGGAAAGGAGATTATTGTATTATGTTCCTTCCAGAGATAAGATTTATAACTATGTAAAAACTGCATGTAGGATCTTCTTTAAAAGAGTATATGGATTCACACTTAGTATGCTTAGTGTTAAAGCCTATGAATGCTGAAGATGAGTGGGTTAAAAGTGTAAAGAAAATAAGTGAGGGACTTCCCTGGTGGCACAGTGGTTAAGAATCTGCCTGCCAATGCAGGGGACATGGGTTTGAGCCCTGGTCCGGAAAGATCCCACACGCTGCAGAGCAACTAAGTCTATGTGCCACAACTACTGAGCCTGTGCTCTAGAGCCTGTGAGCCACAACTACTGAGCCCCCATGCCACAACTACTGAAGCCCGCGCGCCTAGAGCCTGTGCTCCGCAACAAGAGAAGCCCCTGCTCGCTGCAACTAGAGAAAGCCTGCGCGCAGCAATGAAGACCCAATGCAGCCAAAAATAAAAAGAAAGAAAGAAAATAAGTGATGCATCAATATATAATCTAGTCATTTATGACATCATCTCTGAATGCAGGTAAATCTATTTTTAATTTAGCCCACTTAAAGCTCCAGGAAGATGATCTTCCAGCTATTCTTCAAAAACTGAAAAAATAAAATAATCAGGGTAAAAAAAAAGTCCTACCTGATTGTCACTTTTGTTTATGAAGGAATCACATTATTTCATAATTTAATAAATACATAATCGAAGCATTGAATTTTATACTTTAAAAAGGCATTAGTGGTCATCTAATCCCTTTGCACTTTGCAGATACTGTGTTCTTTTACAAATTGAAGGTTTGTGGCAACCCTGTGTGGAGCAAGTCTATCAGCACCATTTTTCCAACAGCACTTGTTCACTTTGTGTCTCTATGTTACATTTTGGTAATTCTCACTTTTACACTAGTATTATGTTTGTTATGGTAATCTGTGATCAGTGATCTTTGATGTTACTATAGTAATTGTTTTGGGGTACCACTCACCATGCCCATATAAGATAGTGAACTTAAATGTTGTTTGTGTTCTAACTGTTCCACCAACTAGCCGTTCCCCCATCTCTCTCCCTCTCCTCAGGCCTCCATATTCCCTGAGACAAAATAATATTGAAATTAAGGCAATTAATAATCCTACAGTGACCTCTAAGTCTTCATGTGAAAGGAAGAGTTACACGTCTCTCATTTTAAATTAAAAGCTAGAAATTATTAAGCTGAGTGGGGAAGGCATGCAAAAGCTAGGCCTCTTGCACCATGCAGTTAGCTAAGTTGTGAATGCAAAGGAAAAGTTCTTGAAGGAAATTCAAAGTGCTACTCCAGTGAACACACAAATGATAAGAAAGCAAAATGGCCTTATTGCTGATATGGAGAAAGTATGAGTGGTCTGGCTAGAAGATCAAACCAGCCACAATATTCCCTTCAGCCAAAGCCTAATCCAGAGCAAGACCCTAATTCTCCTCAATTCTATGAAGGCTGAGAGAGGTGAGGAAGCCGCAGGAGAAAAGCTTGAAGCTAGCAGAGGTTGCTTCATGAAGTTTAAGGAAGGAAGCCATCCCCATAACATCAAAGTACAAGGTGAAGCAGCAAGTACTGATGTAGAAGCTGCAACAAGTGGTCCAGAAGATCTAGCTAAGATAATGAATGTAGGTGGCTACACTAAGCAACAGATTTTCAATGTAAATAAAACAGTCTTATATTGGAAGAAGATGCCATCTAGGACTTTCATAGGTAGAGAGGAGAAGTCAATGCCTGGCTTCAAAGATTCAAAGGACAGGCCCACTCTCTTGTCAGGAGCTAATGCAGCTGGTGACTTGAAGTTGAAGCCAATGCCCATCTACCATTCTGAAAATCCTAGGACCCTGAAGAATTGTGCTCAATCTACTCTGCCTGTGCCCTATAAATGGAACAACAAAGCCTGGATGACAGCACATCTGTTAACAACATGGTTTACTGAATATTTTAAGCCCACAGTTGAGGCCAACTGCTCAGAGAAAAGACTTCTTTCAAGATATTACTGCTCACTGACAATGCACCTGGTCACCCAAGAGCTCTGATGGAAATGTACAATGAGATTCATGTTGTTTTCATGCCTGCTAACACAACACCCATTCTGCAGCCTATGGAGCAAGGAGTCATTTTGACTCTCAAATCTTATTATTTAAGAAATACATTTCATGAGGCTATAGCTGCCATAAATAGTGATTCCAACCATACAAATTCATAGGCCAAATATGTTGTACTATTCTCTTGACACTTGAAAACTATTACACCTGTAGCCAAAATGGTCTTTTACCACATTCTTGACAGAGTATGATCCTTGAAGTCTGTGATCCTCAGTAGGGAATGTTTGAATGCCCAAAAAAGGATTGTGATTTCAGGGGGAAAAACTCAAAAATGCAAATACAATCTGTGATTTTGCATTAATCAGCAAATGATTTTTAATGTGATAAGAACCTCTAGATATTAGAGGCTTTTAAATTCACACATAATTACAATGAAAACATATCTATGTTCACTTGCTAATTATTGATGGGTGTATCAAAATCATAGACATAAAATAAAGTGTGTGTGTCCATTCCTTAGAAAAATTAGCAATTCAGTGTTCTTAAAGAGATATGGTCAGGGCCAATCTCTATAACACTCAAACAAAAATTCAGAATGTTTCCAAATGATCATTTTATTTATTATTTTTCTCTACCAAGAAGAATCTAGAAATTTTGGTATTTTTAATATACATTGTAAGTGCCACAACCATTCTTTGGGGTGGTCATAAATTTATTTTGTGATTCTCTTAACATAATCTTGGCAGGAAAAAAGTTCCCAGGTGCACCTGCAGAGAGCAGACGGCAGAACAACTCTGCTTGGGGAGCGGTCTCCATTCCCTGCGTGTATCACCCTTTCCTGGGAGCAAAGCACCAGGTGCTTCACAAGCTCCATTTATATTCCATACACTCTTCATCTTCTTTTGCTTTCAAATTTGCACAAAACTAGTCCTCCCTCATTTTGTATTAATAACATTTGTTTACTCTTCTTCAGATTCATTATGGGGCCCTGAGAAAAGTTAGTGGGCAGGGATGACTGAAAGGGGGTCACATTGATCAGAGGATAGTGCAGGCTGGAATGGGAATGGAGAAATTTCCACTGGTTCACCACAGAACTGAGACGGGTATGGGAGAAGTTTTAAAGGAAAAAATATTAAAGAAAAAAAAAGTTTATTATTTCCTGTTTTTCTTCTCGGTACTTATCCTACAAGCTGAGTTCATACAAATTAATAACATTACCAACAGATAAAGTGAAGAAGGCTATGGCTACGGTCATCCCACAGGGGAGATATAGACTGTAGGAAAAATTTGAAGAATAGTCATCTCATCTCATCAAAGATATGACAATTAAAGTGGTGTATCACTAACTCTCTATTAAATTATTAGAACTTAAAAACAATCATATCCAACCCTGTTATATACTTATGTCTTGCTAGTAGCAGTTTAAGTTAGAAAGTAGAGAATGTATCTCAACATTTTTGATAATGTTTCTGTCATTTTTGCCAAGATTTTCAAGTTGTTGGAATGTATCATTTTAAAAAAATTGCAAAAGAAAGGATGATACCAACGTACAGCATGATATTCAGTGCAAGTTATGATGTTAATATTAAATTGGAAAATAAAAACTTATATGTCCAATAAGAGAATAGTTAAATTCATTTTAGACCACTGACTTAATAGGATACTATGCTGTTAAAATATTTCTTTAACATAATATAGCAATATGGAAATACATTTATCATACAATGTTATGTAACAAATTAACTCTTTACTGTGACTATATCAATGCAAAACTATTAAATAAAACATGAGTAAATGAAAACAGTTTGGGTATTAGAAAATTGTGATTACAGATATTTTTTTCTTTTTCCATTACTTTTTTATTATATGGTTATACAGTATTTGAAAGTTGATAATACTAATATGCTTCTCTCACAAAGCCACAGTCTAACCTTTAACAAACAATTTATTCAGTCAAAATCTTCCTGATTGTCACCAAAATTCAACAGTGTAACCAAAATAGCATATATAATAAGGAGTGTTCTTCTTTAAGGAAAACCGCCTTTCCTAGTACCCAGGATTTCAGTAATAATTTCATGTGGTAGTTAAACTGAAATAAAATAAGTCAAGCAACATGCACGATTTAAAACTCAGTTTGGCTTAGCTTCTTGGAAAGCTTCACTATGGCCTTTCTTATTGACTCTGGTAACTTCCCAGATTGCAAAGTATCATTAAAAACTTTAAGAAAAAAAACAACTATGCACATCAGGCATAACTTTGTCAAAATTAAGCTGAAAGCCCATCTGGCTCCATTGTCTTATTGAATTTGTCACATTTTATAGGTAGTTGAGTTTCTTTCCTAATAATCAATCTTTCCAAAGGATGACAAGAATTACCTCATAGTAGAAGTAAACTGCTACAATTGGTCACATCAACATGACATTTTCTCTCCCAGAACTTCACTGCTTATCTAAATTTTGAAATTTTTATTTTGAAGATCTCATTTCGAAATCCCCGGGAGACCTCGAAGGATTCATTTTATCTCTACCACCACCCAACTCCAGCCACCATCACATCTCACCCTGAATCTCAGACAGCCTCCTAATGGATCATCTCACATAAACTATCTCTTACTTCAGTCTGTCCTCACTTTGGAGTCAGAGTGATATTTTCGAAGCACAATTTGAATTATATTGCAATCACCACAGCCTCATCCTCTATCCTCTGCTTTTCCCTACACCTTGCCTTTTCAACACCCCAATTGCCTCCTATTAATATGGCCTCCCAGTCCTTCCCTGATCCTGCCCCACCTACCCCTTCAGCTCATCTCATACCATCCTTTCACTGTTCTTGTTGCTTCATTCCCATTGGCCTTCTTCCATTTTCCCCAGCTATCATGATGTTCCCCTCCCCACCTCCCCTAGCCCTCCCCAAATCACAGCTTTTTCTCCTGCTGCTCATACTTTGCCTGAATATTCCACGACCCCTCACTGAGTGAACTCTACTTACCATTCAGATCTCAGTTCAAGGAAGCCTTTCCTGACCCTCCAGCACAGGCCAGATCCACCATTGTACACACTCTCAGCATCCTCAACTTTTTCCTGATGCTTATCACCAGTTTATGTATTTCTGTACTTATTTGATTAATGTCTTATTCTCCACTATCTTTTAAGCTCCGGTAGAGCAGAGACCACATTAGATTTTCTTTTTTTTTTTTTTTTAATATATATATATATATATTTTTTTTTTTTAATTTTTTAATTTTTTTTTTATTTTTGGCTGCCTCAGGTCTTAGTTACGGCACGCAGGCTTCTCTCTAGTTGAGGCGCACGGGCTCAGTAGTTGTGGTGCAGGCTTAGTTGCCTCGCAGCATGTGGGATCTTAGTTCCCTGACCAGGGATTGAACCTGCGACCCCTGCACTGGAAGGCAGATTCTTAACCACTGGACTACCAAGGAAGTCCCCTAGATTTTCTTATTATATTGTCAGCATTCAGCAGAGTTCGGCTCATAAAGTGGGCACTAAATAAATGAATGAATGAAAGCCAAGAATAGATTATGTTTTCTCTCTGCTTCTTTACTTTTCTGAGTTTTTTCCCCTAAAAGCCAAAATGGTGTTCCTGTTATTTACCTAACACAGATTTTAGGGATTGCCCTGATGTTACTTTAAGTGACAGATATTGATATTATTTGCTAAGATAAAATGCTTGATATACAGTAAGTCCCCTACGTACGAACAAGTTCCGTTCTGAGAGCACGTTCATAAGTCCAATTTGTTCGTAAGTCCAACAAAGTTAGCCTAGGTACCCAGCTAACACAATCGGCTATATAGTACTGTACTGTAATAGGTTTATAATATTTTTCACACAAATAATACATAAAAAACAAACACAAAAAATAAAGAAAACATTTTTAATCTTATATTACAGTACCTTGAAAAGTACAGTAGTACAGTACAACAGCTGGCATACAGGGGCTGGCATCGAGTGAACAGGTGAGACGAGTTACTGACTGGAGGAGAGAGAGGAGGTGGGAGATGGTAGCACTGAAGGATTGTCAGCAGTAGGAGATGGAGGGCAAGCTGCAATTTCATTCACGGCTGACATTGATAGAACGCATGTTCGCATCTTTGAAAGTTTGCAACTTGAGGGTTCATATGTAGGGGACTTACTGTATGTACGGTAGGCCTTCAGAAAAACTTTAGTGAGCAACAGAAATATCCCGATATATCTGGCCAACAAGCCAAATATGGGCAGGGGTTAAATGTAAACATCTCAAGTTACTATATTTCAACTATAAGAGGGAATTGGTCTAAAAACCAAAAGTAGCCTCTTTGCTTCTTATCTTCCAAACATCCTTTGGACAAAGCGTTTGTCCCACACACTGCATGGCTAGGACACATGGGTGAAATAAACACAACCCCTGTTCTTGAGGACCCTCTGTCTCACAAAGCTCTACAGCACCACTATAGCACTGAAGACAACTTCCAACATTTGTAGTCATAAAATCCAAAATTTTTTATATATTCTGTTTATATATTCTAACTTAAATGTATTCAGGTTTTACATATAGACTGATAGCCTTTGTTTCCATGATAGGAAGAATTTAAAAAATATAAGTGCTCAATAAATTTTGGTTGAATGGACTAAATTTATCTATCCATCTATTTATGTTTTATAGCAACTTTAAAGCAAAATTTTACGATCACTTTTTTTCACCCTCCTCAGCTTACTTGAAGATCCTTCAAAAAGAATTGTAGCGTGCGATTGTAGTGGAGGAGCAATATCTCTCAGTTGTGCTCGGGTCCACTTATGGTTATGAGAAACGTATAGCCCAGATTGGAACATCTTAGTTGCAAATCCCCACTCCCGAGTCACTACATAACCTTCAGAAAACAAGAGACCTTGAAATAAGAGGAATGAGATTGGCAACTTCAGATTAGAAGCAAATAGCAGCAGGAGTCCAAGCCAGCAAATCAGGCATGAACTAGATCGAGCATCTAAAAGTACAAGAATGAGCCACTCTACTGAGAGATGTTTCTTTTGAAGTAAAATGGGGGTAATAATAATTGTACTTTCCCCAAGAGTTTTCATTTGTATTTGAAAAGTGATTTAATCTGGTATTAAAATGTGTTATGGAAGAAAAAAATGTTCCAGGTGTGTGTGTGTGTGTGTGTGTGTGTGTGGTGTGTGTGTGTGTGTGTGTTGGTTATTCTCAACAAGCATCCAGTCACAGCTTTTCAAGAAAGTGGGAATTCAAAGAGATTTTATTTCCAAAGCTTATTTTAAAAGTGAGAAGATTTTTGCATGTTATGTTTTTTATATAACATTCCTTGAGCTATTTATCAAGGCACATAATTGAAGAAACATGATAACAGCTGGTACTGGCTAGGAATTACTGTACTTAAATAAAAATTAGATGTAGATACTGGCAGCTTTGGTTTCACAAGATACCTGTCCTACCCACTGAGGGAAATTTAAATTCCACTTAGTACAATCAGTACATCAATACAGAGAAGTGTGTTGTAAGCAGATACTCTGTAGGAAGACAGAAGACGGTCTACGGCTGACTAGGAAAACAGACACAGAACTATAATTATTTTTATTGAGACTATTTAAATTGTGTTGCTTTTGAATGATTATCAAAAATATGTGCTCATTTTCATATTCAGAGAATTAGGAAATGTATAGGAAATAAGATTGACTCCTAGAGCTATAACAGTACTACCAACCACTGTTAAAATGCTATTGCATTTCCTTCCAATTTTATGTATGCATATAGACATTTAAATTTTTCTTGCAAAATTGTGATATAATTATGATTATATTATATATTCAGATTATGAGTAAGGGTTAAATTTAAGATTGAGTTTATGGATAGATTCAAGGTCAAGTTCATTGCTATGAAAACTTTATCTTATTGCAGTAAATATCTTATGACATGTTTTTAATAGCCATATAGTACTTAATTATATAGTTATGTTTTAAACCATTCCCCATTGTAGATAGTTAGATGGTTTATATGTTTGTTTGTTTTTCTCTTATACGTTGCTAGGTATCTCTAATTATTAAGATAAATCTCTAAAAGTAGACTTTTGTGGTCAAAACCTTTAAATACCATGTAAAGGCTATTTTACATGGATTACAAAATTGTTTACAGGACTTCTGATGCTCATAAGAAATATATCAAAGGATCCATTTCTTCACAAACTTAATATAATTGAATATTAACAATTTTATCTCTCTGCCAAATTCATGAGAAAATATAAAATTTTATTATTGTAATCTGTGTTTTTTTATATACTGAGGTTGCATGGTCTTGTACATATACTTTATTTTTGTAAATTGTCATTTCGTATATGATTGCTTATTTTTTAATAGGGATGTTAGTATTTTTATTCATCTCTAAACAAATAGATCTCAAACACAGTAGTAAGTTATAAATTTTAAAATATTTCCCCAATTTTTATTTCTATTTTAATATTATTCAGAGTGCCTTTTGACATTCATTCATGAAATAATCATTGAAATCTTGCTATGGGTTGCACACTGTTTTGAGCCCTGTGACACAGAAATGAACAAAACAGTAAAAAAATCTGGCCTTTGTGAAGCTAAAACAAAAGTCAAAAATCCTGGACTTCATGAAGTTTGTATTCTAGTTGAGGGAGAAAGACAACAAACAGAAAATTAACTGATATTATGTTAGAAGATGGCAATGTTATGGATAAAAGTGATACAGAGGAGATAAAAGATGCTAGTGATGACGACTGCAACTTTCAGTAGGGTGGTCGGGGGGGATGACATTTGAGCGAAAACTTGAAGGGAGGGGTGGGGCTAGCCAGGCAGAAGAAATAGCAAGTGCAAAGTCAACAGATGAGATATGCCAGTTATGTTTAAGGAAGAGTACAAAAAATACCGGTGTGGCTAGAATCAGTTGAGGTTGAGACGCCCGTTAGAGAGGTTATAGGGACCCAGATAATGAAAAACCTAGTGCACCACTGTTAGACCTTGGCATGCACTTTGAATGAAAAATGGATCATTGCAAAATTTTACATACATAAGTGCCATGATTTGACTTATAGGCTCATTCCGGGTGCCATATTGGAAATATGTGGAAGCAGGTACCATGGTTAGGAGGATACTGCAATAATCCAAACAAAAGACAGAATAAGGTGATACTGATTTAGAATGGTCAGACCCTAGATATATATTGAGAAAGAGTTGACAGGATTTACTCAAGGCAAGGTTTTAGAAGGTGAAAACAAGACAGTGATGACTCTAAGATTTTTGGCCTGGGCAACTAGAAGGATGGAATGGTCCTTAAGATAGTCAAGTGAAAGAAAAAAGGCCATGAGATGAGATGAGATCACTCAGAGAGTGATTGTAGGTATAAAAAAGAAGAGGAGCAAAGTCTGAGCTCTAGGGAATGACAACCAGCAGAAGAGTCTGAGAAATGGCCATTAGGAGGAGGAAAGATAGAAGATTCCTGAAATATAGGGAAAGAGATAGTTTGAAGAGGAGAGAATAACCAATGGGGCAAATTCTGTTCATTGATTGGATAAAACAGTAACTGAGATTCAGACGTGCCATGAATATAATGACATGGAAGTTGTCAATTACCTTGACAGGAAGAGTTTGAGTGAAAGCCTCTTGGAATTGGTTTGAGAGAAAAATAGGGGTAAAGGAGTTGGAAACAGCAAGTAAATACAACACTTGGGTTGAGTTTTGCTGCAAAGAGGAGTAGCAGTAGCTAGAGAGGAAGCTAGATGAGAGAGAGATTTATTTGAGATGTGAGTAATATGACTGGTTTCTATGTTGATGAGAAAGATAACTGGGGAAAAGATTCAGAATAAAGAAGATTTAGTGGAACAACATATTAAGGTGGAAAGAAACCTCAGGATCTACTAGATTAATGGAAGACTTGACTTTAGATAAAAATATGGATCGTTTATTCATAGTGACATGAGGAGGGAAAAGATATGGATATAGATGCTGGTATATGGGTAGACATAGTGGTGGAAACTTGAACGTTTCCTACTGACTGGCTTTCATTTTCTTAGTAAAACAGAAGGCAATTTCATCAGCTGAGAGTGACACATGCTTTATTTTTTTATAAGGGCAAATCTGTTGAGCTGGTTTTTTTTGTTTTTTGTGTGTTTTTTTGGTGATTTCTTCCATTGCTTTTCAGTTTAGGAGTCCTCTCCCATATTGAGGTCAGTTTTTAAATTTCCCCATGTTTTCTTCAAGTTTTTTAATATATAAATTTTATTATTTTTTTAATTTTTAAGGGAAATACTATCAAATAAACAAGTCTAAGTGTGACACCAAACCCAGAATCCAAAAATTAATAACTGATAAATTTTACTATTTAAATATTTATGCATGGAAAAAATTTACTATAAACAGATTAAAAGACCAACCTGTAACTAATTCTGCATCAGCTGGGCTGCATTTGTGACTTGTAAAATGTGACAGTGTGCCAGTTTTGATCCTAGGCCTCAAGAATCCTTGCATGCTTCCATGTTGTCTTTTGGAACTCTGCAATCACCATGTGAACAACCCTGGGTTAGCCTCCTGGAGGATGAGAGACCTCATGGAGGAGAGTCCAATTGCCCTTGCTGGGACCCAAGGCATGTGAGAGAGCCACCCCATTACGCAGACACATTTGCCTGCAGCCATGAGAGTGAGCCCAGCAAACATCAGAAAAATCATCCAGTTGAGCCCAGTCTAAGTCATTAACCAGCAGACCCATGAGCTAAATAAATGGTTGTTACTGTTTTAAGCCACTGAAGTTTGGTAGGCTTGTTATGCAAAGATAGCTAACTCATATACTTGTTATGAGTATTTCTAAATGTTGGTGAGAGGATAAAAGATGCTTATTCAGCACCCTCTCCAGTCCCCAGAAAGAGTTAATTCCATAATTATTAATAAGCAGTTAGTCAACATAAAGCTGATGTTAATTATAAGGGCAAATGTGAGCTTAAGATAATCTTTCCCAAATTGTTCTCTTCCAAGCACTAATCTTACTACATGTTTATGAAAAGAGGGACCTCCGCGGTGAAATAATTTTAAGAAAGGGTTCATACTACATTCTACAATTGGAGCTTCACAATGTCCATTAGCACATAAAGCCTCTAAGAAGTTTTAGGTCATGGCCTAAAACCTAGTAAATACTCAACAAATGCTCATGTATTCATATCATCATCCTTATCAACATCCTTATTATTTGCTGGCTACAAATTAAATGTCAGTTCAGATCCTTGAAACTTTATAGTTAATTGAGTTAATTGATTTATCTCTCAGATCCTTCCAGTCAGTTGACTTTTCGTCTTAATATAGACTAAACAATAATTTTAAAATAATTTTATGAAGTTACTAAAACTCTTGATTTTGTCATCTTAGATGTTAAAAGAAAAAAATGAACTTTTATTGGTATGGCCGTGCAAGTTAGTTACACAAGGCAAATTTCTCAAAAGGGAGTTCTAAGTAAATAGATACCATTTTTATTAACAGCCTGTGAACCTAGTGTTTGGTGACACTATTTGGAATTCACTACTCTGAGGTGATGATGGCTAAATGGAAAATGTCACAGGTGAAATATTCTCTGCTCTTTAAAAAACTGCACAGGTAAAAGGCAGAGTTAATTATCTTACTTACCATCAAAAACATAAACAACGATGAAGCAAAGTTTTCAAGTGACGCTGGAAAGTCCCCTTGAAAAACCAGCTCTGATGAATGCTAGTAGCCATGCATTATAATAATGAACAGGGCAAAGAAAGGGAGAGTATTTCCTCAGAGTTTAATCCTATCTATAAAAGCAATGACCTTTCTTGAAACAAATAATAACAACAGTTTTCGTCTCATGTCTTTTCATTAAGCATTTCTCATTTGTTAAATTCTTCCTTTTTGGCATTGATTCTCATTGGTTATTCAATGTTTACATTTTTTCTGCCATTTTACTTGGTAATTAATTGTTATCAATCTATTAATTTTTATCTGATAGCCATTTTCTTTTTTGATCTAAGCACCAAACACTTGGCAGTCTTTACTGGTCAACAGATTTAAGAAATGTCCTAGATTTTATTGTTTACCTGTTTCTCCTGTCTAAGTTGCAAGAGCTTGGAAAGCAGTTGACTTAATACACTTGGATAGTAATAATTCCGCTTATTTAGATAACATCTCCAGTCAATGTTAGTCATAGGGATTGTGGAATAAATTTATTCCCCATGTTACCCTAAACCCTTATCCTAGGCTTCTGTATTAGTTTACTAGGACTGCCATAACAACAGAAATTTATTTTCTCATAATTCTGGAGGCTAGATGTCTGAGCTCAAGCTATTGGCAAGGTTAGTTTCTCTGAAGCCTTGATCTTTGGCTTGTAGATGGTGCATCTTTACCTGTGTTTTCACATGGTCTTCCCTCCATACTTGTCTGTGTCTAAATTTCTTCATATAAAGACACCAATCAGATGGGATTAGAGCCTACCTTAATTACCCCTATAAAGGCCCTATCTCCAAATAAAATCACATTCCACAGTACTGGTGATTAGGACTTTTACATACAGATTTTGAGGGGCCACAACTCAGTACGTCACAACTTCCTTCTTAGTCTTCCTCCTTAACTATATTATATAAATGCTCTCTGTTCTCTGTTTTTAAAATAAAGATAAGGAAGCAGTTAGAACAATGCTGGAAGTACCATAAAGACTCAGTTAAGTCTCAGCTGATACAATTTTGGACCATCTATTACTATACTCTGGATCTGTGAAATGAAGAGTAGAATTATCAAGCGTGGAGGAAAAACTGGAGAAAATGAAGCACAGACTGCTAAACACAAAACTAGTCTATGGCATAGTGGTTAAGAGAACAGGTTCTTGGGTCAGATTAAAATACAGCCCTGCCACTTATCAGGCATAAAACTTTATTCATTGCTTTACGTTTTAGATTGCTCATAAATCAATATTCCTCATCAAGATGTTGAAAAGGTTAAATGAGATAAAGCGAGGAGACTATCATCGAGGTCCTTGACAACCAGTGGCTGTTATCAAAATTAACCACCCCAGGCTAATAAAGAATTCACTGTATCCCCACTTAACTCTCATGTGCTTTCTATTTAGTCCAAAGAAGTGAATGTGAATATTTACCAAACCAAACACCGTATTATTATTTTGAAAATGATTAGCCAAAGAAATGTACCCTTTTCACTTAGGAAGAGGAGTGATGACTCTATGAATGCACTGTCTGTAAAGAGTTCTTAGGCTTACAGCTCAGTCCTTAAGCTTTGTAGGCTATTTCTTAGATTCAGCACACAATTTCTGAAAGTTCAGCAAGTAACCTCACAAACAAATTTAGTTGATCCAAGATTCACTCATTCAATTATTATTATTAAATAATAAATAATAATAATTTATTATTTCACTCAAAATAATAAATTGGTCCCTAAAAATATGTCCAGGAAACCTTCAAGATGGCGGAGGAGTAAGACGTGGAGATCACCTTCCTGCCCACAAACACATCAGAAATACATATACATGTGGAACAACTCCTACAGAACACCTACTGAACGTTGGCAGAAGACCTCAGACTTCCCAAAAGGAAAGAAACTCCCCACGTACCTGGGTAGAGCAAAAGAAAAAGGAAAAATAAGAGACAAAAGAGTAGGGACGGGACCTGCAACTCTGGGAGGGAGCAGTGAAGGAGGAAAAGTTTCCACGCACTAGGAAGCCCCTTCAATGCGGAGATGGGGGGTGGTGGGGGGGAGCTTCGGAGCCACGGAGGAGAGCGCAGCAACACGGGTGCGGAGAGCAAAGCGGAGAGATTCCCACACAGAGGATCGGCGCCGAGCAGCACTCACAGCCCGAGAGGCTTGTCTGCTCCCCCACCGGGGCGGGCGGGGGCTGGGAGCTGAGGCTCGGGCTTCGGTCGGATTGCAGGGAGAGGACTGGGGTTGGCTGTGTGAACACAGCCTGAAGGGGTTAGCGCACCACAGCTAGCCGGGAGGGAGTCTGGGAAAAGGTCTGGACCTGCCGAAGAGGCAAGAGACCATTGTTTCTTGGTGTGCGAGGAGAGGGGATTCAGAGCACCGCCTAAAGAAGCTCCAGAGACGGGCACGAGCCGCGGCTATCAGCGCGGACCCCAGAGACGGGCATGAGATGCTAAGGCTGCTGCTGCCGCCACTAAGAAGCCTGTGTGCAAGCACAGGTCACTATCCACACCTCCCCTCCCGGGAGCCTGTGCAGCCCGCCACTGCCAGGGTCCCGTGATCCAGGGACAACTTCCCCGCGCGAGAACACAACAGCGCGCCTCAGGCTGTAGCAACGTCACGCCGGCCTCTGCCGCTGCAGGCTCACCCCGCGCTGCACTCCGTACCCCTCCCTCCCCCCGGCCTGAGCGAGCCAGAGCCCCCGAAGCAGCTGCTCCATTAACCCCGTCCTGTCTGGGAACAGATGCCTGAGGGCGACCTACACGCAAGGCCGGGCCAAATCCAAAGCTGAACCCCAGGAGCTGTGCGAACAAAGAAGAGAAAGGGGAATCTCTCCCAGCAGCCTCAGGAGCAGCGGATTAAATCTCCACAGTCAACCTGATGCACCCTGCATCTCTGGAATACCTGAATAGACAACGAATCATCCCAAAATTGAGGTGGTAGACTTTGGGAGCAACTGTAGACTTGGGGTTTGCTTTCTGCATCTAATTTGTTCCTGGCTTTATGTTTATCTTAGTTTAGTATTTAGAGTTTATTATCATTGGTAGATTTGTTTATTGATTTGGTTGCTCTCTTCCTCCTTTTTTTTTATATCTAGATATATATATATTTTTCCTTTTTCTCTTTTTGTGAGTGTGTATGTGTATGCTTCTTTGTGTGATTTTGTCTGTGTAACTTTGCTTTTACCATTTGTCCAAGGGTTCTCTCTGTCCTTTTTTTTTTTTTAGTATAATTTTTAGCACGTGTTATCATTGGTAGATTTGTTTTTTGGTTTGGTTGCTCTCTTCTTTCTTTTTTTTTTTTTCTCTCTTTTTAATTTTTCTTGTTTTTAATAATTATTTTTTATCTTAATAACATTATTTTATTTTATTTTTTTCTTTCCTTCTTTCTTTTTTTCTCCCTTTTCTTCTGAGCCGTGTGGCTGACAGGGTTTTGGTGCTCTGGCTGGGTCTCAGGCCTGTGCCTCTGAGGTGGCAGAGCCAAGTTCAGGACATTGGTCCACCAGAGACCTCCCGGCCCCATGTAATATCAAACGGTGAAAGCTCTCCCAGAGATCTCCATCTCAACGCTAAGACCCAGCTCCACTCAAATACCAGCAAGCTAGAGTGCTGGACACCCTATGCCAAACAACTAGCAAGACAGGAACACAACCCCACCCATTAGCAGAGAGGCTACCTAAAATCATAATAAGGTCATGGACACCCCAAAACAAACCACCTGATGTGGTCCTGCTCACCAGAAAGACAAGTTCCAGCCTCATCCACCAGAACACAGGCACTAGTCCCCTCCACCAGGAAGCCTACACAACCCACTGAACCAACCTTAGCAACTAGGGGCAGACATCAGAAACAACGGGAACTACAAACCTGCAGCCTGTGAAAAGGAGACCCCAAACACAGTAAGTTAAGCAAAATGAGAAGCCAGAGAAATACACAGCAGATGAAGGGGCAAGGTAAAAACCCGCCAGACCAAACAAATGAAGAGGAAATAGGCAGTCTACCTGAAAAAGAATTCAGAGTAATGATAGTAAAGATGATCCAAAATCTTGGAAAAAGAATGGAGAAGATACAAGAAGCGTTTAACAAGGACCTAGAAGAACTAAAGAGCAAACAATGATGAACAACACAATGAATGAAATTAAAAATTCTCTAGAAGGAATCAATAGCAGAATAACTGAGGCAGAAGAACGGATAAGTGACCTGGAAGATAAAATAATGGAAATAACTACCGCAGAGCAGAATAAAGAAAAAAGAATGAAAAGAATTGAGGACAGTCTCAAAGACCTCTGGGACAACATTAAACGCAACAACATTTGAATTATAGGGGTCACAGATAATTGAAACTTTCCAAATATTACAAATTTTAATTTATAATAAAATTTCCTTTTAAAAGTATCTTGGAATCCATTTATTTTATTTTGTAATAGAAAGGGATGAAAGGAAAATAATATTTCAGAGTGGATATAATGAAAGCTACTACTAAGATTATCTACCATCGAAAGGGAGAGAATTGCATCTAAGTATTGTATTTTGGATGTTTTATTTGCCTCTAGATTTCTAAACACAATAATGTCATTTGATTTTACCTAACTTCCATTGAATTGAAATGATATTTATGTTAAAGTAAAACTCACTCTAGAGGCAATACAATAGTTCTCAGAAATGTGAAATGATTTCTTTTCTTTGTGCCTAGATGCCTCTAACGAGCTTCAATCTGCAGTTTACCCATCTTTTTAATAGTAGAGACTTTGGGGAATGAATGAAAATAACTGTGAACCTAGTGAAAGAAAAATTGGACAGGAGGTATTGAGCAATCATGTTTTATTTATTCAGTTAGCAATTCTCTTTACCAAAAATTCTCTAGACAAATGAGAGGAATTAGAATGGTTATCCAGCACATTTTCTTTGAATTTCTTTTCAACTACGCTTGGCATTCAGCAGTGATGTGTCACAAAGGTACATCGATTGCTCCACATCCTTAGTGTTCTAAGAACAGGGTAAGGAGCATGCAATGAAATAAATGACTCCAAAGTTACATGTTAAATTTTTATCTCTATCAGAATCTTTGGGTGTTTCCATTATCAGAAATATTATTCTTTGTTAGGGGGAGAAAACGAATTCAGTGTCTCTTTTCTGAAGGTGAAGAGAAGTATTAATGTTTCCTTAAATGCAGACTCTCTGTAATCATACCTATTTAAATCAGCCTTATTGAATACAGCAATGTCAGCATGTTATCTTGTAAAGAAGGATAAAATTATGCATCCTACTTGCTGAATTATTAATGGTGTTTAATTTCTCCAGAACTCACTTTTGATTCAAGGGTCATAAACAGAAATGCATTTGCTGATGCACAAGAACAAAAATGGAAGAATTAGCCAACACTTTCCAATATCTATAGTCAACCATTGTCCTACTCTAAGAGCCTATTTCAAACCAAATATATTATTCAGAAAAACTCTGGGGAATGAAAAAGTTAGCCTTGAGTTTTTAATGCAGAGTGGTAAAGAAGAATTGGTGTTTTGAGAACACCAAAGAAGTGGAGCAAAATCCTTTCAAGTGCAAACAATCACAGTTTACAGATATACCTGCCACTCCAGAGTTCACCAGAAAGGGTAATCAGAATTTTATAGTGGGTTTCAATTTATACACTTAAAATGACTATTAGAGTGTTTTGTCAAGGTGGCCACAGGCAATCCTTTCATTTCTGGCACTGGAGTTGGTTTAAGTAAAGGAATAAAAGAATAAGATGACTTGGAAAAAAAAAAAAAAAAATAAGCCAACACATCAACAAACAATAGAACTGTCTCTTGAAAATGTAGTTTTCCATAAAAATCTTAGGCTGCGTGATTTTGTTTAACCTCTCTATTCCTGCAAGTGTATACGCAAAATGGTTCTTCTGTTTAAAAAGAGTAAAATCTGATTAATTTCAGTCAAAAGGGGGAAGGGGATATTGTAACCTACAGGGGCTCAAAGAGTCTAAAGAAGGAACAGTCAGGACTTGGAGAAGTTGGGTACTGGGGTAGCTTTGACGATCTCAACAGGAGGGACCAGAGACCACCCTGTAGACTCCTAGCATGAGAATATTCAACTTCAGTCTCCTGTGCCCTTCAGTATTGTTGTTCAAATTCACATTATTGAGAGAGAACCCATAGCCCTCACTTGGGATGTGAGTATGTCCCTGTGGTAAGCTTGGGGGGTGAGGAGTGGGAGCAGGAATGGGGAAGAGAGCGGAGGGAGAAATGACAGAGATGTGCAGGATACCAGAGTGGCATGCCCACCAGATGACGTGGAAGGAAGCAGGGCTGCTCCTCCAATGAAAGGAGAAAGCTTTCTCTAGCAGAGGGATGGAAATATTGGCTGGACCCTGCTCCCCATCAAAAATGTAAGTAAACTACCCGCACAGTGACAAAGCATAGTTAGTACTTGATAAACATTAATCCAAATGATGTATTTGGACATATTCTGGATTCTTAGGAGGCCTAGAATAAACTAAACAAACTCAAAAATGCATTTAATCTAGAGAGTGTATTTTTTTGTGCTGCCCCAAATAGTCTTTTAAACATTTCCAACCTTAATTCATTTTCAGTTTCTCTACGATTCTGGGAAAAAACAATCATTTTCTTCTAACTTAACTGGAAATGAGAGGCAAGGACTTCCTTCTGCGCAAGGTCAAAGTTAGACAGAAATATACTCCATGTCATGCTCATCTTCAGCACATGAGCTGCACAAAATCCTTCTGCAATCGCTCCACTGTCAGAGGGAACTCTAATAACTTTACCCACATGGTCAGTATCTTCCTATGCTCAATGTCCAGCCCTTATCAAAACCTCTCTTGGGTGCTTCCTCTGGACTGTTTACATTTGAACAGAAATAAGAATCTTAAGGAAAGAGAAGAAAACCCTGACCTTAGAATTCCAACAACTCTCCTGTGTGGACAGGATTTGACAGCTGAAGAGTCTTGTTGATGTTCCATTGGGTTGTCCCCATTTTGGAGACTGGGGTCTTCCCAGGGAAAAAACACTGAAACAAGCAAGAACCTGCTCGAATACAAGCTGTTCTTCTTGCCCGCAAAGTCAGTATGAGATTAAGTTCTTCCCAAGTCTTTCTGAATTGTTGATCTACCAACCCCTCCAGCCCCCATTTTCAGAGTCCAATCACCATATGACAGCCCTCACATACACTATTCGATTTGAATTCTGCTACCAGGCTCCTCTGGGTCACGCCCCCTGTGTTTGTTCCCTTGTATTTTATTGTTGTTTGCTCCTTCCCTTCTTTCCTTCCTTCCTTCTTTGCTTTCTTCCTTCATCCTTCTTTCTTTTTCTTAGGCACAGAGAAATGCTCTACAAAATCTGGATTTAATGAGGACAGGACGCAGTAGAGTGCAACAAAATCATTTAAGGAGGTAAGATTTCTAGTTTCTACATCTGAGTCAGTCACTAACTAGCTGTGGGATGAGAACAAATCTCAACTTTTCTGAGCCTCTGTGTTCTCCTCTCTAAATAGAGAAGATTGTTTAAAACAACAATCCATTAATGTCCCCCCTCCCCTGCCCCAGCCAGTTGTGTGCCAAGCAGTGTATCAGAATGTCCTGGCTGGCACTGGTGGCAGGGTGGTGTTTAAAATGATACAAGTGCCATATTACCCTGCCAAAGTCCAGTAAGGTCCCTTTCTGTGCTCTCTTTTGAAGAATCCCTTCACTAGTCACCACACTCGATGTTACTGATGGGATATGTTGCTTTCTTCAGGGACATTGGGGTAAAGTCAAGGCTGGGAACCACTGGTCTGGACCATCTCAAAAGTCCCTTCTGACACCAATTCTACGTAGATTTGAGTTGGTCACGATCTTTCATCTCTTAGGATAAATCAAGGACTCCTCTCATGCCAAGGACACATAATTAAGCTACCACACTAAGGGGTGTAGCTTTTAGAGGGGAAATGAATTACAAAGAGTACAGGACTGTACGCCTTTAAAAACTGCTTTCTTCACATAGCTCTCTGCTCTCCTCCTTCTTCTCTCCTACGTGGCTGGTATCGTAAGAGTCTTCTCTGCTTTTCGAAAATGGAGTGTAGAAAACAAATTTGTGGTTATCAAAGGGGAAAGGTGGGGGAGAGGGAGAAATTAGGTGTTTGGGATTAACATATACACACTATTATATATAAAATAGATAATCAACAAGGACCTACTGTATAGCACAAGGAATACTCAATATTTTGTATACTCAATATTTTGTATACTCAATATTTTGTAATAACCTATAAGAGAAAAGAATCTGAAACAATAGATATAGATGTATAACTGAATCACTTTGCTCTACACCTGAAACTAACACAACTATATTCTATATAAATAAATAAATACATACATACATACTAAATAAATATATAAATAAATAAATAGAAAGAAAGTGAGTGGGACCAGGGAAGGATTCAGAAAAGTGAAGGCAGGAGGGGCTTCCCTGGTGGCGCAGTGGTTGAGAATCTGCCTGCCAATGAAGGCGACACGGGTTCAAGCCCTGGTTTGGGAAGATCCCACATGACGCGGAGCAACTAGGCCCGTGAGCCACAACTACTGAGCCTGCGCGTCTGGAGCCTGTGCTCCGCAACAAGAGAGGCCGCGACAGTGAGAGGCCCGCGCATCGCGATGAAGAGTGGCCCCCACTTGCCGCAACTAGAGAAAGCCCTCGCACAGAAACGAAGACCCAACACAACCAAAAATAAATAAATAAATTAGCCTACACCTTTAAAAAAAAAAAAAAAAAATGAAGGCAGGAGCTAGGCTTCTCATGTCTGCTCTTAGCCAAATGGACCATTGTACCGCACCCACGGAATAATGGAATAATGCAGCTCAGCAGGGTAGGGGCCCAGCCAGGAACTCGGAGCTGAAACCCAGGCGAATGTAAAGATTGTGCATCTGCCTGGTGCACATTTTCTGCTTGTATTCCCTGGGAACCTAAGGAGCCCATCAACAGCTAAACTAGTGTCTGAGTCAAGGATTGAGCATCTCAGATAACCTAGGAAACACAACATAAAAACAGAATATTAGCCGGTCCTGATTTTTAACTGCTAGAATCATGACTGGTTAAAAGTAAGAGTTTTAAAATCATGAAAAAGGGAAGTGCATCATTTGTATTTCCTGACATTATTCAGGTATTAGCATTCCTTTAAAAAAAGGCTGCAGTGGGTAAAAGAGCCTAGGATGGTTTCTCCCCTGGATGATCCATAAACAGGTCGCCAAATCTTCCATAAAAACGGGTCTATTTAATAATAGCAAACTACTTGTTGTTCATTACTTCTTCTAATTTATTCATTGCTACTTTTAGGATTATAGGAACGATTATGCTTGGAATTGAGGTTGTATCTGCAACAAAGATCAGTTTGGAGAAAAACAGCATATTTGAACTTGGAAATATCTGCTTATTTTGTAAACCACTGTTTAGGAAGCAGTTAGTGTATTTGGTCTATATTAAATATTTTTTCCTTTAAAATAATGTGTGCTGATAATTAAGTCCAAATCATATTCACATTACACCTACTATGGATGTGGCATGGTAATCGAGATATTTTGATTACCTTGAAGGAATTTAGAATATAGCAAAAGAAACAGAGTTAAAACATAAAATATCTTATGTAGCATTGGTCTTATGATAGGGGTATGCATAAATATTTTGTAGTCACTCTAATGCTAGAAATGGCCAATCTTAAACATAAAATATAATACTTTAATGTTAAAATTCAAGTCCTTTGCACGACATACAAGATTCTCTCTCATCTGGTCCATAATGACATTTCCAATGACTTCCTCTCGTTTCCATTTATAACGCAGGAAATATGTGTAATTTCTAAAGATGGACTATGTTCTTTATGCCTGTTTGGTTGTTTATTTGTTTATCTGTTTCCTGGTTAGACTATGAGACCCTTGCACGGTGGCTTAATAGACCCTCATAACCCCAGCACCTGCCACAGAGCCAGGCATGTAATTGCCATCCATAAAGATTTATGAAATTAAACTGAGTTAACTGATTTATTCTCCATGAGATCTTGCAAGTAAAAATCATTGCTCATTGCTCTGCTCAGTGCTCTCACAATATTTTATCCTTCCTATCATTTTATTCTTTCTTCTCTTTATCATGGAAACTGTAGAGGACAAGATTGATGTCATTTTTCTTTTTTCTTCTTTCACCAGCTCCTTGCACAGCGCTCACCACCTACTGGCATCAAATATATTAATTGAATTAATTATAAGTAGACTAGGCTGATCAAACACCTTACCCAGGAATCTCAATAGATGGCATCTTGGTTATTTTTCCAAATTGCCATGTTTTTAGTGCTCCCAAAACTTCAGACACTATATTTGACGCCATGTAATGTAAAATCTTATGTAAAGGATCGTTAAGATCTACCCTAGTGAGAAAAGCAGCGAAAGTTAAAATAGTCAAGTAGTTAGAGGCTCAAATAATAAAATAAAGATACATAACAAGTGTTAGAAAAAGCAACTCTTAACCAAGTTATTTTCTCAGGAATGCACTCATCAAGGTTATACTTTGTAGAACTTACTTGTTGTCACGAAGACAATTTCAAGCATAAATATTGGCAAATAAACACCATCCCCAGATTCCTCCCTTCAGTCCAACATCCTCATCTCATGAGGGTATAAGTTATATTAGAAATAAAGTTTAAAATATATGTTATACTAAAAAAATAAAAAATATATAAAATGTATGTTATGCTAGAAGTAAATATATTTAATCTAATTTTCAAGAGTTTCATAAAGTGAAATTAGAAGCCAAAATATTCAAACACAAAAAGCCCAAATCTAATCATGTCTATCTAATTCTAATCTCATCTCATCTAATCGTTGATGTAGGTTACTATAGAGCCAGAGTCTTCCCTGGTCTTGAATAAAGGGAAGGGGGTTGGACGCCAAGGATAAGAGAGCAGGGAGGGGCAGGCTGCATTGACTGCGGGATGGAGGAGAGCAAGGCAAACTGGGAGACAGAGAGGCAAAGAAATACATTACTTTTATTCTTTGTTACAGAAAATAGCTTTTGCTTTGAAGAAGTTGCTGCATATTTTCTGCCCCTGGCTGCCCCCATTTTCAATCACCCCACTCACCACAAAATTTATAAACATCTAAGCAGAAACAGTGAACAGAAACATTAGAATGTTACCTCTTACTTTCCACATTTTTTTTTAATCAAAAACATACGAAATGGAATTAGCTAGCTTTTAGTGGTAGGCTTTTTGAAAGGTGGTTTTTATCTACCACTTAATTGACATAAAATCTTTGAAACTCTGCTGATGGGTGAGCACTCCAGAATATCCACCCCCCCCCACCGCCTCCAGTTCTAACCTTGGCACTTTACTTGGGTGATTGTCAAACCTAGGAATGGCAAAGAATATCCAGGCCTTCCTTTTTGAAACAGACTTGATAATAGCAAGCCAAGGGTCTACCTTATTTTTGTTGTGGTTGTTATTTATCTGTCTGCTTGGTTGATTGTTATTTATGTATGTTGTTTTATGTAGTATCTGACAGTATAACAGGTACTTGGGCACAAAGACTTGGCTTTCCTCTGAGTAGCTCACAAAACCCAAGTTGTGATTCAGTGACAAAAAATATATTTTAAAACTCTATCTTCTTTCCTATTTGGAAAAATTTCAGGCTAAACTACTGGGCTTTACAATGATTATATGGTGCTTTTCAACAAATTACTTGTGGTCTCCGTATTGAAGATATCATGATTAAATTAAGGAGGAAACATTTAGTATTCATCTGTTTTTCAGTGTGGAGGGAAAGATTCATTAGGTCATATCTGTATCATCCTTAGAGCAATTTAGTAGGCAAGAAATATTTTGTTACAATTTCATTAATCATTCATTATCATCCACATTAGAATATCCACATAAGTTGAATGTTCAAAATAAACCATTCTGGACTGAAATCAAACCATATCTATCCAGTGGTACATTCTGAAGCAAATTCTGCTTATATTCTTGTAGCAAAGCAAATTCAGCTGATCACAGCAGCATAACTTTAAAACCTACTGAATTTCACTGAAGCCTTTCTCAAATTCACTTTTGAGTCCAAACTAAGCAAGATAAATTATGTACCCAAAGGTGTTTTTCTGAGAAAATTATTAGGGAATGAAAAATAGAGGTTAGCTTGCCATGGCCTCAGTATCACTACTGTTGTCTCTTAAATTAGATTTTCACTGAGATCTGCTATTGCTATTCCGGCCTTGGTACACGATGTGCCACGGAACTGCAGACAGCAGCACAAGCAATTAGATCAGCTCATGTGGGTGTGTGATTCTGTTCTAAATTTGTTAAGTTTGGACTACAAACGATATTAAATAGTAGATCACAAGCTGATTCTAAATTTGATTTCTTTAATGTACTCATTTCATTTTATTTTCCTTTTTCTCTATCTTTTTTTTTGGCTGCATTGGGTCTTTGTTGCTGCGCACGGGCTTTCTCTAGTTGCAGTGAGCGGGGTCTACTCTTTGTTGAGGTGCACAGGCTTCTCATTGCAGTGGCTTCTCTAGTTGCGGAGCACAGGCTCTAGGCATGCAGGCTTCAGTAGTTGCAGCACTCGGGCTCAGTAGTTGCGGCACGTGGGCTCAGTAGTTGTGGCGCACAGGCTTCGTTGCTCTTTGGCATGTGGGATCTTCCCAGACCAGGGATCGAACCCATGTCCCCTACATTGGCAGGCAGATTCTTAACCACTTCGCCACCAGGGAAGTCCCAATGTACTCTATTTCATTTTGATCTTGAGGCCTTAGTGCATCTGGGGAGTGGTTTTTGGGGGATTGGCAATTGGGTCAAGTAAGAATCACCTGGGGAATTTTTAAAGCATATGAATACTCATACACCTGATTCAACCCTCCGTTCCAATGCCCTAACTTTCTCCATCCCAGATGTGTGTAAGTTGAAAAAAGTTGATCTGATATTTTGGATACCCAGCACCGTCCAATATCACAAATTACAGAGATTGCTAGGCTGGGTTTATGCTGCCAAACTGGGAGCCAAAATAACATGGAGTTTCTCACTCAGCAAAAATAACAAAAAAGGAAAATCTTTTTGCCCCCAACTATAGAAGAGAAAATCAAAGGGATAGGGGACACAGAGTCAGGATGGCTTGTGTCCCAGCAGCTAAGAGTCGCCACTGTCCATAGCAGAATCCACACCTCTGAAGTCAGCCTAGAAACAGATGATGGTTTCAAGGGTGGAAGGTATCATCCTCTTCCCATGTATATCAATCTTGACTGTTCCCTGAAACTATGACCAAGAAAAACTAGCACAATAAATACTGTTATTTGCAAACTGTTGCTTTATGTTATTAGATCATTGGATCCTTTTCTGCTTGAAAATGGGAAAAATGTGAGCAACTATGAAAATATTCTAGTGTCCTTGAGAGACCATTTACTAAAATAGAGAAGGACCTAGAAAATGACTAGTCCTGTAATGCCTGTCTGAAACTCAGAGGTGATCACTGAGCTACCAGAATTTGGCACTTGCTTTTATTTATTAAACTTTATGAATTCATGATGATGACTCTTTCACTGACACTTTTGGTATACCCATATCTTTTGGACCCAGTTTAGTGAAACTGTTAAAATTTTCAACATGAAATTAAATTACTTTTTGCCATCTTCCTGGACATGAAAAGAAAGAAATCATTTACCTATTCCTTGAAGGCTGAACATGCTGCCATGTTTATTTCTGTATCTCACACAGCATAGATAGTTTATATTTTTGAACCAAAAGAACTGCTACATTTGAAGTCTTCATACATGTATACATCAACACCCCCATTTGGTAACTAAAGATAAACACCTGAGTATAACAAAGGAGGAGAAAGCCCAACATTATATTTTTTAAGATTAAAGTTGTGCTGTCCCTCATTCACTCAACAGACTTTTATGTGCCAGTCTCAACAATGTGCCAGGCTCTTTTAGGCACTGGGGATACACAGAGAATCTCACAGTTTAATGAAAGTAAACAGAAAAGATTACCTAATCTAGTGCGTAGTTTTCAATCCTCTTATTTTTATTTATCTCACACATCCGTTAATAGAACATCTATTATTTGCTTTTGTGAAACAAATATACTTTAGCAACTTGTTTGGGAGAAGATGTGATTAATTTTCTTCTTGGCCTCTGTTAGACTGCGGCAGATGTCTGGACTAGTGATCTCTGCCTGTTATGGGAGTTTGGTATGAATTTAGCAAGCAAGCTTTCCCTAATTATTACTGTGTCTCACACAGACCTGAGTCGTCGAGTGGGTATCTGAGTATTTTGACTTCTCTGCTGTGAAATAATACTGTAAGGCTTGGTCATCACAGGGTAGATTGACATCTTTAACAAGGAGAGAGTATGCGATTTGAAATCATTTGTTGGAAAGAAGAGTAGCTGTGCTTTGTAAGGAATAGCCTCATTAACAACTTTATGCTAAAGACCAAAGCTAGAATCCACTATTAAAGAGAAACCAAAGAGAAAAATAATCTTAAAAATATAACCCACTAATTATTTTCCCAGAAAGCACTAACTGAATATAGTAAGAACTATAGCTCAGATTTATAACTCGGATTTTTTTTCTAGTTTATGGCACATATGTGCAATATCATACTAGGAATACTAAATAATATTTGATTGCCTGGAACATCTTTGATTAATTAAAGAACAAAAACTTCTCACAGTTGCTTTTCACAGACTTCAAGAAGTACCTAAAAGATTCTCGGGGGGAGCAGCAAAAGCACCTGAGATAATGAACTGATATATAGTGAGGGAAATTACAGTCCACAGTCAGAAACTCAGGTGGAATGATCTAGCACCATGCAGTGTTTGGCATGTGGGAAAAGAACAATAAGACGGAAGGAATAATATCATTGTATAAGAAAAGTCCATGGATACACCTCAGTGTTCGAGACGCAAAACCACAACTTGATGAAAAAAGTTGAGATAGATATGCTCAAAATATCTGCAGGCTGGTTCCCAGATCCTCTGTACCATATGGGGATTAGGAAATCTGTTCTCACAATGGCTTCATGAAGAAAGGGAAGACCTCCCCAAGGACACAGAACTGTTCTCTGGTGCTGTCCTAAACCTTCATAATCGGTCCTGTACCTTCATTTTCTGATATCATTTGCCCATCCTATCAGCCTGAAAATGTTTCAGGGGCCCTCCCAACGATGTTTACAAACACTGTTACGCTTGGTGGGTACTGCTGTCTCTTTTGAAAGACTTGTATATTCTTAGGTTTAAGGGACTTATGACTTTGGCTTTAGACCATTTGGTGAACAAATTACACCAGGATTGTAAAATGTGGTCAACATGAATAGCCACAGCTTGTCAATAGGGTCAAATCGCATGGAACTAGAAATACTAATGTCACCATTTGCTGTGGCTTTCTGATCTACAGGCCAGTGAAATGACCTGGCCAAATGTTTCCTTGTCCAATAATGCATCTCCATGTGGTAGAACTCTTGAGTTTTCCCCAGGCTCAGACTTCACTAGAATTCAAAGTATGCAGGCAATTTATTAATGCTCAATGTGTCCTGTAATGATTTTATCAATATTTTCCCATTATTTATTATGCCCTTATCTCACAATAATTTTAAAACAGGTTATAAAAGCAATTCTAGTTTGCAATATAATAAATTGAGGTACAGAAAATAGAAGTGCAAACTATAATTTATATGCCAGGCACCAAGCTTGACATTTAAATATATTTTATAATTTAATATTCACAACAATCAAGAAAGTTAGGAATTATTATACCTACTTTCAAGGTGAAGAAACTCAATCCCCCAAAAAGACTATATAGCTAGCCCCAAGTAACAGAAATCACTCTTTGAAGTTATTAATAATTTTGGCCCAAATAAAATTACTCTATGCAATTCTGAGATTGTAACTTGGACAGATACTGTTTTGTTTTTGTTTTTTTGTTGGTGGTATTAGTTTTGTTTGGCATCTACTTTATGCCTACATTTTTTAAGTATGTTTCACCAAAATTGTCTGACTCCAAAACTTCATGAAAGCCATCTGAGGAATAGATCAAGAATCAATTTGATTTATAAAAATGCAATAGAAGTGTACTTCTTGGAGGAAGTCCAATATTTTGACATCACATTTGTAGGTTCAGGGACATTTCTAGTGTCTTAGAAATCTTAGGTTTTAAGGTCTACACCATTGGTAAGAGATACAGGAAAGAGTGAATCCAAAGAGGGAGCTAAAACTGAATGACACAAAATTGCTCACTGCCTGGGGACACAGTTTATTTATTCACACACATTTATTCAGTGCTACTGAATCCCCTGAGGAAGTTTCCATTTCCTCCTTTTCTCCTTCTAGGAACTTCTCTCTTGATCAGTGTAATTCCTTGATTGAATCCAGTTCTCTGCCTAGCCCATTTCTTCTTCCTGCTCTGTTAAAACAAGGAAGAAAAAAGTCTTCTATTCACATCCCTCTAGGATCATAGCAGTGGAGTTGGGTCTGTTCTCAGCAGACAATTAGAAGCAGGGCAAGTGGGCCTATGGATCAGCCATTTAGATGATGACTCACTGCCCCCCAAGGAAGAATTTACCAAACCAATTTCCTAGGAATTATTTGCCTTTTGCCCTTTTGACTAGATGGGGTAAATCAATTTCAATGAAATAATTTCAGTTAATCTTTCCTGCATAACTTGTTTTGTTGCATGGATGTGAATCTTACCAGGTCAACCCCCAAATGTTTCAGAAGTGCTTAGGCTGTCAAACCAAACTGAAATGATTTGCCCAGCCGGGGTTATACAGAGTCAGAGCCTAACCTTGGAATGAATTACCTCATTCCTAAACCAGGAATCTATCCTCTCTCACTGCCTTTTTTTTTTTTTTTTTTTAACTAATAAAATTGGTCTAGCTAATTACTGGATTAGAAAACCTAAGACTGTATGAAAACATCCCTGATGGCCACAGAGGTTAAAGTGGGAAGAAGCAGGATGCATTTGTGTGCTGATTACCATTGAAGGACAAAAGTCTTCTTGAAAATCACGTTCTTCTCTAGCAACCAGCCCTTATGATGGATCTCCACCCGTAGAGATTAAAAGGCTTCAGGGCTGCACAAATAACAATAATCAGATCAGAAACTGTTAAAAGCATAAGACAGATAAACCCAATGAGAAACCTTCAGAGGGAAGAAGATAAGCACTGCATCAGAGGGAAAAAGTCAGTGAGGCTATTCTGCTCTAAAAGCTATATTTTTTCTCTTCAAGAGAGGAGGAAGCACTGATTAGAAACAGAAAATTCGCATGCATTTTAAACAAAAATGAGTCCCATGGAATGTATATCTTCCCAGTAGACTCTTGTCCCTGGGAGTCTGGGGCTCATTTTGCATCTAACCCTGTGTCATGGTAACCTCCCCTTATCTTTTTTAACAAGTTGGGACTGGAAAGTATACGTCAGGTAAAAAAAACAAATGACTGGTGACACATGAGCAAATTTAAAATGAGGGAAGACCCGTGATTGAAACAGACTCAGATTCAAAGTTGGGCTGTGGAACAGCAACAGATAAAATGCTGATTTATTTAACATTGCCTCACCCAGGTCAAAGCTCTGGCAGGGCTTCTCTTTAATTTACCTCCTCAGAATCTTGATTGCCGAGGAAAAAAAATGAAATGATTCCCTGATGTAGATACATGTTGTATCTGCCTCGACATCAACACTTGCTTTTAATACTGCCCTGAGTGACTGACTCATATCTTTAACAACTTTATTGAGGTATAATTTACATATCATAACATTTACCCATTTTAACTGTACAATTCAATGAGGTCTGCTACATTAGTAGAGTTGTGTAACCATCACCACAATATTTTCTCTTTGTCTACGGGCTTTTGCAGTTTGAATATAACTTGCCTAGCTGTGTTTTATTTGGTATGTATCCTCCTTGATGTTCTCTGACACTCCTGGATCTGTGGTTTCCTGTCTGCCATTAATTTTGAGAAGTTCTTGGCACCAATATTTCTTCAAATATGTCTTCCACTCCATTCTCTCCTTCTTCTGATATTCCAATTATGTGTAGTGTATGGTACTCCTTTTACAATTGCCCATGGTTCTTGCATGTTCTGCTCTGGTTTTGCTTTTTTTTTTTTTTTCTCTTTGCATTTGGAAAGAAATGAAATTGGACACTTACCTAGCACCATATACAAAAACTAACTCAAAATAGATCAAAGACCTAAATGTAAGAGCTAAAACTATAAAACTCTTAGAAGGAAAATAAATAGGGCAAAAGCTTCATGACATTGGATTTGGCCGTGCCTTCTTGGATATGATGCCAAAGGCACAGGCAACAAAAGAAAAAAAAGACAAATTGAACTTCATTAAAATTAAAATTTTTATTTTTAATAAAAATAAAAGACATTATCAACAGAATAAAAAGTCAACCCACAGAATGGGAGAAAATATTTGAAAATCAGATATCTGGTAAGGGGTTAATATCCAGAATTTATAGAAAGTTCCTAAAACTCAACAACTGAAACCAAACAGCGCAATTCAAAATGGCCAAAGGACCTGAAGAGACACTTCTCCAAAGAAGATACCCAAATGGCCAATAAGTACATGAAAATATGCTCAACATCACTAATAATCAGGGAAATGCAAATCAAAACTACAATAAGATATCACCTCACATCCATTAGATGGCTGCTATCATAAAAACGAAAAACAACAAGTGTTGGTGAAGATGTGGAGTAATTGGAAACTTCGTGCACTACTGGTGGAAATGTAAAATGGTACAGCCACTTTGGAAAATGTGTCAGTTCCTCAAAAAATTAAAAGTAGAACTACCATGTGGTCTAGTAATCCCTCTTCTAGGTAAATACCCAAATGAATTGAAAGCAGGATATCAAAGAGATATCGTTACACCCATTTTCAAAGCAACATTATTCACAATAGCTAAAACATGAACACAGCCCTGGTGCCCATTGACACTTGACTGAATAAACAAAATATAGTAAATAATACAATAGAATATTATTCAATCTTTAAAAAGAAAGAAATTTTGACATATGCTACAACATGGATGAAACTTCAGGTCATTAGGCTATGTGAAATAAGCCAGTCACAAAATGACAAATACTTTGTAATTTCAATTATATGAGATACATAGAGTAGTAAAAATCATAGACAAAGAGCATAATGGTGGTTGCCAGGGGCTGGAGAGAGTGGGGAATGGAGAGTTATTGCTTAATCAATGTGGAGTTTCAGTTTCACAAAACTGAGTTCTCTATATGGATGGTGGTGATGGTTGTACAGCATTATGAATATATTTAATACACTGAACTATACACTTAAAAATAGTTAAGATGGTAAATTTTATGTCATGTATATTTTAGCACAATAGAAAAAACAAGAAAAAAATAAAAGAACAACTAGAATAGTATGTGATTAAAAATTAACAAGTACTCTTTTTATAACTGCTGGAACTATGAAGTGAAATAGCTTCTTTGGAAAGAAAGCTGGGATTATCTAGTTAGGTTGAAAAATGTTTATATGCTATGGTCCCCAAATTCCATTTATAAGTATATGCCCTAGGGGAAATCTTGCATTAGTGCAATAAAAGGCATACTCTAGATTGTCCAAAACAGTAGAGATTGTGATAATAAAAAAAGTAAAAAGAATCCAAATGCCTATCAACTGTAGAACGGATAAATTGTTGTGTATATTCTATGATGGAATATTACACAAAAGTGATAACTGAATTATACCTATGCAAAACAAAACCAAAAATTAATAATCAAAGTTGATAAGATACTAAAGCTTATGTGGAAAAACACTAAGAAAAACTATAAGGAAAACCACCTCTACCAGATATTGAAATAAAAAGATTCTATAATTATATGTTCAGCACGCTTCTACTGCACAGTCTGCTCTCTGCTAAAGCGTCTATAATTAAACCATTATGGTACTGGTGCATGACTAGACAGAACAGTGGAATAAAATATATAGCCCTGAAATAGAATCAAATACATATAAAAATTCAGCATGTGATAAAGGTGGCATTTCAAATCACTGGGACAAGATTGACTTTAAAATAAATGGTGCCAAGATAACTGTTTAGCAACTTGGAAAAAGATACAAGTAGATCTATATCTCACCCCATACACAAAAATAAACTCCAAATGGTTTAGGTACTTACATATAAAAAATTAAATCATACAAACACAAGAATAAAACATGGGTAAATGAATCTTTAACTTCAGGGCAGATGAAGACTTTCTAATTATGACTCAAAATACAGATGCAATAAAAGAAAAGATTAAGTTTGACCACATAAAAATTGAAAATTCATGTTGCACAAAATACCAAAAATAAAGTCAAAAGACAATTGAACAACTAGGAGAAATATATGTGACAGACAAAGGACTTTCAATATACGTGACAGACAAAGGACTAAATTCTTAATTTATAAAGAATTCAAAAATTGAGGGACAAAGAATCAAATCTTCATAGAAAATTCTGAAAAGACATAAATAAACAATTCAAACAAAAAAGGAAATAAAATAGTCCTGAAACATATGGGAAAATATTTAAATTAAATCATAGTGAGATATGCAAATTGTCACTAAATGCAATGTAAGATCCTGGATTGGAATCTGGAACAGAAAAGAGCATTGCTGTGAAAAAATGGTGAGATCTGAAAAGGTCTGTAGTTCATATATTTTTCCAACGTTAGTTTCCGGAGTTTGATAATTGAACCATGCAAGATGGTAACTTTAGGGGAAGCTGCATGAAGATTATACTACACAGGAACTCTCTGTAGTGACTTTGTAACATTTCAGTGAGTCTAAAATCATTTCTAAATTAAAAGTTTTAAGAAACTATATATTTAGGGTCACATTATTTTGGGGAACACTGTTAAAAATCATGAGGGAATGATAAGTATAAAATATAAGCTAGTGGTAACATCTGAGGGTGACAGATGGGAAATGGATTGGGGAGGGACACTCAGGGGACTTCAGCCATAATTTTAAAATTATTGTTCTCTGAATGGGCATGAATACATGAGTATTTCTTGTAACAGGAATATACATTTTATATATTTGATACTTCTTTTGAATTACTGAAATATATTTAATACATGCCAATATGTGAGATTCTAGCAGAAACAGAGTTTGCATTAGAAAAAGGCTTTTTGTAGGAACTTGAAGTTGCATTGCATTAAATTAGAAGACTCCTAAAAAGGCCTTTCGACGTTACAACTCAAAGCGTTAGGTTTGCTTACTCCTCCATCTGTAGGTCCCTAATGTGAGCTGGCTTGCTTTTGAATATAGTAAAATCTTGGCAATCATGCAGTTTAGTTCTGAGCTCTGTATCAGCGGAGAAAGGGAAACAGTTGGAATATTTGCCTTTGGATACAATTTTAAGAAGAACAAATGGAAGTGACTACTTACTGGCACATACTGAGAAAAATCCCCCTTCAGTGTGTCTCAAGATACCCAATTAAGATAAAATTAAATCATGCAAATATTGATCCAGCTAAATTTGCCAGGGGTAAGTCTTATTATCAGTCAAGTTTCTTTATATCAAATAGCAAAGAACTGTAGAAAAGCCAGAAATGTTTTATATATTTTTTAAATCAGGGGAAAAGTAACAATGGAGAAGAACACACTTCATTTCACTTTTATGACTTGCATTGGTTATCGACTTGTAGTTTTGCTTATTATGACCAATTACATGTAAAATACCAGTTTTTCCCAGGTGTTTAGCACTATCATAGGTAGTACTTTACCCTCAAGGAGCTGACAATTTTATTTGAATAAGATACACACAATTTAGATAATTTGCACAGAGCTAGGTGCATAAAATGGAAGGCAGAATATCGGTGAGACCTACAATGGCACATGTGCTCTGTGTGTCCTTAGAAAACCTCTATTAGAGATTTTATTGATCAAAGTAATTGGTGTTACTTTCATCACTTATTGTAATCACTCTTTTGCGGAACTTCAACCAATTGTTGTAGGAAAAGATGTACTTAATTCCACAAGAGTGTTTGAATGAATGAGCATCAATTTCCTTAGTAAGATTTTTCTTTAAGGGTATAGTCTCCAAAAGCAAAAATCTACCTTAAAAATTTTGCAATAGAGCAAACTCAAAAAATAAAAAGCGCTTCATAAGAAAGGTACAGACAATTAGTCCCGAATTTGCTTAATGTTGTCTTCACTGTTTATATCATTATACCAAGTTTTTGGCCATAATCTAATGGGTGTGTCTGGTAAGGAAAGTGGCTGATTTATTTCAAGTCTACCAAATTTTACAAGTCTGTGTGAGTACAGACCACATCGAAGCATTCACCTTTGGAGGGCACATTTACCGTGATGCTGACCCTTGACCAAAACACTTTGCATTTCCTCTTTCGGAATTGCTCTCTCAGAGCTCACAACAGTATTCCGGGAAATCCTCAGTAGAGAAGCTTAAACCTTTGACAATGGATTCGATTTTCGAAAAGAAAGTTATGTGGAGTTCAGTATGGTTAATAAAATAGGTGATGAATCTGGCTAGTAGGATTCAGGGAGGAAAATGAGACATGATGACGAATGATGGTGACCGCTCCACGAGACATTTGAATGGATTTTGCACAAATGGCACCTTCATTAAAATGAGCACATAAACTTCCAACGCATCTATTTTGCAGAACAGTATTCATTTTTTGTTGCATTAGTTATGGTATTGACATTTAAACAAACAGCACTTCATAATTCCCTACAGTGGGGACTTCCCTGGTGGTCCAGTGGTAAAGAATCCGCCTTACAATGCAGGGGACGTGGGTTTGATCCCTGGTCAGGGAACTAAGATCCCACATGCCATGGGGCAACTAAGCCCGCATGACATAACTGCTGAGCTCGAGCGCTTCAACTAGAGAGCCCGCGTGCCGCAAAACTGCAGAGCCCACGCGCTCTGGAGCCCACGCGCCACAGCTAGAGAAGAGAAAACCCGTGCTCCACAACTAGGGAGAAGCCCGTGTGCCGCAACGAAGAGCCCACATGCCGCAGCAACAGCAACAAAAGGTCCCGCATGCCTCAACGAAGATGCTGTGTGCTACAACTAAGACCTGACACAGCCAAAAATAAATTAAATAAATAAATAAATAATAAATAAATCTTTTTAAAAAAATTCCTTATAGTGCAACATTGGGGCCTGGTTAGGGTTTGCTGTCTGGTTTTGGAGGAGACTTGCACACATCTCTGACAAAACTATTCTGTTTCTGCGAGGTTAGGGCTCTTCCCTAGAAGCCACTTCAGCACTGTCACCACCGTGGAGCACTGCCTTGGGTTCCCATCTCTTCTTCTAGACCAGGTGGAGCACAGAAGACTGAAGCAACCTTTTCTTTCTTCACAGAGCTTGCAGCCTAAACTAAGGGAAACCAGAAATCAAGACTGTTTCAGAGATGGGGTAGATGACAATGAAAGCCGCAGGTCACCAATCCCCCCAACCTACCAATTTGTTGAAATTTGATTAAAATGAAATGGAAAACATGTTCACTGAAGGAAGACATACAGCTGAGAGACATGTTGGGTTGGAATAAGGGATATTTTCACCCACAGAAACTAATTGTACGCACATAGACCTCAATTTCTATCCAGAATCAGTTGGCAGAAGGTTTTCCTCTTCTGTTCTGACTGCAACTTTCTTCTGTAATTTGCAGCTCGCTTCCCCCTACCAGAATCCTCCTAATCCAACCTGGCTGTCATCCCAGGGCCCCTCTCGGAGCTCGGGGCAACTGATAGCTCGAGTGAGTTGGTCATATCCTGACTTTGCTGCTTCTTCTCTCCTGAACTCTTTTCTAAAAGATCAGGCCAGGGTCTTTCCTTTAGATTTTCATATTTCTTCCTCATTACTTTTCAGGCAGTAACGAAAGAGGTGAAGTGCATGAGCTTGAATCCCAGCCTAACACCTTAAATAGCCTTTTGATCTACATCACAGAAGTGTTATGAGGATTGAATGAGTTTGTGCACTAAAGCGTGGTCCAGAATAGGCTCTCAATGAATGTTAGTTATTATTATTTTTATTAACGCTTTATTTTCACTGTGCTCAGCAAATACAACCTCTGTGGGCCACCTCTGTACTCTCCCCTCACTATAAGCATTCAAGGATTCAAGGTCCCACCCCCTTCGGCTTGTGAGGAGGAGGGAAAAGGAATGCCTGTTACCTTCCAAGACTTTTATCTGGAACAGCCTTTATCTCTTTCTCTGTGGGGATTTTCCCCAGGCTCTTTTGTCCTCTATTTCAGAGCTTATTTTTCCTCCCTTTTGTGTTACATTTGCTTCTGTGGAGGGGGGTGGGGTAGAGTTGCCCTATTTACGAGTAGCCATCACCATGGTAACTTGGTATTTTGATACAGGCATGAAACAATTCTGAAGGAAATAGAAGTCCCTTATTTTTCAACTTTGGCATGCAGATGTATGGGAATCAAAATCCTTGCCCAACATTCTATAGCTGGTTCAAATGTCAAAGCAAAGAAACAAGTTTTGTTGATATTTTAAATAACTATTGAGCAACCCCAGCATGATATCAATTGAGCAGAACATTCTCACAATTAATTTCTGCCTCTTAGGCACTGACGCTTGCAGGCAACATGACATATACTTTGGTGAATTCATTCTCTGAATGAAAAAATTGGTACCCATAGTCAGACAAAGAATTGTTGTGTTCACTCAAATTGCAAAGGCGTTGAAGGCATTGAGAAGGCAGTAAAAGATGTCATTTGGAGTTTCTGGGGTATTCTGATTGTTTATTGAGAGGGAACAAGACAGACAATTGGAAAATCAGCCTGTTCTTAATGATCAGAGGAACATGGTCGCTGTATAGATAACTTACACACTGTATGTGGAGCCAGGAGCAGGCTGGTTTTGATTACTAAATGTCTACTGTTTTCAAGGCTTCCTACTCTGAGCTGCTAACATTGGTGAGTGAACAGTCACTCCTGCCTTTGACACTCTTCATTTGGTGAGGAAACAAATACTTACAATATAATGTGATGTCTCTATAAAGATAGCTACAGTACACTCTCAGAGAAGAGAAGAAAAGAAGACCCCATAGAGATGAATTTTGAACTCTATTGTTAAGGGCGGCCAGCAGAAGACATTTGAGGAAATAGACTCTGCCTAGATACTGGTGACACTACTGTATAGTATCTCTCTAGAATATGAACTGCTTTTATTCCCTCGGCCAAACAAGGGCAAACACAATCCCAACCTTGGCATAATCCAATCACCTAGTTGTTCCTAGGTCCAGGCTTGCAGACAGACCCTGTGTGACTTCCCATGCTGAATTATTTCCAGTCTGCCCAATGTACCATCTTTTTTCTCACCTTTGCTTATTTTGTTCCATCTGTCTGAAATCTCCTATCTCCTCCTCTTTCAACCCTACATGCTTGCTTTCTCTTATTAACTTTTGTTGACCTTCAGGCCTTAGCTTTGATGTTTCTTCCTTGGGATAACCACTGCTAATGCCCGGAGTGTGCTCATCCCCCTATTTGCCACAGCAGTATTCTCCACTTCCCCTTATACTGGTACTTTGTTATTGCCTGTTTTCTAGTCTGACTCATTCAATTTCACTCACTCCTTTCACTCACTTCACTAGGAAGCAATCAGTTGTTCCTTTTTGTATTCCCAGAGCCTAACCTAACTTTTGTTGAATAGATGTACAAATGAATAAACTGAGACATTGTCTATTATAACTGCTCAACAATAGAAGGGATTACCTTGTTGCATAATAATGTTTTCTTGGATTCGTTATAGTGGATCTTCCTGCAAGATATTTTGATTCTTTTTGGCCATTTAATTATTGAGTTCTAAGAGTTAAATATTTTGTGTACAAATTCTCTGTCTAAATATGGTGAAAATATTTTCTTCAAGGTTGAAGTTTGCCTATTTATTTTCTTTATAGTGTCTTTTGATGAGCAGAATACTTTAGTTTTGATGAAGCCTAATTTATCATTTTTTTCTTTTGCGGTTATTGCTTTCTGTGCCTAAGTCAATGCCTGCCTGTTGTAAAAATATTTTCTTCTACTTTCCTTTATAATCTGTATAGTTTTACCATTTGTGTTTAGGTCTTTGATCCAAAGCAAGTCAACTTTTATGTACAGTGTGAGGTAGGAGTCAAGGTTCTCATTTTTGCATGTGGATATCCAGATCTAGTACCATTAGTTAAGAGATTTTTCTTTCCACATTGAATTGCTTTGGCAAATTTGTTGAAAATCTATTGATTGTTGTAGGAGTATTTTGTTCCATTGATCTCTTTGGTCTATTCTGTAACAATACTATACTGACTTGATTATTATATCTTTATAGTAAGTCTTGAAGTCAAGTAGTAAAAGACCTCCAAGTTTGCTGATATAATTATTGGTCAACTGATTAAGAATTGGCATCTTAACAATATTATCTTACAATTCATGAACATAGTATATCTCCCTATGCATGTAAGTCTTTACTTTCAGTATATTTTAGATTTTTAAGCATAGAGGTCATGAATATCATGTGTTAAATTTATATCGAGGGCATTCCCTGGTGGTCCAGTGGTTAGGATTCCATACTCTCATTGCCAAGGACCCAGGTTCGATCTCTGGTCAGGGAACCAAAATCCCACAAGCTGTGCAGCGTGGCCAAATAAATAAATAAATAAACAAATAAAATTTATATCTAAATCTTTTACGTTTTTGTCACAAGTGTAAATAGAATTATATTTTACTTCTATTTTCCAATTGTTGCTAGTATATTAAAAAAAATGAGTTTTGTACATTGATATTGTATCCCATGACCCTCCTAAATTTATTTGTTCAATTAATAGATATTTTTTAATACTCCTCAGGATAGTCTATAATATGTTATCTCTTTCTGATGTAAAGATAAAGGATAAATCACTTGGAAAGTGATCACTCTCCAAGCTCTTTCTTTTTCATGAAGAAATAGTGCAATAATAATTAAAATGGTAGAAGCTACATCTATTGAGTTGTTACTGTATATACAAGATACTGTTCAAAGTACTTCATACATATTAACTCGTTTAATGCTCAGAACAATGCTATGAAATATGTATGATTATTAATATCTCTATTTCCTGGTTAAGGAAATTGAAACTTAGGCAGAATAAGCTGAAGGTATTTTACAGTCTTTGTTTTTGTTACCAAGAACCTGCTCTATGGATAGAGTGTAATCTCTCCCCCCATACTTACTTCTGGTACCTTTGTTTTACCCACTCTTTGCTTCTTTAAAACCTTGTGTTTGCCTTTTATGCATTTCACTTAATATCATTTTAGTAATGATAAGTTCCCTAAAATCTAATTTTTATTTATGCTTAAAAATACTGTCCAATCTTGGCAAATATTCCCTTATCTCCTTCTCTGCAGTGAGCTTCCATTTTTGTCCTTTTAACTGTCATACTTGCCTGTCACTAATACTAATTTTGACTAGAAGAAATAATCTTTTTCAATCATAAGAAGTAATAAGCAATTTATGTTCCCAGAACCACAATCTTCAACCTTTTTTTAGTTGGTTGTCCTCCATGTTGAATTATGTGTAATGGGAAATTGATGTGAGTTACTATCCAGTAGGGATTGATTTAGTACTACCAATCTCATTTCTTCTGGGTCCTTAGGTCCTAAGACTATCCAAATGGCAATGATAGGTCCTATCTGTTTTGGTTTATTATGTCATCAGCTGCTTAAAATTTGAAGTTTACTCTTTGTAAGAGATACAGTAAAATTTTTTACAACCTCAAAAGATACTCTTTACCAAAACACAGGAAAGCAGTACTGTGCTGTACACAAAGAGCAATTAAATAATGATAGCTCACCGATGTTTCAACATCTGACATCATCTTTGTTCTAGTATTAAAAACTAGTAATAGTCTCAAGTAGCTCACCATCTTGTCATGAGGAGATTTAATATACATTTAAATCAGTTAAATATTAACTAGTATTTAGTTCAATCTGCAAAGAGCTGGCACACACTCAGAAACATGGAAATGGCAACCAATAAAAGGAAAATGGTTTCTTTCCCTGAGATACTTATATGAGAAAATATTAACAATAATGGAAGTTAGTCATTCACATTGAGAAGGCACTATGCCCGTAAGTGCCCTTGAAGCCACACATCAAATTTGCCTGTTTTTAAAGTTCTGATTTATGTAGTGCCTTATTCACTGTGTAATAATATCAGTCTTTGAAGTGCATCCCATAATTATACCAGCAATAACCATTTCTTTTTGTTTATAAAAATAACAGTGAAGGAGCAGCTGAAATGTAATTTCCTGGAGCAGAGATCTAAGAATTAATGGCATCTTTTTAACCCTCTTTCTATCATTTTCAAACCCCAGTTCAAAAGGTCAAGATTTCTGTTTGTGGGATTTCTAAACTATGTTGCCCCATAAAGTAATGGAATTAGCAATGATTGAAAATTACTCATCAATTTAATGAATATGTGAAAATATTAAAATATAAGCACACTTCAGTTATTCAGTATAGTTCAAGGGACAAGACATTTTATTTCTTCAAATTTTCTGATTACGTGAGGTTTGATCCATTTGTGCTAGAAATATGAACCAGTTCACTCACCTTATCTCATTGAATCACTTCATATTTTTAAAAATATAGACATTAACAAAACACCAGTCTTGAATTTAGAAATGAAAATATTCATTGCATGGTCAATAGTCTTTGGAAAACTATTATAAAAAGGGAAATTTAAAGTTTCCACCAAATCCCATAGGTGGAAGAGAGTAATTTTTCCCCCAAAATTGATTTTATTTCAAATATAAATTTTAATTCAAAATGTGATGCAAAAAAAAAGTTTTGGAAAACAATTGGATAATTTAGAATTTATGTAATCTTATTTTAAGAGGTGATAATAAAAATGCAAATATGAAATTGCCTCTGGCTCTCTTAGTTAACAGAATAAATCTTAGTTGAATCATTTATCCCTCTTAATACATATTCATATTCATGCTGTAGCCTGAAAACTCTGGGGGAAAAGTAAAGGCCTTTCAAGGTATCTAGGACACCATTGGTAAACAGATTAAAACTCATGATATTTGGCAATGTGCCTTCTTCTAGTGTCTTTTTCTCATTGCCTATGCTTATGTCCATATGGTACCTCTGTCTCAAGGTAGGCGGGATCTTGTTTTCCCCAAATGAACCAGAATCAAATTCATATTTCATGTTAATCTGCTTATTCTAAGAAATTAATGCCACCTGTCCCGCATGGAGAATAACATGTCTTTGTCTGGGTGAACTGTTAGCATAATATATGGCTTTACCCTCTTGAAATGCCATATTTATTTGGGGCTCTTATTGTATAGAGAGACCAAGTTTACTAGAGATTTTTCTACTATGTCATTATGACAGTTGAT
Organism: Eubalaena glacialis; assembly: GCF_028564815.1. NCBI lineage: Eukaryota > Metazoa > Chordata > Mammalia > Artiodactyla > Balaenidae > Eubalaena > Eubalaena glacialis. Next base: position 49,584,369 of record NC_083730.1, on the reverse strand, counting down.
TGATATTATGTATATGAAAAATATTTAAATGAAGTTTACTTTGCCTTTTGCAAGAAATTCTTAGTCCAGTATCTTTGGGGATTATGAACCAATTAACCTTCTTTGATTTCTCTTGGAGACTTCCTGGTTACCAGTTATATTTCTTAGGCCTTCTTTGGTTTTAGGTAAAAGAAAATCGTTTTAAGCCAAGAATTAAATTTAGAGCCAGGATTCAGGGGTCTCTTGTGGAACTTACAGAGGACAGTGGGGCTGGTGCTAAAGAAAGTCCGAGAAGGAGGCATAGGACTCCTGTCTCAAGGAGTCTCCTATGCCCTCTGATTTCTGTCTCTGCACAGTTGCTGGGTTAGTCCATAGTGAAGGCCAGTTCCCTTTGTTTTTTCCACCGATATGATGGAAAGTGGTTATTTAATAACTCCAAGCATACATTGGCCCCATTGATAGATGAGCAAGATGGAGCTGAAATCTTACTTGCAATGAATGAAATGTTTTCAGAAGTAAACTGGTATTAGCCCCATCCATTCTGGCCTGAAGATTGAATTGTGTTGCCCAGACATAACTGTTCCAGTTAGAAAACACGTAAATGGTGAGGGGGGTTGGCACCAACACAATATTTTAACTCTCACATTCCTTACTTGGAGTTTTGACTTACAGAAGATATAGATAAGTGGAATATTAGGTCAATCAGTTCTCTTCATTGATTTTTAGTATTTATCAATAACCAATCAGATATCATTCAAATAAATAGAGAGCTTTATTTAAGAGAAAGCTAGAATTGGCTTTGTAACTAGGCCTACTGAATCCTACTCTATTGTCCAGAGATATTAACAATATTTGCTGTTTGGAATCATATTTGGTAGCAAATCACATTATTTGCTCCTTTTTATTTTAGAAATAAATAGCGCTAGGCAATAGTATTGCTGAAAATGCAAGCACATAGGTTCATATGCAGTTGTAACTCTAAAATATTGTTGACCCTGGCACTCTTCTCTGATGTAATGCGGTCATATTTGTTAGGTCAAAAGGCAGAGATGATAGATGAATTGCTGAGATCATGGTGTTGATGAAGCCAAGGTCAAAGGTAGAATCTCTGTATGGGCTAAGATTTTTGTAGAGAGAAAATGGAAAGCCTACATCTCAAATCTCATCTATTCTTATTAATGTATACCATTAACAGGAGGGGAAGCAGTGATAATGTTAAAGAAACTTCTTACACAAAAATGCATGTCTTCCTCTGTATCTAATATCAACTTCATAGATAAAGGGAAATTTTCCATTTAATCAAAGAATATCTTGGTCAAGAATAAAACCAGCAAATCCATACATTCTGGCCTTTATGGAAATAGATCCTCTTCACTTTCAACTATAAATCTAAAAAATGTAAAGAACATTGTGAATCGATAATTGTTTAGCCATTCCCATGACCTAAAAAAATCATAATGTATATATATCATTCCAGAAATCTATAGCATTTTGTAAAAACTATGATTTTGCTGCAATAACTAGTGATCTGTTTTAATTTGCATAATTCCAGTTCTTAGGTTAGAAAAAAGAAGAGAAGTAAAGAGAGAGAGAGAGATTTATTACCTTAGCAGAAAAGATGTCTTGGGACCCAATATAGTGCTTTTACCTTGAGAAGTCAAACATTGTGTAACTCTAATCCATCTTGGATGCCCAAAGTCTCCAAGTTTTGAAACTGACTGATGAGTCAAGGGATATTTTGGGAAAAGCAAGCTAGAAGTGTTTGGGATTTAAACAACATGGCATTATGCCTCAGTGTATATTTTCTTAGACATTTGAAGTTTTTCTTAACTAAGTCTTTCCAAACCTGTGTAGCAGCTTACCAGACTTGTTGACTTTGATGCCACAATACATTAGCAAATGCCGATAATTTCAGGTAGCTTTGATTGAAGAGCTTGACCTATTTGGGATCCATGTGAGTAGTTTCACTGAGATAACGTAAATTAAAGCCAGAAAAGACTCAGCTAATACACACTAAGTATTTCTCACACAATTGTGAAAGGGTAAAATGATGAATGACCTGCCCACATCCTCTTCATTTTAATAAACACATAATAGGATAAAATATACCAAAAAATTGTGGTTCCTCTATTTTACATTACTTACATCAAGTGTGCTAATGCCCGTGTGTGCACACAGATGTATCTCGTAAGGTCTATTTCTTTTCCTTATTCTGCCTACTTCCATTTTAGGTCTGGTTTATGCTGCTGTCTGTGTCTTTGTCCATCAAGCAAGCCGGTAGGTTGTGTCAGTTAACTCCCCTTCACCTTCTGACATGATTCTGAGAGCAATCTGGGTGCCATTTATTCTCTGATGTTCAGATTTCCTTTTAAGCTATTGAAGGTTCCATTACTGCAACTAGGAGGAATAGATTTGTTTTTCTACCAGAATCAGAGTGGTCTCTTGTTTCTTTGATACTGTTGGATTTTCTTTTAGGAGCCCTTTCCAATTTTAGCATATCTCTTTCCTATCCAAAAGATCAGTTATTTTCTAAGTCAAAATCTCCCTTAAAGGGCCGTATAACAATATTCATAATACATTTATTAAATAAAACAATCACATTAAGGGCTGAACCATCCTATTAATATTAAAGTGCAATGAAATAGTTATATACATGTGCTTTCTTTGTCGTTGACCACAGGACTTTGAGAATCATTTTATTTTATTTTAATCTAATTTGTTTTCCAGCTTTATTGAGATAAAATTGACACATAACATTGTATAAGTTTAAGGTGTATAATATTATATGTTGACTTGATACACTTGTATATTGCAAAATGATTACCACTTGAGCATTAGCTAATACCTTCATCAAGTCTTATAATTATCATTTCTTTTTTTACTGTGAGAACATTTAAGTTTTACTCTTTCAGAAATTTTCTAGTATAAAACATAGGATTATTAACTATAATCACCATGCTGTACAATAAATGCCCAGAATTTATTCATCTTATAACTGGAAATTCGTACATTTTGACCAACATCTCCCATTTCCCCAACCCCTCAGCACCTGGCACCTGTTACCCACCATTTATTCTACTGTCTGTTTTAACAAGTTGGGTTTTTTGAGATTCTATAAATAAGTGAAATCATACAGTATTTGTCTTTATCTGACATTTCACTTCACATAATGCCCTCAACGGCAATCCAGCCAATTTTGTTGCAAATGGCAGAATTTCCTTCTTTCTCATGACTGAAGAGTAGTCCATTACATATTTTTTATCCATTCATCTGCTGATGGACACTTAAGTTGATTCCATATCTTGACTATTGTGTATAATGTTGCAATGAACATGGGAGTGCAGATTATCTCTTCAAGATTTTGTTTTCATTTCCTTCGGATATATACCCAGAAGTGGGATTGGTGGATCATATGGTAGTTCTATTTTTAATTATTTGAGGAACTTCCATACTGTTTTCCGCAGTGGTTGTACCAATTTACATTCCCACTAAGAGTGCACAAGGGTTCTTTTTTCACCGCATCCTCACCAATACTTATTATCTTGCCTTTTTGATAATAGCTATTCTAACAAGGTCTGAGGTGATATTTCAGCGTTTTTGATTTTCATTTCCTTGATGATTAGTGACGCTGAACACCTTTTCACGTTCCTGTTGGCCATTTGAGTATGCTCTTTGGAAAAATGTCTATCTGGTTTCCTTGCCCACTTAGTAATCACGTTGCTTGGTATTTTGCTATCGAGTTTTATGAGTTCTTTATGTATTTGGATATTAACCACTTATCACAACTTTCCATAACCTAAGGCATAAAAATCTAAATTCTTTAGCATGCTATGCAGGGCTGAGCATTATCGGAACCTGACCCCACTTCAAGCAAGCCTAATTCCTTGTCACCCCATTCTATTCTACAGTCCTGTCAAATGACTTGACCATTCTGAAAATGAGCCTTGCCATTGCACTTTGATGCTTTTGATTATGTCGTTCCCTTCTAGAATGTTCTTTTTCTCCCCTTGGGGTTTGGGAAATTATCCTTCCACACTCATTTTAAGTATTGCCATGATGAAGAAACAGAGTCATATATTCTTTTTCATAGTTCCAATGCAATCAGCCTCATTTCTCCTGTGCACTTACCACCTCATGTAGTGGCTAGTCATGTGACTCGTCTCCATGTCGGGACAGAAGCCGCTGCAGGGCAGACCCCAAGCCTTAATTACATTTATAGACTCATGCATGGCATCGTGCTTGGACAGCATAGAGGCTCAATCTGTTGGTTGTTCAACAACTAAGTATCTTTCCAGGTTAGCGTACAAAGTGGAATATGTTTCTTTAATACTTTGTAGTTTCTTGCACCACAAGAGTTGTCTCTTAAGGATAAAAAAACATTTTTTATTCCCATCTAAAGTGTTGAATGTAACAAAACCCTTTTAAGAATGCTTCACTAAAACCTGAACTCTTTGATTTATGTGAATGACTATATTATTCTGCTGTACTATAAACACAGCTATAATACTGGCAGAAAATAGATCATCTTGGGAAGGTCAGATAATTTTAGTTTTATGTTTTTAGTTTTTTTCTTGACTGTGGAAAACTAAGCTGAAGTTATAGACTTCGTTCGCAGGCTTATTCATAATAAACAACTGCTGTGATAATCACCTGTCAAGGTTAAAAGATCAAAATTAATATTTATATACATGTACATTTGACAAAGATTTTTCATATACCATTTCTTTTTGCCTCTCACAATAGCCTTTTAAATTAAGTACACGACAGGCATTGTTATTATGCCCATGGTAGAGATAAGGATGCCAATGCTGACAAAGTTTGTGTCGTTGATATGTAGTCATGGCATTAGTAATTGGCAATTAATTTTGGAGTGCTAGCTCAGGACTTCTAGCCCTAAAATCCTTCTCTTTCCACTAAACTATGTAACATCCCTGATTCCATGAATCTGGCTACTTACAAACTCCTTCTAGAAGCAGACCAATCTATTCCTCACTCATTCTTTCATAGATTATATATTTTTCTTTCTTATCTCTTCTTCTCCCCTTTGGACTACTTCTGCTATTTGCTGGGAACATTAGCGGCATTAAAATTATAAGGTCAACTTTCAAATATATTAAAAGGGTGACATCTTACTGGAACGTGAACAATTTACAAGTGAAGACTGAAATTTTGCTTTATTGGAGATAAAACCAGTTTTATGAATATTTATTACAATCAAAATGAAAACTAATTTAAAAGAATATGTGTTGGTTAAAAATATTGGATTTTAGAATTAGACATTCATGAGTTTTCCTCCAAGTTCTGTAATCCACAATGTGATTTTAGACGACTCGCTTATTTTTTTTGAACATTAGTTTCCTCAACTGTAAGATGGATTGTTGTTTGGATACTTTTAAAGGAAGACACGTTATTTAAAGCACATCAGTAAGTGTAAGATATGTATAAAACAAATGATTATGTTATTGCTATATGACATTAGGCTAATGTATATTTTTGTTATTTTTAATATGCCTTTTTACTGTTTTATCCAATAATCATTGATATGTACCACTGGATAACATGAAAATAATCTACAGTCTCAGCCACATGATCTAATTTTCTCTCAAAATTCTGTTCACTAATTGTTAAAAAACCTATGGTGTGTGCAACACAACATTAGGATTAGCAGGGAGTTAAAGATGTGAAAACTACATTTTAAGCTTTCTTGATCAAAATTGAATAGCTCAGTACTTCAGTTAATCAAAAAATATATAATCCAGATAGTCAAGTCAAAAAATCATCTGCTATAAATGAAGAATTGCAGCTTGCATTTAATTTTGAAAACACCAGTAAATTATTTTCTACCTTCTTTAAAACTATAGGCATACATTTTGAAAACCACACATGGTGTTCAATTGGATATGCTGTTCGACTATACAGTCAATATTTGCCGATCATGTTTGTTCTCACATACCTTAATGAATTTTTATAATGGATAATTCTTACATCTGACACCCACATTCTTAAGGTGATAAAAAGTTGTAAGAGAAGAATAAGATGAAGAAAACTTTGGGTTATTTTTTTCCAATCACAAACATGTTTTTCAAATCTCTGAGATTCATGTCAGTTTAAAATTTGCTCTAGAAGATGCGACTTATGTCTATTAAGAATTAATTATCTGCTATACTTCTTTAACAAACTGTACTTTATTACTTTCTGAATATTTTCTTTATCTTGAGGAACCAAACCTCTAGGACATTTTTAAAAAATTAGTTCTTTAAGCAGCATTGAACAGTACAGTGCAATGCCATATCTAAGCCTCTGTATGTATAATCTAATAGAATTTAGGCATGCACACCAATCAACTGGTCTGCTAACATGTAGGTACATGCAAATTTTACCAGCTAAATTAGGATATTTGAAGGAAAGCAAAAACATTTTTAACAAGGAATTTAAAAATTCAGGGGGCATGATATTTACAATCTAGATAGAAGGAACTCCTTTAAATTGTAGAACTACACCTCTAGAGGTTTACACAAAGAACTATCTCTGTTTGTCAGGAGAATGTTTGTGGGCCTTCTGGATCAGATGACTTTTCTTTCTGTGTATATTTGGGAATGCATCCTGCATTTCCCACCACCTTTATTTCTTGGACTTCCTCTCCTTCGATTTGGCTGTACATTAGGGCCTAGTGAGTTTCCCTACAGTTTCTTCCTTGCAGGCACCAAAGCAAGCACATGAAGCCCTTGCATGTATGAGCTAATTGCTGTGGGCAAATGCCGGAAGTAATAAAAATAGCTGCAATTTTAGATGTCTCCTGGGGTTTCGGTGTCCTTAAGAGCTCCATTACTTCTATTTCAATCTGTCAATCCCCCACCACCACCACCACCCCCGTATCAACATTTCTGCTGTATCTTTAATTGATTTCCACAAAACACCAGAAACACACAATATGACAAACAACAAAGCAAAACCCCCAAACCCTCCTGCATGTCTTTTATGGTGGAAATAGAGGGGGTGGTTTATACATTTTAGCTACATTTTAGCATTACAGTGCTAAAAAACTGAAGTTGAATATCAAACATCCCTCACATTAATCTTTTCCCTAATGCTATTTAATCATACATATTCTCTCATCTTTACCCTTATGCTTTTCCTACTTCCACCCCACACCACCACCCTCATTCCTCTGGATTTCAAATATGACATTCTTTTTTTTTAAACCAGAACATTTATTGCGTGACTAATAATTGAAATCCCTAAGATGAACTGGATGCTGCAACAACTGCCCTCTTGGGTTTAGGTGTTGTTCCTTCACGGAATCCATGCCTGAATCTGCGGCCTACAATTTTTAGGTGCCTCATTCGACCAGTCCCGGTGGTATTTCGTCTTTCAGCTTTAGCACTGCAGTTGTACTTCCTCTTCCGCTTGGCAGGGTAGCCACATTTACCACAGGTCGACTTCTGAAGGTGGCAGGCCTTAGAAGCCACAGCGGCGGCACAACGTGTGCGTCTTATTCCGACGCTTTCCAAACGAGGATGGTCCCTTCGTCATCTCGCTTCTGCCGCCGAGACCAAAGAGACCGAAAGAGCCAAATATGATATTCTTTATTCACCTCTTTTATACTCGGTCTCAACCCCAAGAAGTTATGTTCCTACACATTGCCTTATTTCCTGTACGAGGAATTTGTATACCAGGTGGTTTAATTTTGTGTTTACTAGACCCCGTAATAAAATGGCTAGGTACTAAAGTTTAAAAAAGTTAATAAGCATTCATTATGGTGTGCCTCCCAGAACTTTCTTGAGAATTGGAGAATGTAGTTCCCCAGTAGCTGAGAAAGCTGCTGACAGACACAGTGCTACTGGCAGTCTTCTTTCAAGATTGCCTCTACCGGAGAGTGCCCAGTTATCTAGGTCAAAAACCCTCCTAGGGCGCCATGCATCCAGTGACTGGTCTACGTGGGGCTGTAGAGATGCAATGTCCTTGCCTCAATTTAGAACAACTCTGAAGGACCATTGCAGGTTTATAACAGCCTGACACGTCAGCTGAGGTCTTCCTTGAGACAGCATGGCTGCTCATCATCTCCTTCTTCCTAATCTGGTTTCTTTCACTTCTTTTCCACAAACATTGATAACCAGAACCCTCCCTGATAAACTTCCTGCATGCCAATCATCTCAGAATCTGCTTCCTTCGGAACTCATCCCGGGACCTGTTCTTAATTAAGTGTTCCTCTAAGTAGTTACCAACTCACTCAAGTCAGAAGGGACCTCTACAATACTTTTAGGCAAACCTGGACTGGTTCTTCGCTTGCGTGATTTCACATGGTAGGTTCATTTGCTCAGAGTGTGGCCTTGGGTATTTTGGGATGGGAGCCAGGCATTAGTATTTTTAAAGTATTGCCAGCATTCTAGTGTGTAGCTAAGTTCAGGAACCACTGGCCAATAACTCTGCCACTTCAAGTGTCTCTACCTTCCTGGCTGTACTTCCTTATTGAAGGAACCCTTGCTATCTCTTTGGCGTTCTTGTGTTTGATTTGGGGAATAGTTTTACTTAATGTTCATCTGAGGAGCCATGCTTTTTCAACTCTGAGACCCATGAGCGACTTCAGTGTCCTTGGCTCAGGTTATGGTACCTTCATTCTTCAAGATCTCCATGATTTATTTACGCATTGCATCTTTCCTAGAGAACTAGTGTAGTCATGTTAGAATTATGATTTGACAATAGAAGAATCAACTTAACATGCAAAAATAGTAGAAGACACCATGCATCAAAGGACAAGGGATTATTTTGTCACACTATTTACTTATTTTATCCCACCATTAAGAAGTCCATAGTTACAATAAATTATGTAAGAAAAATAAAAATTATCAAGCAAATGAATGCTGAACAAAAGAACAAACTAATAGCTCTATCTCTGTCCTCTCTGGGTTGTGACATCAGTAATTTCTGGGATAGCTAGGTACTAGCTTTTAATACATAAGGGAGACACATATTTGAGGCTTCAATCTATGTAGTGTCTTTCTGAAGATACATATGCTGTTCAATTTTCCAAGTTATGAATTTAATATTTGAGACCTAACATTTATACTGCCCTTTACAGTTTATAACATACCTTCACATCAATTATCTCATTTGACATTCTCCAGTTGTGCCGAATAATTTAATAAACTGGGTAATACTGGCATTAAGTTCTTGTACAGAATGTAATCATGCTTAACAAAAAGCAATTTATTGTATTTGCTGCTATGCCCTATACATCCAGTTATTAAGGTTTAATGTTGCATGATGACCTAATTTTTGAAAGATTCCTATACATGCAGTCAAAGGGCTTAAGAGGAATGGTACTATTAAGAAGGAAAATATTAGAAAGTGGATTTAGAATTAGGTGAGCCAAGCTAAAATAGATGATTCTGCTCACATAGCTCAGTTATTAAGTCTGAATTTTTTATGCCGAAGTCCACAAAGAAAATTTCCAAAGTAATAAAGTTTGATCTCTTTAGGATCTATCATTTCCAGTCAATTTATTCAGTTTTTAGAATTTCTGTAGTTCCAAGTTTCCTGGATGTACTTGGATGTTCTTAATCTTGGTGATTAAGGTAACAGAGTTGATAAGTGTTGAAGCAGTCTGGTCATTGGGGCCTGGAATCATGGACCATTTTGCTTCAATACACTTGACTATTAGGGCCAAATACATTATATAAAATATATTTAATGCTGCTTTTAATAAAGATAACAGAGTTTTAAAAATAGACTGCAGAAAACTGAGATTTTCTTCAACTTAAAGAGGTAAAATAAAGTCTTTTATCAAGGCAAGTGTACACATTGAAAGGGTGAAAGAATATGTATTATAGAATCTTAAAGTTCTTATGAAAGTTCCAACTGAACCTGGTTAATAATCTTTGAAAAAATAAGAGATAACATTGAAAGTTAAAGTGAGAAAGCTTTTTGAAAGTGAAAGCATTTTCTTCTCTTGTAAATTATAAAAGGACATATGGATAGGTAGATAAAGATGACTGTCTTAATGACAGTAGATAAGAATAGCTAACTTCTATGGAGTGATTACTATGATCAAGGTCACAGGCACTGTCCTCCCAACAGCCCTGTGATGTACCCCTATTTTACAGACAAGGACACTGAGAGACCAAGCAAATTATCAGAAGATATGAAGCAATTAATGGGCAGAAGCAGGATCCGAACGCAGGGAGAATCACAGCCGCCTGTGCCTTCTGAGAAAGTTTAGTTTCTCCTCAAGACACTTGAGGTTGTTGCAGTGTTCTGGCAGGCCAGAAGTTAGTATATTGGAAAAACAAACCGGGTATGTTGGGTAAAGGAACAGAATAAAAGATTCATCTTTCTTAGCTGAGAAGAAAATGAGTTTCTGCCGGCAGACTGAATGTTCCCCCAGAGCCTTGGAAACGTTACTTTGATTTCCAAAATTGTTCAGCTTACACCAGAAAATGAAACGTTTGGGCTAGAGATGACAGGCGGGTCTCGTATGAATGACTGAGAGAGACTGTTGATAGAGGCTGGGAGAGGAAGGATACTTGGAGCAGTTTTCCAGGTCTTGGGTCAACAGGGCGCAGTGCTGTCTGCCTAGGACTGGGGAAGGGATTGATGAGTAAGAATGCTAGGACTGTACCAGTCTTGGTATAAACAGTCCGAGAAAATGACTTAGTGAGTATAAGGAACGATGAAATTTAAAAATTCCCCTCTCATCTTGGGGTCTCCGACTCCCCTCCCTCCCGCATACCTCCTCACTAATGTTCTCAGTGTGTCATAGTATATGTATGTTTCCTTGTAAAATATATGATTTATTTTTAAAATTTAGGTTGAACTAATTTAAAAGTTTAACTGAGGTATGTAAATTAAAGATATTCGACTGTCTTGACATCCCCAATGGCAATCCTATATGGTGCCCCTAACATAAAGGATAGTGCGCAATAGAGCTGCTTTTTCCTTTGTTCACTCAGCCATGTGTTTTTTCACTCAGTGCCTGCTGCCACTGAGTGATAGAGATAGTGTCAGCTCAGGAGCCAGACGGCTGGGCTTAAATCTTGGCTCTGCCACTTACTAGCTGAGTGTTAGTGGACAAGCCATGTAACTTCTGCTCTGGCTTCTCCATCTAAAGAAACTGGGAAAAATAAAAGCGACCTTATATACCTTAATACGTATGTCATAGACTCCAAGGCATTCTGATGCTAGTGCTTTATTGTTGTTATCAAAAGGCGTCACTGGGGAGTTTTCACACAACTTTAACAGAATAGGATGCTATGGGGCCTTCTCTGGACGGCCACCTCCCCGCCGCCCTGCCAGCCTCTCATGTCCTCTGCCTGCCTTGTTTGCAAAAAAAAACCAACTCTAGCCTCTTAGGCCTTCCCCAAGTTCCAAAGAATAAATTTAATCAGAGATACGAGAAAATGCAGAAACAAAGGAAAATAGTCACGCAAGACAAAATAATAATAGTTTAGCCATTAAACAATGGCTCCTCTTCAAGGGCTATACATAACATTCTGAGCCATGTCCTTTGAGCTGTTTTGCATGTACTGAATCCCCCAGCAGGTGGAAGAAGTTAACTGTATGCTGCCCACAAGCATGTAGACCTCAGACCGGTTGGAACCAGGAGGACTAGCTGACCAGAGATTTATGGCTCAGATAATGTTCCAACCACAAGCGAGACATGGCAGCTACTTGGAATTGCACAATGGAGAAAATCATCTCTGAAAATAGAAGACTGTCCCCTACCCAGCCCGTAGTCCCTTCTTCTTTTCCCTATAAAATATCCAAGCAAACTTAGGGAGTGGGGAGTTGGTTCTTTGGGACATGAGTCTACCTTTTCCCCATGATTGCCAGCTTCCTCAATAAAGCTGTCATTTCTTTTACCCAACACCTGTCTCTCAGTATTGGATTCTTGAGCGATGAGCAGCTGAAACTGAGTTTGATAACACAACTATAGTGCTGCACCACCAGGCTGGGATTCACTCAATAACTATGTGATGCTTTCTGATCTTAGAATTATTACATTGTGGGGGAACAAAATGATAAGTCAATTAGAAGTGATGAAGTAGGTAATTACTGTAAGGATTAAAGGAGCCAATATGCCGAGTGACTAAATCAGTATCTTTGCACATAAAAAGAACTCAGTATGGTTACAATTTTTCCATGTAGTTGAGTGTGTATGTGTTTTGGGGTATATGTGAGCAACAGGTTTAGTTCAATAGAGTCTATGAGGCCATATTTTCTCCAAACACAAGAGTCAGCTTCAATTTATAATGTTCATAGGGGGACTGGGAAGATAGGGCATTGATTCAGTACTCTGAAGGTCGTAGAGATCCTAGTGCAGTGATATGAACTAAGTACAGAAGGTGAAAAAACCCTGGGGCAAAGGAAGAAGTTTCTTTCAGCCTGTGGTTGTTGATGCATTTATTGATACTAACAATCAAAAGGGATTTAAACAGGAAGGTAAAAAATAATCTCATGAAACAAGAAAAACATTATTAAAATACGGTCTCAAGTAGCCCTCCAAATACAGAAGCCATTTAAAATTAAAATAAACTAAATTAGAAAATATTTTCATACAAACCAGTCATATTTCTCTTCTGACTTGGATGTTACCACAGTAAATGTTTTTATCACACACAATCAAAAACCCTATTAGAAAAAAGCAGCGAACTCTAAAATCGTACTGTGCAAACTATATTTCCCACAAAGTAGAAACTGAAAAAATAAACTGTCGCTGATATATATGTATTAACATACAAGATAAAGTATCACTGTAAAACTTGAAGCTTCTTACTCAAAGTACATTAGTTGCAGAAAAAGATCAAAAAACAAATTACTGTAGCAGCTGACTGGTATCCATGCAGTAATTAAATTCATCATGCATTCCTGAACAAATAAATACTTTTAAGAATTATCCTTGAGGTCAACATGTTGAAACTTTAAAAATTGAATAAATGAATCCAATATATTAAATATATATATTGATTTAGAGTAATAGAATACCTCAAAATTATCAGCCCCCCATCATGTTTCTGATTCATAAAAGCATTTCTAGTCAAGAGATCCACTCCACCCCAGCCCATTCTCCAGCTATGAGTAGGCACTTAAAATAATCAGTATCACAATCCTTACATGGACATATATTTTGTTAAAACAAAAGAATAAATATATTCTCACACTTTCAAGTTGCACCTATAGTCAGCACAATCATTTGTTGTAAGAGAAATTAAGGGAATCTGAATTACTTTAAATCTGTAGATAATCTCCCACAAACTTATTTTAGCTGCTAATTGCCACCCATTGAACTCTTAATTAGACTGGCTAACAAACGGAGAAAAATGGTGATATATGAACTTTCATTACCAACCTTATAGAAATGCTCACAATCAATCAAAAAGTAGTATCTATAGTAAGACTGAATTTGCTGCCTCAAGAAAAAGAGAGTTTTGTTGTTTCCTCCTCCAAATGCCTTCTTTTTTTAAAAAATATTTATTTATTTTTGGCTGCATTGGGTCTTAGCTGTGACAGGCGGGATCTTTCATTGTGGCGTGCAGGCTTCCCTCTAGTTGTGGCACTGGGCTCCAGAGCGCATGGGCTCTGTAGTTGTGGCGCGAGGGCTTAGTTGCCCTGAGGCATGTGGGATCTTAGTTCCCCGACCAGGGATCGAACCCGTGTCCCCCGTATTGGAAGGCTGATTCTTAACCACTGGACCACCAGGGAAGTCCCCCAAATGCCTTCTTAAAGGGGGTTAATCAACTGATATTTTCCAAGAAGAAGGGTTTTTGTTTGTTGTTGAACACATGGTAGTAATACACCTGTCAGGTATTTTATATTTGTATCATCTCACTAGCATCTCCTATGAGTTAAAAAAAGTGACAGTTCAGGGTAGTATGGCTTTCTTTAGGTCTTCCAGTTTTCCCTTTGAATACGAAAATGATACATTTTCCCCTCCCAATGAGGAAAAAATATTTAAATGAACAACTGTAAAGCTGCAAGGTAAAAATAAGAGTGGAAAGAGACCTGTTTTTTTAATGCCTTTACTGTTTTCATACCATAGGGGTCAATCAGTTCACATGTCATTGGTCTGGAGATACCATGAAGAGCAGTGTGAACTATTAGTGGGAGTGTCACCTCATATGCTCAGTTCACTGAGGTCACCTCTAAAAATACATGATTGGAGGTTACTGGTTGCAGAGGGGGTGAATTGTAAAAACCAAATCATTATCAAGACTGATGTTGTGACCCATCCTCTTTTATAGTGCCTGTTTGAAAATGGCAGTAAAACAAATTTAAATTTGTATGTTGGTTGCAAGGATATAAAATTACTCAAAATTCCTTAACAATAAAGAGATGGACCAAGCTATATCAGGCAAATGTTAAAACAAAACCAATAGAAAAAGGAAGACAGGTATGGCTACATGAAGGACAGACAAAATGGAATTTAGGGCCAAAAGCACTAAAAGTTGTCAAGCAAGATGTTTCCCACTGATAAAAGCTAAAATCCAAACTAGAGGATAGAACAGTTTTAAGCACACATCAATATGGCCTGACATACAGAAATCCAAAATGCTACAGAAACTGATAAGTCAAAAGTAAGTAAAACACTAGATATTTGAAGAATAAAAGAAACAGGTTTAGAAAAATGTGTACCCTGTAATCAAGTGAATAAATATTCTATATCAATAAATCAAAAAGCTAGCTATTTGAACAGAAAAATAGACACTTTAAACTACTCTGCTGAAGGAAAAAGGAAAAAATAGTAAAAGAAAAAAAAGGATACATAACTTCAGGTATGAAACAGATTTTTTAAATCCTATATGGAACTTTCTATCAATAAATTTTTAAATGTTAGACACTTTTTCAGGAAGATGTAAATTGTGAAAATTGGTCAAAAAGAAGCATAATGTCTAATACACCAGTTTCTACTGGGAAAAGCCTATCCCCACAATGGTAAAATTGTAGAATTCTAACAAATTTTTATGAATAGATAATCCCAGTTTATATAAATTATCTCAGAGCACAGAAAAAATGGCAGTCTTCCTAATTCTTTATTGAGGCCAGAATAAATCTAGGATTAACATTGAGCAAGAATAGTGGAAAAACATAAAAGTACAAAAAATTACATGTAATTTAAAAGTCCTAAGTAAAATGGCAGCAAATCAAATACGTCAGTCCGTTAAAAGAATAACATTATGACCAAGTAGGGTTTATTCCAAAAGTTTGATTCAATATTAGAAAACCTAATGGCATATTTCACTATATTAATGGATTAATATTTTAGTATCTCTGTGGATGAAGGAAATGCATTTTATAAAATTCAACATGTACACTCATAAAATCTCAAAGTAAGCTAGCTATACCATGAAATATTCCTATACCTATAGTAAATGTTATACATAAGGATGAAATATACAAAACTGTCCTATAGATAGAAACAATAAAAGCTATGATTGACATTACTACTAACTATACAGGAAATAAACTGATTTTGGAATAAGGAAAAAACCTCATCGTATGCAATAATGATTATCTATCAGAAAAACCCAAGAGAATCACTGAAAAGCTATTAGAAATAACACAAGAGTAAAATGACAGTTAGAAACAAGAAAAATAAATAAAACTGGATACATTTCCAATACAGCAGTAAAAGAATCATTTGAAAAAAATGCTGCAAAAGTAGATCGCACTAATGAAGCAAAAATTATAAAACAGTGTAATAAAATGAGATGTTTAATAAACCTCGATATATGATCGGAAAAGCGAGAGAGATTATAGTATTGGATGGGAGAATAGAGGAAGCTATTCACTCTTCACAGCTCTATAAAATTTCCAAGAAAATCTGTTATGGAACTTGACAAAAAGTTTCTAAAATTAATGTACAAAAGAAAGATTAAGAATATAGAAAGTTTTGATTAGAAGAAAGAACTGTGCAGACTGGCTTGTCAGAAATGATATTCTAGTATAAAGATCTAGTAATGTGCAGGGATTAAGTAAGTGATCAGAATAAAGGGTCTAGAAATAATCATACACTTCTATGGGAATTGTGTATATGATAAAGGTGGGTTATGATTGGGTTAACAAATGGTGTTTGGAAAACAGACCATGTTATCTAGAAAGTTATTTATTTATTTATTTATTTATTTTGGGCTGCGTCGGGTCTTCATTAATGCGCTCAGGCTTTCTCTAGTTGCGGTGAGCGGGGGCTACTCTTCGTTGTGTTGTGCGGGCTTCTCATTACGGTGGCTTCGCTTGTTGCGGAGTCCGGGCTCTAGAGCGCAGGCTCAGTAGTTGTAGCCCACAGGGCTTAGTTGCTCCGCAGCATGTGGGATCTTCCCGGACCAGGGCTCGAACCCATGTCCCCTGCATTGGCAGGCGGATTCTTAACCACTGCGCCACCAGGGAAGCGCCTAGAGAGGTTTTTAAAAGTTAGATTTCTACCTCATACAAAATAATTATCAGGTAAATTAAAGAGCTAAATAAGTGCAAAACCATAAAAAACAGAAAACAACATAGGATAATAATTTTATAATTTGAGAGTGAGAAGACCCTCTCAAAAATCTACGGTTGAAAATACTGACAGAGTAAACCACATAAATCAAATGTCAGTAAAACACCATAGACAAATTTACAAGACTAGCAAAAGACCGGGAAAAAAAAAATGCAGGTAACAAGTTCTTACTAATCAATTGGAAAAAGCCAAGTAATTCAATAGGGAAATAAAAATAGGCATTTCAAAGAAACACAAATGGCTAATAAACGTAAGAAAAAAATCACCAACCCATCTCATTAGTAATCAGGAAAGTCATAATTAGCATGAAGTTATCTTATGTTGTGTATCATACTGGCAAAACTTTTAAACACGTGTAATGTCCCAGATTGTTGAAGATGAGGATCTATAGATTTTTATATACAGTGTTGTCGGGAGTGTCAATTGGTGTAGCGTTTATTAGGGCAATTTGGTCATGTCTCATTAAAATTTAAAATGTACACATTTTTGTCATGGAAAATAACTCACTTCACAGAGATTCTAGCACTTTGTATGCAAGTTTTTTTATTGGCAATGTTGCAGAAGTGATCCAAATCACCAGAAACGACCTAGAAAAACATGTTTCTGGATGGGGTCCATAAACCACGTTCATAAATATAGTCTTCAAGGTTTTATTACATTACATGGTTATAGTCATTTTAGAGTATTTGAAACTAGCACTGTGGCCTGACTCAAAGGCTACCTTCCAAAGAAAAAAGAAAACGGCCTTGGCTAGATTGTCTTACATTTTGTGGTTACTATTTTGAGCAGCATAAAATCCTTTTGCCAAAGAAGGAAGTTGCTGGCTTTTAGAAAGCCTCATCATCTTTTAGCTAAAAGGCACTTTGAAGTAACATTAAAACACTTACAATTTTAGCCATATTTAATTAACTACTCTTCACATTCTTTAATCTAGCAATTCCACCTCCAAGCATCTAACATGCAAAGAGACAGGCAGAAGGATGTTAACTGATTGCAGCATTGTTTGTAGTAGTGAAAAAGTTGGAAACAACCAATTACTTAGGACAGGGGTCCCCAACCCTTGGGCCGAGGACTGGTACCGGTCCATGGCCTGTTAGGAACCGGGCCACACAGCAGAGGAACCGGGCCACACAGCAGGAGGTGAGCGGCGGGTGAGCGGCGGGTGAGCGAGTGAATCTTCATCTGTATTTACAGCTGATCCCCATTGCTCACATTACCACGTGAGTTCCACCGGCATTAGATTCTCATAGGAGCGCGAACCCTAGTGTGAACTGCACCTGCGAGGGATCTAGGTTGTGCGCTCCTTATGAGAATCTAATGCCTGATGATCTGAGATGGAGCTGAGGCGGTGATGCTAGCGCTGGGGAGTGGCTGCCAATATAGATTATCATCAGCAGAGAGGTTTGACTGCACAGAGACCATAATAAATCAACTGCTTGCAGACTCATATCAAAACCCTATCAGTGAGCGGCAAGTGAAAGCAAGCTCAGGGCTCCCACTGATTCTGCATTATGGTGAGTTGTATAATTATTTCATTATATATTACAATGTAATAATAATAGAAATAAAGTGCACAATAAATGTAACGCACTTGAATCATCCCGAAACCATCCTCCACCCCATTCGTGGAAAAATTGTCTCCCATGAAACTGGTCCCTGGTGCCAAAAAGGTTGGGGACCACTGACTTGGGAAAGTCTTAAACTCTATGTGCATATTAAGGTATACTATATGTAGCAATTAAAAAGAATGAAGTAGATATGTACACTAATATGGAAAAATTTCCAAGATTCATTCCTAGTGAAAAAGACAAATTACAGAAAATACATAATGTACAATCCCACTTTCATGAAAACAAAACAAAATAAAATCTTTATGGAAATGTATGTGTAAAAATGCTTTTTTGGAAAAGACTAGAAATTACATATTAAATAGCTAAACAGATGTTCCTCCTGTATCAGGGCAGGGGGCTTCTACTTTCTGTTTCCTGTTTTTTTTGAATTTGAAAAAGTATTTTCACAAAGGAAATATAGTCATGAATTACTCCTGCAAAAAAGGGAAGTTTTGAAAAATACTATGTTTACATTTACTGATTGTGTATATATAAAATGCTTATTATTAGTGCTTAAAATTTATATATATATATATGTGTGTATGTATATATATATATGTGTGTGTATGTATATATATATATATGTGTGTATACATATATATATACACAAGCATACCTCAGAGATATTGAGGGTTCGGTTACAGACCACTACAATAAAGTGAATATCGCTATAGTCACACAAATTTTTTCTGGTTTCCTGGTGCATATAAAAGTTATGTTTACACCATACTGTAGTCTACTAAGTAGGCATCAGCATTATGTCTAAAAAAATGCACTTACCTTAATTAAAAAATACTTTATTGCTAAAAAAAATGCTAACCATCATCTGAGACTTCAGTGGGTAATAATCTTTTTTGCTGGTGGAGGGTTTATAATATTGCAAGAATTACCAAAATGTGACACAGAAACAAGCAGTTATGCAAATGCTGTTGTAAAAATGGCATGATAGATGTGCTCCACGCAGGGTTGCCACAAACCTTCATTTTGTAAAAAAATGCAGTATCTGCAAAGCGCAATAAAGCAAAGGGCAATAGAACAATGTATGCCTGTGTTAGAGATAGTCTGTGACTGAACATCAACCATAAGAAAGTAATTGGGGGACTTCCCTGGTGGCACAGTGGTTAAGAATCCACCTGCCAATGCAGGGGACACGAGTTCGATCCCTGGTCTGGGAAGATGCCACATGCCGTGGAGCAACTAAGCCTGTGCACCACAACTACTGAAGCCCGCATGCCTAGAGCCCATGCTCCGCAACAATAGAAGCCACTGTAATGAGAAGCCCGCTCACCGCAACGAAGAGTAGTCCTCGCTCACTGCAACTAGAGAAAGCCCAAGTGCATTAACGAAGACCCAACACAGCCAAAAATAAATAAAATTTAAAAAAAGAAAGTATTTATGTTTGTTTACCTGAGTGCTGTGAATTTTAAATGTTGCAACATTTGAATTTAAGAAGATAGTTCAGTTTTCATTTGGATGTACAGCAGCACAGAGGCGCAGTCTAAAAATCCATTTAAAAAAAAAAAGACTATTCCAATTAGCAAATTTAGTAAGTTTCATTATGAAAATTCCCAGAGGCAAGGTCTGGCATTTAATGATTAGAAAAGTAACAAGAAAATATTGCTTACAGAGTGAATCAATAGAAAAGTAAATTTCACTGTCTAATATAAAATTATCTTTAAGTTAAGCAAAAAAACCACATGGAGTTAATTAGAGGAGGTGTATTGTGTAAGTTTTTTTCAAAGTGTACAACATAAGCATATGTGGTGAGATAACGATCATGAGGGATACAGGAAAATAGAGTGAGCATTTTTTCAAGTCTCTTAAAATCCATTTATGAATCACAGTATGACACTGAACAGTTTTACAAAATTGAGTAAGGTGGTTTCGCTTTTCTGTCCTCTGTGACTGCATCAGGCTACTACTGTACTATATGCTTGAAATTTGTTAAGAGAGTAATCTTAAGTGTTCTCACCACACATACACAAAAAGGGTAACTATGTGAGGTGATAGATTCATTAAATAACATGATTGTGGAAATCATTTCACAATGTATACGTATATCAAGTCATCACATTGTACACTTCAAATATACAAAATTTTGTTAGTTATACCTCTTTAATAAAGCTGGGGGGAAAAAAGGTCCAGTCAATGAATAGAAGTCAAACCAAAGTGTATTTCACTAGGTACATTAAACAATGGCTTCAACAGATTGCCTGGGAATTCCTGGCATCTGCTGCAGTTTCCAGGGCCAGCTCTATCCCTTTTTAGTGAGCTTTTCTTTATATCGGTGCTCTAGTGGGAAAGGCCCGTTGGAGTCAGTTGTAACCACAAGCACGAGCAGAAGGGCATAAAGGATGTTAAGAATGACACAAAGTTCACTGAACTTAAGGATGTGATTTGTATACCACCTTCAGTGTAGTCTATTCTTGTGTCACTCGATGTTTTTCTTCTATGATGAGAAGATCCACAGTGGTTCTCTCTGCTGCCCACTGGACACGGCTGCCACGCTAAGGGTTTCAGTGGTGAACAGTGCAAGAACTAATACACGCTTTTGTACTATGGTTCTCAACGCAACTCCAGGACCTGGATTTTGCAA
Organism: Eubalaena glacialis; assembly: GCF_028564815.1. Classification (NCBI taxonomy): domain Eukaryota; kingdom Metazoa; phylum Chordata; class Mammalia; order Artiodactyla; family Balaenidae; genus Eubalaena; species Eubalaena glacialis. Next base: position 49,563,698 of record NC_083730.1, on the reverse strand, counting down.
CATTCAAAGCAGCTCAAGTAGAAAAGAAAAAGTTCAAACCAGTCACCAGATCCAAAATTAGCATTTTATTCAGAACGCTGGGGTCAGAGGTGTATCATTTATATTCTGGTACACAATACAGAGGCAAAGCTGTTGTCAGAAGTCTCTCCAGTTTAAAAGCTTTTTTTTTTTCATTTTTTTTAAAAAAACACACACTTTAGTAGTGCCACCAGTGTCAGGCCACCCCTTTCATTTCTTATCTTTCCTTTTTTTTTTTTTTTTGGTACAAATTATGTAAAACATTTGTGCTAAGAGCTTTTCTCCCTCCCCAAACAAAAATGAAAATAAAAAATAAAAAAAATAAAAAAATTAAAAATTGAGTATTCTAACTACAGCTCAACAACTGAATCAAATGTCACTTTGTTTTGTAAATACTTTATCCATAACGAAAGATATAAACATGCAAAAAACCTGAATCCAGTCCAAATAATACATACACGTGTTCTGAAGTTTCTGCACTTCTCCATAGACTATGCCAATAAAACATTATGTACACATACCATTTTTACAGTGAAGTGGAAAAAATACAGTAAATAAAAAAGTGTACATGGATTAAGACCAAAATGTGTCTAACATTCTAGTTTATGAAAAAATTCAATTTTGCTACAAATTGGTGATATGAAAACTCCCTTTATTTGCAACCAGCTGCATAAGTTTTAAGATTTTAGTGGAAAAAAAAAAACAAACAAACTAAAGTCTAAATCTAGAAGTCATGTACATTTTCCAATCTCATGGTCTCATCCCCCAAGATAATAAAATTGCTCCATGAGTGGTTTTGTCTCTTTAATTCCGTATTTTTAATAAAAGCAAATGCATTGTAACAAAAGCGTGTCGAAGCATATCATGGTTTAACTTACTGCTCCCACCACAAAATATTTTGTCTTTTACTTATCGTTTCAGAAATCAGTACCATTAAAGCCTTAAACATAAAACTAATTCCAATCTGAAAAAGGTACAAAAAGGCACATAAAATCCCAGTGCTTCTGTACTGTAAAATTCAAGTGTAACTGAGCTCAGTGTCTTTCCAAACAGTATTGGATCACTGATATTCCCTCTGAGCCCAAACCGGTTTACAGCCTCTGCCAAAGCCTCCAGCAAGCACTGTGCTAGTAGACTACAAAGTTCAAGCCTAGCTTCTGAATGCTTTTTTGGGAATATCAGTTGAAATTGTTTGTACTTGTCCGAAAGCGAAGTTCACCCTGAAGTTCAGTCATCACCTCCACCGTACATGTCGGCGAGTTTCTTGAAGCGGGGCCCCCAGTCGTTCAGGTAATCATAGTCTTGGTCGCCTCCACTACTGGAGGAGTTAAGGGAGCTCAAGGACCCGGCCGTGGAACCACTGCCTTCATAGTCAAACACTAAGAGGGAGTCATATGGCGGAGCTGTGGGATCGTTGTCAGCAGCTTTAAGGCCCTGCAGTTTGGAAGACAAGAAAAGGGTGAAGAGAGGGTTACAATTAGCAAATCCACAAGCAGACGCTAGTGGTCCCGTGGCATTCAACAGTTGTTTTTAAGTTTCCACCTGCAGACCACCGCATGTGCAACCCTGAGAGACTGGGGTTATCACCATGTTCGAAAGTTAGACAAAAACTAACGTTGTCTCTCCTCTGCAAAGAAAGAACCCTAAGGAGTCTAGCTCAGTGAGGCTGAAACATACCATGGGACAGGGTTCATTGGAGAATGCGTTTGACAGGTGACAGAAATGAATGGCCAACTGCCTGAAGCTGTGAGGGGAAGATCTTAAATGAAGTCTGGTAATGCATTCCTGTAACAGTACATCGGGCAAGACCAGTTTTGAATAATTACTGGAAGAGTAAAAGTTACATGAAATAATACAGAAGGCTATGAAATCATGTGGTATGTGGACCCTAATCTATGTAGGGCCAGTCAGAGGATTCTGGCAACAAACTGGCTTAAAAGGCAAGGCAAAAAGAGAGGGACATAGAAATGAGTGCCATATGATCCTTGCCCTCTGTAAGCTTACAATCTAGCATAAAAGACATTACTGTAGTATGAAATAAATGATAAATAAGTAACAAAACTATGAAGTCTAGACAAAAATCATCAGAACGCTGAAAACAAACTTCGACCGGCAATGAGAGCTACGCGTCCGAGGAGGAAGTGGCATTCTATTTGACATAAATTTAGAAGGATGTCAAAGGAAGAAAGAAGACGGGCCAGATGTGATTACAATACAAGGAAAGTTATTCACTAAATCACTTATGTTCTCAACAGAACACAAAATGTGAAATTAACTGATAAATTATGATCAGGTATTATTTTTTAAGAACGGAGTGACTCCTAGCTCCCACAGGCTTTAGAAACGTCATGATCCAATATCAATACATAGTATAAACATTGGGGAAGAGGATCCTGCCAATGTAAAATAATATGTATATACATGGCTCTTAAAAAGAACTGGAAAAATAAGAATCAATGAAATGCTTACCAATAAACTTAACTCCTGCAAAAAGATGCTTTTTTTAATACATAACTCATGTATCTGAAGCTATTGTAATTCATAATTATGCTCTACAAAACTTTAAAGATTTAATACTATGTCTTTTTGCCACATACTAAGTATTTTTTTAATACTAAAAATACTAAGTATTTTTTTCTCTAATTTTTTCCCACTTCCATTCTAGTAAGTCCAAGATATACCAATGTTAGTCTCCAAACAATCATTCTCTTTTCCCACAACTCTTAGATGTAGACATAGAAAATGGACTTGAGGACACAGGGTGGGAGGGGGAAGCTGGGACGAAGTGAGAGTAGCATCGACATATATACACTACCGAATGTAAAATAGCTAGTGGGAAGCAGCCGCATAGCACAGGGAGATCTGCTCGGTGCTTTGCGATGACCTAGAGGGGTGGGATAGGGAGGGTGGAGGGAGGCTCAAGAGGGAGGGAATATGGGGACATATGTATGCATATGGCTGATTCACTTTGTTGTACAGCAGAAACTAACAGTATTGTGAAGCAATTATACTCCAATAAAGATCTATTAAAAAAAAAAAATGCCGGTGGGCTTATGGTGGCTTCACTTATCCAAGACGTGATGAACTGTCCATCTTTAGATCAATCCTTCCAATCCACATGTGTTTTATGAGTACATGTATGTTTTTTATCAGTAGAAAGGAGGAGGAAGAGGGAAACGAGCATGAAAATTAAGGTCGGAGTCAGTACATGTAGTGGTTAAGAGCTCAGACTCTGGGGCGACACTTCGGCTCTGCACAATACTAGCTGTGGGACCTGGGCTAAGTTCGACCAGCTTCATTTCCTCATCTGCAACTGTAATCACAGTAATACGATCATTATGGAGACCAAATAAAATAAAGGGACCCAAGGGCTCACCACAGTGTCTGGCACTTGTTAGAGCTCAAGGAATATTAGTCAATTTTTTTTTTTTTTTTAACTTTTAAGGTTAGAGAAAAAAATTCTTGCTTTGGAATTTGAAAAAAAGAAAAATAGATGTGAAGACATAGCATTTTAGAAACAAAATGGCAGCTGCTTGACTTCAATCAAAAACCAGAAAGAAAAGTACACCCTACTGCTTCCCCATCCCAAAGTCTGTCTCACCAACAATCCTAACCTTTAATTAAACACCACTGTTCCTCTTCTCAGGTAGACTATTTACAACCCAGACATGCCTGTGTAAAGTAAAATAAAACAAGTCTTCCTTGAACTACTTCAGTATATAAAACACAAATAATTTTAGATAGGATTTTCTTGATCATATTTACAGAATAAGCTACAGGGCAATTCTGTTAAGACGGAGAACTGCAAACTCCCAATTTCTCAAAATTCCTAATTCTTTTTTGTGGTAGATTGTGTTACTGTCCTCAGTGATTCACCATCCTCTCCCTGTGGGTGGATCACACGCCCGCAGCACCACAAGTGCCACTCTGGAGCCAGCTGACTTCCCTAACCCACTGTCAGGCTTGGCTACCCGACTGGCGTTGGCCAATGAATGGAAGCAGCTGCGTGGAGGAGACTCGAAGAGTCTAACATGCTTCCACCAGTCCCCTCGCCTTTCCCCCTCTGCCAGGAGAAGAGTCTGCCCAAGAGGAAAGTTTTCCTTCTGCCTGGATCCTGAAATACAGAAGATATGTGAATCATGGCATCAGCACCAAACTGGAAATACGGAAAGGTGAAGACTAAGATGAACTTGAAAGGGTCAATGGCAGGGCATCATGTTGCCTGGATTTCCTAGAGCTGAAAGCCATGGTCCGTGTTTCCGGTGACTTAGAATAAATGCTAGAAGCTCCCTGGTCTTCACCGGTGTGTTAAAGGGCCCAAGGCTCTTCATCAAATGTCTACGCCACCTAATTAATTTCCTTAAAACAAATATAACACTGGTGATAATCCAGTTCCATACTCACCACCGAGGTTCTCAAAAATATTTCTTAAAAAATTTTTTTATCTCCTGCCCTGACTTTCTGGTCATTCTGATAGTTGTTGAATCTATGTTTTACTTCTTTTTTAAAAAAGGGGTTAAGGCTATAAAACCCCTGAGAGGTCACTGTGCTAGCCAGAACATCAAACACTGCCTCAGGTTTTCATGATTACAAAAGAGCAAAACCCAGTGAACTTTTCGAGAATTCTTAGGCAAGAGCCATCTTTCTAGGCTGAAGGTTAAGTACTTTAAGTCCCCTCCACTTGGAGACCACTGATTTTTATCCGAGAATAAAATATGACTTTTCCGGCTGAGGCATTATATAAATTCCGGGTATTATTTCGGTAATTCTAAAAAGATCATAGTCAAGTCCTGAGAAACTGACGGTGACAGGCCGGCAACCAGGGTGAACGTACAGATAAATTCGGGAGTTGGGGGCGGGGCACAGGAGCTCTGGTCCTCCCTTATGGGATTCCTTTATTTGTACATGTGGACACCACTTCACATGATGTGTGACACACTGCTGCCAAATTTGCAAGCTAAATGCATGTGTTTCTCTCTCCCTACCTGGGTTTGACTAAATCTAGAAGAGGATGTGCTTATTTCACCTTTCCTGGAGAGGCAGAGCTTGAACTGTGGATAAATCTGAACTAGTTTCCATAGTGAACTGCCTCTGTCAAATCAAAGAGCTGTGGCTCTGGCTGAATTCTTGCTGAGCTTATATTTATAGACTTCTGATCCCATGCTTTATGGATGGAGACATGCTTTTATAGGGACTATAAAAAACCCACATTCTTGGGTGAGGGAACACACGAAGGATGTAAGAGGAAAGAGGTCCTATTGATCCCTTACATTCAGTCCTCTATTGTCTCAAATCCACTGCCTTAGTTCAGGTCATCATTATATCCTGCCTGGACCACAGCAAAGGCCTGACTGGTCTCCCGGTCCCCAGAACTATTCCTGCTTTTTTTTGGGGGGGGGCGGTGTGCAGCTTGTGGGATCTTAGTTCCCAGACTAGGGATGGAACCCAGGCCCTCGGTAGTGAAAGCGCAGAGCCTTAATCACTGGACTGCCAGGGAATTCCCTATTCCTGCTTCTTACTTACAAACTACTATTGGTTCCTTTCTCAGACGTTATTTGATTATTTGATGTCACATCCTCTCCACCCCAAGTAAAACTTTCTGATTGCTATCCCCTACAGCAGTGTTTCCAAAACAAGGGAGGAGTCCCCCTGGGTGTATGCAAGATGATTTTTAATTGGTGCACAGGCACTTTAAAACAATTATTTTTATTTAAAACAAAGTTACAATTGATTAAAAGTTTAATAAGTACATCATAGATGAAGTTTGCAGACATGGAAAAAACTAGGTGTTACTCAAATGCCTGATGCCTGATGTTAGGGTTAGCTATAGCATGAAGTCAAAACCCTCTGAGGAGCATTCAGTGAACCTAATCTGTTCACCCACCTTTTCTGTTGCAACGCTTCTCAATTCCAGCAACCGTAACTGAATTATTCACTAAATTATTCACCAAAATCTCCCAAAACCTAAAAAATGTCATGTTCTTAGTATACCTCCATGTTATTTACGCATTCATTTCCTGCTAGCTGAAATGTGATTCCTTTTGTTTAAAATGTCCCATCTCATATATTTTCATTTGATTAATTTCCATCCATCCATCCATCCATCCATCCATCCATCCATCCATCCATCCACTGTTTAAAGCCCACTAAAAATGTCACTTCTGCTGCCTGGAATTTTTTCCCTAACCACGACCGAGAGTAATTCCTGTGGTCTCTCTGGTCTGCTTTACTTTTATTGCCATGTTTTGGTTACACTAGATTGTGACATCCCTTTCTGCTGAGGTGGTTTTGTATTCATTTCATATCCTGCTGTCCAAAACACTGCTTGACATCCAGTAAGTATTCTAGATGGTAACTTTGTACTGCTGTCCTGGGCTTAATTTTTTCTCCTCAGCACCTCGTTCATGTTTATACCTATACCTTTCAGAAGAAGCTAGGATTTAGGTTTTAAATATCTGCGGACATAAAAGTATACCATGATCACATGACAGTGGAATTCTGTGACTTATCAACGCCAACATTACTATGTCTCTTTCTGGGAAATTCATTTTACTGAAAGCATTTTTTTTTTTGGAAAGGAGAGGTTTCTATCTGTTTTATTTACAGTTATAGGGCAGTAGAAAGTTTTTACTCCTGAATAGTAACTTGTAATGATAATACAATACTAATAATAATTAAGAGATTTTATTATGCAACAGTCACTATACCAAGCACTTTACATGGATTTTATTATTCATTCCTCACTGAAATCTTAATAGAAGGGTCTATTATCATCCCCATTTTATGAATAAGAAAACTAGAAATCCACGTGGTTACATCCAAGGACCTTGACCTTGTACAAGGTAACAGAGCTGTTAAATGAGGCACCTGGATTTGAACTAAAACACCTAACTCTTGTAGGAGGGGACAAAGATATTTTTAAAAGAACATGTTAAATTTAATTAATAGGAGAAAAAAGGCAAAAATTTTAAACTCAGGAGTTTTAAACAAAGTATTCCAGGAGCACCTTCCATAAGTTTTTTAATGATATTAATCAAAAGTCATTCCTTTAATAGAAATATGCCCTTGGTTTTTAGATTCCTGAGATAAAGAAATATACAGAATTAGTATCGTTATTGGAGGTATGCTAATATCTACTGTCGGGCTGAGATTAAATGACATTGTTTCAACTTTTCACCATCTGAAGGTCTTGTTTAAAAACCTCAAAATAGAATGAAATTCTGTGTTTAAAATTCAAAAATGTGTGATTTGTTTTACCCTACCTACCAGTCTGGAAACGTTATCATTTTTGAGATTTATTATTTACATAAACAAACTAGAAAATTTTCTCATGCGTTTACCTATTCCTTACACCTATAAACACACTCCAATTATAATCATCACTATATTCTTCTTCCTTTGGAACATTCGGTACTATGCTAAACCAAATAAAACCTGGAGATAAAGAAATCGGTTTGTATTTTTAATGTATTTATAAAATGTGCTTGAGTTCTTTCTAGGTGCCTTCAACCACTTTTAAAACTTTACCTGTATTTATTTTTATCTGTCCAATTATAGAAAGATACTATACACATCTTAATGCGTGTCTTAGGTGGAAGAATCTACACAGTGAGTTGGAATGTAATCTCTGATTTACGCCTTTGAACAGTTTGATCTCTTTGGACTTTTCTACAGAACTGACCATCACATCCCTCGACCCTCTTTTTAGTTGTTTTCTGTGACACCTTAAATGCCTTAGACTTTCTTTTTCCTGTGTCCAAAAGTAGGGCATTTCTAGGTATAGATTTTGGGTTCCCCTTTCTACTCCATATTCCTCTGCCTTACAGTCACATTCAGTTTCAAGGATTCAGTAGCCATTTGGGGAAAAATTTCCAAATGTGATCCTTTTGTCCATTCATGTACTCACCAAACCAGTGTGCCCCACAATGATTCCCCAGGGATACACCTCTTCCCCTGGACCACAGGAGGGCCATGAGGGGAGGTAGAAGGGATGCCTGGGATAGGAGTCATGGAGGGAGGTGAGTTCTAGGTACATTGGGATGTCGCAGGATGGCGCCCACCCATACTCTTTCTCCCTGACCCTTCTTGGCCTGGTAAAGACTTAACTAATATCTAGAAAAAGGGCAAAGGACACTCCAGGCAGGAAAAACACTGTGGGAACTGGTGCTGGCATGGAATCACAAGCTGAGATAAGAAATTACAAGTAGAGGTCTCTGTTGCTGGCCTGTAGGATGCAGGTAGGGGAGGGGCCTGAGGTGAAGCTGGACCACCTAATAAGAACCAGATCTAATGGGTGTCCTGTGCCTGGCAAAGTAAGAGTTCAGATACTGGAACGTTTGCCTGGTACAGAGATCATGCTAGCAGCAGTGAAGGGAACTCACACAGAGAGAATCTATGTCTAATGTCTTATCTACATATCACTGGCACAGGATGTACACACCATAGATATTCGGTAGTTATCTGCTAAATGAATAATCCTTAACCAAGCTCAAGATGATTTCCAAATGAGCCATTTCTAACAAATGCAGACGATTTTCAAATTATGAACGGGTTGTATTCTGGAAGTTAATCTGCAAGTCAGTTGTTCAGAACAAACTTCTTCATATATGTATTCACGCATGTTTGCTACGACCTCCAGCCACTTTATAGACTGTGTACCTGGGCGCTGTTTTAGGAAAAGGCGATTCCAAATGGAAATTCCTACTGTGTACCTTTTCTTACTGTGGCATTAGAAGGGTTGGGTAACTGAACCTTACTAACTAGATACTCTCCTCTCTCTACTGAAGAAAATCCAGTCATGTTAAAAAAAAAAAATGAGTGAACGCACCCAGACACAAACACAAGGTACACACAAAACACACAACTTGGAACAGCCAATATCCTCACTTCCTGAATGTAATCAGCACGAGTGAGAGTGAAAGCCTCCAGACATGGGCCCCAGTGAATCCCAGCCAAATGCAGATGGGTGATGCTCATGGCTGCATGCCCTACACACCTGCCACAGTCCTTGAATTCCTTGAAACAACAGAATCTAAGAGTTACGCAACATAGTAGATGCTTAGGTTACACAAAGAAGAGCGGGGAAATAGCCCCCATTTCAGAGAGAATGGACGCACTCACAAGGAAGAAATAAATACTAACAGTGACACCCCATGGTGAGGGCTACTACCCAGGGAGAGTCTTGTAACCTTCCCAGGGGTATCAAAGGGGCTTCACAGAGAAGGGGCGCTTGAGTTAAATCTGAAGGCTAAATGAGTGTCTCACTGAAGGTCAAGAACTTCGCAAAAGTTATAGTTAAACCTGTGATGCCTTTGAGGAACTACAAATAGTTCAGGGGGCTGCAGCACAGAAGGTGAATGTGGAGGGAAGAGAGGGCAGGAATCAGATTACAAACAGCCTTAGAAACGACCCTTAGTGCCTGAATTTTATCACGAGAAAAGAAGAGTGTCCTGGATGGGATGGAAGCCCACAGAACAGTGACACTTCAGGGACTGCAGAAACATTCAGGTAAGTATTTGCTGAATTACACCAAAGCCAGAATTCTTGCTTGAAAAAAGTCCAGTGCCTACACCTACAGTCAAAAGGTTCACTGTATCTTGAAACCTGACAACCACAGGAATAAATAAACAATTTCTTGGAATGACGAAAGCTAAATTAGAAGTAAAATCATCAGGCACTCTTACATATTCAAAAATATCTAGTTTTATATATATATATAAATATTATATTTTATATAATATATATATTATATTTATTTTATATAATATATATATTTATATCATATATATTCCTGCTAATTCTCCTAACCAGGCCTATACGTATATAAGTAATCTGGAAAAGTCGGGGCACATTTTTGTACATAAAGGAGTTACCAGCATCCTGTTTTTTGCCTTCTATCAGCTTTTAAATCGTGTCTACTACAAATTAACCTACTACCTATTTAACAGAAGTGAACAGATAAGTTCAAAAAGTAGCATGTATTTTAGGAATAGATACTAATGAATATTGTAAAGACAGATAAGCTAATTTTGTTTCAAAACTTTTCCTACAAACTATAAGAGCATCTAAAAATCTAAGGTAGATTGATTATGTAGACGTAATATATGACTATTTCAAGGAAGCCCAGGAAATGAGTCTTATCTGCACGGGACTGAAGGCAATATATACAACAGATGCTTTCCACTTTGTAAGGCACTGAGACCAATTCTAATCTTGGAGATTCTGAGTGGGAGGATCTGGCCAGAGAACACGGGCCCTGCCATATATTCACGGGCTCTGCCAATATCAATATGTATCATTCTCTTATACTAACAATAAAAATTCAAAAGAAGAATTGCAGTAAAACTGTAGACATGATCAAAAGAAGCAGTATAAATCATCTGACTTCAAAACTTAAGGATTAAGTGTAGCAGAACTCTTGGTCAGTAATGAAATAAGAGAATGCCATAATAATTTTGACAGTGGAAATCGTATCTGTTATATTCAACAGAGAATTAGCTGCCTCTTGCAGAAGCTCTTAAAACTCCTCAACTAGACAAGTATTTAAATCACTTACATAATATTTAATTTAGCTGCTCTTCCTGCTAATCTCATTTGATGGACCTCTCGTTGTTGGGTAGGCACTGAATTCTCACCATTTGTGGCATTCAAAGGGTACAGTGTGAGGAAAATGAAAGTGAACTCTTATTACATGTATCAGTGCTAATAAATGAAATTAGAATTCACTATAATATCGTTAGCCTATTTATTACTTGTAATCTAGGGAAAAAAATCCTTTTGGAGAGAGTGTGACTAATACTGATAATATATACGGATGTCATTTACAAATGCAGAATATTAGTTGATCCGTCTCTTTTGGGCTGACCAAAGCCATCTCATCTGTTCTCTGTTACTGAAGCCACATTTCCTTTTGCATAAAGATAAAGTTAGGAAAAAGAACTGTGTTTTCATGAACTACATAGCTGTATTCCCAGCAAGTTGTGGTCTCCACAACTAACTGTTAGCATAAAATAAACACCCTGATAAAAAAAAAGTGAGTCTCTCTTTGCACCTCATTAATAAAGTCACCGATGTCCCCAGGGTGCGGGGCTGCAGATCGAACCGGGTACTGGGGCTCGGCGTGGATGGGTCTCTCATCCAAACGTCGGATGCCGACCGGCTTGATGGCATCCGGCTCCACGGTATCAGGCTGCTGGAGCTGGCTCAAATCATAGTCCTGCAAGACACAAAACCAACACCCCATGGGAGACGGGCATTAAGATGGACCAACAAACACCCCATGGGAGACGGGCATTAAGATGGACCAACAAACACCCCATGGGAGACGGGCATTAAGATGGACCAACAAACACCCCATGGGAGACGGGCATTAAGATGGACCAACAAACACCCCATGAGAGACGGGCATTAAGATGGGAAGTTACAACCTCTGTTTTTAAACTCATACCCAGAATGCATAGAAATGAATGAAATTTAACATAATGGAAAAGTTGCCACTAGGAGCTTTTCATGTTATGATTAAATATTTCTTTCACGCAGCTCTTTCTTCTGTGTTTTTCATTTCGACAGTCTGTGCGCCATCTGCTTTCCTATGTTCCTCATCAGTTTCCAATGGGAAACAGCAGTGAGACGAGGTCCCACTACAAAGTGACTAAAAAACCGACTAGAAAATAGAGTTGTACCATAGAAGGAAAAGTACTAGTTTAATGTTGATGGGGTTCAGGACAGGCTACCCCAAACTATGGCATCGTGGCGTATTAAATATCTGAAGCTCAAGCACTCTTTTTAAAAACGGCAGAAGCAGGAACGTCACTCTGACTCTTCCCACCTCACCCTTCTTCCCTGAAACAGGTCATAACGTTCCCATGTGAAAAGCCCCCTCCTGAACCAGGAGGAGGAAAGTCCTCTTCATCATCAGAGACTAGGATTTGGGACTTAGAACTCTGCACAAACAAACCTTTTTTTAATGATAAAAGAATTACGTGTTTATGATATAAAACTCAGAAAATAAAAAAATTATAAAGAAAGCAATCTCATCTGTAATTCTGCAATGCAGCAGTCATATTTGGGTGTATTTTATTGCTATAATGAAATGTTATTTTTTAAAAAAAATTTTTATTGGAGTATAGTTGATTTACAATGTTGTGTTAGTTTCCAAGTGAATCAGTTATACATATACATATATCCACTCTTTTCTAGATTCTTTTCCCATATAGGCCGTTACAGAGTATTGAGTAGAGTTCCTTGTTCTATACTGTAGGTCCTTATTAGTTATCTATTTTATTATATACAGTAATGTGTATATGTCAATCCCAATCTCCCAATTTATCCCTCCCCCCCTTACCCCTGATAGCTGTAAGTTTGTTTTCTACATCTGTAACTCTATTTCTGTTTTGTAGATAAGTTCACTTGTACCCTTTTTTTAGATTCCACATATAAATGATATCATATGATATTTGTCTTTCTCTGTCTGACTTACTTCACTCAATATGGCAATCTCTAGGTCCATCCATGTTGCTGCAAATGGCATTATTTCTTTTTCTTTTTTTATGGCAAACCTTCTTAAACTAACCCTTAACTTCCTAGTTACTTCACCATTTACTACTCTTAGCCCAAACCCTTTGTCTTGTCAATTCTTTACAAATTTACTGTTTCTTTGTCTAAAGGGTATAAACTCTTCTTGCTCTGGTCACTTCTTCAGGTCTTCATTCTCTTGTGAAGGCCCCCATGTACAGGTAAAAGTTCCATCAAATGTGTGTGCTCTTCTCTTGTTAATCTGTCTTTGTTGGTTTAATTTTCAGACCCAGCCAGGGAGCTGACGAGGGTCGAGAAAACTTTTTCCTCCCCTACAATGTTATATTGCTTTCATATTAAAAAAAATTGTTGCAAGTGTATTTTCCTTTACTTAGAGGAAGGCATTAGTTCATCAAGGTTTCAAAACCACTTCACTCCTCCCTCCCTTCAGTGGTCTAGAGCAGGGGTCCCCAACCGCCAGGGCACAGACCAGGCCGCACAGTAGGAGGTGAGCGGCAGGTGAGCGAGTGAAGCTTCATCTGTATTTACAGCCGCTCCCCGTCGCTCTCATTACCACCTGAGCTCCGCCTCCTGTCAGCATTATGGTGAGTTGTATAATCATTTCATCATATATTACAATGTAATAATAATAGAAATAAAGTGCACAATGAATATAATGCACTTGAATCATCCCAAAACCATCACCCCACCCCACCCCGGTCCGTGGAAAAATTGTCTTCCACAAAACTGGTCTCTGGTGCCAAAAAGGTTGGGGACCTCTGGTCTAGAGTCTGCAAACTATTGTTGGTGGGTCCAGTCTGATCTGTGGCCTGTTTTCCTTGAAGAATGGCTTTTACATTTTTAAAGGATTATTTAAAACAACGGTAACAATAAAGAAGACAAAGAATATTCTAGGGAGACTATATGTGGCCCCCAAAGCCTTGCTATCTAGCCCTTTAAAGAAAAAGTTTTCCAACCTCTGGCCGAGAGGTAAGAAGCCAGGGATTGTGGATTCTCTTCTGGTGCAGTCCTGTGGGAATGTCTTGGAAATACAGCCTGTCCACTTTGAGGGGCAGAGAAGAACTTGGGAAGAAGGATGCTCTGGGCATTGGTTGGACCTTCAGAACTATTTTCAGCTTTAGCATCAGCCAGCTGGACGGGAATGTCCAAAGATACTAACTATAATGCGCAAATGCATCAAAATTTTAGGTTTGGGCGAATACTTTATAGTTTTCAAACCTCTAAATTCTGGTGATATAAAACATCACATCCCCAGCTTAACTGAAATTCTCTAATTCACTGTTGATATTTACAGAAAGTACAGATTTTCTGGTACTCTTTTTAGTGCAGGCTTCATCTCTGTCTAAAACCAGCTCAAAACTGTTTACAGTTATCTCTATAGTGGTTTTGATTCATTCGACGCTTGAATATTTACCATGTTCTGGCAATGCTCGAGATCCTTTACATATGTTCGCTCATTTAATGCTCTGAACAACACTGTGTGACGTTAAGTTTTATTATCCTCATTTAAGAATTGAGGAAACTGAGTCTCAAATCACCCAAGTCATCTGTCGATGGCTCCTGATCTACTGAGACACAGAGACAGGCTCTGACTTCAAATGGATTAGACTCCAAAGCCTAGCTCCTGGCGCAGGCATCTGGGAGGGCGAGTCAAGTCCCAGCTACAAGGTTGGATGGATGAGGGAGAAGGGGCAGGAATGTGAAGAATGATTAAAACAACAAAGGAGTCACTGACATTCAACCCACTATGTACCAGAAGCTATACCAGCCTCCTGTAAGTGTCTTCTCACTGATACTTTCTCCTTTCTTCTTTCTGAAGAATGCTTTATTACCATAATTTTAGATGAAGAAACAGACTCGGAAAGGTTGAGTAACTTGTCCAAGGTCACACAGCTGGTATTTGATTGACATGAGAATCAAAACCAAGTGTGTCTGACTTCCAAATGTCAATCTAAAACTGAGCTCTGTTCGTGGAGACGCCCTAGTTGTTCTGACAACCCTCCCCTAAACAAATCTTTACCAAGGGCTTCAACTAAGCTAACGAGTGAAGGCACTCAGGAAAAGCTCCTCCTCTGAGGGATGGACAAGGTGATACGGGAGGGGAGGCAGGCACACAGAGTAGGACAAGCCAGAGTGGGATGTACGGTTGGTACATCTCCAAGTATAAAACGCTCAGAGAGGGAAAGAGCGCGTTAGGTTCGAACCTTGAACGACACGTGGGTTTGGGAGAAAGGACCATTCTGGGGGGATCAACAGCGTGAGCAAAGGCATGGGGATGCTGTCTCCTCTTGTGAGGGTAGAGTATTTCAAAGCACCCATACAAAACTTGAGTGAAAACACCTTGATCTTGCACACATGGGCTCCATTTAAAATTTTATAGGACGTGTGAGTTATTTATAGACTATCTTAAAGCAGAGGCACATAATGGTATGACAGACGGGAAAGCCTTTGAAATGTTAAAATGTTATACAAAATAAAAAGAGGCATTCATTTAGAGAATTCTGAATGCTTACACACAAAGAAGCATCGTTTTCCGGGCGATGTTTAATTACATAACTACCAAGCTTAATAGAGGGGCTTAACCATGAGTAGGCGTGTCTTCTGACAATGATGGAAGCTTTTTGTAGAAAGGGGAAAACAGACTCTAAGTACAGGGATGATGACAGTTAATGAATATTTTTACACTGAGGGTGAAAAATGCTCTATTAGAGGTCTCAATTACATGAAATTAAGTAACTGAATCTTATGCTTGAGGACTGTCTTTAACCTGGTGACACATTCCTTGACCGTCCTCAGTATATCACGACAACTCCATATAAGAATACAGAGTGATTTCTTTGGCATAACTGGAGCCACGAGAGGCAGTGGGATGTTTCTTACGTGGAAAGGACTTGTCCACCCTGATTTCTTATACAGCTCCCACTATATCCAAAGGTTACAAGCAGAAATGCATTATGTTTGGTTGACAGTGTTGAAAAAATTTTCTAATAAGTTGTCAACACACAGACTTTGGGATATTTTACCTGAAAATAGGAAGATGTGGCATAAAACCAGGCTTAACTTCTGACACAGCAATCTGTTACAGCTGAGAGCATCTATCTCCTTTGGACAAGGACAGACTGTCCACCTGGCCTGCTTCACTTATTAGTGTATACATGCATCAGCATATTCATTTACAGATTCTTACCTTTCTTTCGATAGCCCTTTCCTACTATCTTAAGAACCAGAGCAGGAAGTCTAAAGATGTCTGTGGTCAATACGTCAGGCCCATAGAAAGTGCTCACTAAAAATGTGTTGAATAAAAGTCTCAGGGATGATATTCATGCCAGATGTGCACAAGAGCAAGAAATGTGCTTTGGATCGCATGACACGCCATGGCAGTAATTCACAATGGGGAGGAAGGGAAAAAGACCCCGGGTCCCATTGCTGAGACTCTTTGCCATGGTGAGTACCTCCTGCTCCATGATGCAAATGTGTCATGTTCCTCAGATACACTGACATCTAAAAAAGAGGCACAAAACCACTGATTTACAGGAAACTAGAATTTGGATTAAAACACGCAGCTTAACTTTTCTCTTTGATGGTTTCCTTTGTCTATTGCAAATACGGGGTATGAAAATCTGATGGTGGTATGAAGTGGGCAGAAGTGTCTTCAGATGACAGAGATGGGTTTTTCTGCCCACATCCATCTGTGCTATATGGCAGAGTCCTGACCTGAGGATCCAATTTTAAGCCTTTTGATAAGGGGTCACTCTATGTGAAATTATACATCCTAAATTATACATCTTTATAATCCCATGATGCTTTACTTAAACACACAAATTACAGCATGTAGGATAAGAATTCTAAAGAGAATTACAGAGACTGAAAACATTCTCAGGGTCACTGGGTTCATGGCCTTACTTCTGAAGATTAGAAAGAACCCCAGAAGAAATCTTCATGTGGTTCCTAAAACTCTCTAGAGAAAAAGTGGATCTGAAAATTCTCTTATGATTGTCAACCTTACTTTGTCAACATTAACTTCCCAGAGAAATCCAGTTTTCAAACGAAGGCCATGGAAAATCTTATTTTAACTAATGTTTGGAATATGTGTTATTTGGCAATGATCATGAGAAGCAGGCATAGAATTAGGGTTTTTAAATATTAACGTTGCAAGTAACTGAAAACACTTCTTTTTGGGTCTATGATTTAAAATGTCTTAAAGGTGATACAATTCTGGGAGAGTTAGTAAGAAGTTAGTCAGCAGCTTTAACTCTGGTTCTGCCTTTTCTTATTAAATTCCACTGACTTGCAATGATTTATAATTGGTTCAGAAAATGATACCACGAATTGACCTGAAGGCATTTGGTTACGTTTAAATAAAATAAAATGCTGCTTCAGTATAAAGTGAAATTCTAGATTCCCAGGCAAAAACTTCAGAAAGCTCTGTGGCTGGCAGAATCTACAGAATCGTGCAATTACATCTGTTTTAGAGAGCGATGAAAATATTGATTTACCGTTTCATGAGTATCTAAAGAGAGCTGACTGGGTGCCTGATGCCATTTTTAGCTCTGAGAGTGTGAAAGAAGGAAACCAGCCTTTACCTGGTGCCCATCATCTGTCAGGAGTTACCTTAGGTGCCTCCTTATGTGATATCTCAGACGCTCCAAGCAAAATCCTGCCAAGAGAGTGTTGTTCTATTCCATTGATTCCCGTAACTCGGAGAGGTTAATGATTTGCCCAATATCATGGACTCAGTTAAACAGTGTGGAAGGAGCAGACAGAGACCACCAGAGCAAGCAAAATAACAACTAAAAAAAAGCTGTATCTTCATATATAGAGAACAGACCTGTGGTTGTCAAGGGCGGGGTGAGGTGAGGGAGGCAAGGACTGGGAGTCTGGGATTAGTAGATGCAAACTATTACACATAAGACAGATGAACAACAAGGTCCCACTATACAGCACAGGGAACTATATTCAATATCCTGTGATAAACCATAATGGAAAAGAATATGAAAAACAATATATATTTGTACACCTGAGTCACTTTGCTGTACAGGAGAAATTAAACGCAACATTGTAAATCAACTATACTTCAAAAAAAAGGCTGTACCTTGTTGCCTGGGCCAGTGAAGAAAGGGACAGAAGAGTTTGCTGAAGGGGGGGAAAATGAGGGGCTTTAAGAGCCAGAAGGGAAGTTCAAGGTGGTTATGCTAACTAGGCACTGGAATCCAGGACTCTGGCCTGTGCACAGCTGGTTAAAGCCTCACTGACTTTTAGTCAGAAAGGAGTCTTCACTTGGGTCCAACAGCAGACTGCCACGTGAGGGAGGGGGAGGGCTCTCAAAGTTCCTGGTCCTTTCTCAGCCTCCACCGGTGAGAACCAGGGATGGAACACAAGAGTCAGTTTGGCTGGTTGGTGCAAGTGGAAAATGTTCCTTTTATAGTAGCAAAGGCAAGTAACTTTCAAATTCCCATATAGATAAGGTAAATATTTTTAATGTGTCAAGACTGAGTGAGAGAAATAAAAATACTAACATGAAAGTAAATGGACAAAATTCTCAAGGGAAAGAAAAAGGTACCCGATACCTTTTTCTTTTTCTTGCCTGTGGCGCAGGTAAGAAACCCTTCAGTCAGACACAAAAAAGAATGGAAGATGGAAAAGGAGAACATTATTACCTCACCCTATATAGCTCCTGGCGTAAAATAATTGAATAAAATAGCGATAAGGTGTCAACACATTACTATACAGCTGCTGACAGGTAAGTTGAATACACTTGCAAGCTTTATGTAAATTACATTACAACCTGATTTTCTTCCCCAGTGAGGTATAGTTATGATGGTAACTATTTACACAGGGGAATTGATGTGGAAAACGAGGTTGATTCTATGGATTACGAAAGCCCCCAAAACAAAAGATTTGCTAACAGCTTTTCTGGTTTAAATCGTAAGCCTAATAGAAATAAAATAACTTGGAGACTTAATATATAGATGAAGGTCCCCCGTTCTCTGTTTTCATCCACGTTTTCATCTCACTGCAGAGCCACTTTACCACTCCCCACAGTGGGAGGGAGGTGAGTCGCCATTAAACACATTCATGGCTTCTGCTTCCGTGGTGGTTTACCGGTCATGCTGCCCTGTCACAGCTTCTTTTAAAATTCTGTTTTCGAGAATGAGCACATTCTTTGGTGCAAAATCGTGGTTCTGCTTCAGAAACTGGCACTGTTGACATTTTATCACAACGTATCTCCCATTGTAAAATTATGGCACGGTCTTCTGGAAACAAATGCAGCAAATACAATGCAATTCAATTTGATTCAACAAAGACTTTCTGAAGAGTCTCTTGGGCCACAGACTCGGTTACTGACCTCATAGAGGTTTTAGTCTAGTGTCTTTTTATTTATTTATTTGTTTATTTATTTTTGGCTGTGTTGGGTCTTCGTTTCTGTGCGAGGGCTTTCTCCAGTTGCGGCGAGCGGGGGCCACTCTTCATCGCGGTGCGCGGGCGTCTCACTATTGCGGCCTCTCGTTGCGGAGCACAGGCTCCAGACGCGCAGGCTCAGCAATTGTGGCTCATGGGCCTAGTCGCTCCGCGGCATGTGGGATCTTCCCAGACCAGGACTCGAACCCGTGTCCCCTGCGTTGACAGGCAGACTCTCAACCACTGCGCCACCAGGGAAGCCCTCTAGTGTCTTTTAAAAGGACACATTTAAAGCTAAAGAAAATTTAACATAATAGATAAAACTATTACAAAAATATGGAAAATGAAGGTGTAAGGAGCTGTGAAAGAGGTGCTGCTGAAAGCAATAAGGCTATGGATACACAAAGCATTTCTAGCAGAGTAACAGGGGCTTCAGAAAGATGATGCTCCTCTGAAAATGTGAGATTTATTTTCTATCCTAATGTTTGTAATTTCCCATTCTTTCCATGTAATTCAGTTACAGCCCTGTAAACATGGACATGTTTTCTTAACCCTTGCAAGCACTGTGTGTCTTGGGAGACAAAAAGCATAGCTTTCCGAATGCATCTTCAGTAATACGTTCTCACCCCAAGCTCCAACTTCTCCTTACGTAAAACAAAAATGTCACCACTCTGAAAAGGTCAAAGTCATTCTATCTTAGCGTGGCCTATTATTCTATCTTGGAGGAAATCTCAAGATAGGTAATAAAGTAATGGCAGTATTTGGTTGGGAATATGGTGACGGCATCAAAATCCTTCACTCGTTTATGTCACGTTGTTTTGGAATTTCCTAAAGAGATATAGTCTTTGTTTTAAGATAAATTTACAGATGAAATCAATACAGAAAAGGGAGTATAGTATTGTGATTTTAAAAAATGGATTCTGAAATCAGAGCATCTGGATTCAAATCCTGGCTCTACCCTATCTATCTGGGTGACCTTGGGCAGATTACATACATTTCCTGTGCTAACCTTCAGAGTATTCAACCTTTGGACAAAAGAGTGAATGAAGACTTCATTAATGGAAAGAAGTCTATAGCAGGGATCAACTTTTCCTGTAAGACCTGATAGTAAATATTTCAGGCCTTTTGGGCCACAGAGTCTCTGTCAAAATACCTCAACTCTGCTGCTGCTGTGGACATGGCGCAAGGCCACACAAAATGGAATTTTTATAAAGTTCCAATACAACTTTATAAAAATAGGCAACTGGTAGATTTGGCCACCTGGTAGAAGTCTGGCATATACCACTTAGTATCTTAGCTTTTTTGTACATCCTGGTAACACATACTTGGCATACAAATCTTTATCTCTGTATTGCTGGGTAACTTTCCATTCCTCTAAAACTAAATGTAATAAACTTAAAATTAGTCAGGAAGAATAAACATTAAGATGAATTACATAAAATATTGTGTTAATTTACGTGAAGTGATCAGGATAGTAAATTAAAAAGTCACGTGCAAATCAAGTGCACATTAAAAATATTGAATACCCAGTAAGGAATGGGTACCAACCAGTTCAGAGCATATGTTGTCTGTAGCCTACCAGTGAGTCACCTGGCCATGAGGATGTTTGAAAACAGCATGAAAAAAGGGATGGCAGTGTGCTAACCCAAATTCCTGGTGAAACTTTCCTCTTGTGAAATCTGTGTCACTCTTTCAATAGCTAATATATACTGGTGTTTGCAGGTGGGTATAAATGGATGAACATATTTAAGAGAGTGTGCTTTGGCCAACAATGAAAATGTTGAAAGTGGTCTCCACAGCTATGTCCAGAGTCAGCCATCTGTTACCTTGTTTATAAAGCAGAATGATTTTGTAAAGCAGTTATTTCGAAGAATCAAACATACCAGTTTCATTCTCTGCTTGAGTCAGAGGGTCAGGCTTGGTTGCCCACACTGGGGCTGGTTCCTGAGATTGGTGGGTAATCTTTAGAGAGTGTCTTGGCTCAAGCAGAGATCCCTGGTCTCAGGGAAGTGGCTGGTTTGGTCTCCAGGTGCTTTCTTGTACCTGTGCCTCATCCTTCTGTCTAGGTATCCAGCGTGGATTTTAGATTTTAGTACCTGTTGCCCAGATTGTATCTCAGGTCTTTTAATAACTTGGCTGCTCAAATTGCTTTTCCAGATTCTACATTTGTCAGTGTCAAAATGTGCTCAATTTTGCAAGCCATGCTTAACGAATTAATTGGGTCTTACCCTTTGCCTGTTCTAAAGCCAGATTACCAGTGGTCATCTAATAAGCTGAGGCTAAGTGCCCAGCCTTGCTGTTTCTACCGAGTAACACCTGCCTGCCATAGACAAGCAAGAGTAAATAAAACGTCTTTCATGTGACCTCCATCCCGGCGCATAAGAGCTGGGCCTCTCAAGTCACATGGACCTGGGTTTGAGAACTGGACTAATGGCATTATCTACTGCATAGGGTTGTTGGGATTATAAAAGATTACAAAAGACACGTGAACTGAGAGCAGAGCCCAGTGCCTGACACAGGACAAGTATGTATGAAACACTGGCATTTATGAATCTGATCATTTCCTGAAGCCATCATAGATTTCAAAAAATGAAAGTCTGTAATGGTTCAATTAACCCTGTAGAAAGACTTGCAAACTAAGAGATTCTGGAAGAGGGCCCAATGCACGAACATTCTATGAGTGCCTGCGAGGTGCCAATTGTCCTAGATACTGGAATTAAAAAATGAATGTGACAAGTCCCTGCTCTCACGGGCTTTAAGGTCAGGACCAGGGCTGCACACAAGATCTCAAAATAGAGGCAGACATGGGATATGCTGTGGGAGCACGCAGCAGAGACACTTGATTCAGCCTGCAACCCTGAGAGATGTCTTGAGATGGAATTTTGGGGCTGAATAGAGTTAGGTTGGGAAAGACTGTGGACTAAGCCATAAAAGTGTGAAATAGCGTGAGACAGGTTAGATGTATAGGAAGTTCAATTCTACTGCAGTTTAAAATGCAAGGTGGAGGATCAATGAGAGGAGAAACTGAGTCATCAACCCGCAGAGTCCCCCTTCCTCAAAGCCAAACCCTGAGTCACAGGAACTGTGGGTTCTTGCTCCATCTCAGGCACTTCAACTCTGTTGAATGTGCTTTCTGTGTCATGGAGATGCTGGGGATCTGATCTACTGAAATACTGAGACTAATTTCTAGAAATCACATAAGACATTAATTTCATTGAAAAAAAAAAAAAAAGCCAGTTGACACTCATACAGCAATCACATCTGGATCTTTTGCGTTTTGGAATCCCTGCCCACTAAAAAGAGCTCCTGGCATGACTCCCTTTGTCCTTAAATATGTGATTCCTTTCACGTGCAAGTGCTGGGCCTCGATCAAGAAGACTTAGTATCCCCGGGGTGTAGGGGAAGTGCTCCCCAGGTGGGGGACAGCTGCTCTCCCTGGATCTGGGTGAGCCTGACACACAGTGTCCCATTTTCCTGCTAGACCTCCTGTGTCTCCTCTGTGTCCAGGGACCCACTTCTTTCTGACACATCTGGATGGGTCAGATCGATGCTCTTGATCTAGCTGTGGGTAGTTACTGTGAGAAAGCATGTTCTCACAGAATCTCAGAAAGATTCTCTAAACTCAGGTACCTAACCAGGGTGGCTAGAGCCTTCCAGCTGGTCACCAAACCCATTTATTCTTCTCTCAAGGCAGGAGTGGAAGTGATGTGTCTCATTTCCAGGCCTGGTCCATGAAAATCTCCCACAAATCATCCTTCCTGCCCTTCTGTCACCCAGTGACACATGTATGTATGGCTAGGGTGACCTTGGAAGCCACATGTGGAAGATGGGGGAGTCACTGGCGCTCTGAGTCCCTGAGGGACCGCGTGGAAGGGCACAAACTTTCTCTCCCCATTCCAAACTCCCATGACTCAAAACCCAATTACGGCCAAGTAAGCAAGAAATAAACTTCAATGAGGCTTAGGTCACTGAAATCTTAGAGCTTGTTACAGCAGCTAGCCTATTTTAACTAAGAGATCTGCCTAAATATATTTGTGGCTAATTCCCTTTCTTTCTTTCTCTTTTTCAAAAACCAGTACTACAGGAAAGTATCCCATGGTTTCAGAGCACTGTAGTACCTCCTTCCCATAGGAATTTGTTTTTTGTTCATCCAAAGCATAATAATTATTATATAATTGAATCAGAATCTGCAAAAAGGGGTATCTACAAAGGATAGGCTGATAACATAAATCCATCAGGCTGGCCTGGTATGGAAAAAAGGAAACCAACAATTACTGGAACGCGCTTGCTGCTTAAAAAAGACGTCTCTGTTTAGTTTCCAACAATCATCGCCATGTCAGAATGCAGGCCAACTTTTCATTTTTTTGAGAGGACAGGAAGAGCCAGAATTTTTTTATGTGAATTTTTGTCAGTTCTTAAACTCTGCCAGCTGAATAACACACAGCCGTGGGCTTTTCATGAACAGACCCCTGTGTCTGAACCGTGACTTTCAAGTGATCCAGAATCCAGCTTTCTGACATGGCCCCAAACCATCAGGGCTGGTAGCAGGTACCTTCTCAGAGAGCTCAGAACCATCTCTAGTGCAAAAGAAACTAGCCCAGAGCATGTCTCTAAGACTTCAGGAACCAAATTAGGGCATTCTGAGAGCCCCCGTCGGCCTGGAATGTGAAGCCTACTGAACCCAAGAGGTGCTGGGCCTTGGGGCAAGAGACTGAGAGCAAACAGCTTATTAGCCAATTGTGAGGCTATGCTCAACAGCAGCAGTCGGTATGGGAATTCAGAGTGGTACCCAGCGGATAACAAGGGCTGAGAATCCAAGAGTGACCCAGAGAAAACCAATGTGGCGTCTTCACGCAGCTATTCACACTTTCCGTCAGGATCAGCTCGGACCAGCGTCAGCGTTAATCTCAAATGAGTTGACTCTGCTTGCGCAGATGACAAGCCTGCTCCCTTACTGCTACCCTTGTTCCCCTGAACCACCAGCTGTGGTCCTAAGGCTCCCAGTGTCCACTGACTGTCATTGGAGAAACCTCCGAACGTACGTAGCAACACCTTCTTTCATAGACCCAGAGCCCCCAAACAGCCCAAGGCCTTGGGAACGGAAAATCTTCCAAGTTAAATTTTAAGAGCAGAGAAAACTACTGTAGATCCCGGAGCCTACTTCAAGAAGGGGACGGACTTCTTCTGATAAATTCAGATGACATTCTGAAAGGCACTGTTTTCATTGCCAGGCTGAGCTTGAGCTTTGCCACGGAAGGTACCATCTTCTTTGGGCTCAGGCCTACTGGGATTTAATCCCCACCTTCACTACTTTCTAACAGTGGGGACCTTCTTTGCTGGACTGGGGGAGGGTCAAATGAAATTATGGATATAAAGCACTTAGTACAGGTATTCAGTACAGTGCCTAATACATAGGCTACCACACACCCCCGCCCCCCAACAATAGCTTCTGCTGTTATTATGGAGAATGAAGCTGTATAATGTCGAGAGATTTAGGCAGAGGTTGTTTGAAGACAGCACTAGTGAATATTATAAACATAATACACATTCGGCATATGTTTGTTTAATGTAAGAGTAATCGTAATTAAGTCTAAGCTTTGAAGAGCAGGAAGCTAACAGTTTCTGTTTCCCATCCTGGGGCTAAAAGGGGATGGTTCCAGGAGAAGTGAACTATCAGGCGGTTACACTGTACATTCACCCGTATTTTATTAGTGATGCTGATACGGAAGGAGCCAGATACAAAGATCATGAAAAGGGATACAGTGTCTGCAACCAGCTCCACTGACCAAAAGGGCACTGAAGGACATTTACTAATGAGGATAATTAAACATGACTTGATAACCACCCAAAGCCCCCCTGATCACCGCAGAGAAGCAGATAAAGAAGGGACCTCACCCTCTGAAAAGAGACTGGGCATTATACTGAGTCTGTCCAACTGCCAACAGCACTGTGAGGAAATAATGGTTGTGTTCAGAACACATCTAATGCCAGTTTCAAAGACGGGCCCAACCTAGTCACGTGACAATGGAAACCAGAGCAGAATATCCACACGCACCGAGAAAAGTCTACTGTACACAAGACAAGAGAGAAGATGTGGAGGTGTTTTTTCGGTTTTTTTTTCTTTTCTTAGGCTCTATATTTTTAGCTATTTTGTTAAAGAAACTAGCAACCTGTGTTTTGGCACAGAACTTAAACAGAGATGCTAATCAACAGCAGGGAAGATAAAGGGTCCCTTGTAAAGGACTGTTTTGCTTTGTTTTCTTTCTAATCAGTTAGCTCCTTAAGGATACTTCCTCTGGGCAGGAAGAATAAGAATTTTGGCTAAGCCAGCTTTAGGCTAGGCATCATAGCCTCCTGGCGACAGCTGCTGCAGACCTGCCTTTGCCTGTAGCCACAAGCCTCCACCAACTAGCTAAACTGACCTCTGAGATCTACCCATCTTTGAAAGCTGATGATTCTGAAAGACTGTCTGGTGGAGACGTCCAGCAGACCACAGCCTGATCATGACAAGCTGTCTGCTTCCTATGGCACAGTCTCCAACCACATCTGGAGGTAACACCTGTGCTCTGTAAAATACCAGCTACGTGTAATAAAAATCGACCAAAACTTGTCTAGAATGTAACATGGCACCAGTTCCATTTCCGAGGCTCACTCTTGTAAAAACATAATGTCTTCAAAAAAAACAATAAAAAATATGAGCCAAAGTCTGTTGCCAAAAAGGCTTAATGCATGCTTCAAAGAAATAGAATTTCTAACAGGGAGCCACATGTGAAATTATGGACAATAGTATACAGTATACTTCACAAAACTGAACTTCTCAGGAACCGGCTATGATTTTAAGATTAAAAAGCAATGGTATCTTGTTTAGAACATGCAGAAGCATTTGGTATAAATTCACTTAGAAAGTAGGAGTATTAAATAAAGTGTTTCTTTTTCTTAAGGAAAAAAAGTAAATGATAAAATCCATCCAAAACTTTAAAATAGAACTCTTGATGAATTCTATTGGAGGAAATATCCTAACAGATAGGGAGATATATTAGAAAGCTCTAGTAATGAAAACAGCATGGTATTGGCCTAAGAATAGACAAATAGGACAACTAGTACAGCACAGAGTATCTGGAAGCCACCCCACAGGTCCACACATATATAACCACCTGCTTTATGACAAATGAACCCCTTCAATGCAGTGGAGATAGGTTATCTTTTTAGTAAACAGTGCTGGATAGCCAGCTAGGAAGAAAACAAAAGAGAGCCCTGATCCATATCTTTTTTTTTTTATTGGAGTATAATTGCTTTATAATGCTGTGTTAGTTTCTGCTGTACAATGAAGTGAATCAGCTATATGTATATCTATATCCCCTCCCTCTTGGACCTCCCTCCACCCCCATCCCACCCAACTAGGTCATCACAGAGCACTGAGCTGAGCTCCCTGTGTTATACAGCAGGTTCCCACTAGCTAGCTATTTCACACATGGTAGTGTATTTATGTCAAACCTAATCTCCCAATTTGTCCCACCCTCCCCTTCCCCCTCTGTGTCCATATGTCCATTCTCTACGTCTGCTTCTCTATTCCTGCCCTGCAAATAGGTTCATCTGTACCATTTTTCTAGATTCCACAAATATGCGTTAATATACGATATTTGTTTTTCTCTTTCTGGCTTACTTATACTGCATGAATAATCCATTACAGATGGATCACAGACTTAACATAATAGGTAAAACCATAAAGCTTCAAGAAGGCAAGATTTTTTTTGCGGGGGGGATTCATTAACTCAGGGAGACAAAGTTTTCTTAAACAGGTATAAATGTACTAACCATAATGGAAAAAACTGATAAATTAGACTTCATTAAAATTAAAAACTTCTTTTCATCATAAGGTACTACTAAGAGAATAAAAAAGCAAGCTACAGAATAGAAGATATTTATAATACATTTATCCGACAAAGAACTGATATCCATAGTATATAAGGCCCTCCTACAAATCAATAAGAAAAAGACAAACAACCCAATAGAAGAGTAAACAAATAAGCTGAACAGACACTTCACAGAGAAGATATCAAAATGGCAAGTAAGTTGGTAGGAACATCCCAATTAAGTCATAATGAGGCATATACCACCAGAGTGGCTAAAATTTTGAAAGACTGAAAAAACCCAAGGGCTAGTGAGGATGTAGGGCAATTGGAAGTCTCATATGCCGCTGTGGCCAGGGGAGTGTGAACTGGTACAATCACTTCAGAAAACTGGCAGGATTGTACTGAGGGCTGCGCATATATGCACATTATAGGACCTAGAAATTCAATCCCTGAGCACATACCAGCAGAAATGCGCCAAAACACAGGCATAAGAACATTCATAGCAGTTTTATTCATAATAACTCAGCTGGATCAACTCAAATGCCAAGTGTAGTAGGATGGATAAATAAAATGTGGTCAATTCTCACAACACAACAGTATTTGGCAATGACAAGAAATGAACTACTTCTAAATGTAGCACGGATGAATCTTACAGATAAAATATTGAGTAAAGGAAGCCAGGCAGGAAAAGTACCTACTGTATGACATCCATTTTTACAATAAAATCCAAAGCCAGGTAATGCCCATCTGTGGTGATAGAAATAAAAAATACTAGTTACTTTTGACACAGGGCATACTGCCTGACGGGGGTACACAGTAAGTTTCTGGGGTAATGGAAACATGCTTTGTTGACATGAGTGATGATTATACTCTTAAACAGGGAGGAAGCCTTCTACTTCTAGTTGGGATAGAGAAAAGCATGAGGTCATCATTTACACTCTAATGCTAAGAACAAGCCAGGTATGTTACTAAATCACAGACTTCTGAGAACATAAGATAGCTAAAAACATAATGAGATCTAACTGAATGAAAATAAAGAAACCAGCAAGCCCTTTCTAGGAGAAAGAAGACCCATAACTGCTCTTATCCCTGGAGGAAGAGTGAGAAGAGTCATTCAATGGTAAAAGGACAGATCACCCTGACTCTGAAGGAAACTTTAGTGGCCATGAGTGGATATAGGCTTGATGGAGTCACATCCTTGGGGAGCCTGTACCTACCACCAGCTCCTTCCCATAGGCCTTTACCTAGTGCACAAAGTGGGGGTCCACCAAAGGGTGGGTGCAGGGCCACAGATCTGTCATACTAAGGAGGGAGTTTGGATTTGATAATTTCCAAAGAGCAGATGGGGTGTGCATCCAGAGACCGGACACTCATGAGGAGGCTGCCACAGGTCAGTGATGCTTCTGACCTAAGTGAAGGCCGTGGCCTGGATGATGGCGAAAGTGAATGGATTTCATGAACCACTTTAGAGGCAGAGGAGACAGAACTTTCGGTGTAGCCTTCCTATGCTGCATATTTTATTCCGCTATTATGAGGTAAAAGTTAGAGTGACTAAAAAACCCATTATCTAATTTTGTCACAATTTTCTATAATGAGAACTGCAAATGGGAATCGTAACAGGATCAGAGAATGGGTGGAGGCTCTTGATCTAGACTAAACTGCCATCAAAGAACAAAGAGGCAACAGAAAGACGCCACAGGAAGACCATCACTATTTCAATAAAGAAATGAGCCACTGAGGTCAATCCAGAGCAAGTTCCAGAAGAGTCTTTGGACTATCAAGAAAGCGGGTAGGAAGCGACACATTCGTGCCCAAGAGTTGATCTGGGAGCAGAGAAAATTTCCTGGGTCAGGTAAAGAAGAGGCTGAAGATTGGTGATAACAATTTTAATAAATCTTGCAATATCATTTGATCTCAAGCATCAATCTAAGTGGACACAGTCAGTAATGGAAGTAAGTCTTTCCTAAAATAACCACAACAATAAAATTTCATTAAATAATTTCTTAAAGGAATTGGAAGGGAGGAGAAAAAGCCAGATCAGTTGACATCAAGTACCCTGGTCCAGACCCTCGGATGCTGAGAAATATCTTGGTTCTTGATTCTATGCAGCATCCAGTCATGATTGGTGTCCTTCTAGTTGTTACTATTTTTACCAAAGCTTCACTGAGTTGGGTTTAGGTTTATGCCTAGAAAATTATGCACAATGACATGAAAAATAAAATGCTGAAAGAAGAAGATTTATGAGATCATGTGATCAGTATAACGTTTGCTGTTCTAGAACATAGCTCAGGAAAGTGAAAGCACAGATTAATGAGGGATTAAGCCAAACATGAATTTTAATATCCAAAGACATTTATAAGCAAGAAACCCTGGGGTATATTTATAGAGCCACTTTAATTAGTCAGTATTCAAAACAGCTTTACACATGAGTCAAGTTTTCAACAGATTTGAAATACGCATCTCTTCTAAATGAGAGAGTTGAGGTATTGTAAACCAAGCATGGAATCGGGAATCGGAAGATTCGGGCTTGAGTTCTGACTCTGTCAGTTACAGACTTGGAGAGCAAATCACAAAACCTGTTCAAATGGAAAATGGAAAACTCGGGCTGCCACAAAGATGAAACACAACAATGGGTGTGAATGTGCTTTGTAAAACAAAAAGCGATATATTATTTCCTCAAAGGAGTAAAGAAGAGAAAGAGAACATATGTTGAGAAATTTGCTTGAATTAATTTTTCAAGTTAACAGTCCTATCACTAATGTCTACGTATATACTCTGCAGACAGAGTATTTTGAATTTACTGATAATGATCCAAGACCCAAGGATTCTGGGTTCTTTACCTGACTGCTACCCCCAACACTTGCGTTAGTATATGGAAGTGAGAGCTATCCAATGTATCTAAGAAATACCTCTCACAGTGATTGCTCATGGATTATACTCGTACCTTTCAGATAATTTCAAAAGGAACTATATATTGATAACTATATAGTTAATTTAGGCTGTAGCATCAGACAGACCTGGATTCAAATCCTACCTCTATCACTTCCTAGTTGTATGAATTTATAGACTCCAACAATCCCTAGGATCTGTTTTCTAACACAAGAGTGGAGATAGTCACAATACAGTACACAGCTTTCCAAGATTTAAGAGGTAACGGCATTGAATGTGCTTAGCAGAATGCCTGGTATGTAGTACAGACCTTGGAAGTGTTAGTTATAATGATATCTAAAATGTTGCTTCCCAGCAGATAAAATTCTTCATTTTCCACCTATTGGTCATTCCCATCCTTGAACAGGGATGCAGTTCCTTATGTACACACAGAAGCTCATGTTATTCTATAACCAGTCAGGAGCTCAACATTTATTAAGCAACTACTATAAGCCAGGCACCATGACAGACATCACGGGTACAGAGGTGAACTAGATATTGTCTCTATCCACAAATATTTCTGAAGAATGTAAGACCCTTGGGAATTCCCTAGCGGTCCAGTGGTTAGGACTCTGCACTTGCCCTGCCAGGGCCCAGGTTCAATCCTTGGTCGGGGAACTAAGATCCCGCAAGCCATGTGCGAAGTGGCCAAAAAGAAAAAAAAGTAAGACTCTTGAGGGCAAATCTTTGTTGGCTCTGCCCACCTCTGTTTCCCCAATGATTAAAATAGTGCCTGGATTATTGAATGTGCTTGGTAAATGTTTATGAAATGAATAGTCTGTGCTTTTTCTGCCATACTGATAAATATCCAAATTCCAACATAGAAACTACTTTTACTTTTATTTTGGATAGGCAATGAAGAAAAACTGTAAAGAAAAACATTTTTATCAGTACAGATATAATTAGTATTAGGTGTAAATCCTGGGCTCCTTGAATCAATGTTAATGATCTTCTCACAAAATAAATACAATGACATTTGGCACTTTGGAAAAAAAAAAAATCAATAGGCAGCACAGGTTGGAAAGAATTCACCAAGTGTTTGATAATGTGATAAAGGAAAAGAAACTTGATCCCATTCTTTTACTCTATGTGTTTATATTTTCCCCACCACTTTAATTTTAAGATGATAAAATTTCACTTAGAGATTTAAAGATTTAAAACATTGCTCACCTGGTCTTCTTCTCCTCCACCTTCTTCGTCATATTTTAAAATATTATCTCTTACATCGTCTTCTGGATCAATTAAAAGTTGCTTGGCCTGGCGTTCCTTATCCCGACGTTTCATCCATACTACGAACATCAGAACAAGGACTAGGCAGAAAGAGAGTAAAGACGTACAGTGTTGTAATTTTAAAAACTTGACCTATCTATTCACAGTCTTCAACATTAAAAATGTATACTTATATGGCTGGAAAACTTGTAATGCATCTTCCACTCTGTTACCTATTTCTGGCCTCACATGACCAGAGACAAGACAAAGCAGAGGCCCTAAGCGCTAGGTTTAGAGTGTGAGGACCCGGGTTCTGCAAACTGGTGCCCTGGGAACTCACTGAGTGGACGTCTGTCCTCAGTTTTACCATCTACAAATGGGGACAAAAACTATTTCTGTCTTTTACTTTGTCTTGCTAGAGGATAGGATACGCTTAATATAATGGCTTGTAAATTTTAGAACAGCAAACAACAGTAAGTGAAATAGTCACTCATTATTTAATTGCTGTTTCATTCCAGTTGATCCGTCATCATTCTACTCCCCAAATCAGAGAGAAGGGCACTTGTCAAGGACAGGACGTGCTTGCCAAGATGCCTTTGGTAGTACACTAGACCCGGATCAGCGACTTGATCTTGTGGATTTTTGACTCCCAAGGGCCTGGGTCTTTCTACTGCACTATTGTGCTTTTTTCCCCTTTCCTATTCAACTGCATGTTTCAGGTAAGAAGGCCAGGGGATTAGTTTGAGCACTGAAATAACATTAGGCGTTCATGCTTTACATTTCTGTGGCAGGATTAGAATCATAAATTTTCCAGTGCGTTGATGTTAAAATCAGCATTGATTCATTTTCCTTCAAAATGGCTTGAGTCACTCCTTCATGCCACAATCCATCAGCTCTAAGTCTTTCTTGATAAGGTTGGCATATATGCCCCACGTTAGTTGAAACTGAAACATATCCTTAAGTGTACATCTAGTGCACATTCCTTCTAAAATCTGGGGCTATCAGTTTACATCCTGAAGCAAAAGATTTAATGACCCTTATTTGAGCACATTTTTATTATTGGCCATAAAAGTAAATATCCTCCTTGTAAAGCCAGATACATGATCTCATTTGCCATTGTTCCAGGGCTAAATCTAGCAAGTGGATTATTAGTATAGCATGTAGGTTTCAAATTATAGTCAAAGTAGTCTCCACATAGGAAGTAAAAAATGCTTAGCCTTCTACAGTAATTGCTTAGAAAAAAAAGGGTCAGGATTCTAAATTACTAGAATACTTGCAAATGGAGAAAACATAAAATAAATGGCCAACATTTTCAAGAAAGTGATTGATGCATAGCATGATCGCACAATAAACTAAGTCCTGCTGCTATTCAACAATACAACACAGGGTCCAGGCAATTTATTCTTTCAACCTGCATGCTTACAAGTGGTTCCTAAAGTACTTTCCAGTGGTTAATTCCTTGCATTCCACTGAACCAAAGACTGCAAAGTATTTTACAAAGGAGCAATTCCTTAATCTAGACTTGCTCTAAAGACAGACAGTTTATTGAGCTGTGCAATCATTTCTATTACCCAATGTGCTGTATGAAGTACAATCTCTCACTATTTTATGCAGCCCGTCAAAAACAAATACCTTGATCCTTGCATGACTGGAGCAGGTTGCTGACTGCACTTTATATGAAGGAAAGCAAAGGAAAGCAATGTACTTATTTTCCTAAATCACCAACTACGTGCCATGAATTCAGACTCGAATCCTAAGAGAGAGGCTCCAACTGAGCACTGTCTAATATTTTTCTATGAAAAGAGTTTGCTACAGCTCCCCAAGCGATCAGCATCAGAAAACTGCAACAGGGCACGAAAGAGGTAGGCTGGCTGGGTTTGCTGCAAACATGTAAGTGCTTGCAAGGATGCTCAGGGCTCTTCTCATTCTGAAGTGGGCTTGGCTGCTAGAAAATGCTCAGAGGTGGAAGAGAGTTGTTAGGTTACGATGAAAGGCGACAATAAAAAGTTACTTTGCTAAACATCCTAGAAGCAATAAGAATTACACCTAAGAGACGAGGAAAGTACTCACTGAGCAGGATGATGATGCAGAGCAGGATGGCAATGATGGCGCCCGTGCCCAGCCCTGCTCCCACAATTCTGTCCACATCTGTGCAGTCCCCGTTGGAGTCACACTGGCAAACCTTTACGCGAAGGATGGAGATATTTGACTTGGGAGGATTACCCGAATCTGTGATTATGATTGGAACTTCGTATATCCCGGCTTCAAGAAATTTTATCTTTAAATTGAGCTGAGCAAAATCACCTATACAAAAAAGGGAAAAATACAGTCTGATAGTTCATACATTATACGATTCAAAAACACATGGCATCTTCCAGAACGTATTACTCCCAAATGGTACATATAAAGCAGATTTCAACTATCCTGCACTGTCAAGTTTTTTTTTTGTCTTTAAGGGCTTCTAATATCTTATTTAAACTTTAAGTAGCTTTTAAAACACATTTAAGGGGAAAATAATAAAGCATTTAAAATTAACTTTTCATGCCAGGTCAAAGCCTCTCAACGGCACATATATTCAAATAATGAACCTGTTCTCACCATTAAGCCGAGTGATGGTCCAATTTCTCTTAATAGTCACTGGAGACAAAGGAAGATCAAAAGCAAATGGTCCAGCGTTTGGATCAATGTCATAGTCAAGTGCTGTGATGTTAATTGAATTGGGGTCCGGAGTTTCGCAAGTCTCTGCCTCCTGAGGTAGCACTTGAGGGGCATTGTCGTTAATATCAAGTAAATAGATCTGCAGTGTTCCCGTTCCACTCATAGGAGGGATTCCTTAAAAGGGAGAAAAAAACCACAAACCGATGCTGAACAATTCTTTCCCTTGAGACTCACTTACGGTGAAACTCTAAGTTTCCAGCCTGCTTGCCCCTATCACTGCGTAACCTTGGAAGAATGTAGTTGCCACAGCATCTCGGCAGACTGTTTTTGGTACAAGGCCACTTCATGCCTCTTTTGCAAGATGACCCTGTGCTGCCCCCGCCGGGGCTGCGGGCGCTGAGGGGCGGTAACAAGGCGCATGCGCACGCCCCTGGCCCGGCCGAGGGTGATCCGGCGCCCTCGCCGTCCTTGCTCTGGCCCCCGTGCACATCGCGCTCCTCTAGGCACCGGGCGATGTAAGAGAAGCAGAACCCCGGGCTTATGATCTCATGGGCCCTACTCTTTGAGGGAGAACCAAGCCGTGTGCACAAAAGAACCCGAGAATGCTTTTCAAGCTCAGACACTGCTCTGAAATATCGAAACAGTCTACAGACAAGTGATACGGACCCACAGACCTCATCTTGGGGAGGAGCCCATGGAGAAGAGACATGGTATTTACTGATCAACCAACTACCTCCTTGAGAAAGTACTAGGTTGCTCCCTATACGTTATTTCATTGTCATCCTACGAAGTAGGTTTAAACAGATAGGCACCGAAGTTTCTGTAAACT
The DNA here is from genome assembly GCF_028564815.1 of Eubalaena glacialis. Taxonomy (NCBI): domain Eukaryota; kingdom Metazoa; phylum Chordata; class Mammalia; order Artiodactyla; family Balaenidae; genus Eubalaena; species Eubalaena glacialis. The sequence continues at coordinate 49,529,270 of NC_083730.1, read as the reverse complement.
GGTCACGGTCGCACCCTCTTGGAAGTGGTAGGGTTGGCTAGTAAAGACTGGTCTGCCTGACCCCAAATCCGTTCTCATTCCACTATAAAATGCGGTCTCTGTACTTATCACTTGTGAAAATTTAGACTGGTGATTTGGACTCTGCTGTGTTATAAATATTTATAAATAAATATATAACAAATATATAAAATGTAATGAAAACATTATATAAACATAATATTAATTAAATATATAAGACAATTATGTTTAATTATATAATTTATATATATTGTATAAATCTAATATAATAGAAATATAGGAATTTTCAAAATAAGGCTGAATATGGAAACCCAGAGGTTTAAGTGACCTGCCCAAGGTCATGAAACTAGGAAGGTACACACATACACTCCTCAGGAGGGGACAAGGAGAAATCTCCACGGACCTCTCTAAGGAGCACGGATGGCTCTGAGAGCAGGGAGGTTAAGGTGGAGTGGTAGGATGGCTGTTCACGATATTCTAATACCACCAGAACCACTATGATTCTTTGTAGTTTGAGTTAGTTTCACATTTATTATCACATTTAATATTATTTGACTGTCATAACAACTTCATAGAATAGCAAGCAGCAAAAACAACAATCAATAATGAAACAAAGGCACAGAGATTCTAATAGCTTGTCCAATTATTAAGAAGCAGAACTGGGGCTCTAAATCCAGTCTTGTGATTTCAAGTCAAGTGCATTTGCAAAGCGTCACAGCTACACAGGTTTAACTGCTCACTTCTCTCTTGTATCAAACACCTTTTCAAGTAGAAAACAATCCACCTTGGTGAATGAAAAATCTGGTTGTAACTCACAACCAACATATATACATATAATTTTATAGCTCTTTAAATCTCAACATAATGGTGCAAGGTATATTACTTTAAGTTTCACTGTGGAGAAAGCTACCACTTAAATACGGCGAGACAATATACAACAGACACGAATGCTGTGCTTTGATGTGAAATGGCAGAAGAGGGTCCTGTCAAGTTTCAATTCTAAATATTTGAACAGTAGGTCTCATATTAGAAAGGATAAGAAATATTGCTTTGGCCCTGTCACCATGTAGATTTCTGACAGATAATGATCTCATTGAATCTCATTATACAGGATTTGGAAAGGTTCTTTGAAACTGTTCTTATCAAAAATGTTGACATGCAACATTTTTCAAACTGCATATCTCGGCCACCAAATAGAAAAGCCTACTATTTTTATTAGAAGCTAACATTCATAGTCCAACATTAAAATGATTTTAAAAGATGGTCATGATTCAGTTTTAAAACTATTAACACATACAGAAATGTTTATTTGAGTGTTTAGTTTGTGCCAGGCACTGTTTTAAAAGCTTTACATGTACAAGCCTTGTTATCTTCCCCTGTACACTATGAATTATATACTGCTACCATTATCCCTATTTAACAGAAAAAGGAAATGGACAGATTTAAAACCTTGTTGCCAGTCCTGCAGTTAGAAAATGATAGAACTGGAGTCTGGACCCTGGGGGTCAGGTGGAACTTCAAAGCTTCACTCTTAAACCATGTCATATTGAGAGCTGAAACAAGTCCAACTCCAGTTTAACGTGAGTCATTTTCATCTTACATATCTAAAAAAAAGTGCTCTCTATTAATATCAGCCATTTAGAATCCAGCAGAGACCCAGAAATAAAAAAGACGCTAAACTATATATTTATGTTTTTCAAAACCAACACACTAAAGCTCAAGTACTCAATTATTTCAATTTATGCATGAAATTTAGAGTTTCCTAGCCTATGGCAGACTACAGGTAGAGAATTAGAAAGAGGAAAAATGCTAGATACAGACAAACTGATGGCAGCAAACACATCGACTAGAAGAAATATAAAAAGACCACCTCAAAAACCACAGTATCTGGGCCACTGAGGCATCAAGGTGCAGCAGGGCAGAAAAAACACAAAGGCTTGTGATCACAATACTAGGCAACTACGGAGGATATAAGGACACTGGGAACATTCATTACAGAAGACAGGGAATGTATCACAGAAAGCCCAGTGGAAATGGAAAATAGAAATTGAGGCCTTAGAAGAATGAAGGTCAGTTTTCTAGACAATTGGGTTTTGTAGAAAACTTCATTTCCTGATGATGCATTTGTGATAAGGCTCTACGCTCTTAACAACATCCAGGATAATACAGTGACTATATTTAATTACGTACCATTGTCAGAAGCAAGGAAAGTAGCGTTATATATGTTATTTTTCACATTTGGAGATTCTCTGTCCAAAATAGCAATTGTAGTTATCTGCCCATTCACAGGATCTATTTTTAGCCAGTTGGCAGGATCAGATAATTTTGTGTATCTACAAAATGAAAGCACAATACATTTAATATTTTTGACATGACACTTAAAAAATAAAGCCTATTTTTCAGGTTTGGTCCCAGATGAAACCAGTGCGTTAACTTGCATTTTTGTAGATGATGGTTGGACATGCAGCCGTAATGCGGGAAAGAATTTCTGTGGCAGTGGTTTGGGGAGGTACATGAAGGTTGTGTGCTGCGTGGGCAGGCGCACAGGAAACATTGCATAGGTGTTCCAGGGGAAAGACGAGGAGCCCAGTCTCCCTACTGCAGGTTGGGGTTAAGGGGGATTTGACAGATCTGATTTTAAGCTGTTATCTAGTTCATAGGATAGCAACGGTGCAGAAAAAATAGCTCAAATATATCTTCTAAGTGAGCAGGAGCCCTAAGGTATAAGGTTTAAGAGAAATTTTAATAGAAGTTGAATTTTCTATCACAGAACACTCCTAAAACGTTTACCACCTTATCATGGTGGAGATGTGGTCACAGTGGGGAGGCCCCCCCCCTCCTCCCAAATTCCCATTCCTCCTAGGATCTCCCCACCTGGGCCAAGCCTCAGAACTACACCCTCCAAGGGAAGTCCCACGGTCTGAGCAGATTTATCTGTATCAGCTTAACCTCCTTTTTAATTTGGGGTGGGGATGAGCTTTTCAAGCTTGGGAAACCAATAGACAAATTGAAAAACATATCCTATGTTTTGAGAGGTAAAAATTTGCAGGAGTCCAGTATACCTATTCACTAGCTATTTCTCTATCTTGATTCCAATGTATAGAGAAATGAAGAAGATACGCAGTTATTTATCTGTTACCAACAGTTCTGAAAGAAGTTAAATAAAATATGAGCTAATTTTAAAAGTTACCATCACCAGCGATGCATAATAGTCATGTGGAATATGCTCTGCCAATCATCTACTCCCGCATTAGGAAGGATAAATTACACTTTGCTGAGGCTGGAAATCTTTACAGATATGTGTTGTAAGTCCTATAACCACTGTACAGGTGAGGGATGAAAATAGTTAGCTCTTATATCTTGGTGTTGGCATGAGTTTTCTTTTCTTCCTGATGTGCGGGGAAGAGATAAATGTTATAAGCTTCTGAGACTCCCCTATTTACTCACAGGAGAAGCTTTACGTGATGGTTGGCATAAAAGCACAGGCTCGATTATTACTAAAGACTTTAAAAAAGGAAAGAGGACAGAAGAAAAGAGGCTGAAAACTTATTTCTTTAAATAATACATGAGTAGATCCATTCTTCTACTTCCGATATAATATACTCATGGATCCACTAAAGAAACTTCATCAAAGAATTAAAAATAATCGTGTAATAAAGAGTTTGGGTGCTAATGAAAATTTCTCACTCCAATGGTGAATAGATTTTGTGCACAGCATAGAACAGAACGTAAATTACAAAATGGCATTTGATACCTAATATTTTGCTGCATATATCGATCTGGGTCCTGAGCAGTGAACGTTGTTAACATGGTACCGGCATGAAGACCTTCTTCTTGGCGAATGATCTTAGGATTTGGGGCAAAATAAGGGTTTTCATTCACATCAATAACTGTGACAGACACAGTTGCAGTTGACTGAGGTGGGTGCTGAATACCCTTGGCTAATGGCACTTGATTTTCTGCAGCGACAGTAAGGACATACATCCTATTTGTTTCAAAGTCGATTGGCTGGAAAAATGAAAATAATTTTTTTAAAGGAGAAACCATATTTTTGCAGGAAATAAGAATATTTGCATTCTGCAGTTTATCCTTCTAGCAACTCCATTTCTGAAACATTAATTTTTCATTCACTACACCATAGGTTCCTCTCAAATTTCTGGAAAATATGCATTAGCATGGCCATTGACTGAAACATTTATCGCAATTTAACCTACTTATATAAGATATTTATATATCGGGCATTTCAAAGATTTATGTTCACAAAATAATGCTTATTACTATTGCACGCTGCATTTATTTAGCTACATCTAACAACTTAGTTATTCTTAAGAACAGCACTGTTGACCAAAAATAAAAAATACTAAATAATCTGGGATCAAGTGAGAACATGATGGTGTAGATTGTACTCTCAAACATTGGTACAAAGACCACTCCTCATCCAGGAAAGCTTTTACCAGTCTGTGATGGAGTGGACAAAACAAAAACTAGAAAATGTGATGTTTTTTTCTCATAAAGCTAAACTTACTCTATTTAAAAGTATCATTCATAATTTGAAGTATACATTTTAGAGTACACACACACATATACACCTTAAATAAACAGTAGTGTTTGTAGGTAGAAGGACTTTTATTTTTTCTTTAGTTAGCAAACTAAAAACTTTATTTTTTCTGGCTGATTTCCAAAATAATTTTGGGGATTTTACTGGTCTGTACAAATCCCAAATCTAGGAACGCCACTCTAGATAAAGGCAACGCGCAAATAACCTTAATGTAAATATTAACTTCCAGAGTTCCACTGAATCCCATTGTCAATAGAAAAGTTACCAGGAGTCAAGGGACCAGACTGGACTTTCCCTCTTAATTTCCCTGATCACCTTCTAGCTGAGGTGCAGATAAGCATTACTGTGCATAACAGTATGAAAAAAAGAGCTGGGAGAGCTCTCATGCCATCCTGGAGAGTCTAAGAAGGACCAAGGGCAGCAGCTACGAGAAAGCCACAATATTAGCACAGACCACACCAGTTTCTTCACCTAGACCACCTCCTCAACTCTTCAGAGTTTCTTCCCTCTCACTCTACAATCCCCAGTTCAACTTCCCTTTCTGAATTATTTTCAACAAGACGGCAAAGAATCCAGGAAAGAAGACAATTCTTTTGAGTAAGCGCATTAGCTCCATGAAACATCCCTGACAACACTTACTTATGCTAAGAGCTTTAATGGGTATTAAGCTTATTTATCCCACAGAACAACATTGGGACTTAGGTACCAGTTATCTCCTCACTGTCTGTGTAAGAACCTGAGGCTTAAAAAACCTGCCATGTTGTCACCACTACAAAGGGCAGAGCTGGGATTCGAACACAGAGGGTGGTGCTGTCACTCACTATGCTGTGTTCAGAGAATTTCCCACTCCCACCTCAAGGGGGAGATTACCATTCTACTCACGCACATATAACATTCTTGGCAACGGAGCCCTTGGTACACCTTTCTCTGTAAGACCAACATTCAGGTTCCCTTACGAATCAAGAATGTTGGGAGGCGAGGCGAAGAAGCAGCTCTCTTCCCTGGGTGGCTAAAAAGAGATGATCGCTTCAAAGAGCTCTTCTATCCGTTGGCACCATCTATTCGTTACCCTTGAAGTTAACATCCCTTTTACTTCCGGCGCTCAACTTTGTTTAATTTTTTTTTTGACAATTAAGGATCAGAAGAACCAATTTCTTAAAGTCTTGAAAATAGCACTTAAAAACAGCAATGTAGGGACTTCCCTGCTGGCACAGTGGTTGACCTCCACCTGCCAATGCAGGGGATGCGGGCTCGAGCCCTGGTCCGGGAAGATCCCACATGCCGCAGAGCAACTAAGCCCGTGCGCCACAACTACTGAGCCTGTGCTCTAGAGCCCGCGAGCCACAACTGCTGGGGCCAGTGTGCCTGGAGCCCGTGCTGCACGATGGGGGAGGCCACCGTAATGAGAAGCCCACGCGCCATGGCAGGGAGTGGCCCCCGCTCGCTGCAACTGGAGAAAGCCCGCGTGCAGCAACAAAGACCCAACGCAGCCAAAATTAAATAAAAAAACAAAAGGAAATGCAAGCTAATACTTAAAAAAAAACCCAACAAAACAGCAATGTAAATTCAAAACCTTTTAAGAGCGTAGGCCCTCTCCTTGCCTACACTCACCCTGTTTTACGTCTGTGATATTTTCTGGTTTGTTCCCTGAGCCAATACTCTAATAGCAACCTGTAGACATAAGAATAGTATGTGTGGGGCATCCTTCTTAATAGCTATCAATTGGCCATCAAAAATCCATGATGTGACATATCACTAACACATCCATGGCACTGACAGCACTGTTGAGGGCTGTCCTGTCTTCCCTGTTAAAACTCCCTGATGACTGAAAAACAATCATATTCCAGGGATAAAGTGAGACTATCTATGTTGGCCTCGGCATAAGTGAAAAATAACAGACCTGACTCCTCCAAATACATTAACTCAGATTCAGAGATGTTCAAAAGAAAAAAGTCCTGAGATTCAATAACAACCTAAGGGGTGGGTGGCATATATGGGTTGCTGCAGAGTAGCCATCAGAGAGACCATCGCACTTACCTTGACTACGGTGACTAAGCCATCGTTACTGTTGGGGTCGGTTTGAATGGCAAAGCGCCCGGCGGGGTCCCCGCCGCTGATTCTGTAGACGGCGTTCCAGGCTGGCGTGTGGGGCTGATCCTTATCTGTCACAGTTAGATTAGCAACTATGATATCTACCCTGTTTTCAGGGACTTCGCCATAGAACTGTAAGAAAAGACAAAGCTCAGTCAGAGGAGCGACAGGCACGGCTGAAGGACAGTGTGTCTTGATGACCACACTGCCCTGATTTTACCACCCCATTAAATCTTTATTATCCACACTAAACAAGGAGATTAGTAATGCAGGTAATCACAGCATTTATGTTTGACTTTAAAAATACTATAACTTTTTTCGGCCCTCAAATTATTTTTTTGAAATTATGTTACAGTTTCATTACTATTAAAATTAGCGTCCTTCTGTGAGTATCTGGGTGATTAATGGTGGGGGGGAGTGGGTAGGAGGAAAGGACTTGTCTGAAGGAAACCATTTTACTCAAGAGATCATAATTATATGCTGACAAAGTAGCATCTATCAGTCATGTGGTTCGTGCACCTGAAGATATTTATAAATATTTTGTTATAACAGCATAAAGTCTTTTTAGGGCATTTCTTCCAGGCAGCATGTTTTAACAACTTTATCAGTGGACTTGGGGAGGACGAAAAAACAAATTACTTCGGTGCCTTATTTAAAACCCTGGTGTAAGTGACAGGAAACTTAGGAGTCAGTAGCCATTCTACAATGAGAAGAATGAAGCAAGTTCCAGCTCTGTTTAACGCATTTATTATTCATGACAAAACTTCTCAGTAATGGACCACAGGCCTAGACTTCTGTGAGTGACAGTCTGTACTTACTGTCATGGCAGTAAACTCTGGAGGATTGTCATTGACATCTGTCACCGTGATGACAGCCGTGGCTGTGTTTGAAAGGCCATATGTGGGATTGCCTTCCATGTCTGTAGCTTGAATTATTAACGTATACTGTTGCACTTTCTAAAAAGACATAAAGATAACAACTTAAATGAAACTAATTCCTCAAGAAGACGTAACAGTTGTTCTGTAAATGGCTCTTGATTACACACGGAAAGCATAGCATTATTCACTCTGATTAAGAGGACTCAAAATTTCCCAAGTGGAGTTTACTTTAACTTGTGAAGCACAGGTCTGGTCCTTGTCTAGAGAGATTTAACTATATGTTTTCACCTCTACTGGCGGAAAGGAAAGCGTGGCAGATGTGTGAAATTCACTGCGAAGCTGAAACTTCCATCTGGTCTCAACCTTTCTTTTTCTTCTGAACTTCACAACATTGTCATCAAGCATTCAAGTCATGTGGTTTGTATTTACTTTCTCATACGTTAATTTCTACTCGGTTTAGGATACTGAAAACAATAAAGAAACTTGAGAGAGAGAAGAAAGCATATATAATTCATAAAGTATATATGCTTTCCTTTTATATATCCTTACAGATGTTGTTTCTATTATAACAAGGTTGATAGAGTAATTTTCTCCTAATTTCCATTAGTGTATATTATTTACAACTATAGAGGAGAGAGACATGGTTAAATGAAGTCAAAACCAGAATAAAGGGTTTATGTCTATGTCCTTCGTTTTGTAACACAGTAGGTATTTAATAGTTGCATACTCAGTGGACTGCTATTTGGGCATAACACTCATTGGGTCCACAGACCTATAATGAATACGGATACGTTTTCATATAGGTGGTTAATATCAAATAGGCATCACTGCTTTCAAATTCCAGACTGAAGTTTTTAAAGGGGAGCCATATTCAGCTGTAATGTAATCTAAGAGAAAAATCTTGAGATCGTCTGAGATGTCTACAGCACTAGTTGATAAAGTTCTGTATTAGGAAAACCTAAACAAAACAGATACCTGAAATCATTAGAAATCTCTGTGGAAATTGGCACAGATAAAAAATATAGATCGTTGAAAAATGTTAAAACATCCTGAACAACAAAACTCACTTCTTCGTACAAAAATAAACAGTCACTGCAAAGAGTAGTTTTCTCTAATTCTAAATATAGCCAACATTATGAATGGCCACTCTTGAGGGATTTCTGGAGCTTAGGGAGAACAGACACAAATTGTAGCTTTTGCTTTAGTTGTTAGTGGGAAAGGCAAGGCAAAGAAAGGGGTAGGAGGGAAAGTCAAACCTCACACATTCAATTTTTAGTGTCTGTCCACCAAGATGCCAATCTCTAGCAGTTATTTCAGTTCCTTTTCCTTTGTCTTCAAAAAAAACACCCACTTTTTTGATTGGAAAAAAAAAAGAAACAAAGGAACAGTGTTGGTTGAGCCATTTTAATTTTTCTTAACCCATAACCCCTCACCATAATGCTTACATAGGCTAAAATATTTCTCAATGATTTCCATTCCCAATCAAGAGTGTCATTTCAGCTTAATGCTCTCACAGTTAACAAGAGAATTTTGTAGGGCATTCAATTCAGCCTCCCAGCTGAAAAATCATGAAAAATAAAAATTTGGTATGACTTTGAAATGCCATTTTTGTTGGCTGCTATTTGCAGAAACAGATGAACATTCTCAAAAAAGAAAAAAAATGGAATTTTTTACAGAAGATAAAAAATGTACATAGGTATTATCTGGAGATATGGTTCTTTGTTAATGTCTACTTTACAGTGATCTTTAGAATTATATAAGCATAATATGTACAATTTTCCACTGAGCTGATATATTGGGCTCAGTAGCTAATACTTGAAATTTCCTATTGCTTCAAGCTAGTCTTGAGATATCTAAGTTACAAAAGAACATTGTTATTTCTAAAATGCAGTGTTTCTTCGAGTAAAGAAAAACACCAACTTGGTAAATAATATAATCTCCAATTTTAAGTGCCTGATTGGTAAAATGCTTTTACATTTAGTAAGGAAGTCATCACAGTCTATGTTTTAGACAACCAAACTATTTAGAGCTTCTTGCCTAATTTAGTCACTTGGCATCTGGTTATGAATGACTGACATTTAGATTTCGTAAGAATTTGACTTCCCACCCTCAGAGTTTCGCATCTGATCAAGGGGACTTCGCTTAAAAACATTTCCTTGCTTTCTGTTCTAGAAAGGACAAAGTCTCAACCCCTCTGCTTGCTGTCAATCCTTCCATCTCTGTGACTCACCTTTCCCACCAAAGCTCTCACCTTCCATTCACTGACTCCATACCTTGAGCTGTCTGTATTTATCTTCAAATGCCTATTGCATTCCTGCGCCACTGCATTTGGCATTTTCCTCTGCCTGAATCAGTGGTTCTTCACTGGAGCGATTTTGCCCTACATCTCCCCCAGGGGATATCTGTCAATAACCTGAGACATTTCTGGTTGTCACAACTGGGTAGTGCTACTGACGTCTAATGGGTAGAGACCACAGACGCTACTAAACACCTACGATGCACAGGACAGGCTCCCACAACAGAGACTTATCCCGTCCAAAATGTCAACAGAGCCGAGGCTGAGAAACCCTGGCCCAGAATACCCTTCCCCCTTTATCTGAGCCTAGCAAACACGAAGCTTAAAGTCACCTCAGAGATGACTTCTGAAAGTCCTTGAGAAAGAGCTGTTTGCCTACTCAGGACACACCTCTGTCACTGTTTCTAGTTTCTGAGGCTGTTATCAGTCCATCTGTCTGTCCTCCCCGGCTACACACACACATACCTACACCCCTCCCCAGGGTCATTGCTTTGCAGACGTTTATGTCCCTGGCATATAGCGTAATGCCTGACACAGCATAAGCAAGGGACAAATGCTTTTGAATCTGTAGCTGGTGGATGAATGTATGGGAAACCTTGGGCCTTGCATTATATTATAAAAATCATTTCAGGTTTGGGAAAAACCATCTCCTTATTTACATGGCTAGCTATCATTTATTCATTAAAACATATATACTGGGAGCAGAAACTGGCTCACTGTTTCCCAAACTGCTAAACTGATTCATATACCATCTTCCCAATTCTGCTATATCCTCGTATTTCCACACCATGAGTCACTTACTATTTATCTTGACGTGAACTCCCTTTTAAAAAACAATTTATTGTAAAAGTACTGTAAATGGAAAACTAGCATCACTTGCCATAAATATAACTCTAAAACTAAACACAATACAATGCTTGCGCTCTGGCAGTCTCTACTTGATGGAGTAGCATCTAAAAGACTTGTGGTCTCTGGTTTTCCCTAGAAGCTTCCCTACGTGTATCAGTTAAAACCATTATACTTGTGTGCCACACTTTTGAAACTAGAGTGCTCTAAGTGAACGAAGAGGTGAGAACATTCAGTCATCCATTTGGCACACATTTAATGAATGTCTACTAGATGCCAGGCGGTGTAGTGTCTACCTGGACAAAATAATGAACAAAACCAGAGATGGCTTTGCTGCCATTAAATGAAAGAGACAAATATGAATGGGTCACAGGGCCAAATGTGCAATGCGACCATAGTGAGAGTAGGAAGAAGTGATGGGAGGAACCTTTCATAGGGTGCCTTCAACCAGTCCTCCAAACCTGGAGGGAGGAATGAATGCAAGACGCATTCTGGGGGTAAACTGAGAGGAACTTGACGGCTAAATCAATCAGTGGATGGATGGCAGGGCACAGGAAAGGGAGGTGTAGACCATGATCTTGGGAAACTGGGGAGGTGGCACACTGATCACATGAAATAGAAAATTCCTCAGGAAGCACAGATTTAGGGAGATGATAGGTTTGCTTTTGAAAAGATGCATTGAGTTCAAGGATGGACAAGTAAGTAATAACGTCTGAGAACTTGGGAGGGAAGTGCGGGTTTGTGACCCTGTTCAACTCCTTAAATGCAAAGCCCCGGTTCCCTCATCTGTGAAATGGGGCTGACAGTGCTATCTACCTTGTAAGTTTGTGGGCTAAAAAATTTTTTTGGAATGGTTACTGTATACTGGGGCATTGTTCTAAGGGCCTTGATAATAAAAAAATAACATTTATTGCGAAGAAGCACTAACTATGCGCCACACTATACATTGTGTCTCATTTAGTCCTCAAAATAAACCTATAAGGCAGGTGGACTGTTTTCATCCCCATTTTACAGAGGAGGAAACCAAGGCTTAGGGAGCCAGGGAAGCTTGCCCATTGACACTGAGTCATAAGCAGCTGAGAAAAGATTTGAATCCAGGTCTCTCTGAGTCCAGAGTCTGTACCATTCATGGTTGCGCTATATGAGTGCCCTCCAAGCAAGTGGGAATATATGCACGGCCTGAGTGAATCCTGAGTGGGGGAAGGAGGCAGAAAGCCAGATTCCAAGGAGACCAGGAAAAGGTAGGAGTGAGAGGTGAGTATGGGCTGCCCTTCTTAGGAGTCTGGTGTTGACAAGAAGGAAATCGAAAAACTTGAACTATTCTTCCAGGTTCCTGTTCAAGGTGAAAAGAAGAGAAGCACATGGACCTCAATGAATATCGGGAGCTAGAAGGCAGATATGATGTCCATGTAAGACGGTCGCTGTGTATCTGGAGGAACACACGCCACTGTGTGTGCCCTGGGGAGGGGCTGAGGACCGGCTCTTGGAGAGTGCAGATTAGCCTGCTCTATAGAGAGATGGGACAGAAACCTTCAGGCAGGGGAAACAGAAGACAGAGAAGAACAGAAAAGTTCAGATCTGTACAAGGACTGACATGTGGCTGTATGGGCGGAGGGCACCACTGGCTCCTTAGCAGGACGTAAGGAATTCTAGGAGCTTGGACTAAAGAAGGCTTTGGGACCAGTGTCCTAGAGGGTCTGGAGCGCCACGTTAAAGAGCTCTGACTTCATGCTGTGGGTTGTGGATTATGAAGGAACCAGTGGGGTTTGCAGGAGGGAACCTGGAGAGGAGGGAAGACCAAGACCACAGAAAACAGGAGAACATTCCTTCAGGAGAGAACACAGAATTGAGGGCACGAGTAAACGTATTATTTGGTGTGGAAAACAGGAAGCATAATTCTTTCTTCTTCATCATGAGAAAAATTATGATGAGGAGTCAAGGTGATGGTGATCATCCACCGGATGCTGAGAATGGATTTACGATGGCAGCAGGGAAAATGAGAGTTAATACATATTGGACACTGTCCTGAACGCTTTCCGCCTTGCGTTACGTCATCCTTACAACCATCCCATGGAGTAGATGTAATATTATCACCCCCATTTACAGATGGGGGAGCTGAGGTTTCAGGTTAATACACTGAAGGTCAAACAGCCCATCACAGGCAAAGCCAGAATTATTCAAACCTAGTGAAGCAGAGGGTAACTCATCAGTAGTCCTGACCGAAAAGGGCAGGAGATGGACATATAAAAGCTGGAGAAAAGAAGAAGATGCCAGGAATGGGTACCACCAAGTCAGGCAACAAGAAGCCAGGTGGATAAACAACAAGGTCCTACTGTGTAGCACAGGGAACTATATTCAATATCCTGTAATCAACCATAATGGAAAAGAACATGAAAAAGAATATTCTATAAAACTGATAAAAAGGATATATGTAAAACTGAATCACTTTGCTGTACAGCAGAAATTAACATAACATTGTAAATCAACTAGACTTCAATAAAATAAATGTTTAAAAATGTATTTAGAAAACCAAAAAAAAAAAAGAAATCAGGTGGAGATTAAAAAATTGAAGACTGGCAAGTATGGTGGGTACAGCTTTAGGCCTGGAAAAACCCCAAGAATTGGAATTTTTTTAAACCTGGAGATGAAAGGTAAATAAAAAGCTGAATCTCAGTAAGCATTTCAGTGATTAGGAGTCACTTAAAGGTGTCATCCATCCTGGGAGGATGACAACGGAAATGACTCGACATAAAGAAAATTGTGAATTCTAATAGAAATAAAAGCATCTCCAGCCTGCACGGAGGCCCGGAGAAGTCAGAATAATGTACCCCTGGCCTCAGGCAGAATTACCATAAACCGTCCGAGATAGATACATTTTCCCCATGTTAAATGACTTTCAGGAAAGGAAGGTTTTCTATAATTTTCCCTAGTAACTCATTGTTATGTTTAATAATTTCACTGTTAAGGAGCAATTTCTCATACTGTATCTAACCTGTGATTCACCAGTTTCGAATTCACGTCCACATTCATTTCATCGGGTCGTGGATAGCTGCTTCCATTCACCGCAACACATACTTATCCAAAGTACAGCCTGACTTCCGACTTTCATCCTCTAAACTAAATACAGTCTCTTTGATTTTTAAATACAGTTGGTTTGCTTTGGCAAAACTATCTTTCATTCTCTATGCCTCTTGCTTTTCATAAAACAGTGAGGCTAAATGTGATAGGAATATTACCGTATGAAAACAAGATGAAGTCCCATTTCTGTATCTCACAATGAGAGTGTGAAATGAAAGAGAAATATTAGCTTTGGGAGATGAGCTATACCTACTTAGTATGTGAGCAGCTTGGCACTCAAGAGACAATATTAAAAAATATACCATATTCTCATATAAAATATAGCATTCATGCTGAATTTACTGACATTTAAGAATAGTATTTCATACAGTAATGGAAGAGGTGTAAAGACATACATGTTCCAAATATCATTGAACTAAAGGTACTACTGCAAAAACTAAATTTCAACAATCTCTGGTGCAAAACATTCCTAGAGGAAGAATTGTTGACACGTGGGAATTAATAAGCACAATGTAATAGCCATACATCTAACTCCTAAGTAAGGTCTCAGCTCAGTTGTGAATTAAGTAATCTTGATTGGCTCATATTACTTTATTAAAGTGTTGCTAGCACTATCTTGCGTATATAATGAATTGCAATAGTAATGTTTTCTTCAATCCAATTCAAGTGGATGCTACTTACTAAGGCAAGGAAAGCGTCATCAAAACCAACTCCTAAAATCCTTGTCAATAATATTTATTATTGTAGGTCTAATGGTTCCTTTTGACACACATAATATGAGGTCTTATCACTATAAAAGCTGGCTCAGCCAGAAATCTACAAGCACGGATCTCTATGAGTTGGCACCTGGATTATTCACTCACACGGTAATTACCGATGGTCAATAATGACCTTGAGAATCTCTAAGAAAATGGTCAGAACCTAATGGAGAAAGGGTGTAAAAACTTTGTGAGGGCTAGAGTTTTCAGGAAAGGATATAAGCAGGGCTTGAATGGCAGCATGAAGAATTGGAAGGCTCAAGATCAAGAAAAATGGGCAAGACATTCCTGGCAGAAGGAATCATGTGAACAAAACACAGCAGGGCGCCGGAGTATGGTGGGCTCAGGTCTGTCACAGCGAGATGACACATCTGGAATGACTGAAATACCTATTCCCTCTCAGCCTGTGATACTACATAATAGTTCAATACTGTCAAGATATTATGCCTTTGCAACAAAATATTAGGCCAGAAATGTGTTTCTCTGCATTTATAACTTTAAAGGCTTGTCAGCAGAATGAATGCCATTCTTGGTGTTCAAACCTGTTAAATAAGTTAATCTTAGAGTTAAAGGGAAGGAGACCATCTCTTCTGCACTAAATCAGGAGGCCACAAAGAAACTCATCATACATGTTATTTGTAGCCTCTTAGAAATATGAATGTTAAAAATTACCCTAAATGTATGTATACTTTATTTGGGCATGATTTTTCACTTAATTCCTCACCAAAACCTTTGAATATGAGGGAAAACAGAAAATGCCAAGAACTGTAAAAATCAGATGCCAGAGGGTTATTGGCATAACTTAGTCAATGATCACATTAAATATTACATGGACCGGCAATGATTTATCCAGTATACATAGATCATTTGACCAACTTGAAGTTCTGTAGAAAGGAGTACAACAGATTTCTTCATGACCGTGAGCGTTGTGAATAATCTTGTGGAGATGTTATTACCTGGAGACAAACTGTATGTGACCCTGTGCACTTTTAAGATTACAAACAAATTCAAATACAGATGTCGGTTGGCTTACCTCTCTGTCTAGTCCAGCTGCCACTGTGATAATGTCCCCAGTCTCGTTGTTGATTGTAAACATGTTGGGTGAAGGGCTGCTTGGTGCCTGGGACAGGATTCTGTACCTCAACATCCCATTGAGGGCATTTGGATCATCAGCGTCAATCGCAGTGACCGTCATCACGTATGTTCCTAGACATAGCAGACATGGAAAATGAATGGCCACACTTCATGTCAGCGTCCCCCAAACGGAAGGTATATTTACCTTCTCCATCAATCTTCATTCCACTTTTTCAAAGCAACATGTAATCATTTAGACTTGATTAAAAACACTACTGATGGGCTTCCCTGGTGGCTCAGTGGTTAAGAATCCGCCTGCCAATGCAGGGGACACGGGTTCGAGCCCTGGTCTGGGAAGATCCCACATGCCGCGGAGCAATTGGACCCGTGAGCCACAATTACTGAGCCTGCCCTCCAGGAGCCTGTGCTCCGCAACAAGAGAGGCCGCGATAGTGAGAGGCCCGCGCACCGCGATGAAGAGTGGCCCCCGCTCGCTGCAACTAGAGAAAGCCCTTGCACGGAAACGAAGACCCAACACAGCCAAAAATAAATAAATAAATAATTTAAAAAACAGAAAACCAAAAAAAACACTACTGATAAGAACAGTACTCAATTCAAAAAATACTGAACATGGTTGAGATGCTTGAAAGGAAAATTATTTTTTTTTTAATTTACATGTATAAAGACTCAATGTTTCCATATACTTATAAGACAAATTCACTGTATGATTCAAAGAAAGAATCCCTTTAGACCTTCACTGATATAAAATGCAAATAATAAGTAACATAGATGCCATCTGAAACTTCTTTTATGGCCACCAATGCCTTCCCTCTGCCCTATTTTTTCCGTTATGCAGTAACATCTAAAATGACATGCTGGGCATGATTCTCCCCAATGCCTAAGTCACTTTCTGAAAGTAAGCCGGCTGCATAAGGACACACACTCCATTTACTGAGGTCGTGAGGAATCATTCCATGCATGACTGTTTTGGTACATTGAATAGGGAGTTTTGCATTGTGGTTCATTATTTCCTAGGAGATTAAAAACATTGTAACAAACTCAGGGACTTCAATTTACTAGATATTGTGGAAAGGAAGTCTACAAAGCACCAGGATCAAATAAATTCCAACTAGCTAGACAAACTGTGCAATTGAGAAGTAGAGAGAAAAATAGTTACTATTAAAGATGGTTTGTTCTTTGTGATCTTTATAACAACTGGATTATAAAATGTTCCATCTCCAGCCTACCATCTTTGTAAGTACCCTATGGTCAGTTCTAGTTTAGAGCCTTTACAGTTGCTGTTCCTTCTACAGGGTTCATTTTTTTGCCCCAGAATTAACTAAGACTTGTTCACATAATTCAAATCTCTTTTCAGAGCTTGTCCCTCTAAACAAGACACCCTATTTGATTATATGCCAACTTTGATTATTTTTTTCCCAAAACTTTACTGCACATTTACTTGCTTGTTTGCCTTTAACATTTCTCCTCTACTAGATTTTAAGCTCCAACAGGGCACAACTAACTTGTCACTGCTGTATCCACAGTGCCAGAACACTGCCTGGCACACAGCATGTGCTCTATAAACATTTGTTGAATGAATGAATTGTTAAAACAAAAAAAAATATGTTTTGGAATCTTGAACCAAATACTGCTTACAATATTGCATCTTAGTTTAACTCAAGATTCATGACATTATCAAACCTTGCCTAGAAGGATGTTTTCAAACTTACAGAACATTGCAGGAAATCGACTCATGAAATGTCTTTATGTCTCCTGATCATTGAGAGTCATTTATTTATGGGAGGGATTTATGGAAATTCATGGTCAGATGCGTAATAAATATATCTGTAATGGTTTACTTTTGACAATTTTTATGAAACAATACTTTTGATAAAATTAGAAATAATAGAGGAAAAAAGAGAATGAATGATTTTTTAGAAGACCAAAAACCTTCCCCAGGCAAAAAAGCGCAACGTTTATTTATCCTTAGAATATATGTAAAAGCCTTGTGTTTTAGTAAGGATATGTTTAACATGCTTTGATTTTTTTTTTTTTCCTGTATTTTAAAATACTGACGAACGCGACTCTGAAATGTGACTCAGAGCCACAGATGGTTGAACTTCCGGCACAGCCCCTGTCTTCCCACCCAGCTGCCTGCACCCCCCACTCTTCTGAGGATACAGACAAGTGTATTTGGACCAGGAAAAGTGCCAGTTTAAGGCATAGTTGGCTATATCTATAAATTGGCTTATGCAAATCCGGTATAGATGACGAAGGAAACGCATAGCGTAAGTTTAAATGTCGAGGCTTTCTTACATACAAAATATTAAACTATAATTAATTAAGTCTCTCTAAATACCCAAACATCTCAGGAAAGCTGGCAAAATGTTTCCTTTTACCATCTCTATCGCAACTGATTTTCTTGTCCACAAGTTTTCCAAACTCAAGAGACCTTTCTGGCCTTGGTATTCCACTGTGACTGAAGTTTACAGGGTTTTCAGTACAAGAATCTAAAATCTTGGTCAAATATCACTTCACAATGGCGAGAGGCTTTCTGGCAACTGCTCTTTCTAGGCTAGGTCACTTTCCATGACACTGGTTTAAATGCAAGGGCTGCAAAAGACATTAGGGTCACCCTGAAAGTAAGTATCTTGTGTAGCTAGAGATCAGCAATCTCAGCTGTCACCAAGCCCCCTCTCTGCTTTTGGTTTTGCCCCACTGCCTGGTCCTAGGAACGCCAAGTGTTTTAAGACACTCCAGTTGTTTTAGGTGCTGCTACGACTAATAAGATAAAATCTACACTTTACAAACAGAAAGCCCCTGGTCTTCCAGTGCTCACTTTCTAGCTGCATGGCCTTTATCAACCATAGGAGAATCAAAGGATTGTATAGATTTCACAGTCTAGAGTTAGATACTGTAGCATATATTTTTTCAAAGGTGGAAAAAGTTATTGTGGGCAGTAGAGGGGTATTTTTCTGTTTTCTCTCTTCAATCTGTTTTTCCCTAAGTTACCTTCCTTTTTGCCTAAAAGCAGCATGAATGAAAGAAAATGACACAAAAGACTCACGTGATTTCTCCTTATCTTGCTTATATACGTGTTGGATTACATTGCATTTCCTCAAGCAATCTCCAAATTATGATCTTTGAACTTACCAGGCTTTGATCCCTCAGGAACCGTCCCATTCCAAACCTGGTGTAAGAACTCGGGTCTGTTATCATTCATGTCAATAACATTGATGACAATGTCAATCGGGTTCTCCACTTGGTTTCCATTAATATCCACTGCATGTGCCCTCAACTGCAAGAGTAATTAGAAAACAAAACAACTTAACAGATTTAGGTCTCGAGTGAGAAGATACAAGACAACATACCCATGCTACCAAAACAGCACAGATGGACCGAAAACCAAAAGCTATTCGTCCCATCAAAAAAAAAAAAAAAGGAATTCCCTGGTGGTCCAGTGGTTAGGGCTCTGAGCTTTCACTGCCGAGGGCACGGGTTCGATCCCTGGTTGGGGAACTAAGGTCCCACAAGCAGTGTGGTATGGCCAAAGGGGAAAAAAAAAGCTATTTGTCCCATCAAAATTTAAGTTAGCCAAACTCGATATAATTAGGGGTGATGGAGCAGCAAAAGGTCACCACTTGCTATCTGCTAGGCACCCTGCTCAGAGCTCTCTGGATTTTACTTCGTTTAATATATATACAAAAGAGTGAGGTAGAAACAAATCCACATTTGAAGGTAAGGAAATTGAGCTTCAGAAAAGCTAAGTAACTTTACTCTGTGTATTGAGCCCCTGTCCAAAGCCAGTTCTGTCCAGCTCCTAAATCCTTTTGCTAAGTCCGTACAAGAGTCAGGGTAATTAAAAATGTGGTACTGGCCTAGAATAGTCATAGAGAACAAGAGAAAAGGCAAGAATCTAGAAAGAATTAAGTGTGTACAAGGAATTTTGACTCTTTTTTTTATTGTAAAAGTCACTCACTCATAAATATTAAAAGTACATAAGACAGTTGTTCCTCTCCCAAGGTTGAGTTCTCAGTATTATAGGTATTTTTCTAGAAATTTTATCTTTTTCTTTTTTTAAATTTTATTTATTTATTTATTTATGGCTGTGTTGGGTCTTCGTTTCTGTGCGAGGGCTTTCTCCAGCTGCGGCAAGCGGGGGCCACTCCTCATCGCGGTGCGCGGGCCTCTCACTATCGCGGCCTCTCTTGTTGCGGAGCACAGGCTCCAGACGCGCAGGCTCAGTAATTGTGGCTCACGGGCCCAGTTGCTCCGCGGCATGTGGGATCTTCCCAGACCAGGGCTCGAACCCGTGTCCCTTGCATTGGCAGGCAGATTCTCAACCACTGCGCCACCAAGGAAGCCCTCTTTTTCTTCCTTTTTAAACAAATATAATCACTCAGCTACTCTTGGCAAAATATCTTCAAAATCTTTTCATCCGGAACATAGAAAACCATTTCAATCTTTTCAAAAGCTATGTACTGTTCCACTGAATTGTTTCTTTTAAAGAGAATGCTTCTATGATTTCCCTGTTAAGTATGATACTGGGGCTTCCCTGGTGGCGCAGTGGTTGAGAATCTGCTTGCCAATGCAGGGGACACGGGTTCGAGCCCTGGTCTGGGAACATCCCATGCCGCAAAGCAACTGGGCCCGTGAGCCACAATTACTGAGCCTGCGCGTCTGGAGCCTGTGCTCCGCAACAAGAGAGGCCGCGATAATGAGAGGCCCGCGCACTGCGATGAAGAATGGCCCCCACTTGCCGCAACTAGAGAAAGCCCTCGCACAGAAACGAAGACCCAACACAGCCATGAATAAATAAATAAAATTTTAAAAAAGTATGATGCTGGCTGCTGGTTTCTGTCGGATATGCTTTATCAACCTAAAGAATCATCAACATATCCTTTTTTTATTTATAGGTTAACACATGAAACAATGTAAATTTTATTACACTGGCCTTTTCAACACCTACAGAAAGAATCCCATTTTCCCTTGACTTATTTAATACATTACATTAAGAGATTCTTAATAATGAACTATCCTGGCCATTCTATAATTAATTCTATTTTGTTATGGATATTGCTCATTTATGTGCAAGTACTGAGAATCTGGAGATCAAGAATTTACCCCCGGGCTTCCCTGGTGGCGCAGTGGTTGAGAATCTGCCCGCCAATGCAGGGGACACGGGTTTGAGCCCTGGTCTGGGAAGATCCCACATGCCGCGGAGCAACCGGGCCCGTGAGCCACAATTACTGAGCCTGTGTGTCTGGAGCCTGTGCTCCGCAACAAGAGAGGCCGCCATAATGAGAGGCCCGTGCACTGCGATGAAGAGGGGCCCCCACTTGCCACAACTGGAGAAAGCCCTCGCACAGAAACGAAGACCCAACACAGCCATAAATAAATAAATAAATAAATAAATAAAACCCAAAAGTTAAAAAAAAAAAAAAAAAGAATTTACCCCAAAATTGACCTGAAAATATTTATTTCCTGAGTTTTAACCACAGAAGTTCAGATGGTGAGAATTCGTACAGAAGAGATATTTAGAATTTTTGATATTGATATTATTTGTATTCATAAATTAGAAACTAGTCTAATTAAGGACTGGTCTATTGTGTGCTGCCTTTATTAAGCTTTCCTAGTAATGTGATGTTGTTCTTGTGAAAGGCTTGCAAGTTTTACTTCTTTCTTTATGTTTTAGAACAATATAAAAAGCATTAGAATTACATGTTCCTTAAGGATTTTAGAAGAATTGGTTGATAGAACAATCAAGGCCTTTGGGAGGAGGGAGTTGAGTGATACTCCGGATTTAAAACATTTTTAGTTTTTCATATGCTTATTTGCCTGTTTAGATCTAGGGGAGTCTTGCTCTACCACATATCAATATTTTACTGATTTTCAAAACTTCAATAATCTTAAAAGTTTGTACAAGTGCAAAAATTCAACAAGTATATTAATGAGAAAAATAAGAGTCTAAAAACAAACACATGCATAGGTGGAGTAAAAAGTATGGAATGGCATGCTAAATCAATGGGAATACTAATTCAATATATGGTGTTGGGATAACTGTGCTGGCTGTAAAGGAAAAACAAAGTGGATCTATATCCCTTTCTTCTTTTACTAAACTAAACTCCACAGAGGTTGAACATTTAGAGGCAAAAATAAATAAATAAATAAAACAAATAAAATGGAGGAGATTAGCATCTTGGAGCAGGAAAACCCTTTATAAACATTTCTGGAAAGCCAGAATGCCTGGTAAAATTAAAACAACAACAACAAACATCACCATGTAAAAACTATAAGTTATAGTAAGGTAAAAACTATAAACAAAGTTTAAAAACAAACAACAAAAGGGGAAATATATGACAAATCATGTATTAACAACGCTAGTAGATAAAAGGTTCTTAAAAGTACAGAAAAAGATAAACAACCCCCTGCCCGACTTCAACATAAGACAGGAGTAAGGATATCACGATATTCAACATATGCAACTTAAAACGTCAAGATAATTCTTTTACCAATAGTACTGGCATTAAATAAATAATGCCTGGAATTGATAATGGAGTGGAAAGTATCTACTATAGAGTGGGAAGGTAGTGCAACACAACTATTCTAGAGAACAATTTCACTATATTTATCAAAATAATTCCAATTTTAGGAAATTTTTCCAAGGATAGAATGGGAAAAGGTACAGAGAGATGTTCATTGTCACATTACTTATACAGTAGTTGTAAAATAAAATAGAAAGAACTAAATTACCCAAATATCTACCAGTAGGTAATTACTTAAAATTATGTTAGAGCAATCAAAAATGATGATATAAATAAACAGTGATTTACTGACATGGAAAGATGCAAAATCTTATGATTGCTAAGTGACAAAATTCAGAGAATGATCCCAATTTCAAAACAATACATTTATGAATCTATGCACAGAGAAATATCTTACAGAATATCACCAAAGTTAGGAAAAAAAAAAAAAGAAAATGGTTAGTTTTATGTACTGGGATTTCAAATTCTTCTCACTTTCTTATTAATACTGTATTATTTGAAAAATTTCATTTCTGTATTATTTGAAAAGTTTTTACAATGTGCCAATATTCTTTTCTAAGAGAAAATGATACTTTCATTAACAGTTTTAGTAATTCACAGAGAAATTGGAGAAGTAATAAAGATCAATTTAGGTTTCTATATTAAATGCATGAAAAAATTGTTGAAATCCTGTTCCAGAAATATGTGCAAGCATGGCTAGAAAAAAATGAAAGAAAATGCTTTCTGGAATTTAGACTTTAATATTAGGTAATTCTTGAGTTTTAAAATACTCATTACAATATTATTTTTAAATCAGTTTCAAACAAATACGTGTATTAAAAAATATGAACATATAACTATATACAAAAGCTGTTATAACTTAATAGGAAAATGAATAAAATAGAAAAATAACACAAAAACTAGCATAAGAAATATAACTAGATAATATATCTAAGGAAAGATTGCTCAGACTGGCAGATTGATGAAACCAAGTATTGGCAGGGTTACGTGGAAAAGGGAAATCTTAATTCCCAGTAGGCAGATCAAAATGGCACATCTTTCTGGAGTTAATATGACCAACAAATAACAAAATAAAAATGTGCTATCCATTTTCTACGACTCTAATGGTAATAATAATACCAGCAGGAACAGATAAAATGACAAACATAAATGTATATTAATAAGAAACTGCTATTAAAATGATAGTTTATATATTCAACGAATACTATACAGCCATTAAAAATGTTGTGATCTTTATATAATTTATATGAAACAGTTTTGACCCCTTTCATGTAAATTTGTTCTTATAAATGCTTAGCCACGTATCTGAAGGCAAGTATCAGCATGTAAATAGTAATATGATTTTAAGCAGTTTTAGTTTTTTCTTTGGCATTGTTTGTTTTTTGCCATGAGCATTCATCAATTTTATAAAAACAGTAAACTTATTAAAAATAAATTGAAAAGGCTACAAGTACATTTCTGGTGTTAGAATGCTCAGGATCAAAGCTTTAAGACTGATGTGAGAGGCAAATGTTAAACCCTGCACATATTTGGAAGAGAATTAATACAGAGGATTATCAGCTGGCTGAAATCTTACATGAAACCGGGCTATCAGCTCGCGATCCAGAGGCTTGGTCACTGACAGCTGACCTGAGATGGGGTTGATAATGAAGATACCAGTTGGAGGCTGGTCGGCTCCCGGCCCAGTTACGCTGTACCGTAGAGAGAGGTTTTTATCTCTATCGGACCTGATCTGAGGGTCAAGAAGACAATCACATTAAACAAGGGACTAAATAAGCTCATTATCAGAGACAGGGCATGCCACACCTCATGGTCTCTTCCAGTTACAAACGTATACCATCTCTTCCCAGAAAACCCTTGAAGCTCTGCCTGTCCTGTTCCTTTTCCTTGCTTCTGGGTGATGGGCTTCAAAAAGAGACGTCACCTATCACCAGAAAGACTGGGGGCAATGTTAACATCTAAAAGAACACGCACTAGGAGCAGTGCAAAAGTCAAAATTAAGGAGCATCAGTTTTTAAACAGAATCAAAGTCTCTCCTGGGAATCTGGAGGTTAGAATATTTAACCCAGTAACAGGTGTCCAATTTAATGAAGATAAAAATTGTTTACTTTTTGCATCAGTTAGGATAAGAAATAACTGTCTAACCATAGTGTGAAAGAGCCTCACATGGGAACTCTAAGATTATGGTTGAGCCTGGAAGTGAGAATCCTGTACTTGCATCGTGCTGATGTTTTTCACTGCAACCAAAGCTTCCCATGTTATTTTAAGGTGGCACCTAATACCCCAAATTCTTTATTAATAACAAAGCATGCAAGAAATGATTTTATAATATACTTCTATTACTCTTAAAAATTATACCCATTATAGGCTCACTGCCTTCTCCTCCAAATACAACAATTCCCAGAAAAATAAGTTTACAGATGAGTGGTCATAGGAACAGGCTATAAAAAGGGAGGAAGGAGAACAGTACAGAGAAAGGGCCAGTTGAGCAATACTGTTTGGAGGTGATGAGATATTTGTGTATTAGGTAAATACCTTTAATCCAGTAACAGAATCCAGTTTTTGTTTTGTTTTGTTTTTTTAGCTAAGGCAAAATTCTTTTCTTTTCTCATTCTCCATTAAAGTAGAAACACAAAACACCTCGGTTTGGGGGCTACGTCTTTCATTGTTAAACTGAATTATAATGCACATTACCATAGAGTATACAACACAAATAAATGACTTATTAAAAAATACAGCTTTCTGTATGTATCTATTGGAATGTTAAATTAATCCTATACAGAAACATTTACTTTCTACTAGATGGGAATACAATGACTTTGTCTTATTTTCTTTTTGTAATAAATAAAAGGTTGCTCATTTTACTAAACATGTAGAGGTATCTGTCATTTTGTTCTCTGGGTCTGATGGTATGCATTTAGAGTAACTGGAGAAAAATCTCACTCTTCAGTTCTGAAAGCCTATGTTTTTGCACAGCCCCAGGGGGTCTGTTAATGGTATCAGAGGTCATTTTTTATTTCTTTAAAAAACTCTCAAACGCACTTGGTACTGGCATTTTTAGCAATGATTGCCCCTTTATTTTTTCTTTGGCCCAAAAGCTATTTGTAGAGGTCAAGGATCATCACGGGGAGCGCAGATTTCAGACAGGGAAGCTAAGGTGTGTGGGAAAGGGTACGGTGTGGGTATGAAGCATGTTGGAGCTAAGGCGTATGTATTCAGACACTGAACAAACTTTATCATCCATGAAATATAGGACCGACCCACAGAGTGCTCTATCTATAAATGATCAGAGGTAATGAAAAAATAGAGAAGAGACTGTTTACAACACTACAGACATTTCATCAATACAAAACAAAATATGTTTTAGTACATACATGTCGTAAACTCTACCTTGTGGAAAAAGAGACAAAAGCGCTTCTAACATACACTTGACACATGCCATGGAGATCAATGAAATTGTGCCACCCTACCCTGACAAGTTCTTGAGGAAAAGGCCCTCTGGAGTTTTCTGGCAAGTTGATTGGAGGGATAACCCAGTCTCTCTTCTGCCTTTGTAGGTAGCCATTGTGCTTAGTCAATTGTCTTGGGAATACTATTTCTTCAATTTCTCGTGATTCCTTTGCATTAAAATACAAGAAGACATTCCTGAGTACTAGGAAAACATTTTCTGAAAGTACATCAGTATCAATGGATACCTGTAAGCGTAGGAATCACAGTTTATTATGAACAAGAAAATAGGTCTGGAGGCCCTCTCCTCGTCCCCCTATTAAAATAATAGAAAACACCGTAAAATTGTGGGTGACAGTGTTCACTGAAAAATTGAATTCCAAACAATTTATTATGTGGCACAGCTGTGTAAACTATTTGCAGTTTCTATAAGCCATCTTAGATAGTAGTTATTATTGAGCAAAATTTAATAGTACCCTTTTATACATTTCTCATTAGTTTAAACCACAGTTCAGGTAATGTGCTACTGTGTACGTTAAATTTAGATATTGATGTGCTAAAATATAATTTGGATTTCAAAAGAAGTTTAATACATACTGCTAAGGAACGTCTCAAATATTTATGACCCTATTAAATCCCACAGAATTAATGCTGTACTTATTCTAAACCTATGTCAGCCGTGATGGATGCTGTAGATGACCCACTTTGCACATGGGGTATTAATCTCTGCTGGGTGTCAACATTTTCTTCTGTTTCTCCCTATGTCTGTAGACATTTTAGCCATTAGCCCTTGCTGCTTCAATGCAAAGATCCAAGCTAGTTTGCTGGAACACAGCGAATCATCAACAACAACCAAAGCAACTTTTCACTCAGTTACCAGTTCCTTACTTTATAGTACCCAAATGACATGATTCCCCCTAACAGTTAATAGATTAACAAATTACATTTCACATAATGAAAGTCCAACATTGGTATAAGAGAAAAAATATCTTTTTCTCTAATATTTATTCATATTTGATTATGGCTGTGTATATCACATTTACAATTAAATACCAGAAAAGAATGTGTGTATTCTTACTCTCACAGTACAATAAATATACAAAATGTAATAGTCATAGTTCATAAAATCATGGACTTGAGATTATATTAATCAACTCAAAGGACTAGAATATTTAGAAACTAATAATATTATCATAACTTTACTGAAGAAGTTAACGTTTCTATTTAAAATTCTTAAAATAGTGCCTTACACAAAATAAGTGCTCAATAAATATTGAACTGAATTGAACTTTACTCTGTTAGAAATGTATCTTATTTATTTTATCTTGGCTTATAGTAGCTTCCACCAGAGGGAGTATATTATTCCTAAAAGTCATGTCGGTAGTATAAATGATTCATACTTCCCAATTTAATTATTAAGGGACAAGGCAAAAACCCAATACTCCTTGACAGAAATGCTTTCCTTCTACTACTATAAATCTGTATTTCCCATCTAATAAATTTGGTTGGTGACATCTTACAAACAATTATTTATTTTGTGGTTAAATTTAACACCTTGTAAAGCTTCTAAGAAATTTAAAACAAACAACTACTTCTAATTTAAATTAAGTTATAAATCTCAAAGTATAAACAAACCTTTCAAATACAGTTTAGGATTGCTGATAATACATTTTGTCTAAGTATCTTATAAGATTAAAAACAGCAAAATACTATTGTAGCAAATGAAGTTGATACAAAGTCAAATATTGGCCACCCATTAATGTGATGCAAAGTATGTATTTAGTTCAAACTGTACATTTCTGATCTGCAAACATAACTCCATCCAAAGCCATAGTTGGATACCCTACCTTCACTGAATCCTCAGGTAAGGTTGGTTTGAGGCTCAATTTTACTGCCACTTGCCACTTTTCCTGAGTCTCTTTGTCTTGAGCATATATCAGGAACTTTGAGTGCTCAGAGGAGAGGGGAAAGCTTCTCACGGCATACACCATGCCATCTTCATCCACCTTAAAATCTGCTGGTTCGCTGCTTTCATACTGTACTTTTCTTTTCCCGTTGCAGTTGCTAAACTTCACTGCAAAAGACAATAAATACATAAGACTAATTATACCACAAAGGCAAAAACAACTATTCACCTAAAGCTATATCCTGATTAGGTTAAAAATAAAATGTAGCAAGATGAAACACAAAAATTTTATTTTTAAATTATTAAAGTTTCATTAAAAAATTTTTTTAAAGTTACACCACTCCATTTACAGTTATTCCAAATATTAGCTATATTCCCCGTGTTGTACAGGACATCCCTATAGTCTATGTTACACCCAATAATTTGTAACTCCCACCCTCACCCCTGTATTGCCCCCCCCCCCACTGGTAACCACTAGTTTGTTCTCTATATCTGTGAGTCTGCTTCTTTTTTGTTTCATTCACTAGTTTGTGGTATTTCTTAGATTCCACATATAAGTGATATCATAGAGTATTTGTCTTTCTCTGTCTGACTTATTTCACTTAGCATAGTCCCCTCCAAGTCCATCCATGTTGTTGCTGCAAGTGGTAAAACTTCATTCTTTTTTATGGCTGAGTAGTATTCCATTGTGTGTGTGTGTGTGTGTGTGTGTGTGTGTGTGTGTGTGTGTATACCACATCTTTAGCCATTCATCTGATGATGAACACTTAGGTTGTTGGGTTGTGAAAGAAAATGAATGAACATTTGTTGAATGCTAGGCACTGAACAAGACACTTAAGGTTATTTACTTTAACCTTAAGAATAACCACCCAAAGTAGGAATCATTTTATCTGTTCTACAGACAGGGTAGAAAATTCAGAAAGCCACCAATGCTCCATGCTGTTTGACTCTTAGTGGTTGTCTGCCCTACAAGAGCACAAAGGGATCTCACTCAACTTATGACTCAAGTCTTAAACCTTTAATAGACAATGAAAGTAAAGTAAAAGAGGCTCGATAGATGCTTGGGAAGAGAGTAATGCCACATTTAGATCTCTGAAAGTACCAAAGTAACTAGCATATTAAAAAGGAGTTCTTCATTTGGAGCATAGCTTGAATGTCCCACAGAGGGGAGGAGCTGAGCCCCTCACGGGCTAATGAGAGTGTGTGGCAAATGAGAAAAATTCACACTCCCTGTTACTGCCACTGACTTCGGCTAATTTGGTACTCAGCTTACCTATTTGGATTCAGGTGTCAGAAAGATGCAGGCTAGGAAAGATAGAGGCCTTTGAAAAAATGTATTAGCAAAGAAGGAAAAAATGTGCCTTTTCCTACAGAGGGTCACTGCACATCCTATGAATGAGAAGTGGGTGATCCCAGAGAGTCTAACATGGGAGAAAACACGTGGGAGGAAACTGCATAATGGTCAGTTACTTAAAATTGTTTTGCTTTTCTAGTACCCCTGCCCCCATTGGTTTAATATTTCTGTTATTAAATTGTTCTGGGTTTTTTAAACAACCGGTAATTTTCATTGTTTTAATATTAAAATAAGCAGCATTTGGGGCATTACTCAGTTTTAAAGAAAGGTCTTGTATTACATAATTCCCTTTGTACATTCAACCAGTGGAATCAATACCTCAACTCAAGGTCCATTGCCAACTGAAAAAGTTCTCCTTAGTGAAGTATCAATCCTGACTTCATCCTGTGGTTGTGATTTAATGCACAAAATATGCCTGGTTCACATGCTTAATCAATAATTACCAGGTTTTACTGTTTTCAAGTCATGCAAATTAAAAAGCTTATTAATTTCAATGAGTGTTATGGACTGAATTCTGTTCCCCAAAATTCACAGGCTGAAGCCCTAATTCCCAGTACCTTAGAATATAAGTATATTTGGAGATACGGTTTTTAAAGAGGTAATTAAGGTAAATGAGCTCATATGGCTGGGCCCTCATCCAATATGACTGGTGTCTATAAGAAGAGGAAATTTGGACATAGATGCACATGTACATAGAGGAAAGACCATTGTACGGACAGAGGAAAAGATGGCCATCTGCAAGCCAAAGAGAAAGGTCTCAAGAAAACCCAAACCTGCTGGCCCCTTGATCTCAGACTTCCAGCCTCCAGAACTGTGAGAAAATAAATTTCTGTCATTTAAACCACCCACTCTGTAGTCTAATAAATGGATAATACACGAATTCCATTTGTTTACCATTGGTCAGTGTTTATTGTGTGTTGTTTTGTTCACTTATGACTTAGATGCACCATGAATATTTTCTCAAAATTGACCAGATTCACTTCTGCCCTAGCACCAAGCACTGAAACTTACTTAGGAGAAAGTTTTTACAGAAACATAGAAATTAATAGGAAAAAGTGGAAAACCGCTATGTTATAGAATCTTAGTTACAGCACTAATACATATTTATAATTTATATAATATATTTATTTACCATTTATGGACTTTCAAAACGGTTTTCAGGAGGACTATGGCAAAATATGTTTACCAAAAAACCTGGTTAAAAATAAAAAGGAGAGTGGACAGAAGCCACTTGAAAGGGAGAAAGAGATATTCAAGGGACATGGTAAAATTAAGATTAGATTTAAAATTTAACTTTGAAGATGAGGAAGGCAAACATCATAGTTATATGACTTGTGAGGAGAAATATATAGTTCACTGGAACCAAGCTGTTTCTGTTATTAACACATTTTCCTAATGGATAGTAGGTAAAGAATTCTGAGCAATATAATAAGATTTTCAACCTTTATTTTCCAAAATATGAAGCAGTTTGATCATTTTTTAATATATAGGTTTTTAGGAAAAGGTGATGATACATTTATTTTAAATTAAAATGCATCCTTCGCAGTGAAACTATTCTATATGATACTGTGATGGCAGATACATGACAGTATGCGTTTGTCAAAACTCATGGACTGAGCAACACAAAGGGTGAATCCTAAAGTAAAATTAAGGACTTTACAGTAATGTATCATTATTGGTTGTAACAAATGTGCCACATTAATGCAAGACGTTAATAATAGGGAAAACTATGGGGTGGGGTGGATATGGAACTCTTCACTTGGTGCTCAATTGTTCTGTAAACTTAGGATTGTTCTAAAAAATAAAGTCTATTAATAATTTAAAAAATACTTCCTTTAGGGGAACTAGCTATATTATTAGATATTTAAAAGGAGTACATAGTTGTCAATATCCTGTCTCTCCCAAACATGAGTTCCAGTGAATTGCCCCAACGTGGTATTAGCTGGAGCTGGATAATATAACTGAATCAATAACTTTACATAAACACCCTATGTAGGGAGATACTGAGTGTAGTTTCACGAAAGTCATAATATTTTATCAGACATGTAATAAAGTTGAAATTCTGTTATTTTAAAAACAATCGAACTCAACTTGAAATATCATTTTCTGACAATCTTCTTTACATTAAAGCATTAATTTTGCTTAAGTGCTCAAATAACTTAGAGTAGAAACTGCAGAATTTCAAAACATAGGAGAAAAGGAAATAAATTGCCTTAGACAACTGAGAAAACAAACTTGATCCACTGGATCATTCAAATTTAAAACAACTCTACACACAATTAAATGTTTGTGCCTAAAAACATCATTATATTAAACAACAAATTTATTATTAGAGCCATTGCATAGTTTACATATAATATGTAGTTACTGTGTTCTAGCCTACATAAAACTTTGTTAACATGATTAATATGAAATTAAACACCAGTGAAATAATTATTTTAAAGTACTTTTGACTCTTAAAGCAATACCTCAAATTAATGTTGACCATAAAACCATAATATCCTTATAAAATATTAACGGCAAACCACGGATCTTATATATTAAATGTATTAGCAGTTAATAGCACTACATAAACCACAGAAATGAAAATGTGCAAATACACACATACAGTTTATAATTTTTGCCTAAGTAAAACATCACCCATATTCAGAAACAATTATGAGAGAACACTGTAAAAGAGTTTTGTGCCTAAATATCCCTTTGACTTTTTTATTGTATGTTTTCCCCACATTAATTGCTATTTCTGAAGGCATATTGGGAAAACAGAAATAGTTTCACAGTGTTAACAGACGTTCTCCTTCTATGGGGACAGGGCAATATTTATTAAGGAGCTAGCTATCTATTAGTGAAGAAGTGATAGGGAGGAAGGTAAAGAAGAACTGTCTCAACGTTAAGGATTTCATGGTGTTTTTACTTACAGATTCCAATGGAGAAAGGTTACCAAGTGCAGGTTTGCTCATAAATCTGCTTAGATATTCTTTGCTTACTCTAGGCCCTTTCTGAGTTTCAATTTGCGGAACAATTTTTCCTAGAACCATTTAGGGTCCACCAATCCTTTTCACACATGCACAGTAGGATACACTAGAGACAGTTTGGAAATTTCCATATGGACCTTGGTGGAAAAAGTCATTACATTTTCTTTATAGCATATAATTATGATAAGAAAAATGAAATACAGAGTTTTGGGAAACATACTGACTATTAAATACACATAAAACTTCCATACAAAAAAATTTTTAAAAATCTTTAATAAGAAATTTGAGCTTATTTGCATGAAATGCCTTTTTAATAACAAGTTTTATGACAGAGACATCAAATTCTTGATAATTACCACCAAGGCAAACTTTATTTACAAAAGTCGGTGGTAGCAAATGGGTAGCACAGAGTTCATCACTTTTTCTCAAATTGACAGAAAGTTCTTTCTTGTCATGAGCCATGAGGGATACACTGATTAAATTTCCTGGTCCTTCTTTTCCTTAATTGACAAATACAATGTTGAAATTCCTTGTGGAAATGTAAAAGTTTTCATATTTTTTCATCTTAAGTATTTTAAAATAATGATAAAACTTGACTTCAAGCATATATAGGTATTGCTCTAACAGTCAATAATTTTTCCTTAGGATTTAAAATGTAACACCAACTAAATATCACAAATGAATCATTTTTATCCTTTTTCCAAAGTTGAACTTTGCTTCAAATCCATAAGCTCGGTGAGTATGTGTAATATTTACATGGCCTTTGCGATTTTCAATTAAGTTCATTCAGATGCTCCAAAATGTCAGTTAAGTAGGCATTTTTTTCAAGCGAATAACTCTCCTTCAACAAATCTGCAGTGAACAACATTCAAACACACTCACAATCCATTTTTCTATTAGCTAATAAACTCTTGCAAAAAAAGTGTCCTTTGGACAGCTTGGGCACTTTGGTATATATCAGCAAATATGGTTTTCTAATCCCTGATCTTTGCATAAAGCTGTTGCCATTTATTTTCATAATACCAATTTATGTGGTTTTAAGATTTATGAGCAAACCTTTATATACAAGAGTTTCCAGGTGAGTAAAACTAACATAGAATCATGGGGCTCTCAGATTAAACTCCTGATGTTTATATCTTCATACTGTTTATAGCCATTATACCTTCATGCCATTAGGGCCAGAGCAACAGCCTCATGTAATATTTGCTTCAAATCTTGCTTTAAAGTGTTCATTTGGGTCTTTGAATATATGATTTACAAAAGTTTGTCTTTTTTTTCAAAATGAATAATACTCTTCAAGGATTCTAACGACTGCTATTAACCAACATATTTGTTAATTCCTTAAAGTCATCAACATGCAATGATCACTCTTTTGATCTAATAATCTTTTTGATTCGTGCTGTCACTATGATGTGTGACATGCCAACAGTACCTCTCCTGAGTGTATTATTCAAACGTGGCTCCTTGGGCTTCCCTGGTGGTGCAGTGGTTGAGAATCCGCCTGCCAATGCAGGGGACACGGGTTCGGGCCCTGGTCTGGGAAGATCCCACGTGCTGCGGAGCGACTGGGCCCGTGAGCCACAACTACTGAGCCTGCGCGTCTGGAGCCTGTGCTCCGCAACAGGAGAGGCCGCGATGGTGAGAGGCCTGCCCACCGCGATGAAGAGTGGCCCCCGCTTGCCGCAACTGGAGAAAGCCCTCGCACAGAAACGAAGACCCAACACAGCCAAAAATAAATAAATAAAAAAAAAAAAAAAAAAAAAAAAAGTGGCTCCTTTTCTATTTCTTCTACTTCCTTGGTTTCCAGTATAGCATTGACGATACATATGTAAGCTGGTAAAATAAGAAATTCTGCCTTTGTGTGAGGCATTTTGGCCTAAGGCATTAAGTGTAAAATCCCATAAATGGCTTTTAGAGCTCAATCATGTAGTGCTATACTCAATCTCATAAAGGAATTTCCTTACTTTCTGCTTAAGAGAATCCAAAATTTCTTCTGCCTAAATTGGTTGTTTTGGGGTACAGTGACCACAAAATTAGTCCTGCATGTAGCTTCACTGGCTCACTTTTGCATCAGATAAAACCTTTAGACCAAGTGTGAGAATAATTATAAGGACTCATGAATTCCAATTTGAGGGAAAACATTTGAAGGGGTTTTTGTAACTGAAGTCTTTCCATTTTCCACTGGGTTGGGAAAGTAAACACACTTTAAAATGAAATCTAAAAACAAAAGAGACTGCAGGCATGTATAGCTTCAGAAAATCTATCTGTAAATAATATATAATATACATATAATATATAAATAGTAAACTATAAGTAATATTGTCCTATAATATACTAATGAATATTATAAATATTACAACTATAAAATAAATATATTTCAAGTCTTCTGCATTGTTAAAACATTTAAAAATAAGGTATATGAAAAGCTTGGAAAATTAAACATACTGTAATCTAAACTGGAACACTGAATATTAATTTTCATTTAATTTAAGAATTGAAAGTCTTAAAAATGTACAAAATATAATCATTATTTACAGTTCTAGATAATCAAAAAATATTTTGAAAACAATCCATTTTTGCAACTTACAGTCCTGTTTAGTAATTTAGTAAATTTTATGTCCAGAAAAACCAATCAATTTAATTCTAAGGAATTTGTTTCCAAAAACCTATATAAATTTAACATAATAGAGACGTTTTAATTTTAAAAAACACACAAAAATTAACTATTGGTTTCCATCGAGAAAAGATTTTGACTGTTAACTTTAAAATCCAACAGGAATAAAGGAAAAAAAGCAAAAGAAGAAAGTGGAAAAAAGAAAAAGAAGGAGGGAAGAAGAAATAAACAACTGAGAAATCTAACAACGTTAATAATTCTCTGGTACCTGACAAAAACATAAAAAGATAAAATTTATATATACCTTCTCTTTTAGAATTAAATGGAGAAAAGTATGAGCAAAAGATGCAAGCAAATGAAATTGAAAGAATAATAAAAGTAACATTTGCACAAAATTTTCACTTAAGATAAACACACTGATATAAAAACAATGATCAGGTGACTGGGGGGCTTCAGTGGGAAAGGGGACATTTTGGTGCTCACTCCATGTGCAGCCAGTACTTGGTCAATGAAAAGATCTGGGGAGATGCTATGTGGAGACTTGGGTCTATGCAAGTCTTAGCAAAAGAGAAAAATAATAAAAATAATAAAAACTTTCAGGAAGTTTTTACAGAAAGCCATGAAAGAGCATTCAAATGTAATTTTCACTATTGTGAGTTAATTTACTGACCTGTTTCATAATAAAAATGCCTTCACATTTTTAACACTATAAAAAAGTTCAACCATGAGTATCTACAGCACACTTATATCCCATTCTTGGCAATCTGGTTGGGAAACACTGATCTATTTTGCCATACTGCTGAAATATTAACGCTTCAGTTGGCATTGCGAATGATGACCAATAATTTCAGTTTTTCTCCTCTTTCTAAACATTCAGAAAGATGACACTTCTCATCTCCTTGGCCTTCAGCATGACCATGTGGCTTACTTTGGCCAATAAAATCTGGGGATTGAAGTCACACATATCGCTTCCCAGCAGCAGCATTTAAAAGTTGATACCCTCTATAGCCAGACAAAACTATAATTCAGAAAGATACACGTACCCCTATGTTCATAGCAGCACTATTCACAATAACCAAGACACGGAAACAACCTAAATGTCCATCGAGAGAATAATGGATAAAGAACATGTGGTACATATATGCAATGGAATACTACTCAGCCATAAAAAAAGAATGAAATAATGCCATTTGCAGCAGCATGGATGCAACTAGAGATTATCATACTAAGTGAAGTAAGTCAAAAAGAGAAAGACAAATACCTTATGATATCACTTACATGTGGAATCTAAAATATGACACAAATGAACTTCTTTACAAAACTCACAGACATAGAGAACAGACTTGTGATTGCCAGGGGCAGCAGGGCAGGGGGTGTTGGGAAGGGATGGGCTGGGAGTCCAGGGTTAGTAGATGCATAGAGAATGATGGACAACAAGGTCCTACTGTATAGCACAGGGAACTATATTGAATGTTCTGGGATAAACCATAATGGAAAAGAACATAAAAAAAAAAAATATATATATATATATATAGACACCTGAGTCACTTTGCTGAACAGCAGAAATTAAAAAAAAAAAAAAAGTTGATGCCCTCTTTCCCTGCAGTGGCAATTAAGAAAGGACATGTTAAACGCAGATAATAACAGGCTCGAACCCCCAGGGGTGAGTGAGCCCAGCCATGGAGAACTGCCCTGGAGAGTCTCCTGCTTCCACTGAGGACTTCTTCACAGGAAGGGGAAATTGACATTTTTTATGTTAAGCACAGAAGAATGGGGGTAATTGTTATTGCAGCACATCCTAGACTATCATGATAAGGTCTCAACTTGAGTGACCTAAATCCCTCTCACTGCAGCAGAATTAGGATGAAGTGTCTATGAAATGAAATAAATCAGAATCAAACTTATTGTAGATCAAATTAATACAACTAAAATATTTCTTATTACTAAAAGCCTTGGTATTTCCCCACCAAAAGCAAGAGGTTTTATTATAATGTTCTCTAAAATGTTATAAAATCTAGAGAAGCTGTTATTTCATTTTCTTTCCAGGGCAAGTCATGTAGTATTTAATTAACATCTATATACAAGTTGCCACAAATAAAAGAAAGGAATAAAGAGCTATGATATTCTTCGTGAAATTGAAAAAAATCAAAACAAGCAGTAGGGATGATAATGATTATGACATTCAAAATATGAAATTTAGATTTTCAATTGTCCAATAATGCTATGCATACAATTTCATATATTAAACCTTTGGAAAAGCAGTAAGATTATTACATTCTCCCTTATATGCAATTCTAGTAACTCAAAAAATTTAAGTTGTTCTTCTGTTCTTCACTTCATTGATATTCTTCCTCCAGGCATCTCTGTTTCATGAAATTCAATGAAAACCCTTTCTTTTGACAGAATCCAGCTAAAAATATATAAAATGATCAGTGTTCAGGCAGAATTACTCTTTTTTTTTTTCTCCAGAATGTGCCCATTAACAAATTACATTGAAATATCACTACCTCTAAATTAAATTACTCTGACAGAACACAGGTTGTGTGGAAGCTCTTTTTCCCAAATGTATGATTATTAGTCTCTGAAATCTGATGCAATTTAGTTAGCTTCGTGTTTCAGGCTACTTATGTCAACAAAGAAGGATCCTAATTCCTAAGTTTTGTGACAGGGTTTTGTTAATTTTTAAAGAAAATAGAGTTCTCCTAATAAACTTTGCTGAAAAGAGAAATTCTTGCTGATTGGAGTTTTCCAGTACACCACTAGAAAGGAAAAAACAAAACTAAACTAATCTTGTGTTTAAATCAATTTCAACAATGTGGCTTAAAAATGTGCCACAGA
The DNA here is from genome assembly GCF_028564815.1 of Eubalaena glacialis. NCBI lineage: Eukaryota > Metazoa > Chordata > Mammalia > Artiodactyla > Balaenidae > Eubalaena > Eubalaena glacialis. The sequence continues at coordinate 49,491,994 of NC_083730.1, read as the reverse complement.
GACCAGAAAGAGGGAATGTCTCCCCAGAATGCCCAACTTACTAAGACATGGGTATACCAAGGAACAAAAGGATGTTGTACATTTTATAAAATTTGAATAAAAGAAAGAGGTACACAGAACATAATGTTCATTAAGCAACTCAGTCCTACAGTATGACATGATATCACATGAACGGAAATTAAAGTCCATTGAACTATTAAACTATTAAATCCCAAATTATTTGCTGATAGTGAAGTTACAAAACAGAAAGGATAAGATTTTCATCCTAAACACTTAAAACAATTTAAGAAATATTTATTCCTTTACTCGATTTTAGAGAAAAATATCCTTGTCATATATGAAGAAATGACAATGTACTGATATATAAAACAGCTCTTGAAAATCTGCCATAGTACATAACTCATAATTTAAAAGCTGAATTCCCAATTATTACTGCCATATCCCCCCAAAAGAAATACTGGCTCACTAGCTACTGGAAAGAACTTTGCAAAGAACAAAGTTGGACTTTCTACAGAAAACAAACTAAAAATTTAACAAAAGCAACACCAAAACCCATGCGTTATTTCTAAAGGCTGTCTACATTTTTCTGAACATGAGCAACATGATGTGTATTAAGCATTTAATATATGTCGGATTCCATAAAAATGTCATCAATGTTACTATGTCTTTCACAGAGCCAATGAAGTTGCTCAAAGTAATAATATGAAGTCCCTAAGTTGCCAATGAAATTTAAGTAGTAAAAGCAATGAACAAATTCTAATATAAATTCAATTAATGGGTTGTTAGTTGGTAAACATCACCGTATAACCTGGGGAAAAACATGGCCTCCATCATTTTATTGTCTCAGTAGACCAGTTTCCAATTTTTTGAAGAATTATTGTATAAACCCTAGAAAGCTGCTCTAGTAGCATGAAAGTATTCTTCCAACAACCTAACCAGAGAGTATTTCTTAGTACTTACTCTGATCTACTGCAGATAGTCACAAGAAAAACAAGGGTAAGTAATCTATGACATATAATAAAAAAAATGGGCTATGATTTTAGTGCATCAATATAATAGTAGTAAAGGGCTATTTCAAGATTATTTGGTTTTACGCAAATGCATAAATACTTGAGTGATACTCTTTTAAATGTCAATTACTTATTTATATTTAGAAATTATATTTTATGCTTTTTAAATTTGTATTATAATGCCCAGAATTGCAGTCATTTCAAAATGCTGTCATTGGTTTAAAAGAACCAACCAAACAAAAAAATAAAACAAAAAATCCTCTTCAAAAGTGTTCCCCTCCCTTCTATCACAGCCTGAAATGAACATCTACCTCTGTGAACAGACCAACTCAGCAATCCAAATTGCTGGGCAAAAATCTGCTGCTTCAACTGACAATAATAAGCCTTCTACTCATTAATGGATTGACATTCCCTCTTGGAGAAATGATTACACTTCTATTTCACCATTCTCCTTAATTATATCAAAGTGCATGGGATGAATGGTCACACACTGTAATATTATGGCCATCTCATGTATGCTCCACACTGTGATTTATCTGAAAACATCTTAGGTGTATGAGTGCTCTGCCCAGGGACATTAGTCTTACCCCCGCTTTTCCAAATGACACTATGGCACTTAGTCCAGCTCTTAGGTATACTTATGAAGGGTCAGGGTATCTCTAAGTTTTACAGAGATAAAGATTTTGCATGTTTGATTTACCCCATACACAGGCACGTATTAAAGGATTTTCACTACATTAACCAAGAGGATGTCAAGGCAAGTATCCTGTGTACACACTATTTACTCCCAACTTAACCAATTCTCAGTCTGCATGTGTTCGCTACAATAAACTGAGTTAGGCTAAAACAATATCCTTATCCCGTCCTGATGAGTAGATGCATTAAGCAGACCAGTTGGAATTACATCTTTTTGCCTAAAAGCCCCAGCAATACTAATGTTTTAGGATAATATACTAAAAGCCCTATTTTTAAGTAACTTAGACATTTGACTTCCAGAGTCATTAAAATGAATTAAAACAACAGATGTAAATAATTGAGACAAAGACAGAAAAACACACACCTAAACAGGAATGATGAAAGATCTATTAAATGTGAATTTTTCATCTTAAAAAATCCCATTTTTAAAAAGAGAGGGATATAAAAACTAAGAACAAAATAGAAATGCAAGGTATGAAGGAGACTTCTGGATAGCATGGCATGGCACAGTCGGGTCATGTTTTCGACGGACCACCTTGCTCCAAACAGGCAGCAATGATGAAGTATAAAGAGTTTTTAAAAAGAGAGAGACAAAACCTAGCCACACTCAAAAACAAAATAAACATCTCTGTGGACCAGAAATGAACTTAATGTAAATTGCCACCTGGATAGGAATCAGGCAGGGACAACTGGAAGTTCAGCTTCTGTTGGGTTAAGGGGCTTGAAGGTCAGAAGACGTAGGGCACAGCATCTAGGTTGCCATTTGACGCCAGGGAATGGGGCTGAGGCTGGGCTCAGGGTGGTTTTGTGCAAGGGCAGAATGAGAGATGAAAACAAAAATTCCACAATCCCAAATCATCATACATCAAACAATCTAATACTAAGGACAGTCAACGAAATCAACAATCAGAACCTAACACACTCCAAATGAATTTAATTTCATGGAACATTCCTCTGGTTCGCTCTATCCCACTGGCCACTCCGTCTCCAATTCTGTCAGATGCCTCAAGCTTCAGCCCGGGATCTTCACTTCTTTCCATTCTCACCCTAGGTGATTTCAACCAGCCCCAAGGTTTTAAAAACCACCTACACAAAGATGATTGTTGAGAAAGTATATATAAACCTTGACTGTTCCCTCAAGCTCTAGACTCCTATATCCAATTGCCTACTTGCCACCTCCATTTGGACATCGAATAGGCAACTCAAACTGAACAGGTTCCAAAGCCAACTCTTGATTCACTTCTGCCCCCAATCCCTCAACAAACGCCATGGTGAACAGTTTCACCCTTCACCCAAATGCTCTGACTACAAGACTAGGAGTTGAGCTTGACGCCTGTCTTATTCCAAAAGGAATGTATTTGAAAGTTCTGTCAGCTCTACTTTCAAAATATATCCCCAATATGGCCATTTCTCATCACCCCCACGGCACCAGCCATTATCTGGGTTGAGTTACAGCTGGAGCCTCCAACTCGCCTATCACTCCCACTCTCTGTGACACCTAGAGTGGCCTTTTAAAAACATAAATTAAATCATGCTCAAAGGCTTCCTATCACACCACGTAGAACAAAATCCTTAACAAAAGCCCTCGGCCCTGCAACCTCTTCCTCCTTTCCTCTTGGAGCTCACTGGGCAGCCACAGTCACGTAGGCGGTCTGGTGATTCCTCCAACAAGCCACATTGATTCCTGCCCCAGGCCCTTTTCCGTATATTTGAAATATTACACAATGCAGGAGAGAGGAAAGAATAAGAGAGGAAGCAAGAAAACTTGGACAACAGGCAGGCAGGAGATTAATTAATTGATAATTAATCAATTAATTGATTAATCAATTGCCCAGGTAAAAGACCACTAGGTTAATTTTAGTCTTTTTAGCCTTTATAGATACAGTTACCTTTCCTAAATTTTTCCAACTTGCTTCCTTTCGTTTTTTTTCCATGTCACTGATAGCAATACATGATTAGAGTTGACTTTTTCCAATCAAACCAGATAATGAATAAAAGGAATGCAAGACCCTCTTTTTATTTATTACCTGGGTTGACTAGGGATGAGTAATAGGAATCATAGAACACATAGGGGAGAAGCACAGCATATCATGCATCTTAATAAGAGCTAAGCAAATAGAGAGGCAGCAAACAAAAGTGTTTTGATGTTTGCAGCCTAGTCATTGGTCTAATGAGCAAAACGTGTAGCTATGGCTGGGATGCCACAGACCACCCAGAGTCTGTGCTCTCCTGTACTACATGACCTCTCAAACAATGGTGGTTTGAAAACTTGCAGGAGGAATGAACAAATTCCAACCAGCTCCTCAACAGTGAAGAATAAGGCAAACAACAACAGTCTAGTGCTGAGCTAGTGTTCATTCATGTATGCATGGTCTCCTCAAAATTGGGGACCGCGAAGAATGGGCATAAAGCAACTTGTGGGTTTCAGCATCTTAACCAACTATAACCTGCTTCAATGAGAAGGTGGATAGGATGACTCTTTTTTTTTTTAACTTTTTTTAAAATTGAAGTATAGTTGATTTACAATGCTGTGTTAATTTCTGCTGTACAGCAAAATGACTCAGTTATACATATATATACACATCCTTTTTTATATTCCTTGGATGACTCGATATAAAGAAACAAAAGACAAAGGTGGGGATTTCACCCTCTTCCTCAGATCCAACAGTACTAGTTACTAACATCACATGAACTTATTTTGTATGTATGTGTGAATCCATCTATCTGTCTACTTAGTGCTGTACTCTGAATAAGTAGTAACTACAGAGTAGGTGGTCAACTTACAGAGTAACTCAGCATGTACAGAGTAACCAGTCAACTAATACTCTCACTACTACTGTTTCCAAGTCCAGAGTTCAGAGTTTAGAATGTTTGTGATATGTATCATTTAAATACCACCTACAATGATATAAATACTTTCATGTACTTATTTTTTCCTATTCTTTCTTTAGTTGCCCACCTTTATACATAGGGAAACAGAAGGCCACAGAGTGTAAGTTCCCTCATCACATTGAGAGTGTGGCCACTGCTGCCCGAAATTCTTTGGGGGCATCCTAAGAAGCACCCATTACATCTCAGGACGAAGGTTGATTTCCATTTCTCCCCGAATGGCCCACTCTCAATGAAAATTAACCCAATGATTCCTTGTCTGCCATTTAAGATGAATACTGAAATGAAGATAACAAGATCCCTAATCTCTAGGAGTTTAAAATTAGGAGGAAAGGGCTTCAATAACTAACAGTAAAGTAGAACAATATATAACAAGATGGGCTAAACCAAAGCTTTTGACAATTACAACCGAAGGGAGAAAGGAGATCACTAAAGATGTAGTGAAATGGCAGCCGACTTTTGATCTGAGCAGAGAAGGATGAACAGGACTCCGATAGGCTGCGTGGGGACAGGCGAGAGGTGGTGGCTTCAGCATGATCGAGGCATGGCAGTCTGGCAGTGATGGTGCCTTCACAGAGACATCAGTGTTTATGGAAAGAGTGGTGTTTGGGTCAGGTCAACTGCTCCTTGCTCGATGCCTTTGTTAAGGATGAGTATCTGTAAAGGATCTTTTTCTAGGGCAAATTTGTTTGGCAAGGAGTTTTGGGAACATATTATCTTTGTGGGGGAGGGAGTTTTATGGGCTAAAGGCTCTTACTGAGAGAAGCAGTCTCCAGGTAGACTGAAATCCATTCAGCTAAAAGAAGAAATGTCAACAGAGGTACAAACGAACAATCTAATCACTGATGTACATGAAACTGGTTCATAGAATTCAGGGGCAGTGCGTGTGTATACCATGCCTATGTGACAGTAGGATTCAGTGTTAAAATTGAAATGCTATTCTAGTTTTTAAAAAAGCCTTAGCATTTCCCCTTTTCCGGAGCCCATGGGTGACCTCTTAACATGAGGAAGACCATGAGTGGCATTTTTTAAATGTGGGAATTATTCAGAAATATACAATATAATATGCAAGATGTGATTATAAAGAAATAGGATTGATTCCACAAGTCACACAGAAAAATCAGACTCATTATATAACAAGCACGCCTTGAATAAATTATAGTCCAAACAACAGGGGCACTAAATATGCACTTTAATTTGGAGTACACTACAGAAGTAACTTCAGTTTCTAATCAGATGAATTATTCATAAAGCTAAAAGATACTAAAAAAAAAAAAAAAAACCACTGCTTGTATAAAGGCCAACTCTAATCTCATGTATTTTATAAGTAATCTCCACTAAAACACTATCGTTTTATACTCAATTGAACCATACCCTCAACTAGTCTGACGTAGTGTACTTTTCTCTAAATAAGAAGGAACTGCATTGATGATGAGATTTTTTTTTATCATTTTGTTCTTGTTTGCAAAACATAAAGAGAACAGAGGACCACAAGTCAGTAAATTCAGTTCTGGTTGCGATCCCACTAATGCCCAATAATCCTCTAAACAGCTTTGCATCTTCATTTCTTACGGGAAAGTCTCACTGGAAGACTGCTAATATCTTTTACAGCACTAAAAATATGCATACACATATTCTAAAGTTCAGTATCATAACAAATCCCTGAGTGAATAGTACCACTGAACGTGATACTCGTTTTTTTTTTTTTTTTGGTTGTTTTGTTTTAATTGTTGTTGAGTAAGTTTTAAGTAAAAGACAATGGCTTCTCCGAGACAAAAAGCAAAGGACTACTCCTACAGGAATAAAATCATTTTAAATGTATTGTTCTCTAGTTACTAAAAGCTATCAAATCCCAGAGCAAAGTTAAAATCTAAGTAATATATTCCATGTAACGATGGATGAAAGGGCAGCAACAGCTAGAGTGATCGAAATCATGACAATGATTCAATGGTCACTCTTCTTTTCAAGAGGTCAACAAATTATGTGGGCATTAATGAATTGTACTTTATAATCTGGTTGCTTTCCTTTTGCTAGAATTTGTATGTCATCAAGAAAAGTCAAAGAAGCTTAAGTTATTCTGTTTGAAACACAACTCTTCCTCTGATAGACCAATCACCTTCTTTGCATGAACAGATTTCAGTCATTTCGGTACTACGGTGTCACAATGAGTATAAATCTTTGAAGGCAAAAGATACAACCAGTATTTCAAGTTCCAAATTCTATTCCTCACTCCCTTTAAAAATAATGAATGTCAATGAGAAGAGGTAAAGCCTGAACTTCTTTAGAAGACATTTCTTTAGAACAGTTCTTTAGAAATATTTCTCTGGAAATAAAAACTCTGGAAGATAAAAATATGCATTCGAGACAACTAAAGATGCGATCCATGATTTCTCCTAAGTTAGCAATTTTGATAGCATAAATGCTCCTCAGGAAAGATAAATTGAGGACCTACAAAGTTCCTTGGGAGATTATATGGCAAGAAAACCAATATGACTATTTCAAGATGAAGTAAAATAGGTGCTCCTTTAACTTTTACATGACGTATTTTCTTTTAAAAGTTTCCAATAAAATCAACTCAGTATTTGTTATAAAGGAGACATTCTTTATTCAGTTCGTATCATAATGGCCATACATAAATATTCTGCTGCAAGTTTTGGTTTCTAATGAGTAGCATTCTTTTTTTTTCAGGTTCAAAGTCAATTTCTTTAAACCGCCTGTTTTATATGCACACACCACCTTTTGGTAATTCTTTCATGGATTACAGTTTAGCCTTTAAAACAAGCAAATTTGTTGAATATCTTATTATTTTTCTAGGCGGTTTCAAATCCCTTGATGTCTGGCAAATTTTTACAAAATTCATGAGGTTAACCTTCATTTCTCAGACTTGCAGAGTTACTTGAGGTTAACAGAGATCTCTTATTTAAAGATGACTCATAGTCAAGGACTTTTAAATTTGACTTTATTTTCAGGAAGACCTACTAAACTCAAAGTACATATTAAGTAAGAGAAGTATGCGACACATTCTTAATCTTAGACACATTTAGGCAACTAAATACAGGTTAGTCCTGCTTCAAATAAATTAGATTTGTAAAAATATAGACATCTGAACTAAAATGTAAAGGGACATTAATAATGTTTTTCTATTTATAAGATTCCTTTTCATAGCTGCCTGATATTCTATTTTCTTACTCCTTTTCCCATGTCTGATCGCATCTGTCCTCCTGTAAGGAAGGAGCTGAAATCTAAATGTAAACATGGCAAGTGTTCTGCCATCAAGGAAGTCACAGTCTCATCTAAATATTTCTCTAGCAAATTATGTGACTTAAGATGAAGATCTACATAGTGGGGATTAGGGAAATTAGGCCACGAAATCAAAAAGCTGAAGGTGACATTTAAAAACATGTTTAAATAGAGTATCGCAAAAGGGATAAAGTTTGCCACAAAAACATGTGGCTTGTAAACTTTTCATTTACTTGCAGTTTGCAGGAAAATGTCTACTACATACAGAAAGGGACCAACAGAGTCTGTTGCCAAGTATCAGCAGCTGGATTTGAAGATGTGCAATTCTCTATACTTACAGCACTAAGGAAGGCAAAGGAGAAATACGGCTTTTAAGCACTCCTTCCTTAAACCACCACCCCTGCCCCACAGAATACATGTGCACAGATTTTTTGTGATTATTATTATTTTTTTTTGGCTGCGTTGGGTCTTCGTTGCTGCTCTCAGGCTTTCTCTCGTTGCGGCAAGCGGGGGCTACTCTTCGTTGCGGTGGACGGGCTTCTCATTGCAGTGGCTTCTCTTGTTTCAGAGCACGGGCTCTAGGTGCACGGGCTTCAGTAGTTGTGGCTCACGGCCTCAGTAGTTGTGGCTCATGGGCTTAGCTGCTCCCCGGCATGTGGGATCTTCCTGGACCAGGGCTCGAACCCGTGTCCTGTGCATTGGCAAGTGGATTCTTACCCACTGCACCACCAGGGAAGTCCCTGTGATTATGTTTTAATTTGATTTTTAGAATCACAGAAATTCATAGCATCACTGACTTCTTTATTTTTAAATATAAAATATGCTTTGTATATAAGCCTTCTCATTTTATGCTACTTTGTTTTCTGGTTCAACCAAATCACTGTTAGTGAGAATGAATAAGGCAATTTCTGTTACCTGAAAGGAAAACATAGGATTCTGTTTGGTTCTTTAATTTCTCCATGAAGATACACACATAGCTCTTTAATAAAAACATGCCATTGAATTTCCATTTCCCATAATTCCTTCTGCTTAGTGAACAAAGTCATAATAGGTATGTCAGAATAAAAACAGGGATAAAGTTCTTTCGAGCGGGCGGAAATGCTTCTGCAGCTTTTTATAACTGGAATACTGACCGTCAGCAAAAAAGAGAGATTGGGTGGCTCAACAGGGTCCACATTACATCTGATTCACTGATCCCTTTCAAATTCTTGCCCCCAACCTCGGTGCAACACAAAACCCTCCTGCGCTCTGCCGGTTCTTTTGTCTGTTTGCAAAACAAAATACAACAGAATAAATTCTTGGGGGTGGGGGTAGGGGTCAGGGGAAACAGCTTTTCTCTTTGGACAAATCTCCCCCTTTGGGTTCTCTTAAGATGAGTGTTCTACCTAGTTTTGTCAGCTAGTCACTCTCCGTCACCTGTTACTTAGCAATTTGTTAAGTAAAAAATATCAGTAGCTCTCGTAGCTTTCTCCAAAGAAGCAACTTGGATGAGAGGTCAATAATGAACGTGCTTTGTGTACCCAGCAGCGCTCAAAATGCCTCTAAGATCATTAAGGCTGGTAAGGACTCGTTGGTTTTGTACCCAGAATTGGGTACGAATCCAAGATTAAATGTCAAAATGAGTGTGCCGGAGAATATTTGTTAAAATACAAAATTTCGTAATTAGAGAAATGCACTCTATGCTCTAAATGCACCTAAAAGGAAAGATGCTCAAAGTGTAAAACATGCCTACAAGTAATTTCGCTAATGGGTAGACACGAGATTCTTGAGTGCTTTTTCTCTCAGATTGCTACAGATGTTAAACGTTCCAAAAAACTTTATAAGGTTTTCAGACAGGGTTCTCGCGTGAAGGCAGAACTACTTTTAACAATGGCTAGTCAGATGTTGTCTTGTTCTGAAACATCCCCCTTTCAACAATTAACTTTCCAGTTCATATCATATGCTAAATAGTTGAGTACAGCATGAGAGTACTGTGGGAACCAGTGAGGAAGTCTACAGAAGTATTTTGGGACAATTGTGAACCTTGGAGGATTTGGGAAGGTGAGACTAGGAAGAAAGGGAATTCTGGTAGGAATAATAACCCAGAGCAGAGGAAAGAAGACTTACAACATACCCAAGGAAAGGCAAAAGCTAACCATTGCTTGAAATATCAAGTTAATATAGGGATAGAGTGGAAGATACACCTACAGATTTAGTATAGACAAACTGTAGAGCTCTTGTAAAAATTTGGGAGACAGACGCTGAAGATTTTTGGGCAGGGAAAGCACAAGTAGTGTTTTGGGACAAATGACCTAACTTAAACACACAGGCTGGGATTACAGTGAAAAGCCAAAGACATTTTACTGAAGAGATCAGTGTTTGAGCGTGAACTAGGGACCCGAGCCAGTGATGGCAACAGGAATCCCAAAGAAGAAATACAGATTCAAAGAAGTGGTGAAAAAAGAATCCATAGGAACAGAAGACTAATTAGATGTGAGGAGGAGAAACGGCTAGGAAGGAAACGTAAGGAGTCAAAAAGGATTCCAATGTTTTGAGTCTAGCTGATTGTTTAAAAAGAGGAGTGGAAATGGGCTAAATTTGAGGGAGGAAATCGTTTTAGGAAAGACTGCTTTCCAGAACTGCTGATTTAATTTAGCATTAAAAAAAATATACGAATCGTGCATCTTCTGAATGCCTGACATGGGGCTAGGTAGAAGGAATTCATAAATTACCATACAGACCTTATCTGAAGGAGCTCTTAGTTTGATTAGAGAGACAGACACACAAATCGTGCGCTCAGCCGAAGTCACAGGGATGGGGTGAAATCTTTCAGGGAGAGTCATGTGTAATCTAAAATTTTCCTGCTGAGGTGATCTTGTTTAGTTGTCTTATTGACAGAAAACACCTGATAGCCATCTCATCCACAGACATCTCTTCAAAAAGATAAAAACTTATTGAGTCAAGCTTTTGTCTTTTTTTCCTCCTTATAAAATCTATTCCCTTCTTTACTCCTGGACCTTTGGTAATTTGTGTTTTTCTCCTCTGCACCGTATTCTAACTTGCTACTACCTTTTTCAAACATAAAACTCACAAAATTAAATTCTTAAGCGCTCCAATGCTGGTGTGAATTATTGCCAAAAACACTTGAGTACCTACTGAATGTAAAATAGTTTTCAGCTTTTGTAACTCTTAGGCAGGCTTGGCAACTTCTTCCAAGCCTAAAAATCTTTGGAAGGATTAATGATCATTAAGCCACGCATGCCCCATCTCTGGTGTTGTACACAGGGTGGCAGCGGCCTCCAAGAGTCATTCTTTAAGTTCTTGGTCCCTTGCTTAACGCTCTACCAGATTTATGGCTTGGGTCTCATGTCACAAAGAACCCCTTCATTTCTCTCCTTTCCACAGTCACTGAAAGTTATCTCTGGTGAGGCCACAACCTATACTGCGTGAATCCAGTTCTGACATCTGAGGATTCTGAGGCTCAGGGGAGGGCAGGAACATGTGATGCATGGGATGGCAGGTGTCTGAGGTCAGGGCACATGGGCACAGTGGTCCCCTTCGCTTGGCTGCATTCTTCTAGCGTTCCTTCCAATCTGCTCTTGGATGGGGGAGACTGGCGCTGACATTTCAGTGATTCCCAGACATGACCCTAATGGTACCTGACGACTCACGCCAGCCTGAGTAGGCAGCAACTCATATTTCCATTTTACAAATGAATTCATTAAAGCTCAGGGAGATGAAGCAACCTGCCGGAGGTCCCACGACTGTCAAAGAGAACAAACTGCCATTATTCGGGACCAAATGAACTACAAATAATGGTAGGTTTCTAGCTCACATTTAGCTGATGGCTTGTTAAATGACCTATTTTCTGCTCTATCAGTGCCAAGTCAGGATTTCACAGTCTGTATCATGTGTTTTTTTGGTCAAATCGAGGTTCTTCTCACGACAAATTTGTAAGGATAATTTCCCTCCAATTCTACTAGTTGTAGGGATAAGCAATTCCCCCAAATTTAGTCTTGTGTGACTATAAAACAGATCTTGGTATTTTACAGTGACACCGCAAACACAAAGGAAGCAAAGTTAAAGTAAGTCAACATTCATGGTTCAAGAAAAGGAGAGTATTAGGCAACCAACAATGAGTCAATGTCTTTTAAACTATATTCTGATGATGACGCACGCTTTACTATTGTCATGACTGACCAGCAATGCCAAAAATAGAAGCAAAGCCTTTTTTCGACTAATTGAGCACAAATAAAAGTTGCAAATAGTTTTTATTATGATAATACCTTATGATGGTGTCATCAAAGAACAAATATCTATTTTCTTAGTTGGAGCCGGTGATGCTTATTGAACGTTGACTAAGCATTTGTGCCCAGGGCCTTGGAGTTAAGTGTCCAAGCAAGTGTGTGTCATACTGTGGTCCTTTCCACTTTCTCTGCTTTACAGCTAAGACAATGCTCTTTAGCAAAGGGAATTATATCAGCTGTACTGTCTGATTAAGATAATAACAGGATCACTATAATACAGCTATATAGCGCTTGAACAGCTACAAAACTGCCTTCACATAAGCAGAGGGTAAATTATGATTTCTGCTAGGGCAGTCCTCCAAAAATTTGACGCCAATGGCAAAATAATTAACTCATTTCCCAGTAGCTAAAATTCCGGGAGGAACAGAGCATGGTAATTTTCTTAGGTCAGTGCTCTGATAAACACTGCGTTCCCAAGATCTGCACTCAACACAAAAATTCTTAGTTTTACCTCCTGTTAACAGAAGTGTCAGAAACAAGGTCATCCATAGGTTGCAAAATTGATAACTGCTTGAAAAACATCAGATGCAGAAAGCAGAGGAAACAGTATAAAGGAGAAATTGAACTGACACAGTCCAGCTGAGCTTTGAAGTAGAATTCTGCAAACCCTCACTACAGTGAATACCCTACTAAGTGCAACAGTATTAAACACAGAACACCAAGATGGGGAACTCCAGTCCTGGCCTCCAGAGACTCACAGGATAGTGAAAGAAAAACAAAGACCAAGGATTCTAGCTCATCGTTCTCATATTGAAAGATCTTTGGTCCATTGATTCAGTGATTATGCCAGACACACTACATACACTATCTCATTTAATCCTAAGAACAACTCTAAAAGGTAGATGCTATTTTAGAGATGAAAAGAAAAAGAAGAAAGAAAACAAGTTACAGGGAGATAAAGTACCAGGTCCAAGGTCACATGGTGGTGGAACTAGTATTTGAACATGGCTGTGTGATTCCAAAGCCTGGTATGCTTTTTCAAAAATACCTCACTGCCTTTCAGTTTTGGGAGAGGAGTCCATAGTAAGCACAAGTGGAGAGTAAAAACACAAGCCTTGCCATGAATCAATATATTTATGAATAAAACTATCTTTCCCTTAGAAACCACACTAGATTACACATTTATAAAATAATGAAATCCTATCGTTTGATACATTCGTGAAACAATCTCTCTTAATTGGCATGTTCGTAAAAGTGGTTTCCTGCTGTGAAAATCTGTGAAAATAAGGTATCCACAGGCACCTGGGCTTCATAAATCTTTTTGATTTTTCTTAAAAAAAAAAATCACAATTCATTTAATTTCTCACTGGAATCATACATCGAGTTTTATATGAAATAAGAAGAATGGATTTCTACTGAGTACTTCTTGCTTTAATCAAAGCCTGAATCAGACCCAAGACTCACCAGGCAAAGTGAAAAAAATGGACAGTCAGCAGGCATCTGTGTGTTTTCAATGGATAAGTGTCCATGACAACAGGAAAAAATGCCACAGCAGTGCAAGCAACACTGCTAGCAGGCTCAAAGAGATTAGGAATAGAATTAGCCTAGAGAGCAATCCACCTCTTCCCTTTCCTTCTTAGAGATGAATCATTCTCAGCAGAATTAAGAAGCATTGCAGAAACAAGGACCTGCCTCCGCATCCCTTTTATACCTGTTCCTGAACTGATAGAGAGCTTGTGTGCTAAGTGCTGTCCATCTGGCACTTCTTAACAATCCTACACTTTACATATTTCCCTGTAATTCGTAAGCAAATTATAAAGTTCCCAATAACCGTAAGAATGGATGAAATGAAAATGTGTGTTTATTTTCTAAAAATGAATACACAGAGGTATACCATTTTATCAAAGTGTTTCCAATTACCTTAAGTATGTAACCCTGATTTCACTTAAATACAATATTTTCATTCTTTGGCCTTATTGAGGTATAACTGATGAATAAAACTGTAAGATATTTAAAGCATACATTGTGATGATTTGATATACGTGTACATTGTGAAGATTCCTCTCATCTAGTTAATTAACACATCTATCACCTCACATATTTTATATGTGTGTATATATATTTATATTTATTTTTTGGTGAGGACCTTTAAGTTCTACTGTTTTAGTAAAACTCAAATATACAATATAGTGTTATCAACTATAGTCACCATGTTACACATTAAATCCTCAGACTTTATTCATCTTATAGCTGAAAGCTTTTTAAAATATAATTTATTGATGAAACGAGTTAATACCAAGAAACGATTTTCTCTTTAAATAGTTGTTCTTAGGTTTTGTTACACCCTCTGTAGTTACAACTGAGAAACAGCTGTATACTAGGAGGGCAATCATCATCATAAAAACAGGAAATATGAAAGCCGTAGCTGGTATATTTGAAACACCAAATTGTTAATAAGCACTTTTTTATTAACAATATAAGTGCTTTTATATTTTACTAATACATTTTGTTGTTAAATTTTTTTGACTGTATGTATAAAGGAAACAAAATTGTGAACATTGTATTGAGACCAATTGATTTTTTTTTTCTGTTGATTCACAGACAAGATTTTCTGTTTTTATAATAGCCAATAATATAGCATTGGAATTACTGAAATAGTGCTTTATTATTTTACTTTAAGTGTACTCTAAGTTAGAAGTTCTTTGGTAATTCCATGATTAACCTGCCTCAGATGACATCTAAGGTGATCTGTTTGATACTAAAATCCACTCTTTACAAAATGGTATTATAGTTGGTGTATCTCCACTGATGGCCTGACATTACACACCCAAAGCATATACACATCTTAAACTTTGATAAATTCTGTTGTATTCTTCATGTTGAAAATAAGTAGACAAATCACCTCACTTTAACATGTCATAAAATCATTCATTCATTTAACAATTACTTATTTTTCATTGAGGTATAGTTGACTTACAATGTTGTGTTAGTTTCAGGTGTACAGCAAAGTGATTCAGTTTTATATATATATATATGTATATATATATATATATATGTATGTATATATATATATGCCTTTTCAGATTCTTTTCCCTTATGGGTTATTACAAAATATTGAGTAGAGTTCCCTGTGCTATACAGTAGGTCCTTGTTGGTTATCTATAGTATATAGAGTAGTGTGTATATGTTAATCCCAAACTCCTAGTTTATCCCTCTCCCCTTTGGTAACCCTAAGTTTGTTTTCTGTGTCTGTGGGTCTACTTCTGTTTTGTATATAAGTTCATTTGGATCATTTTTTTTTAGATTCCACATATAAGTGGTATCATATGATATGTGTCTTTCTCTGTCCGGCTTACTTTACCTAGTATGATAATCGCTAGGTCCATCCATGTTGCTGCAAATGGTATTATTTCATCCTTTTTTACCGCTGAGTAACAATTACTTATTGAACACCTACTATGTGCAAGGCACTGTTATGAGCCTTAGGAATACAGCAGTGAACAAAACATCCCCCGCTCCCACCACACAAATTTTTAAATGAATGAAGGTCATGTTTACACGGATAAGTTATTAAAGGAAAATAAGGTTTTAAAAATACACTTTTAGCCTTATTTCTGCTTGAAGTCTACAAAATGAAGGAATTTCATCATTTTCCACTAAAGAAGAAGAAGAAAACACAGAGTAACTAGAACTAGTGACTTCTAGCAGGAATCATGACCTGGCACAGGAGTGAAAGGAGGGACCTCCTTCCTACCGTGGAGAAAAAATGTGGATATCTGAAAAACAGGTTTGATTTGGAGAAGTTGCTGGAGATTTGTGATTTTTAAGGGCACTTAAATAAGTTCTTTAGTGGCAGTGAGTTTTCATTACATTTCATTTCACTTCTAACTTTATGACTTTTCCTTATGAAATAAATATCCCACTAGCACTCTTCTTATGGCCCGCACCTTCGAAAAATGTCATTTTCATTTCAAGTTAACAAATAAAGTAAAGATAGAAGAAATGATTTCCCTAAGATCAAAAGTTGGACAAGAGACGGGAAGGAGCTGGAGAGGCCAGGTTTGCAAGTGAATGATCTCAAGTGACAGGACCAGCACTGAGGAACTACCCCCAGCTAGACTGTGCATCTCTTTTTCAGCTTCTTGAAATTTCGAACAGAGATACAGAAACCCAGGGCCCTGCAGATAGCATGTTAATTTTCGGCTGAACCCTGGAGGGGAAATTCCACAAACTGCTCCACTTCTTGGCTGTTAACCTCTTACTTTGTTTCTGGGAGACTTTCTTGGGATTCTTCCAATAAACAATCCTTTTTGCTTAAGTTGGTTTCTGTTACTTGTAACCAAAAGAACATTAATATTATCAGGTTGGACACAAAGTTCGTTCGGGTTTTCCCATAACATCTTACAGAAAAAACCCAGACGAACTTTTTGGCCAACCCAATATATCCCTTTTCACTGGTTCATTTTGTATCCTTATTTGAATTCATTTCCTTTTTTCTAATTACCCTGCTAAAGACTTTCACTGTTCCCTACTGCCAATAAGATAAAATCAAATCTGCCACATTCTGATATTCTCTGTATGGCTCTCCAATAAGCTTTCAAATCCAGGTCCAAGTGCACACATAGCCTGTCACCACTTCCATCCCTTGCTTCCCATTCTTCCTAAAACAAAATAATGGAAAAGACAGTGAACATAATTTTTTTAAAAATAAATTTATTTATTTATTTTTATTTTTGGCTGCCTTGGGTCTTTGTTGCTGCGCGCGGGCTTTTCTCTAGTTGCTGCGAGCAGGGGCTACTCTTCGTTGCGGTGCGCGGGCTGCTCATTGGGTGGCTTCTCTTGTTGCAGAGCACAGGCTCTAGGTGTACGGGCTTCAGTAGTTGCAGCACGTGGGCTTCAGTAGTTGTGGCACTTGGGCAGTGAACATAATTTTAATGATATATGTTTGGCTTCAATGCTGGACCTGCTAATTATCAGATGTGGAAGTTCGCACAAGTTTTCTCACCTCTCTAAAACACAGTTACCCTTTAATAAAGTGAGGATAATCATATCTTGTTCCTAGAGTTATACTAAAGATGAAAAAGACTATATATATATATATATAAACAACTAGCACAGGGTCTAGCATATAGAATGTTTTCCATAAATGACAGCCATTTTATTTCATTATGACTTAAATCTATATCTTTAACCCCAAGTCCTTTCTTGAGATTCAGAGCCACAGATTTAAGGGTCTCTATGACCTTTCCATGTAGACAGACCTCAAATTTCAAATTCAATCTATCCAAAAGAAAAATTAACATCTGCATTCCTTTCAATCTGGGTTCTCATACATCCCTTACTTTGAAGAATGAAGGATACCATCATCCATCAGTCACCTAGCCACAAGTCTGATCATCTTAAAACTCCTTCCTCATCCCACTCGAACCCCACCCTGTAAAATTTACCCCCTTAACATCTCTCAAATCCGTCCTCTCCCCTTCTCCGGGCACAAAGATCTTCTATGCCTCTCACCAGGCTTCCAACAATAGCTTCCCATCTGATATGCTTGGCCTTTGCAGCGCTCACCAAATTTACCCTCCCAACAGCTAATGAAGATGTCTTTCTAAAACTCAAAGCAGATCAAGTTTAAATCTATTAATAGCTCTCCATTGATTAGAGAATAAAGATGTACTCTTTGGACTGTTACACATGTCCTTGACAATGCGGTCATGGCCTAGAGTTAATTCTCTCATTCTCTCATCATGCCTTGTTAGTGAACTCTGCTCCAATCACATCTACTTGCTTACAGTTTCTGGACCACAGCAGCCTGTTCCTGCTGGTCCATCTGAGTGGAACGTCCTTCCTTCAGCACCCTGGCAAGTGGCTATGCATCTTTCGAGGGTCATTTCCTTTATGAAGCCTCGGCAGATCTAGCCCTCCCACACACTTGTGCTCCAACTGTAACCAGTCGCAAATGTAACCTTAAATACCTCCATCATAGCACTTACACTTGTATTTAATGTGTTTGTGCACCTATTTTTCCAAACTGAAAGGGCAGAGCTGTGTCTTTTTCCTTTAGGGTCACTGATGATCAGCTCAGGTCTGGCCCATAACAGGCCCTTAATATATGCTCCCTGAATGAAGGTAACAAACAGAAAGAGACGGCTAAGGGAATTTAAAATTTGAATTTCAAGAATGAAAAGCAAAGTTCAGAGTATGTTTTGGAGTCTGAAGACATTCAGCATGTCACAGGACCCACAATAATACAGAATATCATAACTGTTCATAATTATGATTTCTACTAATTAAGAAGACATTCCATCATAGCTATTCAGAATACCCTATTTAAGGTAACCATGTGTGTGATGAAGCTGACATGTTATTCCAAAAGGGGCTGAGTCAAGCGTGCTTTTTTGTAAGATGGCTATTGCCCCTTAAATGACAATTTGAGAGACTTATAAATGTCTTCTGGTCTAAATAATTTCAGTGTGGTGCATTACTGAGCAACACCAAAAAACAGCTTACTAGTGTCTAGTAATCTGAGACCATCTCCTATATTATTAGGAAATTTGGGCAACTTTAGTGTAAAGCTGCATAACTTCCTTAATGGGTACTGAAAGTTTTAGAAGAAAACAAGAAGATAAAAATGCACTGGGGGAAACTGTTTGATAGCTGATTAAAATAGAGAATTACTTCTTTAAAAAATGCTGATAAATACGCTATAATAAAACATTAAGAAAATATGCAAATGATGTGGTCAGAAACAAACAAACAAAAAATCAGTATTTTTTGACATAAGGTGATTCAGGGAAGGGAAGTAAAGAGAACTAACAATTTAGAAGAAAATCTTACATTCCTGAATCAAATTACGTTGTAATATAAGACTCGGTGCTGAGAAAAACACTCTGCAAATTTACAGAATGCATCCTAGATAACAGATCTTCTACATATTGTCACAGACCAGAATAAAATTGATATAATTTATCCATCAGTTTCAACCGACTCAATCAAAAAATCTAAAGGAAATGGACATTTTAATAGACTTTAAGAGCACTATCCATTCTAAGTTTAATAAACAGTTGAAAAAAATTGTTTAGACTTTTCCAATGAACTTCCCTGGAAGCAAAACATTATAATTTTGCATTTAAGATTTCACTTCTGTTGAACTGGAATAATGGATGAAAGTGACAGGAGCCATGACTGATTAAGTAGAAGTAAATTCCTCCTTTTAAAGTTGCCTTAAAGGCAGGTACACGATATTACCTTTGTGAAATCTAGTGGAGGGTTGGGAAAGGAAGACGATGAATTTCAAGAAGCAGGCATTACTGGGATGTGTGAGAAACCAAATGATTGTATTTGATGGGATTCCTAGAGGGATTCCTTTACCCTTCAGATCTTCTATGGCTTGTGATCTGCCATGCTCCAGGCAGTTCACAAACGAATTACCATCACTTCCAGAAGAAGTGGATTCTCAGCTGTAGGAAAGGCAGCTGAGTAAAAAAGCACTAAGAGATTTAAATACCTAGAAGCTTGCTAGAAGCCAAGAAGAAATGAGATACTGATAAAGGTTAAATATCTGTCATAGAAAGCCTTGACCCTCTATAGTCATTGCTGAGCAAGAAAACATGTCAAAATACTCTTCATTTTATATCCCAAGATGTTTTAAGACCAGAGGGTAAGACTGGCCTCCCAAGCACTCAGCCAATAAACTGTAATACTTATGATTATCCTTTTAAAATAAAAAAATAAAAAATTAAAACTTGCCTTCTAAAGCCAGGCTAGACTTCAGTTCCATAATTGTCAGTTAAGGTAAAATCGAGTTTTCATCTGATTAAGTTCTCATTACAAAAGATTTTATTTATTTATTTATTTATCTATTTATTTTAAATTATTTTTGGTTGCATTGGGTCTTCGTTGTTGCATGTGGGCTTTCTCTAGTTGCAGCGAATGGGGGCTACTCTTCATTGTGGTGCACGGGCTTCTCATTGTGGTGGCTTCTCTTGTTGCAGAGCACGGGCTCTAGGTGCACGGGCTTCAGTAGTTGCAGCACACGGGCTTCAGTAGTTGTGGCACACGGGCTCAGTAGTTGTGGCGCATGGGCTTAGTTGCTCTGCAGCATGTGGGATCTTCCTGGACCAGGGATTGAACCCGTGTCCCCTGCACTGGCAGGCAGATTCTTAACCACTGCGCCACCAGGGAAGTCCCACAAAAGATTCCAGATTGACTAAACAGCTCATTTCCATATGCAGAATAATGCTTTGGTGAGTTTGAAATGTGGTATTTTTTTTTTACCTTTGTTTAGTGTTGAATGCCAAAAAATAAAAGGGGAGGGGAGCTGAAATAAAATTTCCTGTTACATTTTTGCTCCACCTCTCTGCTTCTCACTTGACATGATGGTCAAAGATTTTATCATGTTAAACGTATACACAGAAACAACCCTGCCAAAATATGCGTCACGTGGTGATAAATAATTCCAGTTGTTATAAAGAGTAACTGAATTTGATATGTAATGTGGGTCCAGTGTCCCCAAAGCATACAAAGTGGGAAACAAGAGACTGACATTAAAGTTTTTTTTGCATTTCTTCAAAACTACAGTGTTATTCATGACGCTATTTCCTAGCCTACGTGGAGGTGTTTCTATTTAATATATCCGAAGCATGATACTCAGGGACACGAATTTGAATGGAAGGAAAGAACGCTGAACCCCTAACTAAATGCAGCAGTCTCTCTACTTCAGAAGAGGCAAACACTGCCAGCAAAAACAACAAACTCAATTTCTGTTGAAACAAAAACGGCAGAGCGTGAAATAGCAGCCTGCCATCAGACATTGGGAGTTCGATTTTCATCAATGGCAGGTGAAACAGCCCTCTCCTCCCACTTCTGTGTGGGGAAAAAGAGAAGACAGACAATACTATCTGCATGCAAGCAGAAAGACAAACCTTGCCAGCCCACTTGCTCACTCCAGCATGAAATCCCCAGCAGCCTCTGACGCCCCTTTAGGCACTATTTTTTCCCCTGAACCCATCTGACGCTCCTAGTTATTGTACGTTTAGAGGGAAACACAGTTCTTTTTAAAAAGATTCTGCTGGTGTCACATCATATATGGGAAAAGTTTTCAACCGGAGGGCTTATGATTGATTTGTTTGGGGTCATGTGGAGGTACAAGGAAAAGTCTGAAAGAAGCAGCATGCATTTTAAAAGTCCCCTCTGTGATGTCTACACAAAAACGTGCCGTGGGCACGTGGTACTTGTGCCAAAACAACTGTCACTAGTTGCTTTACAGCTATTTCCAATTCACCTGTTACAATGCTAAACAAGCTCCTGAAACTCTACCTTCAGTGAGAGATGAAACTCTTCACACAGACATGAAATGAACAGTACAAATACACACTGCGGTAGGACTGAAGGGCAGGTTAGATGGAATAATGCAGATTGATAAAACAGAAAACATCCCCAGCTAGATGCGATCATTAATGATACCACAGAAGCACCAATGTGCTTTATTTACAATTTTTATATGCATTTGTTCGTTGGGCATAGTGTACTGACCAGAAGTATGCTGAGGGACTAGATTAACTCATCACTGAATAACGTCCATGACAAGGCCACATGCACATTCAGTGTCAAAAAGTAAACAACCAACAACAAAAAACCTTTTCAGCCGTATCCTGCAGACCTGTTCACTGCTTTTAGAAACTTTCAATATAATTTAACCAGATGCAATTAATCATAATGACGGATGATGATAATCATTTTAATCGTCTGAATTACTAGACAGGAAGTATTCACTCGCTTCTTCCCCCGCTATGGGCAGAATATTACTTTCCCATTCCATTGATGTTGGGCTTGCATCTGTGTCTTGCTTTGGCCATGGGGATGTTAGTAGACGTGACACCAGCCAATGCTTGAAACGCGCTTCCACTGCGGGGCCTGCCTTCTTGGTGGATGCCATCACCGTGCAAAGGAACGTGATCTGGCTACCCGCTGAGTTCACGAGGATGAAGGGAATGTGGAGCAGATAGAAACGCAGTCTGCAGCTTGTATCCAAGCCCAGCCTGGAGCAGCTGAGCCTTACCCAGTCCACAAATGCATGAGCAGGAATAATGATTGCTGTGCCGTCCACTGAGTTTTGCAGTGGTCTGTTATGCAGCATTATTTTGGCAAGAGCTCACTAAGATAACAGTACTAATAATGATATGATTAACATATCATCATAAATAGTGTCTATATGTTAAATAATGGTATAGGGTGAAATAAAAATATAGAGATTTCGTTATTGCTGATAGAATATAGTTAAAAGCCTCAATCAAATTGGACCTTCTTAGTTTTAACCCCCTCCAACCCTCCACGTTCATGTAAGTAGCTGCTGCCATTTCTTAAATACAATGTTTCAGCCTCAGCGTCTCAGGCACTAAAGCAGTCACTTTCTATTCATTTGACTCTTAAAACAATTCCCGTAATGTAACTTTATCCCCCTTCTGATAAGGGAATCAAAACTCACAGAGGTTAAGTAACTTAGACCACAGAGCTAATAGGCTGCAGCTCTTGATTTCAAGTAGGTGCATCCTTAATACTTACCATATTTCAGTAGAGTTTTTTTCTATTTAAGAATGTTTAAAGGAGGAACAAGCTGACTCCACAGAGGAGATATAATGTCTTTTTCATTTTTGTTGTTCTGTAGGGACTCATCTGGCACTGAAATAGCTCTCCCATTCCCACCCCCAGATGGTCCACTTGACAAGGAGAGGCCTCTGGGGATGCCTGAAAGCTCTCTTCTTGTAAAGGAGAAGTACAACCTAGAAAATTCCTAAGATAGCCATAAGTTTTAGCTCAAGAGGATACTTAAGTTTACTTCTTTTCATCTATGATCATTAAGTTAGCTCAGTCTTGATAAGGGCTACTTATACATATATATTAAGAACTGAAAAGAAAACAGTTCTTTCAAACAATTTTCCTTCCCCATTTCTAAATCTTATGCATATTATTAAAAAACAGATAACTATGAATATTATCCTATGAATGGTAGCTTTTAAAAGATTCTGAGGTAGCTTTTAAAAGATTCTGATGCAGAGACTCAGTCCTAAGCATTATACTAAATTATCATTAAATTCCTGTTGCTCATAAAATTCCTGTTTTATCAGATATATTTCCTAATATTTCAGGGTAGTCAGGCTATTTCATAGTAGTGGAAACTAAAGGATAGCTAACATGACACTGGGTAAAGATCTTTCAAAACTTTAAGATGTAGGAAAACTAGATATTATGTTAGGAGTAAAAATGACCTTGCGAAGATACCAAATGCACTAAAAATAACACTTGCATAATTGATAGGATGACATTAGCTCTACAGTCAGTAATATCAGGCTTGCAACTAAAAATGTCTGCTCATCCTAAGAAATGAAGTCTATAAAGTAAACGGAGGTAATTGCATGTAAGATGACAGATTCTATGTCAGAATCATTCTAATACCTATCAAGAATGCTTGACTTTTAAAAATTAAGATTTTAGTGCTCAAGATTTTTAATAAAAACAAAATAATTTAATCCTTTGCTGCAAATGAACCATACTCAAAAATGCTTCCTACTAACTGTAGAATTGCCCTTCCCCTGGTACAAGATTCTTTATGACTACGTTTCCTAGCAGACAGTCTGTATCAGGCCTGCTAGGAATGCCTGTGTCTCTAGGAAAACAAACTGTATAAATCAATGTGGTAAATACTTACTGGTATATATTTTTCTATGGACTCACTATGTAATAATGATAATTATGTCATGACATTAATTTTAATTGGGAATAACTGTAAAATACACAAAAAGAGAGAATGCACAATGAACTCACACCAATCATCCAGAGTGGACAATTATCAGAAATTTGCCATATGTGTCTCTTCTGTCTCTTTTGTTGTCACTGCTTAAGTATTTTAAAGCAAATCCTTGATCGCATTGGTATGTGTCTCAAAAAATGTGAACACTTTCTTACAGAATCACAATGCCATGACAGCCCTAATACAATCAATGATAACTGTTTGGCATCATGGAATAACCAGTCTAAGAAGTTTCAAGCAAGTTTGTTTTCCCATCATAATCTATTTCACAAGGAAAATTACTTGTATTTCCCAGCACTACAATACCTTTCCAAAAGGAACAATGAAGAAATGAAAAAGTAATTAGACAAGTCATAATTTCCATTTTCAATTTATAACACATGGAAAGTAATTTGTGTAAGGGATGTATGACTAAGAGAAGACATGGTATCAATATGTATATCAAACTTGTAATTAAACAGACAAAGGGAGAGAAATCATTACTTGAATGTTAGTTTATATTTAGGCTGTAACAACAGCGAATGAAAAATTGTACTTAAACTTCTTGGAGTTCATTGTCATTAAAAAGCCTACGGAAGTGAACTCTGAAGAACATCCTTTCTTAAGTTAATTTAAATAAAAAGCTAACGTCATATTTAAGGGTTTGCTTCTCTATAGGGTCTTACTCATATTTGTTTGGAAAGGGAGGGAAATTCCAAAAACTGTAGAAGGTGCTTTCAAGTGATTAGATAGCGCTCTAACTTCAGTGTTGCAAATGCATCAAAAGAAAAGAAAAGGAAACCAGCATGGGAACAAAGCAGAAACTGACAAAGGACAGAAAGTGAAAATATCTGCCATGACCAGGTGGCCAGGTGTTCTCCAAGGGCTTCTGCTTGTTGGACACCAAGAAATAGATCATTGAAATAATAAATGCTGAAGAGAGTGTGGAGAAAAAGGAACCCTCCTACACTGTTGGTGGGAATGTAAATTGGTGCAGCCACTATGGAGAACAGTATGGAGGTTCCTTAAAACACTAACAAATAGAGTTGCCATATGACCCAGCAATCCCACTCCTGGGCATATACCTGGAGAAAACTCTAATTCGAAAAAATACATGCACCCCAATGTTCACAGCAGTATTATTTACAACAGCCAAGACATGGAAGCCACTGAAGTGTCCATCGACAGATAACTGGATAAAGAAGATGTGGTACATATACACAATGGAATACTACTCAGTCATAAAAAAGAATGAAATAATGCCATTTGCAGCAACATGGATGGACCTAGAGAGTATCATACTAAGTGAAGTAAGCCAGACAGAGAAAGACAAACATCATATGATATCACTTATACGTGGAATCTAAAATATGATACAAATGAACTTATTTACAAAACATAAATAGACTCACAGACATAGAAAACAAATTTATGGTCACCAGAGGGGAAAGGGGGTGGGGGAGGAATAAATTAGGAGTTTGGGATTAGCAGATACAAACTTCTAATATATATAACATAGATAAACAACAAGGTCCTACTGTATAGCACAGGGAACTATAGTCAATATCCTGTAATAAACCATAATGGAAAAGACAATGAAAAAGAATATATATATAGGCTAGATCATTGAAACTAGCTAACTTGTTTTTTGAACAAGAAAAGAAATCATTCTCTCTCCTCAGATCACTAAAACATTATATTCTGTGTGTTATGGGCTGAATTTTGTCCCCACCCCCCAAATTCATAAGTTGAAGCTCTAACCCTCAGTACCTTAGAATATAAGGACTTCAAAGAAGTAATGAAGGTCAAATGAAGTCACATGGGCGGGTCCTAATCCAGTATGACTGGAGTCCTTATAAGTAGAGGAAATTTGTACAGAGATAGGCACATACACTGAGGAAAGATCACGTGAGGACACGGCAGGAAGGTGGCCACCTGTAAGCCAAAGAGAGAGGCCTCAGCAGAAACTAAACCTGCCAACAACTTGATCTTGGACTTCTTAGCCTCCAGAACTGTGAGAAAGTAAGTTTCTGTTGTTTAAGCCCCCCAGCCTGTGGTATTTTGTTATGACAACCCAAGCAAACGAATATACTATGTAATGCCGAAAACTCTAAAACTTAAGTCACCGACTTCATTCATAATCAGGCAAGTCAGTATTACTTTAATTTTTTAATAGGTATTAAACATTTTGTAAAGATATTAATACGTATCGTATCTCAAAGTGAACTGTAATTCATTACAATTACCAAATATTCAGTCAGGAATCGAATTCCCCTGACTGTCATGTATATACATACGTATGCATATATACATACACATTTGCACGTAGATGTGTTTGTTTCACATATAGATTTTATGTGTATTTGTATGTCTATTATAAACCTGCACACACACATACACATTTGTTTGAATCAGATTCCAGTGAGACTGGCTCCTTTAATTTATAAGTTCTCCATCCCCTTTTTCCTTTTAAGTTTTTTGCTGTTGCTGAAGAAACCAGATCATTTGGGCTACAGCATTTCCCCACAATCTAGATCTTGCTGACTGTAATTCTATAATGTCATGTAACATGATCCTCTGCCCTCTGTGTTTCTTACAAGCTGACAGATCTAGAAGCTCGATCAAATCCAGGCTTATTAATTATTTTTTTTGTCAGGGGAGGCTAGCTCACAGATGATGTTGTGTATTCTTATAAGAAGGAAACAACAGATTTTCTTTTTTTTAGTCACTGGTGATCATTGCCTAGAAACATTATTTCAATAAGAGATGCAAAATGGTGATGATCGATTTCTGTAATTCCTTCTTCATGTATTAGCTGCAATACTTCTATAAAAAGGAACTTACCCTCACCATCTATTCATATATAGGGCTACCATGAAATCAAGCATTATAGAAAAAAACAAGATAAATACTTTATTATTTCCCGTTATTTAACAATTTTCAAATCAGTGACCAAAATGGGTTAGTTTTTTTTCCCACTGCAGTCATTAACCTTGTTCATGCCAAAGCTGACCCAACTTGGGGAAACTTTTTGATAAGACTAGTAATCGTTGATAGTTGTGTTGCTGTGTGGTAGGGCAACAAGATATTCCAGGTCATGCCATATACTTGTGGACAAAGAATGTCACCTGCCATATCAGTAAACAAAGGATGTTGCGACCATCAAGCCATCAGCCCCTGCAGCCTCAGCTGTGCAACCTGAGGGGATTCAGGATGGAGAAAAACAGGATACTGGCCTTAGATAATCAAGGTGCAAATCAAAGAAATGATTTCATTGAGCCTAGATTCTTGCATCTTCCCATACATAGAAAAGCACTAAATTCATTACCTTGAGATGTCTGGGTTTCTTTAATTAACAGTAATCTTTTGATGTTCCGACTACTGGTTTTTGTTGCAAAACATCCTATATCCTGGCTTCTCCCTTACCTCTTCGGAACAGTCCCTCAGAGCTATCTGAGAGGCTGACTCCCGGGCTTAAGTCCTCAGTATGTCCACTGAATAACACATAATTCTCAACTAAGGTTGTGCATTTTTTTCAGTCGACACACTTCTTGCCATTCACCTGGAATCAGCCATTTCTTCAAAGAGGTTCCCTCTGGTGAATCTCAATGTGGACCCCAGGGGAACTCACGGCTACTAGAAGGATGATCATTGTTTTCAGGTATTTTAAAGGACACATTTAAGAAATAAACATTTTAAAGATGACTTCATTTTGATACCTCTGACTCGATTCAGGGTATCAGGATTTTTACTCAATCACACTGATCTTACACCTTCCTTCTCCCAATCAAAAACATGGTCACTTACTTGCTCTACCCCACAATTACACACACAACAGTTTCCAAAACTAACACTGCTACCAAATATGATTGTGAGAATGTTTAAAATTTCTTTGCCTCATTTTTTAGATCTTAGAGTATAATCCACTGAGGATATACAGTCAAACTTCTGTGTCTTAGTATCATTTGAAATGGTTTGTCTCTGACTGGTTAGACCAGAAACTAGATAGACAGTGAGGTTTATTTATTTCATCTTTAATGGTTGTCTTCATTTTATTGATTTTGTTTTATACTTATGTAAAATATGGACACATTTCCAGAGTCAAATCCACAAAACACCCCCCTTAAATAAGCAGTAGCACTGTTTATTTAAGTACACTTTCCTGGGCAGTGCTGTTTTCACTTAACATTTTATCTAAGAGATCTCTCCACAGAAGTTTATAGATAGCCCCCATTCCTTTTATAGCTGCAGAGTACTTGCTCAGATGGATGTACTATAATCTATTCAACCAGCACCCAACTCAGAGTCATTCGGTTTGTTCCCGTCTTTAAATTTTACAAACAGCTGCAATGAACAGCCTTATTTTTTGCAATGAACTTGTGAGATGTTTAATCCTTTTTTCTAGCCACTTATTTCTCTTTTAACTTTAAAAAGTGGCTAACATTGTTTCAAAAGGAAGGGAATATAATGGAATAGGAGAGACGCCTGGCAACTTTTCATGCACCTGTCCACTAAATGAAAGGATCTAGCGATGTTTCCAACAAAAACTATAGAACATTCAACTAACTGACGGCGATTTATAATCTAATATTCTCAACTTGAGTCGATAATAGAGCCTCAGTTTTGGGTGTCTTCATTATTTTTACAGCATACTATAGATGAAAACTTCTACAGTTCCTAGGCTTTTTTAAAAACAGCTCGTGATACTGCCAATCAGGTAATCTACACTATGCAGTTGGGAAATGCAAATAGGTACCACATTAACATGAAATCAGGCGGCTGCGTATATGAAAACCTTCCAAATTTTAATGGTACAACATTAAGGAAGAAAATGGAATGAAACATCACACATTGTGAAACGCATGTTTTATAAAAGCCTAACAGGCTCCCAAATTGTTCAGACTATATTATAATATCATTAAAAAACAAGCAGGACTTTAAAAAGCAGCTACTCCCTCTTAAACCACTCATTTTAAGGGTGATTTTCTAAAAAAATAAAAGCAGATAGCTTCGTAAAATTCTATTTATTTCATGAAAAAGGACCTGGACAAAAATCACACCCCCGAATTATTATAGGGCGACAGCAACGTTGATATCGTTTTCTTGCATTTCGAATCTCAACCATTTTACTGAACATCTCCTTACGACTATAACACAGTCACTATCTGGTGTCAAAGAAAAAAAGAAAAGAAAAGTGGGCAGGGAGTCAAGAACCAGCAACAGGGGAAGAGTACACGGACCAAAGGCAGAAGAACACCCCATTGTCTGGGGGGATGGGAGGAGAAGCAGTCTTTCTCATCTGGAGGAAAGAGAAATGGGGACCCCTGGCAAGTTATTTATGGGGGCACACACCCAGCACAACAGCAGATCCCTCTCGCCCACCGTATGCAGCAGGAAAGCATCATTAACACACCCTAATAAAAACTTTGCACAAGGCTTCCTTTCTCATCTGCATGCAAAACTAAATGTCAGCAGGAGGCCTATAGCTTCAGGAAGCCGTAAAGGGAAGCTTGAACCCAGTAATGATCTGCAGCGGGGTGTCTATGGAGACAAATTCCCCTGGCTGGGACAGATCTGACAGCAGAACTGTGTATATGTAAAACTTCACATCATTTAAGCTACACGTCCCTGGGATTTGTAGACAAAGTATCCTCTTTAATGCTTCAAAAAGCATTAATAGGCTTTTCTACATTTTTTTTTTTCCTAAAGGAGATTCCTATTATTACTGGTAACCATCTATATTCTCCAATCTTCAAAAATCGCTAGCAGCACATTATCCTGCATACAACCAGCCCCAATTTATTCTATCATTAAGGCCGACTTAAGCAAAGGAAAAAGTAATACAATATTCATTGCCTGCCTGAGAGGTGTTAACAGCCAAAACAAGTTAAAATATATGCTGTCCTTCATTTATTTCTCCAGACGTGTCTGGATGAGAAACATCTGGAAATCTCTTAAAACTATGAATTCCTCAAAGCGGGAAGGGAGGGGGGGAGAGGGAGAGTTTCTTTCTCCTGTCTCAAAAGGAGCCTCACCTCTGAATTTAGTATTTGTATGGAAGTGATCCCTGGGAATGAGAACAGTTTTCCCCATCCTTTTTCTTTTACTGGCTTCCTAAAGTAGAAATTTTTCCATGAAGTACCAGCCAGAGCTTATGGGGACATACCAGAGTGTACTGAAGTAGAGAATAGGAGGAGAGGAAGGAAGGGGGAGAGAGAGAGAGAGAGACACAGAGGGAGGGGGTGAGAGAGGGGGGAAGAAAAAAAGAGAAAGAAAGAAAGAAGGACTGAAATAGAGACTAAGATAGAAAAACAGGGATGAATGTAACTAGCCACCTCTCCTAGTTCTGAACTTCCTGAAGAGATCTCAGAAGAAAGAGACCTGAATCTCTCAAGGCTCCAGTAATTTTCGTGATTCATTTCTCTCATTTTAAGTAAATGTTCACTCTATTTTATATTTTGTACTTTTGTTAAACAGGGCTTCAGGTTTCTGTATACATCTGGCTTGGTTTCCACATTCATTTATTCTTTTTCTTTTCTTCAAACCATTTACTAGAAATGTTTTCAGATTACAACCTGGCTTCTCGTCCCCTCGGAGGATACTCTGGAATAAATCCCAACAAATCCCATCACTCAGGGCCTGAAAGTGAGGGGCCTTGAACTTCCAGCTTCCTTAGCTTCCTGATAAACCTGCCTCTGCTCTTTCCTACTCCCTCGGCTTGTCCTGTTCAACAACCATGAACTTTCAGGTCCCTTCCTTCCCAGCAGCTGCCTACCATCATCAGATTTCTCAGACCCAAGAATGTCACAAATGGTGTTGTACTACCACTCAAGTGCTATGCTCGGTGGCCACTAAAAAACTGTAAATTACTGTGACCACCCCTGTTTGCAGCTCATTTCAGCATGCCTCAGTCCCTCTTGTAAAGGGAGCTCTTGGGAGGAGAGTCAGAAACTCAGTCACCAAGGGGTTTATCTCCTGTTGACACTTCACTGTTCAGAGAGGTAATAAGACATAAGCCAAGATCCAAACCAGGGCCCCAATTCTATTAGGCATCACAATTGATAATCTATGCAACGTAACACCCAGATATCAGGATGCAGGTAATAGGCTGATTAAGGAGTATCCAAAACGATGCTTTAATTACAGAAGATGTATTACTCAAAAAGGCACTCAAATTATATGTTAAGAAGAATCCCTCCCAGAGCAAATGTAATAGAGAAATCTTCTGAAAGGACTGCTATTTTCAACTATAAATGCTTCCATCTCCTAATATGGAAGAGGGATTACTGTTTTACATTCTCAGACACTGGCTCAAGTACTAAGAATGCTGGCTACACTGATAATCCCGTTATTGTCAACCTCCAAGGAAATCCATGGTCACTTGCTATGGAATTGGTTCCTTGTTTTCCCAGAGTGCTGACATGATAAGAGCTATTACATCAACATCTTCTCCATGGTAGTCATTGTCATCGTCATCATCATCATCATCATCATCCTGTCCAATTCTACAATATTAAATTCTGCAGGAGACCATAAGCAAGGGTATCTTAGAGGAAGACCTACTCAGTCCCCTGGGTAATGAGGTGATTAATGACTCAGAAAAGCAGGACAACCACCAGCACTCATTTCTTGTAGGCAACGCCAGACTTGAATGCTGGGGGTTTGAAAAAGATTGCGAAATTAAATTTCACTCTCCCTAGGCTCTGATGATTATTCCTTAAGATACATAGTAAATCTGAGGAAGAAGGCATCTTGGGGCTTTCTGGTTAAAGTGGGGGTGGGAGGTGATAGGGTTTGGGGCTACATCCCCCCACTTCCCCTATTTGTTCATCAAATATCTGAGAGCCTGCTAGTTTCAAGATTTGCATTCAATTTCTGCCACAACTCTCTATGATAACTGTTTGAAGAGTACTTAATCACTGTCTTTAAAAGAATTATTCTTAAATTCAAAATGTTTATCTGAAAAGCTAGAACTCAACTGGATTGAACTGGACGGCTTATTTCAACTGCACACAGGAAAAAGAAAAGACTTAGCCAAAGCAGATAATTACAAAATATAAAATAATTTTTTTTAATTTTTATTTATTTTTTTATTAATTAATTAATTTATTTATTTTTGGCTGCGCTGGGTCCTCGATTCTGTGCCAGGGCCTTCTCCAGCTGCGGCGAGCGGGGGCCACTCTTCATCGCGGTGCGCGGACCTCTCACCATCGCGGCCTCTCCCGTTGCGGAGCACAGGCTCCAGACGCGCAGGCCCAGCAATTGTGGCTCACGGGCCCAGTTGCTCCGCGGCATGTGGGAATCCTCCCAGACCAGGGCTCGAACCCGTGTCCCCTGCACCGGCAGGCGGATTCCCAACCACTGCACCACCAGGGAAGCCCAATAATTTTATTTTTAAAACTAGTTACAGATGAACTTCATAATTGCAGATATTTCATGAAGAGAAACACTGCTTTTACATGATTGAAAGTAAAACTTGGATTCCTAATCAGAGTATTTTTAGATTTGAAGGTTGCCACCTTTAGAGCGAGAGTTCGAACAAAGGCTCTTATGTTTAATGCATCAACAGTTTTCAGAATAATTCTTGATAGCAATGCATGGGATTGTATTGACAACCCCCTTTTCCAAATAGACCCCTTTCACTTTTCAAAGGCTAAACTCTCCTTTTCTTACTGCCTATCAAACAGACAAGCATGTAATTAAAACCATTTTACTAATTCTCTTTTCAGTTTAGGTGCCACTGAAAGGCTGGTACTACTCTACTGTTTGAATAATGATTTCTATTATAGTCAAGTTGAATCTGAATGGTGCAAAGGATAAGTTTTACCACTGGATCAGATGGAAAAAAAAATTTAACCTGTAAGTTACAAAAAATGTGTATTGTCAGAATCTGAAATCCACAATATGACACACTGAGCATTCTGAAGACTCAACTCTTGCAGCATTTGTATACATGCTCCTCCAATATGAAAGACCTGACAAAGCCCCAAAATGTAAAAGCCCAAAGTAAATTTCAAGTAACACTTGAAATAAAAGCCCTAAAATAAAAGCGTGATAGAAATTTAGTTTTCTACTTGAATCTCTCTTCTCATAAACAAACAAACCTACAAAAACAAAACCTCATAAACTGGAAGGGAAAACAAACTCCATAAATGTACTAACAAATAGATTGCATGGATTTATATACTTCCTGGTAACGGTAATAACTAGAAATTTATTTTAAAAATTCACAGAATCTGAAAGCAAATATTGGTAAACTCATATTGAATATGCGGTATATATATTCCTGTGTTTGTGTTTTTGGTTTTGTTTGTTCTTTGTTTATTTCCAGCGACACTCATTTTTTCATACCTTTATTGAGATATAATTCACATATTATACAATTTACCCATTTACAGTATACAGTTCAATGGCCTTTAGTATATTCACAGAGTTGTACTTCCATTACCACAATTTTTTTTAATCCAAAAAGAAACTCTGCCCCTCTTAGCCATCACCTCCCTTACCACCCCCCATCTCAACTCCCTACTACCGAACCCTAGGCACCCACTGATCTACTCTCTGCCTCTACAGATCTACCTATTTTAGATATACATGGAACATATGGCCCTTCCTGACTGGCTTCTTTCACTTAGTATAATGTTCTCAAGATTCATCCAGGTTGTAGAATGTATCAGAACCTCATTTCTTTTTATGACTGAAAAATTATTTTAGACGGCTATGCCATATTTTATGTACCCATTCATCAGCCGATGGACATGTGGGTTACTTCCAATTGACTACTTTTTAAAATAGTAACTCTTATCTAGTTTTACTTTCTTGACTAAATATACTCATCCTATCAAGCTCTACAAAGCATCCTCTCCGCAAAGTAAAATAATTTACTTTCCGTTCAAGATTATGGTCAAAAGTACTAAATGTCCCTGAGAGTCCAGTTGTAATAGTTAAAAGCAAGGCTCACCACCTTATATGGGCCTCAATTTTCTTATTTATGAAATGATGAATTGTCTAGTTATGGTGAAATAAAAATTATTTCTGAGTTTCAAGTATAAGGAATCTAGAAATTGATTCTCTGCCAAGGATTTCATTGGCTAAATCCATCCAGAAACAGAGGGCAAAGGAGCCCAATGGTGTAGCCCATACAGGCCAGCCTCCTGGGGCAGAGAGCCGACCTGGAGGAACAAAGAAAATATCCCTGGTCCCCAAGCACTTCACACAGTGTTTCAAATTTTGAAAGCTAAGAGCAAAAGAGGAAAAAAAATTATCAGAGTTGCTTGCTCTGAATTGTCAACATTATGAGCAAGTATGGTGGTTATTTATAAACACAAAGAATGTTCCAGAGAGTCCAAATGATAAGTAGTCTGTGTGCATTTCTGAAGAGCCAAGTAAGCGAAATTAACAAACGCACACACACAAACACTCATAATGTCACTATCAAGACCACTTTGAACAATCTGAGAAGGAACACTCAGATAAATGTTCTTAACCAGCACAAAACTTATCAACAAATTAAAAATAAACCGAATTTACTCATACAGCCGATAATGCAGACACTTGGTATTAAAAGCAGAAGAAGTGTCAACAGCATGACCAAAATAGCTTCAGTAAGCCTTGTGGCAAGGTTATGACACCTAATGTTCATACATGAAGATAATGACATTAGCCACTATCACTCAGTAGCAGCAGCTTTAAGACTAAACTTGGTCTTAAAAAGGCTGACAAGAAATGCCCTCCAGCTAAAGAAGAGCTGTAGAGCCAACTCATCATGGTGAACTAGATCCTGGGCTGTTCCATTAACTACTGACTAATTTGACACAACCTGATAAGCACCATGCTATCAATAGTGAAAAGCTATTTAATCCGAAATCTGTTTAATAACATGAGAAACTGAGGTTAAATAAGAAAAGGACAAGTCATTCCCTACCATATAATAAACCATCTTTATTCTTTCTCTCTCTCTCTCTTGCTATTTTTGGAGAACAGTCATATATTACTCAAGGAGCATATTCCTGGATTCTCCCTTAACCAAGACTATGCCTGGTAAATGACTGAGCTATTTCTGTTTACCATATGAAATAGAACCACCATGAAAAGCTCATTCAGCTCAACCATTTTGAAATTGTAGTCATCTTGACACATTTTTTTACTTGGGGAGATACACATTATTTCAGAATTTATGCAAAGAATTTTCTACATATCTTTATATTACAGTAAGTATTTTCAATTTTGGAAATTCGATAACACTGACACTGTAATGCTACCCTTTGCTTGTCTTGTTAATCTAGAATTTGACATGCTTCTTCAAAATTTTTCGAGGTAACAATCTGAAAATATCTACATGATTATTCTTTAAGTGGTAAAAAGAGTCAATTTTTTCTGAACCTCCAATATTACTCCCGGGCAATGGAAACTGAATTTCATTCTTCCCGAAGGAACTACCCTCCTCATTTTGTCCTCTGTCTATAATAGTAACGCCATGTTTTTTCACTCCAAGTTTCAAGTGTCCAGAACCAAGAGACCCAGTGACAACCAACTCATCTTAACGCTACTTTCCAGGACACCTTCCAGGTGGACTGCCTTGAGCATTCCTCTCTGAAATCTTGAGAATAAAAGACAACATTTGATATCTCACCTGAAGATGAGCAGTACCCAGTCCCTGGGCTTCCACAAGCTTATTTGATACCTGTTAGTACAGCACACACACACAAGGAATAAGATGCCCCACCAGAATGTGAGATACATGAAGGCATGGACCATGTTTCATGTGTTGGTGGAGTTGCCCCCATAACGAGCCTGAGCTGTGTTCAGTGCTGACCATCCAACTTATCTGGATGCATCTGGGGGAATGACTTACCTCGCCCTCCACCTCACTTTGAAAAACCCTGAAGGTTCCACTTCCCTGGAGAGTCTATAAAAAAAATGTGATACACAAGCAGCCTCCCAACCGAGAATAATGCAAAAAGTGAAGGTCTACTTTCAGGCCTCCAGTGCATCCACAGCCACGAGGAGCCCAGGAGGCAAGAAACACGGTGACTAGCCAGACAGCTAACCCGATCTGCGCAGGATCAGAGATGGGAAAATTGGGGTGTGGTTGGGGGATACAGCTTTGAATTAGGCAAGAACTCTGCAGGTCAAGAAAATTTACACACACACTCTTTCTCTCTCTATTATCTATCTATCGATCGATCGATCTATCTATCTGTCATCTTCTCTGTATATGGCACCTTGCCAAGAGTAAACGTTGCTTAGGAAGTATGGTATCTGCAGCTATTGTTCTGCCCTCTTAACAACCCTAACTACAACTACTGCCTTCATAATTTACAAAGTGCTTTCATAGTGATTATCTTTTTTGAGTCCTATTACTAGCCAAGGAGGTAGGTGTAATTACCCTCCTTATTGCTAAGGCTGGGAAAAGTGCGTAAAAGTTGCTAAGGTTCTTGCGGGGTGGAGTAGAGGTGGACTGCAGTGGGGGTCATTCCATCCTGCAGCAGGAGACGAACTCCACAAGCCCAGGGAGCAGCCAGGGCCGAAATGCAGAGGGCAAAGCGCGGAGCCAGTGCATCTGGGAAGAGAACACCACTAGTCCAGCCTCTCTTCTGAAGCCGGACGCCTCACTAGATCAATCTCTACAAAATAAAAACTGCTTGACTTTCTATGATGCACGCAGGAGCCTTCTGGAACATCTACTGCGGGTGGATCACTGAGAAGGCAGTATGCCTGGTCCCAGCTCTCACGGAGCTCCCTGGCCTAACTGGAGACAACCAAGTGTAAACAAGTAATTAAACATCCTAAGATAAATGTTTCAGCATTTATCAGACAGCATAGGTAGAGAGGCGAAATTTCAGGAAATGGTAAAAAAGCGTGCCACACCACCAATCACAAGCAATCCATTAGTGTTAGGATTCGGATTAAATTACAGCTAGATTTTACATATTTATTATTCACGAGACATTCTGTTTTTCAATTATATTTTTTTCCTCCTCCACATTAGCCCACCCATTTTTAAGCCTCCAGCATTAATTTGATTTCCCACCAATAATTTGAAGATAATGACTTGTGTCTTGGTTCCGTCTGCATGGATCTTCCTCTGATAATCTGGAGAGAAAATGATGTGTATCTCCCCTCTTTTCAGACAGTGGCCTTAGGGATTTTATTCATCGTGGGGGCAGGGCCTTAGCTTTTCTGACAGATTTAAGGAACAGGAAGACAAATCCAGAACTGAACAAATCTGTCAAACTCATTTTCTTGCAGGGTTTTCTGCCAATTTTTGCTCCCTCCCTCTCGCCCCCCACCTTTTTTCCCTTCCTTTAAGTAGGAGGAAGAAGCTGGGAAAATATGTATTTCCCAGTTCCTAAAGGGACAGAAAAAAAAGTGCTAGTGAGCAAAAAAGCAGGTGTGTACAAGCTGGAAGGTCATCTCTGCTCTGAGCAAAAATTCAGGCGTGTACAAGTTGGAAGGTCATCTCTGCTCCCTGGAGAATGAAGCAGGAAGTTCACAAGGGCAAGTGAGTGAGTGAAGGAAACAGAGATGGGGGGACAGAGGGACATCTGTCCATAACTGTAACTCCACCATCAATGCCTTCACAACAGAACACTGGGGACAGGAGGCCACCTCAGCCTTCCTGGGACTGCAGGACCCTGACCCACTCTACCCTTCTCACCCCTTATCTTCCCATTGGTTCAAAAGCAGGCAAATAATTAAACCTCTTTTATTGCTAAATAAGAAACCGCCAGCATTCTGAAAAGCCGGCATGCATTTTCTTAATCAGCAACCAACCCAAGTAATTTTGTTTATAAGCTACTTAAGATAAATCCTGCCACTTAAAAATTCGAGATGAGCCTATGTACACTGTCCATTTCCTTGAAGTAGCTTGAGGAAGCCTTTCTCCCCTCACTCCTCCTTCTCACCTTGGGGACTTCACTAATAACCCTAAGGGTGGCAAGAATGCTGCCTATGGTAGTTCCACCATCATTAGAAAAAGGGACGGGACTTCCTTGGTGGTGAAGTGGTTAGGAATCCGCCTGCCAGTGCAGGGGACATGGGTTCGAGCCCTGGTCCGGGAAGATCCCACATGCCGCGGAGCAACTAAGCCCGTGCGCCGCAACTACTGAGCCTGCACTCTAGAGCCTGCAAGCCGCAACTACTGAGCCTGAGTGCTGCAACTACCGAAGCCCACGCACCTAGAGCCCGTGCTCCACAAAAAGAGAAGCCACCGCAATGAAGCGTAGCCCCCGCTGGCCGCAACTAGAGAAAGCCCGCACACAGCAATGAAGACCCAACGAAGCCAAAAAAAGTAATTAAAAAAAAAAAAGAAAAGAAAAAGGGACTAGTTTTATGAGACTCTTTTTTTTTTTTTTTTAACTTTTTATTTTGTATTGGAGTATAGCCGATTTACAATGTTGTGATAGTTGCAGGTGCACAGCAAAGTGACTCAGCCATACATATACATGTATCTATTCTCCACAAGACTCCCCTCCCATCCAGGTTGCCACATAATATTGAGCAGAGTTCCCTGTGCTATACAGTAGGTCCTTGTTGGTTATCCTTTTTAAATACAGCAGTGTGTACATGTATGGGACTTTCTTATACAATTCCTCTTCTAAGATCCTAGAAATTCAATAGACAATAGGGATAATGATATTGCTTTCGATAAGGCCACCAATGACTGCTTAATTGCCCAAGTCAACGACTCTGTAGAGAGCTTGTCTTGAAAGATGCAGTCACATTTGACACCGTCAATCCCTTATACCCTCTGCCCTGAACCTTCACCCTCCCACCTCTAACCTAGCTCTTGGTTATCATTTTCTCCAGTTCCTCTCCCACTTTTGTGCCTCTTTCTTATCTCTTTCTTTGTCCTCTCTCTTGAGTGTGACAGTGCGCCAGGGCCCCCTGGTTGAATCTTCTTTAAATGGTATAAAGAGCACTTTGGCCTGTCCAAGCTAACGACCCACCTATCCCCAGGCTAGCCTTATATGACCGCCATACTGCACGCTTTCCAGCTTCTGAGCAGCGTCCGCATCCACGTGGCTCTCTCTTTCCTTTGCTCAACCTTGGAGACTCAACCTGGCATGAATCTTCTCCATCCTCACCACAATTTGGGATCATGACTTGTTAGCTGTCTGTCTGACTCACCAGTTCCACCAGGTCAGGGACTCCAGCCCTCTAGTTAACCATACTACTGCTCCAGAACTTAGCAAGTAACCAATCAAGAGTTCTGAGTAACAGAACAGATGAGAAGGTCATATCTAAATGACCTTGGTTTATTTGGTTTTGGTCTCTAAACCAAAACCAAAACAAAACAATAATTTTCCATGAAACAAAACAATACCAAAACAAAACAAAACAAAACAAAACAAAACCAAAACAAAACAATAATTTTCCATGAAACTTTTACATGTAACATGGGGAGACTTTCTGAACTTTAGGATATATTCATCATCACAATGTATTATCCTTCAAACAGAAGTAATCTATTAAAAGACCTTAAATACCACATCTTCTCTATCCATTCCTCTGTCGATGGACATTTAGGTTGCTTCCATGGCTTGGCTATTGTAAATAGTGCTGCAATGAACACTGGGGTGCATGTATGTTTTTGAATTAGAGTATACAATGGAATACTACTCAGCCATTAAAAAAGAATGAAATAATGCCATTTGTAGCCACATGGATGGACCTAGAGAGTATCATACTAAGTGAAGTAAGTCAGACAGAGAAAGACAAATATTATATGATATAACTTATATGTGGAATCTAAAATATGATACAAATGAACTTATTTACAGACAGACTCACAGACAAGGTTACCAAAGGGGAAAGGGGGTGGAGGGATGGATAAATTAGGAGTTTGGGATTAGCAGATACAAACTACTATATACAAAATAGATAAACAACAAAGTCCTACCGTATAACACAAACTATATTCAATATCTTGTAATCACCTATAATGGAAAAAATATGAAAAAGAATACATATATATATGTGTAACTGAATCACTTCGCTGTACACCAGAAACTAACACAACATTGTAAATTAACTATACTTCAATTTTTAAAAAAGTCCTTGTTTGCACCCAAGGCAATAATTTCTGCTCTATGCAAAGTAATATTTGAACATGAGTGGTATCATAAATTCAAAATTAAAAATCCATCAATATTCAAAAGCATATGAACTCTAGTTAGATTCATGGGTTACACAGTTATGTGCATGTGTGTGCCTATACACACCTACATGCATACACACACATACACACACCTAGAGTTCCTATTACTGTCTGAGCTACCAGTATACTAATTGTCAATAATCTCACATAAATTATATAGATGGTGACACAGAGTTGTTCTTTTTTTTTTTGAGTTTTTTTTTTTTTTTAAATAATCACTTTACAGATGCATATAAGCCAGAGGGTACTGCAAGAATATCAATGAGAATCATGATGCCCTGTAATTTGGATTACATTTCCTTCAGTTCTCCAGTGTAAACAAGTCTTCTTCCAAATAGCCCTATTAGTAAATGAAATATTTACCACAGTGATAAATTTGCCACAAAATTTGCTGACCAAAAATGTTTTTAATGTTGAGAACTTCATTTCACAAGGCATTTATTTCATATCCTTTGTCAAGGTTTACATAAAACAGAGGCCTTTAAAAAGCTTACTAGACCTGTTTTCTAATGACGTTTTTTAAGTTTTTATTTTTAAAAAAATCAATATAAATATAAGATCTCTTAGTTGATTGTTTTTCTTTGAAAAATATAAATCAAGCTCCTGAAGCACTAGAAAATGAAGACATTACTTTAAACTCTGCTTTTAAAGCTGACCCTGACAATGAGTCTTTAAATCTTTACATTTTTTTAAGGTGGGGGGTGACCGTTACTAAATGGGTGACCTTGAGCCTTCTTAGCTTACCAAAGGCAGATGACAGTGCCACTCTGCTGAGATTCTTGTAAAGATTATAATACATGGGAAGCATTTGACTTGGTACCTGGTACATTGGAAAGTACACCATATATATTTATAGAATTAGTAAAGAAATGAAGCTACTGTGGGAGTATTACAGGCTCTAGAATGAAAGTCCCTGGGTACAAAATCATTTGCTACTAGTCATGTGACCTTGGGAGGCCTTTACTCAATATGTCCAAGATTCAGTGTCCTTATCTACAGAAGAGGGTTAACAAGATGACCTGGCTCCCAGGGTTGCTGCAGGATTCAATAAGATGGTGCCTATAAAGAGCTTAGCACAGCACCTAGCCATTCATCCTCTTATTATTTCCACTGTATTAATTTCACTTAGCAGGGGCAGCAGATGTGCCCAAAGAATTCTGGGAAACTAAAAATTCTCACTCTACAAGGATTTTTTAAATTAGATTTTGGTTTTTATTCACCAAGTTAGCAAGAGTATTTGATGCCCACTTGTGTCCACATGTACAAAGAGGTACAAAGCAGTCATGGGAAGGTGGACTTGATATGTATATGATACTGTCTTGTCAAGCAAAGGTCAAATGATGCCATGCCACGCTGTATGAAGTTTTGAAATCATCTAAACGAGGAAAGCAGTGAGGGAAGTTGGTTGCCATATGAGGCATGCATATATGAGAACACTGAACCCATTAGTGTAACACAGACACATTCTTTTTTTTTTTTTTTTTAAAGCTGAAATCTTGAGTGTTACATCTATTTTCTTTTAAACTTTGGGTTTATTTATTTATTTATTTATTTATGGCTGTGTTGGGTCTTCGTTTCTGTGTGAGGGCTTTCTCTAGTTGCGGCAAGCGGGGGCCATTCTTCATCGCGATGCGCGGGCCTCTTCACTATCGCGGCCTCTCTTGTTGCGGAGCACAGGCTCCAGATGCGCGGGCTCAGTAGTTGTGGCGCACGGGCTTAGTTGCTCCACGGCATGTGGGATCTTCCCGGACCAGGGCTCGAACCCGTGTCCCCTGCATTGGCAGGCGGATTCTCAACCACTGCGCCACCAGGGAAGCCCCAGACACATTCTGTGTAATGCTTGTTTCAACAAAACATCATCATCCATGACACTGAATTAACACTAACTCCAATTTTAATGACTTTTTAGTTTGCTGGTGTGGTTTAAAATTACTTTGCCTTTATGAGAGATGTATTATAAGAAAGGCTTAACTAGTTTCATATTTTGCATGTTATAACTAACATGATAGAATTTAAATCATCTGTGAAAGAGGCCCTTTTTTAAATTCCAAGCTTGAGAAGTGCTGTTTTTAGGGAATGCATTGATTAGTTCATCAGATCTCTCACAAAATTATACCCAAACATCTTTGCCAATCTCTGATAGGTGAAAAAGCAAAGAGCTGCGAAAATTAAACAAGATGATGCATGAGAAGTACTCTATATGGTACCTATCTCCTGTTCTTAATAAAGTTTTGTCATTATCATTACCATCATTATCGTAATCATCGGTCATCATTATCTGTAGACGCATCTATTCATCTTTCACTTTAAGAAGGAAACCTGGGTGCTATTTGTATTAAGTAGCCAAATTGGCAATAAATGTTCATTTTCTCTTTCCTATTTTAGATAGTTACTGTTTTCTGGTACCTTGGCCACACTGTTGTTCTAAGTATGTTCTAACTGGGAAAACCAACAACTGAGTAACAACATTTTATTCTGCTTGTGTAAAGGAGAAGTTGTAATCTTGGAATAAATATTAAATGAATAGATTACATCAGAGATTTCAGAATCTTCAAATTGACTAAAATGGAAATTTATAAAGGAAGATGTCATCAAACTAGAAATTAAAACAAGATTGATATGTTCTCTAGTAAAGGAAATCACCAGTACAAGGACATCCAAAAATTCCTGCTTCTGTTACACTAAAGCCTTCTAACAGAGTTCTGTCTGAAAACCCGGAAAGATCATCTTTTAACTTCCTCTAAAAATCAACAGAAAAAAATTAAAAGAAATTGCAAACATCTATCATGTTTTGAAAGAAAAGGAACAGTGGTTATCACTAATATTTATTCTCCTATAAAGTGGAAGCTTTGTAAAATTCTAGACACTAAAGCAAATCTGTGGCCATTGCAAGGGAGGCACTACTTGGTTATCAAGTTCAAAACTGATTAGGCTCTGTTCAGAGAACACAAAGTTGGATGTAAGCTTTGTACCAGGAGACATCCACGCCATGGCATATATACTTAACTACTTGCAAAATGTCCTTGCATAGAGAATACATTACATTTCTTTTGCATTTCCACTTGACATGAAAACACAGTTTTCAAAAGATCTTGGAATGTGCTTTCCAAGACCTACTCTATGCCCCAGAACCCTCCATATTAACGCAAAGGATTCTCCAGAGCTGAAAGAACTTTCCAGGTCATCTTAAGCTCCCTGTCTTGGGCAAACACCACACTTATTCAATTCGTACAAGGGAAGTAGTGATGTTCACATATAAATGAGATGGAGAATTATTAATGAATTTCTTGATTCACTAATGTCTTGAAAAAAAAGGAGTGGGCTTCCCTGGTGGCGCAGTGGTTAAGAATCCGCCTGCCAGTGCAGGGGACAGGGTTTCAAGCCCTGGTCCGGGAAGTTCCCACATGCCGCGGAGCAACGAAGCCCGTGCGCCACAACGACTGAGCCGGCGCTCTAGAGCCCGCGAGCCACAACTACTGAAGCCCGCATGCCTAGAGCCCGTGCTCCGCAACAAGAAAAGCCACCGCAATGAGAAGCCCACGCACCGCAACGAAGAGTAGCCCCCGCTCGCCGCAACTAGAGAAAGCACGCACGCAGCAAGGAAGACCCAACGCAGGCAAAACTAAATAAATAAAATAAATACATAAATTAAAAAAAAAAAAAAAGAGGAGTATCTACATTTCAGGAACAGGAAAAGTAGAGTGTTGAAGAAGAACTTAAGGAAAGGTAGGTTGAGGTGGTAGGGGCAATCGCTGGTGACTAACTGGGAAACTGGGGTAAGGGAGTGGAATGATATTATCTCCAACATCAGAACAAAGTGCTTCCTGATCTTACCAGCCTGCCTCACCTCCTGAGCCTCCCTTTCCTCACATCTAATACCCAAGCTACACTAAATTCTCCCTTCCAGTACAGTAAGTCCCCTACATATGAATGAGTTCCATTCCGAGAGCGTGTTCGTTGAGTCCAATTTGTTCGTATGCCCAACAAAGTTAGCCTAGGTACCCAACTAACACAATCGGCTATATAGTACTGTACTGTAATAGGTTTATAATACTCTTTACACAAATAATACATAAAAAACAAACACAAAAAGTAAAGAAAATATTTTTAACCTTACAGTACAGTACCTTGAAAAGTACAGTAGTACAATACAACAGCTAGTGCTTCTTAGCAGTACCGGCTACGTCACCGCTGCTTTTACACTTGCTTCCAGACATCCTGGGCTTGAAATAAAGACACTGTACTATTGTACTCTATACAGTACTGTACAGTAAAGTACACAAAAGCACAGCCACTTGTAGAGGATGCACACACGTGACAATGTACGCCAGACACGTGAACTAACTCACGTGATTGGACTTGCGAATGCACGTTCACATCTTTGAAAGTTCGCAACTTGAAGGTTCGCATGTAGGGGACTTACTGTACTGTGTTCTTTCAAGCACTCATGCATTTGCACATGGAGTCTTTCTGCCTGAAATACCTGTCTCCAGCAGAAAAACTCCTACTTATCTTTCCAGACTCTGGGAAAACATTTCCACACATCCACAGCTTTCTGTGCCCTTTCCCCAGCAGT
The DNA here is from genome assembly GCF_028564815.1 of Eubalaena glacialis. Classification (NCBI taxonomy): domain Eukaryota; kingdom Metazoa; phylum Chordata; class Mammalia; order Artiodactyla; family Balaenidae; genus Eubalaena; species Eubalaena glacialis. The sequence continues at coordinate 49,447,410 of NC_083730.1, read as the reverse complement.
TTCATCCCTGTCTTCTATGCCTCCCATGCCCACTGCTCATGCTTCCATTGTGAGCGTGCTTATTTCACACAGGGCTGAGCAACCAAATCTGGGATAACTTAGAATGGGAATTTCCTCTGGACACTCATAACATCAGTCTGCCACATACGAATCAGAGAGTAGAGCCCACCTTGAACTGTAATCGTTTACCTGGTTTTACTAGTGGACTTTCAGTTCCTCAAGCTTATAAGAATGTTTCTTATTTATCTTTGCATCTAGCAACATGGTAAGTGCTCAACAAATATTTGTTAAATAAATAATGAAAATCATCTAACATTTTAGCTATTTAAATTAAGATTCCTTCTTACACATAATTTTCAACTTTTAGGTTGTGTGTTTTTTTCAGTAGACACTTGGCTTAATTTCTCAAAGTAAAGCTCTGTAGTTAAAAAGTAATTCACCTCCTCCTCCTCCTCCATAGGTGGGGATGGGCCATATTTCTCATCCACTGAATATATTATAAAAACCCTTGTTCTCTAATCATTCTTTCTATTCCTTTCTTTAATTTCTCCATTAACTCTTAAAATATGGCAACCTGGCAAGAAAATAAATATTATTTACAAGAGAGGCATAGTGAAAGGTTTACATTATTTCCAATCTTGTGTGGGTCCTGTCTGTATACAATCAAATACATATTCAGCTGTATTTGGGTCTCTCCAATTATTTGCTGTTCTATAGCTCTGTGCTTTCCCTTGATGCAAATTATCCTGCTTTTTAAGAGATCATGGCTTTAAATTCCATAATCCCAATGAATATTTTTCCTTTGTAGGATCAATTTACTTAAAAAAAAAGGATGCTCTGGTCAATGGTTTAAAGTGGTAAAGATTCCCAATTCCAGTTCTGTTATCAGGTCAGAGGCAAGATGACACATACTTGAGAAGGGGACAGCTCTGTCAACAGGACACTGTCCTTAAAACCACAGCCCTGCATTGTTAGAGCGAGGCCCTATGACCGAGACTTTAATTCTAGCAGATACAGTGGGTAACCTTTATAAAACGTGAATTATTTTTTCCAGAGAAAATGTGTCATATGATCATACAGACTTAACTGATTTTTAAAAACTGGCCCGTTATTTTCTACATTAAAAAAAAATAAAATTTTAGCAAAGGGAAACATGAGGTCAGAAAAACATCTTCCTACATCTAACATGTCAACTGAAATTCTCTAGAATGAATTTACCCAGAGTCTGATTCAGGGACCCTGAGGAGTTTTCAGTGACTAATGACAGATTCCTCAGGGCTGATATTCAAAAGAGAAAGAATATTCTGGTAATTAATTTACCAGAAGGTGGAGAAAAGACAAGGCCCTGAAGGCAAAGAAAAAAAACCAAAAAGACAGTTGCTGTAAGGCCAAAGAGAAATTAGCCATGAATACTGAAGGTCACTACCTGAAATCTAACACAAGCCCAGAGGCCTCTCAGGGATATTCTAAAAGCCATGAATAACACCAGAATCTAACACCAGAATACAGAAATCTCTGTTTTCATTTCCTATTTAATAAGGCAACTTGAAATAGCCCATTCCTATTCAAAAAGAAATTAAAATTCCACAGAAGTTACACTAAGACACAGGTTTACAATGCAAACTGGTTGATTTTTGCTATAAAGATGCCTCACTTTCTAAATTTTGAAGTTGTCAGACAATACCGCATAAATTTAATAATCAGGTCTTTCAAAAATTAACAGCACAAGACAACAAAGGAAAAGGAAATACTTTAAAAAAATCTGACACCTTTGATTATCAAAGAATGGGGAAACAAATTACCACAAGTTTTAATACAGTTTAAAAAGTTATTTTGTTCGTATAATACTTATGGCTCATTTGTGAAATCATGCTCATGCTAACTTTTAACCCAATGACCAACCTAATTTAAGTATTATACAGTAAATTGAGAAAGATGCATTTCTCCTGCACACTGTCAACTAAGATACCTGAGCATCTAAGATATTCCACACCTTGTAATAAATACCAAGAAAGATATTTAACGATAATCAAAAGGGTCGTGGCTCGTATGTAAATCATTTTTCCAGTAATGCAGATTTCCTATAAGCTCAGCAGCCACTAACTCCCGGAAAGCACAGCTGAGCCTACCTCAGTGCCTTTTTAAAGCATTCCTTCCACTTTGAATGTCTTCTTATCCCAAAGTAGCTTTGTGATCAAGGGTAAGTGACTAAGCTCTGAGACCTGGGCTCCTGGTTGAGAAAAGGCTGTTATGAAGCTTACCATCCACCAAGGGCCTAGCAGGACCTCTTATAGACCATTGGAGTCACTTACACTTCCCCTCATCATTCTAGATCCAGCCCTAGATGCTATTCGTCCATCTAGGTCAGGATAATCTTTCCTTTCCTGGATTCCTTTAACTCTAACAATTTACATTTAATTGCTTTTAAATTATTTACTCAAATTAGTAATTCTCCCCAGGTATATTTTATTCCATTAGGACAGGTCCCTTTTATATCCTGAAGTACTTCATAAAGTACTAGTCAAGATAAATATTCACTGAAGCCCAGAGTGGAGCCATTTAAAATATTTTTTAGGCAAACAGCTTATACCTAGATATTAAAATTAACTTTTAGGGAACGTTTTAAAATTACAAGGAATCCCTCACAAACGGGCTATTTTTAAAGTTTTTTATAAACCAGCTGTAATATTTTATCTGCTATGGTGTTTTCTGCAAGTTGCAGTATTATAAATCTTACTTCTTAGACCATCCTACAGAAGTAATTTACTCTCTATTATATGAGTAAAGCACAACATTAATTGTATTATTTCACCTATCATGTGTAACAATGCTTCCTGGATGGTTCATAAGGCTTCAGGATGGTTCATAAGACTTTGCTGAATAATGATTACATCACATCTGTAAAATTAATTATTTTCTATGCTACAAGCATCAGCCCATGTCATCATGGTTAAACGGTTAGCTTAGTGGCTGTGGAACCTCACATATAATTTAACAGTAAGGTAATGAAATATATGTGAGCACTGGTCTGAATCACCTCGAAGGTTCTTTCCCATAGGTTCTTTCTCACCCTGGTCTATGACCACAGGAGTAGGGTTTGTTCTTCTTCACACTGGACTAAACTAAAAGGCTCTAAAAATACTTCGGAGCAGCCTAAAAGCAAGTAACAATTTATGCCAACCCAAGCAGAAAAGAATGCTGATATGAAATTTCCTGCCCATGGACTTCCTAGGGGAGAAGTCCTAGAAAAGACATATGCTGTTGTTGATCTGTTTGTAAAGCCATTCCTTCAATTAGCTCCTGGAGACATAGTATAATTAAGTAACTAAAGATAACATCCCCCAAGAAACTCATTTTCAACATCAGGACAAAGCCTACAGCAGTATCTTGCCTAAATCTTATATTTTATCATCCCTGTCTACCTCTGCCTGAGGTGGTAATGAATAGACAAAGAGTCAAAAGTCACGAGACACATAGAAGACTAAGAATTTGAAAAGAAAGGACTTTGATCCAACAGAAACCTGGGTAATCTATAGTTTAAGCACAAGCACTGTTGTACCAGGAAAAAAAAAATGTGGATCACATTCACCCGAGTAGAAAACAGCAAGAAAAAAAACAACTGTTGTAAAACTCTTTCAAACACAACTGAAAGAATCGTGAATTATTAAGAGCTGGAAAAGACCTTAAAGATCATTTTATGGCAGAGGAAATTAAGACCCCAGAGATAAGTGACTCACTCAAGGTTACGAAGCTGGTTAGTTGCTGAACAAGAACCAGAACCCAGATTTCCTTATTTTCAGGCCTAGGTTTACTCACCAAGTCCCCAGCCCCCTGAAGCTTGATTTCAGTATGTTCTCCCATTCCTCAAAGGTATGATAAATTTAAGGCCGACTGAAAATATACATACACACACTATAGTCAAGTGAATTAAAACCATGATTTTCCTTAAGGCAAATGGAAACAGGCACAGATATTACAACGTCAGGGTGGGCAATAATCACTTTCCTAAATTCAGTGTTTGAAGAACACATTAGGTTGGTTCTATGACCAACTCCTCACATTCACATTTTTACATGGGGGTGAGAAGGTACATATTTTGGTTTAGTTAGCTCCCCAGCTGCCTTGCAGAGTACAGCAGAGAGCAATTTTGCAGAATTTAGGGAGCTGTCTCCAGCTGGGTTCACATACAATCTGCAGCCTGTCCTGGGTAGCCAGTAAACAAATCAGCCATGAAGACTTTTGTCTGACAAATTCAAATTACCAAATACCAACGGTACATGACTCAGGGCTGGCAGCTAGCATAAATGAATCCTATTTATTTAATTCTCTGTATACCTCTTAGTCTCTGAGCTTTTACAAATATCACTCAAAGGCGGTACCCACAGTTTCTTTGTTGCCTGAAAACTAGCAAGCAATATTGAAGACAGAATTCAACCCCTTACTCAGAATTCTAAGGACATCAATGGGGTGGATTCAGCAAAAGAGTCACTGAGCTCAAACACACCAGGGAAAGGACTTTTATGTTTCCTCCTTTGTTGTTTCTTCATTATTTTGCTTTCCCGGACGACTCAAGAGCACCAAATGATGACAGGAAGAATCACCAACACTTCAGGGCTTGCTTTTTGTGTCTTCATCTGTGGTCAAGCATCTGAGAAATGGCCAGAGAATCTCCCTGTTTATCTGGTTTCTCCAAGCCACTATCAGCACGTTTCACAGAGAAGGAAGGGTACTGAGAAGCCATGGCGTGTGTGCACACAAACACATGCACACACACAGACATCATGATCCACATATCTAAGCCCCAGGCCACCCTTACTAGGTTACTGATCAGCTAAATGATTGTCTGTTCCATTTTGGCCTGATCTTTCAACCTCATCCACCCAGCAAAATTTGAAAACTGGGATCGATATAGCAAAGCACCATCTCACCCAGATGCAGGAAGCTGAGAGTTTCTGGAAAAAAATCTTGCAGCTCTGCATCTCCTCCAATGCACGCCTTGAGTCCTAACTGGGTAACCAGTAGGCATGAATTTTTTGATAACACTTTTTTCTCCCCCTCCCTCAGGGACCATACTGAACCTTCACTAGACTCCCGCCCAACCAACGGGTGACTTTACCTCCTACTCTCCTGGGAAGATGGAGGCCACCAGCCATGGTCAAAGTTCAATTCCCCACTCTTCCACCTATAAAGTTATCAGCATTCACACCCATTCCCAACTCCAGGATTACAGTTGGAAGTTCTCCTCCTATTGGTGACTAGCCTTCCAACTTTGTCCTTGACCCTGATTACACCTAGAGACATAGGTCACCCCCCCCTTCCTTTTTTCAACTACTCTTTTTACACTTTCCTGTATGCAGGCCATAAGCTTGTTCCAAAATGACCATTTTTCTCTCCAGGCTAATCACTACACTTTTCAGGCTCTACTTGGCAGTCCCTTTCTTCCGTGCCGCCCACCTCCCACCACAACTCATGCAAACGGACAGACACACGCACCCCACAAGTCAGGCATACTGAGAAAAGGAACTGTGATGCCCGGCAATCACAGCATGGCCTCTACTTGTTTCACCCTGCTTCTCTGAACAGGCTTGATTTTCCATCTCAGGCGCCTCAATTTCCCACCCGTCCCTTGAATCTTAATACCCTGGGGGCATCATTCCCAAGTCACAGCTCTTCTCACTCATCCTGAATGATTCCATCCACTACAGTATGGTATCAACAACCAGCTCCCTCCTGGGGACTCCTAGATCTGCACCTATTTGCCCGGACTTAACCGCCGTCTTCAGAAAACCATGGTCAGTGAGGTACTTGGCACTGACTGACATTACCATGTTCATGGGCATCTTGATCTGAGAAAACTTTCTTCCAGGTCTGGTCCTGTACTCGCTATACTTGGGTCATAGTAATCCTTGAACCCCTCCTGCATAACACTGTGTTTGGGACTTAATATGTACTTAATGTGCTGAATGAATGAACTAATTACTTCTAACATTATAACTTCCTATAAAATTAGCATTAGAGTCATGTGAACTCATAGCATGATAGTCAACAGCGTAGGACACAGGATATAAACTCCTACTGCGCCCATCTTCTCAAAGGGGAATGAAAATATTATCCACCAGGAAGCATGTTTACCACTGTATTATAAACTTGTTTTAGAAACTAATGACATTTAGTGTCCAGACCATAGGACCTTTGAGACCCTGTTAATTTCTGCCCAACACAAGGGAGAAGTTCAACTTTCTAGCAGGCAGAAACAGTGAGGCTAAATTTGCTCTGGAACAACCTGGTTCGCCATTGAGAAGTTGATGCAATTAAGAACGTGTTTATACATTTCTAAAGAAAGGATTAATGGGGTTACTATTTTCTTAGCCTAATGAAGTAGCTTTTCAGTTCCAGAATTACCCTACAGTCCTTTCCAACAGTAGAATTTTGTACTTCTCCAGTTATTGTTAAGCTTAAACAATTTCTCTCCTTCTGTTTAACTCCTTAAGTCTCCTGGTCAAACTTTGCTAATTTCCTTGATTTATTAAGCCTTCATTGTTTTTAAGTTAAAAGGTCCATTTACTTATCATTCAATCACGGTTGAGGCCTTTCATTTCCCACTGAGAACAGACTGTGTACACAACAAAAATCTTCAGAGTGGAATCAGGAATGGATAAGAAGAGCAAATTTCCTGGGTCAGCCTCACATCCTGTCAAAATCAGGACCCTATGAGCTCTGTGGGAGCATTGACCACGGCTCTAAATGGTATATGAATCTGGACAATTACAAATGTATGTTTTTGCTTTTTGCTCATACACAAGCCCTACTAGGGGCTCGCCTCAAGTTGAATGGCTCGCCTCAAGTTGAATGGCTCCTGTGTTCAGTCTGGGTTTCCCAGACCATGCCCTCATCTCATTAGAATTTCTGTATCCTCTGGTCTTGCAGAGTTCCCTCTACCTTCTTTTGTATCAGACAAAAGATGGTAATTTACGTCTAATTAACGGAACTGAGTCATAATGAGTTCTCTTCTCTTAGACAGCATTTGAATGTCCAAAATAAACAGCGAGATTGGGCTTTTTAGACTCCCTCCAGCTTAAGGTTTTCTAACACAATACTCTTATTCAGGCCTTCTACTTTGCATACAGTCAGAGGGCTGGAGGTTATCCACATTGTGAAATTCTTTGGCTAGTGATGCCCTGAGTGATTTCGTGGCATGCAGGCCGATTTCATATTTTCTGCTGAGCAGCTCTGTTGAAACAGTCAAGCTTACGATTGCATTCTTTTTATGCCTCTTCCTTATACTCTGAAATGCTAGCTTTTGCCTGTTGATGAATTTGATAGCATTCTTTATGAGATCAATTTCCTTGCGAAAGATACAAAAGACAGAATGAAAGAGAAGTTTGATGCAAAGCACACAAAGGACTGTGCATCTGTGTGAAGAGAAGCGCAGGGGAGCATGAAGTGTTTCTCCCCATGCCATGAGGAGAGACAAAGATGGAATGGTGTAAACACAACAAGCCTGCCTGAAGAAAGCAGAGCACATGTTCTAACAGAAACAGTAATCGGGTTAAAGGACTAAAAGCATCTTCTTGCTCTCTCACATGCCAGGGTATTTTAAACCACCCTCTATACATGCCTGCATGCCAACACAAACAAACCACAAACTCAGGCCCTCCTGCAATGACACCATTTGGACACAGTGAGTTTTTTACTCCTGGGACTGTCTTCATCCAATCTTTTTACTACATTGGGTTAAAAAGTAAAAACATAAAATAAAATAAAATAACAATCTTTCTTTCTTTCTACACCTCAAATACCTCAATACCCAAATATATACTCCTTGGATATAATATTGTTATGTTTTGAAAAGTGTGGCAAGGCCACTTAGCTGTCATCATCTCCTGCTGCAATACATATTTTTCCACTGCTCCAATCTTAAAAACAGCAAGAAAACAGAACAAAAAATAATGCTGACCAGACTTTTACCATGGGAGCCCTGGGACAGGGAAATTATAGCTGTGTTACAATACAAGGACAGGGAAATCCAGGCTAGTGATTTTTATTGTTTGTCTCCTCATCTTGTTTTCCCTCTCAGAGGGGGTAGAATGTAAAATTTACACACACAAGCTCCTCAACAGACATGCTTAGTTTGTCAAAATGAAAAGATGACTCTTTGGTAACTAGGCTCCTCAGTGAAAATGTTAAACCAGACAGTAAGTCAGAGAAAACGAAATACTACCTTGATCAATTAAGCTTAATGGATGAGAAGCAACTAAGTTATATGGCTAAATTGACAAAAATAGGTTAAAGAAAAAAGAGACTGTTTCACATCAAATTAAAGTATAATTTTTTTCTTTTTTATGGGGTGGGGGGGGTAGACTGGTACTCAAAAAGTGAATTGCATTTTTGAGTATATAAGCAAAAATCGCTCTGGGCACTTTTATGCAACTGCCCTTAACCCAGTGAGACTGAAAATCTAGTATCAGAAATAAGACATGTGAGCCCTGAACATACAAATGGGTTTGAAAGTTAATTTACAAATCTGACTCTTGAACCACAGTTTTTATTTCAAACTAAACTGGGAATCATAGGGATGTCTCCAAGATAGCTCAGAGAATCCTTTCTAACCTAGAATCCTTTCTAAAATAGTGAATTACCAGCACAAGGAACCTCATGTACTTGAATGCATGCAGACCCTGACAGTGATGGGGCAGGAAATGTCCTTTCTGGGTGTAGGTCTGTCCTAGAGGGGTCTAGTGAGCTGGGTACCTCCTAAAGTAGCAGATAGAGAGAGTAAAGTTCCCAGCTCCAACAGCGTCCCCAGCGGTGGGGAAGGGTTCCTAGGGGGTTGAGGGAGGTTTCCATGGCAGCCACCTTCCCAGTCAAGTGTTTCTAAACTGGGGGCTCTCTGTACATACCAAAAGATAACAAGGATACAAAACAGTGTAAGTGCGAACCGAGTGGAAGCAGAGCCTGCGTAGTGTGAGAGAAAGCAAGAGGTTTATGCTGGGTGTCAGGTAAAGACTACAGTGCAAATTCAAAGGGAAACCAAAGCTGGCTTAAAGAAAATTATTATACAGACTATTATACTTAAGTATAATTTACAATAGCGATTCTAAAAGAGCTTTATAAACAAATAAAAACCTACTTAGTTTTATTCATTTTATTCATTATTATTTATGTGGCTTAGTTTTATTCATTTCTTCTTTCTCATAACTGAATATACATTGAATAGAAAAGAGAAAGAAGCAGAGTTTGACAACAGATTAGAAGGCTGTTCCCTTTACTTGCAGTAGAAACAAACCTCATAAAAACCTAAATGCCAAACAAACTTCTCTGACTCTAAGCCGGATAAGGACACCATGAGCTGATAACTTTCTGGAAGAAAGATTTTAGGACTTCAAATAAAGGAGTCAGAAACCACATAATAATTACCACAGAAAAATCAAACAATAATATTCAGTCACCACTTAGAAAGAATAACCAATTGCACACATTTCTTCACATTATAATTATATAATCTTCACATCACAATTATTTTCATTGTCAACAGCATTTCCTAAAATGTGAGAAAAAGTTTAAATGGTTGTACCTCTCTGTATACAAGAATATCTGTTTTTTCACAATCTTCTTCCTAAAAAGTCTATAAATTGATAGTCTGTAAAGAGAGTCATGCTTCAATTATTTAATTATTATTATTTAATAAAGTTAATTATTTAAAAATTTTAAATAATGTAAAACAATTTCCACTGCAATTTCGTTCAGGCCCAATCATCTTTCTAAAGCAAATGGTTATATCTAATTTATCAATTTCCTATTTGGTTATATCTATAACTGTTTTTTAAAAGAAAAATTGGGGGAAGTAATGTTAGCCGAAACCAGGTCTTTTTCCGAGAGATACAGTCAGCAACAAATATTTTTTTGTCACATACCACCTAACAGTGTATGACAGGTGCCAGGAACACAGGCAGGAAACAAGACACAGCCCCATGCCTGTCCCACTGGAGCTGTCCACACTTCGGATCTGTGTTCGGCAGGCAGAGACTCTTCAAACCCACTGTAAATTGTGTTTTTATAAACTTTTTGATTTTATCCTTTTAGTAAATCTTTGAGGTTTCAGTGATGAGAAACTAAAGTGTAGATAGCAACTTTCAAAAAATTATTGGCTGCCATAGCTATAAGGGTCTTAGAGAGATCAATGAGGCTGTTCCTTTCCTTTTGGAATATAAGTTCTAATGTTTAATTTATAAACAAAAGTACACAAAACACAGAACTGGCTTCCTCCCACATATTAGTAATGTTCTTTTTAGCATCTGTGGGCTAAGATAATGATAATGAAAGAACTATTTTGAATTCAATATGCTTTTAAACAGATGCATATTGCAATTATCTCAATTGCATCTAAATTCATTTGAAGAATAGTGGCAAATGTGTGGTGTTAATATGGATTTGTGTATTGGGCAATGATTCTGAGGTCCCTAAAAGGAAAGAGCCAAAATCTCATCCACCTCCCTCATGTCACCACTGAAGGACAACTGAGGGCCAGAAATGACGGAACCGTCTTGCCGAGGTCACACTCCCGTGAGCAGGATAGTTAACTTGACAACACTGAGGTCTACTAGCTTCCACCCAGGTAAAGATCTATAAACCCTGCTCCGGTGCTACCCACAATCTTCCTTCCAAAGAAGACATTTCTCCTTTACCTTTACAGAATTCAGAAGTCAACACTGTGTATATATTCTACTGCATTCCAGTACACTCTTGGAAATGCTCTACAAGATCTTCTCCTTCCAATCTTATGGTAGATAAGAACTTAATGAAACCTAAAGTATAACTTCAGGGCAAAAGACAAATTTTCTTTTACTGTACTGTAGAATGTTGCATCTGTCATGGCCTAAAATCACCCAGAAGCCAGTATAATATTTCTAATGCAACTTTCTGGATTGGGGAAGAAAAAAAAAGTCCTTTTATTCCTTTTCACTCTGCCTACAACTAGAACATTGAGATAATAGAGATTAAGCCTTAAATTTCTACATCCAATAGTGGTAGAACCACAAGAGGACTGAAAAAGCATTTGTCTCTACAAGCTAATACCCAATATATTAGTTCTTTGGGCAGTTTACATTGATTTTGCATTTAATTGCATAGGTCGACTTTCCCATATTTTCCAGGACAAAGCTGTAAAAATGATAGAATCTAGACATACTCTGATATGAAGCCACAAGAAGAAAGTAAACTTAAGAGTACTGATTTCTGTAATACCTACATGATTACAAAAAGGTTGTTTTCGTTTTTCCTACTAGAAATCAACAATTAGGGATCATAAACCAAATTGAGAGCAGAGGTGATGATAAAATTGTACTTTCTTCCCTTTCCCTCTTTTTTCTCCCAATATTCTTAAATTACTTTGAGCAAATGGCAAATGAAAAATGCCCCCTGACACTTAGCTGCCTTTCACCTACTCTGTAACTAAGTGGGTTTAATTCCCCCTCTAGTTCAGTTAGCCAGAGACTTTGTCTTTCAGTCTGTCTGGCAGATATTCCACAATTCTTTCAATGTGTTTTTGTAAATTGGGGAAGAAAAAAACAACTTATTAATTTAAACCATCAAAGAAGATAAAATAATATTGTGATGGGAATGGAGCAATTAATCCTAATGATTAACGCAAATTATTTTTCAAAGTATATGTTTCCTGAAGCTTCACAGAAAAAGATACTTTAAAGACAACCTACTGATCAGCTCTCTGAAGAAGCTGCCATTGGAAAATTAACAAAATACTGATGGTTTTAGGACACTCTCAAAGGAACTGTGAGGAAGCGACATTAAATAAAAACTTTGTTTCCAAAGGAAAATGATAGATTTATTTTTGTCAGTTGATTAACTGAGCTTGAAACAAGGCCCCCTGTATTAGTTTGCTAGGGCTGCCTAGCAAAGTACCACAGACTTGGTGGCTAACAACAGACATTTATTTTCTCACAATTCTGGAGGCTGGAAGTCTGAGATCAAGGTGCAGGCAGGGTTGATTTCTGCTGAGGCCTCTCTGCTTGGCTTATGGATGCCCATCTTCTCCCTGTGTCTTTCCGTGGTCTTCCCTCTGGGTACGTCTGTGTCCTGATCTCCTCTTGTAAGGACTCAGGTCACATCGGATTAGGGCTCACCCTGATGACCTCATTTTGACTTGATGACCTTATTTTGCCTTAATTACCTCTGGAAAGACCTTCTCTCCAAATACAGTCATTTTTTGAGGTACTGTGGGTTCAATATATGAATTTGGAGGGGGACAAATTCAGCCTGTAACATCCCCACTAACGAAAACTTAACCCTCTTCATTTCTGTCTAATTTTCTCAGCCCAGCATTGTTTATCTCCAAGGCCAAGGAAAGAAGACTGTGGGAAAGTCAGGAAAATCACTGACCATGATGCCAAACCAACAACGGTAAGTGCTAGTCGTGGTCTAACCTTAGCCTTTTTATAACTGAAGAAATGATTATTTTTTGTGTACAAATTTGGAATGTTATGATCAAACCAACATAAATAAGTTAGAGGAAGGGTTGGACACACAAATTTTATTTGTTAGCACTCAGAAGCCCAACGTGAGGCATTCAATCCAATTGTCAAAATTCTTTCAACAGCCCTATCTCAAGAAATAGGAATAAAATATTGATCAGAAGAGAAAAAAACAAAACAAAACACCAAAAGCATGAAAACTGTAAAAGCCTTACAAAAACTAAGCAGTTGAAAATCCTAATACAGAAATATTATTTTTGTCAGAGACCATATCTTTAAGGAAACCACAGCAAGGCAAAATCTATAACCCAGGGTGGCACCAAATCACACTTCTAGTATTTATTTCTAATTTTATTTATATTCCATAGAATGCATGAAATTATAGGAGAAAGACAGAATCACAGAAATCTTCACATCTTTCCCCTCATTTTAACAGTAAAGGATGAGGTCCATCAAAAAGAATTTTCTCGACAACCACGTGGAATCATTCAATACTCAAGCCGAGGCCACCGCCCTACATCTAAGTTACATCTCTTTCCAAAGACAACCAATGAATCTGAATACTTTTCATATTGTTGAACAAATCACAAATGTAGGTAACACTGAACTGTCACCTCTGTCATTCTGAAGGACTTGTTCAAAAATACAGTGACAACAGAGTTGTTTGCCTTTTCATAAGTCACCATTTTCACCTTTGAAAATACTGTTGATGACGTTATAAATCCCATTCTCCAGAAAAAAAATACATAAACATATAAAATTTGGCATTTCAGAAAAATCAAATACTCCCCTAAAAAGTACTCAAGAAGTAAAACTTCTGACATGGATCAGAAACAAAGCCCAAGTTAGAAGATTTTAACTGGAGTTTTTTGCCCCTGAGCCCTTATCTTAACTGAAAGAGTTTCCATGTAATAAAGTAATAAGGTGGGAGTTCTAACTAAGTTTTTGGAATTCAGTAAAGAGATACTATAGAGTTTCAAAGGTTTCTTTCTGCCCTTTACTCCATTCTAATCCCATATGGAGGCCACTGTTAGCTGTGTCTGGTGTGATTAAGAAAAATGTGTCTTTATCTTTTAAAGTCTAAGCAAAGTTAAAAAAAAAACAAAAAAGACAAAACAAAACATTCGATTGTTCTCGAAAACAAAAAAGCACTTGACAAAGTTCAGACAAAACACTGTAAAAAACACTAATACTGCCAGCCGGTTGCATGACTAATACAATTTCCTTGACATAGTCTATTTCATTCTTTTACATATTATAGAGAATACTGAAAAACTAAAACTCAAAACCCAGTAGTAATTTGTTCATGTCTTTGTCACAAAGAGAACTATAACTAAAGTCCCAAAACTTCAATCCCACTTTTTAAAAAGCAGACAGCATACACAGGAAGCATTTTTGGAGGAACACATAGGATGACGAGAGATGGGGTAGCATATGAGCACAGACTGCCTTAAAGGCCAATTGGACACACTGTCACAGCCCACGAATGAACAAACCTAAGTTATTCTTGCATCTGATTAAAAACTCTTAGGCTCAAATATGCAAAGAGGTGCCTAAAGTTCTTCATTATATTTCTTAAGAAATATATCATTCTACATTTTTGAAATATTTTCTTTTTGAAATAAAAACCTCAGCTAGCCTGAGGAAAGTCACAACCGCTTTGCAGTTCGGCTTCCCCAACTGTAAAAAGGAGTTTTAAATAGATGATTTCTAAGATCTCTCCCAGCTCTAAATGCTACATTTCTAGGACTTGAAGTTTTTAATGAGTGAGTGTGGGGATTTATAGCTGGCCAGGCCAATTTTAATTAAAAGTTGATCAAGTTTGGGAAAATAACCTTTGATGAATTTATAGCATGTTATTACATAATTTTTCCAATAATTCCTGATCATTGCTGCTTTAAAAAAGTGTCTCAACTCGTATTTTCTAGTGCTTAAGACCCTTTTAAGCTCTAAAATCAGACTTGTAAATTACCTAGGGACCCAGGTTTTCCCTCCGTAAATAGTCTGGCCAGACTTCAGGCACCAGTGCTTTCTCATCTTTATATACTCTGTGCCCAATAAATCTTAGGACAGCACTCAGACATCCAATAAATACTTGCTGAATTAATGAACAAACTTAGGAGGAACTGCACTGTTATGTGTTAGGCGTGAGGAATTAAAAAAAAAAAAGAAGAATCTGACTATGGGTTTCCACCTCCCAGGAAGCATCCGGAAGAGGGAACACAGACACATAAAAAAGAATTACAATGTACTGAGATTAAGTCCCACAAATGGAGAGTGTACATGAGGTATAATAACAACGGAAAAGGGATGAACGAATTGGTACGAGGCCTAAGAGGTGATTACTGTGAATAACTGGGTGCATTCCAATGTCAGAAAATAAACTATATGGGAATTATGCCCTTTGTACTAGCTCTGCTTCTTTTAGGGGTTATTATGAGGGTGGTTCAGACATGTATTTATTCCTTAGTCTGGATCCAAATGAAAACCCAATAACATGAGGTGCAGTTCCCTCTGTACCACTAGGTCTGTAAAGGTACACATTACAGACTTTAAATTTTACGTACATAAAAAGTATATGGAAGAACTCCATAAAAAATGGAATGGGGCTTCCCTGGTGGCGCAGTGGTTAGGAATCTGCCTGCCAATGCAGGGGACACCGGTTCGAGCCCTGGTCCAGGAGGATCCCACATGCGTGGAGCAACTAAGCCCGTGCGCCACAACTACTGAGCCTGCACTCTAGAGCCCACGAGCCACAACTACTGAAGCCTGTGCACCTAGAGCCCGTGCTCTGCAACAAGAGAAGTCACTGCAATGAGAAGCCCACACACTGCAACGAAGAGTAGCCCCCGCTCACTGCAACTAGAGAGAGCCTGTGCGCAGCAACGAAGACCCAACGCAGCCAAAAAATTAAAAAAAAAAAAAAAAAAAATGGAATGACCTTAATTGTGGCAAAGAAAAGGCTCCAATGGGCAAGTATTTGGGTAAAAATTATGAATAATGATTTTACACAAGACAAAATTCCAACAGTAAATACTATTAGAAAAAGGTCTATCCTTGCAAGAAGTCAAAGATACATAAATTAAAGCAAACTTGAGATGCCACTTTATGGTTGCTAAGGAAGCAAGATTCTTTTTTTTTTAAATAACACACATAACACACGATGATGGGGTAACTATTGTAAAGAATACTATTAATTAACAACACGTTTTTGGAAAGCAGTATGAAAATACACGACAAAAGCAATGAAACAGCTCCAAGTAATTCCACTCCTAGGAATATATGCTCTAAAAATATCCCATAAGAAATAAGAAAGATGTGAGCATTAAGTTGTTCATATGGCATTATCTGTAATAATCAAAAAGTGGAACAAAATCCAAAATGATCAAATTAGGGGAAAATGTTAACAAATTAAAATATAGCAACACAATCTAATATTACTTATTCAATAATTTACGATCTCAAAGGCACTGCAGAAACAAACCGAAAAATCTGATATGAGGAAATGTGCAAACTATGAAATGCCACATGTACTTTGTAAATAAGAAGTAAATGGCATAAATCAACATTTGTTCTCTTGTAGCAGCAATGCTTAAAATAAATGATAAGCTAGACACGCTCACTACTCAAGAAAAATCATACGCAAAATTAAACATCTGCCAATGTAGTAGACGCATGCAAATTTATAGCATTAGATAATTTTTCCCATTAACATAAGTCATCTTTCAATGTCTAGCGCACATGTCACCTCTTTCAGCCGCCAATTCTCACAGCAGAAAGTAACATTTACTCCAACCTCTGTATTTCCAGTGCATTCTGCTCAGATTCTTCCTAAGGCGTTAATCAGGATCTCCCTTGCAGCAGAGGGTCTATGTGTACTTGTTCTGACTCGCGGGGCCGGGGAGGGAGTGATACCCCTTCTGCGCTTACACACCTGCATCTACAAAGAACAGATGTGTGATTCTTGCTTCCTGAATTTAGAGATCTCTAACAGAGCTAGAAAAAAGAAATCAAAGAGGCGTTGTAAATGGAGGTAAACAGTCTGAGTTCTCCTCCATACCTATGGGTTATAACATTCAGAAGAAAATAAAGCTATGTAGTTTGGTTCTTTCTTGGAAAGGAACTTATTATTTATTTATTTATTTATTTATTTCTATTGATGTATAGTAGATTTCCAATGTTGTGTTCGTTTCTGGTGTACAGCAAAGTGACTCGGTTATACATATATATTCTTTTCCATTATGGTTTATTACAGGATATTGACTATAATTCCCTGTGCTATACAGTAGGACCTCGTTGTTTATCCATTCTATATATAATAGTTTTTATCTGCTAATCTCAAACTCCCAATCCATCCCTCCCCCATTGCCCAGTTTGGTTCTTTTTAAAATCTTGAATTCACATTAAAATATTCAAACCAGTCTCCAACTGTATCAATACAAAGAGAAGGTTGGACTAAAAAACCCTAAGGGCTCCTGCAAGTGCATTCTTATCTAATCTGCAATTCTCTCCTTGTCTAAAATACACTGCACTTCAACTTAAATATATTAGAAAACAGTTGCTATAAATGGCCACTGAAATGAAAGGTAAAAATAACTTTTATAATTTTTTCAAAATCCCATAAAAGTTTTCAAAATTTGATAAAAATAGGTTTTTTTGTTAATTTCCTTCTTTTAGGAAAGAATACATTAGAAAGGTCACAAAGGAATTTTACAAACAGCAAAATTCTCAATGTGCATACCCCATGTTCCAGAATTTCATTTGCAGAAAATTTATCCTGAGGAAATAATCACGTACATGATAAAGATTAAGCTACAAGGATGTTTATTCCAGAATTGCATACAAGAGCAAAAAGTTGGGGGGAGGGTTAGTAACTGCTCTATAAAAAGACTTTTATTAAATAAACTGACAGCCCATCTGCACACTGTATTGCTACACAGACATTAAAAAGACACCGAAGAATATTTAATGACACAGGAAAATATTCAAAATACACCATTAAGGAAAAACGCACAAATGTACAGTGGAAGTCAATTTCTGAAAAGTGAAAAAAAAAAAAAGTTGATTCTTGTTATTCCCTGTAGTTATGTTCTATAAAATCGCTTCAAACACTGATTTAGTGAATATTTAATTATTGCTCCCAAGAGAAATTCAGAGTTAGGGTCCTGCACACCTCTGGTTACAACATTAATGTCAACTAATCAATACATAACTTTGTGGTATGTGTATTTCTGCTTAAAGACACTTATTAAACATATATTGATAATTCATTAATGTTGAGCACACGGCCAACAGCACTACAGCGCATGCCTGAATGAAGCTTATCTGACACACCTATTTTCTCCAAAAGGCACATCACAGCCTTCTTGCGCTTAGGAACACTAGATAGCACTTCAGTACTACGCCTGTGAGTACAAGAAAATCACCCACAAAAAGTGCAACTAAACAGACTGTAAGAAGGACACCTGTTTACAGGATGAGGACTGAAACAAAGCAGAGTGTTGCTTTGCTCAGTATCAGCAGGGAAAGTGTGTGTTAGGTGACAGATTTTTGCCACACTGCACTTGGCTGTGAATGACCTTGAGAGGGCTTCGAGTACTGATTAGGGGGTTACAAATAAATTTTAGGGAGGAGGTGAGTTCACAAGTACAGAATCCATGAATAACAAGGATTTACTGTCCATATACAGTGTCATAGGGGAGAGCTAGATGGATAAACTAGGAACAGAAGTCTCTCCATGTCACAGCCAACGAGGTCTGTCACGAGGGATATTTATTTTCTTCTCTTTGCTCATCTGCTGTTTCAAAGTAAACTTACCATACTTCAATTGTTTTTAGAAAGTACATGATTATCAATTCAAATTTTCTAGAGCAAATGTTAACTTTTTGATTAGGGGAAGAAAACGATTACTAACAAAATCCTCTGAATTATGGTGTTTCCATCATATTTTCAGAACTCCCTTTACACCATTAAACATTTTGTAATATTGAGAGTTACTTAACATTAATGATGTCCCCTAAACATTGACAGTGTCTGTTCTGTAGGAATTAAAAGGCATGCAGGTCAAGAAAATGTTATGATCCTATGGTGAAAATACCAGATTAAGAGAAAATGAACTCAAGTTATTTATATATAATAAATAATTTTTAAAATATTGATGTTGTATCTCATTTTTTGTGTTTGTAGTCATATTAATAAGTTTATTATCAGTTGGAAGATTTCACTGAACAATTTTTCATCAATTAAAATCTGAAAAGTTATTATCAACACAGTGAAAATAAAGGCAACTGGCAAGAATCCATTAGAAAGAAGCTCATTAAGGGCAGAACTCACCAAAACCAAAATGACTTAGAGTGATGAGAAGATAAATATTAAGTATAAATAAAGATAAATAAAAACAAAATTAAATATAAATATTAAATACCATGAGGATAGGGGAAAAAAGAGGCCATGGAAATTTAAGAAAAACTGAGAGGCAATGAGATATTAAGGGAAGCAAATAGCAAGTAAAATGAATGGTGTGCAATTTCAGAGAAGAGACAAGTTTAGATTCTTTTGAGTATCTTTGAGTATATTCAAAGGTAGGAATAACCTTCGGCTTGGCCCATATGTTAAACACAAGGTTCAAAGAATATTATATTTCAACAAACATCTGTGAAATTATGGCTTTTCAACCAGCAAAAACAGAATTATTTCCAGATTTACAAAATGGAAACTTATGATTCTTTAACTTCTATAATGAACAGTCATTCATTTATCCATCCATCCATCAATATTTATTGAGCACTGGTGTTTGTATTGTTCTGGGCACTGTACAGACACCATGTGTGATGTGGAAATTTTGTGTCAACTTGACTGGGCCACAGGTTGCCCAGGTATTTGGTAAAACATTACTCTGGGTGCTTCTGTGAGGGTGTTTTTGGATGAAATTGAATTAAACAGGTAGACTGAGTAAAGCAGATTGCCCTCCCTAATGTGGGTGGACCTCATCTAATCAGCCGAAGCCTGAATAGAACAAAAAACGCTAATCCTCCCCTCCAAGTAAAAGAGAATCCCTCCTGCCTGACGGCCTTCGAACTTGGACATCAGTTTTTTCCTGCTTTGGGACTTGGAACTGAAACATCGACTTTTCCTGGGCCTTGAGCCTATGGCCTTCAGGCCAGAACTACACCACTGGCTCTCCTGGGTCTCTAGCTTGTAGACCTTGGGACTTAGCCTCCATAAGCACTTGAGCCAATTCCTTATAATAAATCATATATAAGGGTTTATACAATAAAACATATATAAGGGTTTCTCTGGAAGACCCTTAGTAATACAGTAACATACCGTGCTAGACTACCATGGTATATACGAGCAAGACAGAGGGCCTGAGTTTCTCCAAATCTGGTATATGACACAATGTCTCTGGTCTTCAGTCTAGCTTGGCAGACTCTTCAACCATGAGACAATCCAATGTTATGCATATTTAAGACTATGCATCATGTAAGCATATTTTAAAAATTTCTAAAAAAACCTAAAAACTTTTTGTTGGAACTTAAAGGACTACAATTATTAGACTCTCTACAGTTATTATGGTAAATTTGAGACGCTAGCTCAGGACAGGCCACCGCATGGCAATGACATGTGCTTCACCTAGCTGACACTTTACCCCTGTCTGTCCCACTGAGCAAGAAGGTCTGAATGCAAGTAAGACAAACTCCACTAAGAGGGGTAAACTGGAATTCACTCAGACACATGTTTTATAAAAGGGAAATTTTGTAAAATTTGTTAACAAGTATTACTATCATATTACTTATGGCACTTCATATCTGATTCTAGGACCTCCGAGTGGAGGACTCACCATGGTGATTTGGATTATAAAACATAATATTTCACCTCTAACACAGCTGTTGCTAATGACTAGAATTCATGTGAATGATTTAAATAACTCTCCAGTTACACTATACCTAGAAAACCTTAGTAGGTCGCTTTCCACTTAATATTTTTTATGTCCAAACTTCTGTTCGAGAATATTCGAGAGCTTCCCATGTTCCCATTTTCAGCTACACACATAGCTGCTACCTCCCTGACAGTGTCATCTGAGCCCTGGAGCTATTTATACGACCCTCCTGACTACACACAACTTATTTTCATCTCCCATAATGAAGTTAGTGGTGAATTTTCCCACCTCTCAAAGCCATCTGCAGCTGTATGCATTTCTTTAACAGCACCCTCTTAACTTAAATTTCTCCAAAAGCCACCTGGAGACCTGACTGTACCCACACCTGTGATGTATAAACAAATACACCACAACACATTTCAGAATTTAATCTCACCCAGCTTATTTAATACCTACGTGCAACTTTGAGTAAAACATTATGTTCGCCAGAAATAGCAGTTCTTGGGGACTCGGTTTTAAAAGGAGAAAGAATTGATTAAAGGACAGGAATAAACTTCTCTGGAATCCAGGAAACCAAACACAATAGATCACAAAATCTGCCCTAAGTATCAAAGGGTTTCTAATTTCCTTGATTGCCTAAGAAGGCTTCCAAATACGCAAAAGTAAAAAATAAAATTACTTCACCCGACCAAGACTCCCTACTTTGGTCTTAACGAATATCCTATCAAAGCCAACGTTAGCCACTCGTGCACCTGTTTCAGGTTTTCTCTGCCCTCTCCATTTCCACCTACTTCTCTTCCTGTTTCTCAAACTGCTCAAGAGGGAGCCAGCGATGGACATGAAGTGTGAGAAGCTGATGCATGTTCCTCTTTCCCTCGGCCATCTGTACAGAAAGGCCCCCCAGTCTTAGCAACTCCATGGGAGGGGCTGAAACCACTTCTACTATGAAATTGGCCTGTGTCCTCGTTTCCCAGTTAGAAGAGAAAGTAAAAGTGAGTGGTTCCTCCCTCTCTTTGGGTGAAACTGTGATGTTTTCCATAAACCAAGAAATCATGAGTTAATTTTCGTAGAAAAAAAACCTTTTTTTTTAACTTTATTAAATGAAGAAATGAAACCCCAAGCGTTTGGAATTGATGGACTGCAAAATGCCTAAAGAATTAAGAAATGAAAAATTTCAAGCATCGCCTAGGTATTCTGACACATCTCTGTAGAATCATTTCTTGAAATGTTTTCTTTGGTTTTGTTCTGTTTGAACTAGAAATACTGGGTACACTACCATAGACCCAAATCTCTGCTTTCTGGTTCTATATATCCAGCCTGGCAGTCAAGGCTGTGGAACTTTATGCAGGACAAGAGGCCCATTCCCACACTGAGTATCCATTAGTGAGTGACAGTAGCTGGTACCTTGGGGAAGGGCAGTGGCAGAGCAGATTATTATTTATTTTTTAATGAATATGCAAATTACTCTCTTGCCTGTTTAAGTCAAGAGTTTAGACACTTAATGTAAAGTAAACATAGAAAATCCTAAAACTTATCTTGTGGTTTGAAGCCAATTATTGTCATTAGAGGCCTTATTTATTTGGCTTATTTGTGGGAGAGGTGGCAGGGGGTGAGGACTGTGGCCCAAAACTACTTATCTGAGAAATGGAAATTAGAAGGAACTGTAAAGTATAAAAAGAGGCTATTAATAACTGCTGAGCAATGCTAATTACCTAAGAATGCCTAACACTGCAATTTGAAACTGGCTTTCAGATTATAAAAAAATTTAGAGTGTAAATGTGAAGTCAGGAAAAATACATAAATACGTACAACGGAGCTGATTACAATCATCAAAACATGACTTGCCTAGAAAGAGCACCGTGTTTTCACTAGTTACTTAATAGGTACTTGTAGTAGGTAGGTAATTAATGAAAAGCCCGTTAAGAAATAAATGGAGTAACGTAAGCAAGCGTCTTAAGTCCAACTGATAAACTTTTTTTTTTTTCCAAATTTATTTATTTATTTATTTATATTTATTTTTGGCTGTGTTGGGTCTTCGTTTCTGTGCGAGGGCTTTCTCTAGTTGCGGCAAGTGGGGGCCACTCTTCATCGTGGTGCGCGGGCCTCTCACTATCGCGGCCTCTCTTGTTGCGGAGCACGGGCTCCAGACGCGCAGGCTCAGTAGTTGTGGCTCACGGGCCTAGTTGCTCCGCGGCATGCAGGATCTTCCCAGACCGGGGCTCGAACCCGTGTCCCTTGCATTGGCAGGCAGAGTCTCAACCACTGCGCCACCAGGGAAGCCCTAAACTCTTACATATTTATAAATGCCAAAAAAAAAAAAAATTAACAGGATTTTAAAATGCAATTAAAAGAAAAGTTTGGGGCTCTATAGTATGAAAAAAGGCTGCACATGTGAATATCAATGGCCCAATAGAAGTTGGAGTAGCACTTTTTTGGCCAACTCCACCCGCTGTGGCCAGTGGCACTAAACTCTTGCTATACTTTGATGCCAACTGGCTGTGCCTTTTTTCTGTCTGCCCCTCTAAGGAAACAATCACTGTTAACTCCAGTTGGTTACATTATTGATTTTGGTTATTTAAACAGATTTATAATGAAAGAATACTATAAATAATGTTATCAACAGTTTCTGTTGGTTCTGTACCAAATATTATGACAGTGAAAATATTGGATTGGCCAAAAAGTTCATTCGGATTTTTCTGTACGATCTTACGGAAAAACTCGAACGACCTTTTCAGCCAACCCAATATTTACCACACTCTATGCACTAAAAGATTCCTCAAGCATTTGCGTCTGAAGAAATTAACTAAAACAAAAGTAATTAAAAGGGCACAGGTAGCTGTTCTATACAATAAAATTCAGTTACCTCGAAGTTGAAATTATAACTCTTGGTATATTGAAACTAAGGGTCATAAACAGATGATAATTAATTCTCATCTTTCTTCAAACATTTTTGTAAAAACCAGGAAGTAATCCAAGAATTTAAACTAATTGTTTTACACAGTATCCCTATTCCTCCCCACTATCTTACGGAGGTTTTATTAAGGAGCAAAAGTCCTAAAACTGGGTCATGAAAATAAATAAAATTATCCTCACCCAAATAAACTTATTCTTATTCTTGCAATTAATTCACAAATTGAATTAAACATACTTCAATAAAAATAAAAGCATTTAACTACCTAACCATATATGTGGATGCAAAAACTAATTCACCATAATGAAGTATACTGAAAATAAAATTCACCACCCTCCAGCTTCACACCATAATTTTTTGAAGTTATAGTACATTTATTGGAGAGAATTTTTTCATGGTAACAATACCTGACCTGGAACCAAGAGTTCAGCGTTACAGTCCTTTTTATACAGCTCTTCAGCTGTGTGTCCTTGGGCAAGTCATTTAATCTCTCTGGACCTCATTTCCTTCCACTGTAAATTGAGAAGGTTGTGGTTGAAAAGCTCTAAAGTTCCATCCTGTTCTAATAACCTATGAATCTGTGAGAGAGAAAGTTCATAAATATTCCATAATCTTCCTTTCACCAAAATGTTACTTCCAAATATAGGTAACCTTTCATGACACAAAGCAAATGTTATGACAAGGTACTGTTCAATTAATGCAAATTTTTCAGTTACTATTTAAAACAATTCAAAAATAGAGCAGACTCTATCAAGATGTTGTGATTTCGGATATTTCAGAACACAACATAGGGATCACATGCCAATCAAAATAAATCTGAATGAAGCAAACTATTAAGTATGAATTTTACTCGTACTATTAAGTATGACTCCTTCCAGATTCCTTCTATCCTTTTCAAAGTAAGATTTTCAGAAGAAGAAATACAGTAAGCCTCAATTAAACGGAAGCCATCAATTATATACATTTAAAGTTAAAAAAAATTTTTTTTACTCTAATCTTAGAGGAAAAGTTCAATTTGACATCAGAACAAATTCGTATCTGTCATTCAATAAACCTTTTACTCTTTCCTCTAACTTCTGGGGCATGGCCGTGTCACAGAACTCTAAAATGAAAATTCAAATTCACAAAAATATTCACCCAGGTCAATGCACAGTCCTTAATTAAAAATATAATCACATTCATTATTGGTGTTATAATAAATAGCCGAAGTCTCCTAATGTGTTTTATAAAAATGTTTAAAAATAAAGCTTGAATAGAACTAGGTTCCTGGTTAACCCCTACATGACTATAATGAACCAGGAAAAAAAAACCCAAAAACTGTGTGGATTAGTTAATTGAGGACCTACCATAAAAGCAGTAACTGGATGTTGTAATAAATGGGAAATGAGTAGAATGCATTCTCTTGAGTAATATCCTCATGCTATTACCTCCCTCAAAGGGCTTATTCACAAGTTCTCTGCTCTGAGATTATGAATGTGAGATTCTTGAAAATGTTTATTTCCTGCCAGCAGTCAGTCACCATGAGCAAACACGGGGTTGGAAAGTGTTATCTGTATCTTATGAGCATCAACCTACTGGGTTTTTTCTTCTTCCCAGATAGGTGACTTGAATTTATTTTTTCATCTGAGAAAGAAAAAACTATCTATAGAAATTATCCACTACAGTTATAAATTTATAGATATGATTTTTTTAAAATCATGTAACTTATAAGTACTCAACAGTGAGGAAGTCCACAAGATGAGCTAGTCATCTGTTTCTGAGATTCAGAGCATCTGTCTCATTTCATAGACTCTTGTTTCTGGCTTAACTAAACTATTCTTTATAAACTATTTTCCTACAGAATAAGTATCTTATATATCAGCTTCTTAAAAAATCAAATTCAAGTCCTTCAAATAATTTATAATTTAGATTTAGCATGTCTAACTGTATTAATTATGTTCTAGGTAGCATGAGACAATTATTTTTTTTACAGTTCATTTAGCTACACAAATATTTAGTGAAAATTATTTTGGATGTAAATAGAAAAATCAAAATTACATACAAAGAGGGACTAATTAGAAATGTGCACACACACACACACACACACACACACAAAACTAAGCATTCACTACCAATTCCCTGCCAAATATTTTCTGAGATGGTGAAAAACTTGGACAGTAAAATTGGAAAACCCCACAAGTTTGACAATTAAAAGTAGACAAAACTAGAATATTCTACTACAGTACATTTGCTGGAGTTAATGTCTCATAAAAATCTAGCACCATTTTAGACTATAAAATCAAAGCTCATCAGGAATAATATATTATCTGAAGCAAGACACCTAAAACTTAAAAATGAACCTAGACACATATCTACAACACCCCAATACCTACATATGTTATGTTTAAAATGTTGAAAAATTAGTTGGTTCTTGGTGTGACAGTAAAGTCTAGAATGAGAGCTGGTATGCATATTAACGCACAAACTGTGGAATCCGTGATATATTATAATATCTAAGAGTGTAGGAACACTATTTCCTAAGGCCTTAAGATGACACAAGACTAAGTAAGAAAAAGCCCCATGTAAAAAACTAGGAGAAGAACTGAATAAATGACTTCATAGGAGTATAATATTGCTACAAGCCTTGCATTTACAAGTGGAACTCATTCCCCTAACACTTAAGAGTTACAAATAAGCATATTAGAGTTCTTCTCTACTGTATATAAGAATCAGTCAATAAAACAAAGAGGGTTGCAGAGAAGAGGGGAGAAGATCAGAAAGGCAGTTGTCAAAAGAAGTACATTTCCCTTTGGGAAACAAAGGAAGTAAAAGTTTTTATGCATTTTAATTAGCCTGCTTGCAAAAAACAAAAAAAACAAAAAACAAAACAAACAAAAAAAACAGGTGAAGACTACTAATTATCACCTTCCAGCCCCATAACACTTTGGAGTCTAGCAAAAAGGAAGGAAAGGGGGTGGAAAAAAAAAAAAAAAAAGAAAAGCAGCCCCTCACTCGAAGCCATTAAAAAAAATATATAAATATATATATATATCTCAAGGCTTCCTCCAGCTACTAACAAGATTTATCTTCAAAGAACTTTCTTGTTTACGATACAAATCTTCCCCTCTGTTTCAAATTAAACCCAATTATCTGGTGAACAGTTTCCATAATAAAACCTGGTAGACAGAGGAAGCATTTCCATTTTTTCCCCCTCCATTTGATAGCCTGCAGGTTCCAAGAAGTGAAAACCATTCTTCCTTATCCCATTAGTACATAGGTGTTGAGAGGGCATGGAAACCCTGGAAAGATAAAAAGTGAAATCATTTTCCTTGTATCAGGCTTTTGAGACAACTTCCAAAGATCTGAATAAGTACTGAAAACTCCCAGTTGCTTATTTGATCCGTAAATTTAAAAACTACTATGGGAAACATAACATTCTACTGAAAAGCATCATTAACTCTTTCTGGTCCATGGCATCTACAGTCATTGGTGTATCTAGTCATTGCTGAAGGATGAACTACAAATTCTCAAAGAAACAGATCCATCTGTTGAGATAGCAAACAGATGAAATGCAATCATAGACCCTTGAATCCTGACCAATTCTCAATCATCCCAATAGACTGGGGCTCAACTTCTAACCAAGCGGCTGCTCGAAGACATATTTGTGTCCCTTTACCAGTCAAACACAGCATCCATCCAACAAGGAATTTCAGAAAAATCAAGTTTATTCTACGTCCTCAAAATCCATTTGTGCGTGCCTGATATACACAAACCTCAATTATAAAATTACAAACTCTGGTTTATTCTATGGTAATATTTTGCATTAGGCAGATGACATATCAGAAGGTTTTAACTGGCCATTCTGTATTGATGTGAACTCTGCTTTGCAAAAACATAAAGGGGTACTTTAAAAAACCCAGGTCACGGTTAGAACAGAACAGCTTTTCCCAAATTTTCTTGACCTTAACTAGAAGCAAGAGAAATGTCTAAACAAATTTTAAACGCTTCCCTCTCTTCCTAGTCTATAGAATTCCATTTACCTGATCTGTGAAGAAATGCAGAATAATGAAACCCAAGTCCAGTCATCCCTCAACAGGCTCTGTCCATGTTGAACATTAAATAATACTTTGACAACAGGGCAGCGCCTTCTCCAGTACTAAAAGCAGTCTGACTAATCTTATTCAACCAGCATCTGAACCATGGCCACCATGCAGTGGGAAAATAATCAGACTGCTAACGACATAAATACTGTATCTACAAACTCCTATGATTGGAGCTAATAAGGGTCAAAAGAGAAAGTTCATTCTTGAAATGCCCAATACAAATTAAGAAAACTTCCCATAGAAACAAGATTCCTAGGCTGCAAAATAAATAAATTTTGGTAGATAGGCCTGTGACCTTAAGTAGCCTTTAGTGTAAGTTTTAACACTTATGACAGAAGGAAGTTTTGCCAGTTTACAAAGAACTGACAAATAAATAAATAATGGAGTGCCATCTAAGTTTAACTGGGGGGAATTCCTTTATCTGTACATATTTAGAAATAAAGAGTCATGCTTTCTTCCTCCTTACAGTTCATGAAAGATTTAAGGAGAAAGGTTTATTGAGCATAACGAAAACTTAAAGTGGAACTCTTTGGCCGTGTCTCCTTCTATTTTATTTATTTATTTTTTAAATTGAAGTAGAGTTGATTTACAATGCTGTGTTAGTTTCCATGTCTCCTTCTAAGTATTATCATAATAAACAATATGAGAAGCTAACTATGGGACGATCATACAAATAAGACATTTTGCACTATTAGTCCCCCAAACTGGGGAATGATTTATTATTGCAAATTTCAATATCACGCAAGACAGAACCAAGTCTTCCTTCAAGGTGATTTCACAAATAACTGGTGTCAAAATCTCTTTGATACTTTCCCCTACTACTTTGCAATATGAAACTCTAAAAACAAAAAACAAAAAACCCCCCAAACTTTCATGTCTAGAGAAGCAGATCAGAAAGAAAGCTTTCTTTACTGTTTATAAAATTATGTATTCTTATTGTCATTAAAAGTACATAAATAATGTCAACACTTACAGGGGGTTGTTAATTCCTCTTTCATACGTCAAAGCCGTTATTTTCAAAAATGCTAGTTAATACACACTATTCCCTTCCTTTTTTGAATGATCAGCCAAGAATTTACATACTATCCTTCTGGAGAAAATCCTTTTTGACAGAAGGAATTGTCACGGCAGGAGTATACAAAAACAGGGCCATGTGCTGTCCTTTCTTGAGATAAGAGGTGAAAGGCAATCAACCTTTTGGAGTTGACTGTCCTCCCGAATTATGAACTTTGCGTTGCCCATGCGAACATATGAAATGAGAACACTCTCACGCTGGACTAGTTACACGCGGGACCTCTGCTGTTATCACCACTGCGATGCACTGTCCTCTGGTAAATCCTGCTTTGTTTTCCTTTTTGTTTTTTAATTTTTAAAGAAAAAGAATTTTTTTTGATGTGGACCATTTTTAAAGTCTTTATTGAACTTGTTACAATATCGCTCCCGCTTTATGTTTTGGTTTTTTAGCCCTGAGGCATGTGGAATCTTAGCTCCCCAACCAGGGATCAAACCAGCACCCCCTGCATTGGAAGGCAAAGTCTTAACCACTGGACTGCCAGGGAAGTCCCCCCTGCTTTGTTTTAGTTCCAGCCAAAGACTAACAACAGCATCTCCCTACATGGGACCCTCTATCAGCCACATTCCTTCACCGCATCAATTGTTTCTTGAAAATAAATCTTTGCCTCTGTTCCCCAATCCTTAAATTAAAAGTCTGCACTGCCAGCTAGTGGGCTGACCCCCTAAGCAATAGTAGGGGTTATCTGGAGATGGTGAGCTTACATGCTATTGAGGAGCCAAAGGTATACAGAGGATGACTTTCTGCTATCAAATAAGGCAGTGATGACCACGAAGTAAGTGTGGGAAATAAGTGCTAAAGTGAACCTGTTACTACTGCATCAAGAGTCCAAAAGAGAAAGATGCCCAGGCCTCTGTAGGCTGCAGCTGAAACTGAAGCCAGAGAGAGGTGGCCAGGCTTGGCCAAGGGCACCCAGCTGGCTGCAGAACCCAAATCTCTATTCTCCAAATCGTGGGTTCTCTTCACCCAGCCACACTGCCTCCACGGTCCAATTCAGAGACGCAGCAGGATTGAAGGTAAATCAAGCTGAACTGGGTTGGTAGAGAAATTAAAGAAGAGGATGAAGAAAGAACACGCCCATCTGACAGTCGGCACCGAATCAGGTGCCTTCTTGCTCAGCGCTGTAACCGAGTTCTTATCAGTTCTTCTATCAACTCCCAACGCTGACCTTCAGTGGCTCGCCTGGCCTACTTACAGGCCTTGGAAACAGGCGAGACAGATACGGCCAGGGAAGAAAACAACAGAGCGGGACTTCTAGCACCAAATCTCAAAGCCCAGCAGCCTGGCCTCGGCTTCAGCGCCCCCTCCCCGCCCTGACCGAGACGAAGATGCTCAGAGCGCTTGAGGCGCGTACACATCGTGTACACAAGTCTCTCCTCCCCACCCAGGCGAGGGAATCTCACGTTCCTTCTTTTCTCTTCGGTTTCAGCTGTAATTTGAATGTTACTTAACATAACCTTGAAATAGAAGTGGCTTTTTTAAAGATTGGAAACATATGCATTTGAGGTAATGACACTGTCCACATTAAAAAAAAGAAATAACTCTTGTGCTATAATTTGTGGGAGCGCAAAAGCATCTCAGGAATCATCTAACCAAGACCTATCATTTTATAAATGAAGTAACTGAGGATCAGAGAGGCAGGTGTTGCTTCTTTGAAATTAAAAATGCAGATGTCTGGATATGCCTGAAACTTTCTGAGTGAGAAGAGTCAAATGCCGGCAGAAAGAACACTAAAAAGTGTCAGAAGTTCAAAGTTTGGTTTAACCTATGCTATTCATTAGCATGGAGACTTGAAAGAAGGCGTTTACCTTCTTCAAACCGGGTTTACTAATATGCAACTTGGAAAGATTAAGAGCTTGAAACAGACAATCTCTAAAGTTTTTTTTTCCGCCCCAGATCTAAAGTTCTATGATTCAGTTCCAAACTCAACAAGAGTAGATAACAAGAATAAAGTAAACAACAAGAATAACAAGAGTAAATAGCTTAAGGGCATTACAGTGATTGCTTTCAAAATTTTAAGCTAACCAGGTTATACAAGCGTACACTTATTTTTGTATATATTTTCTTTCCTAGCTTCTGTCACAGAGATAGACTTTTATATCTACGAAACTAGAAAGACAGTTTGACCTTAGCATTTAAGGGCAGCAGACAATGACCCTGACAAACAGTTAGTGGATAAGAGTTAGATATATTTAGCATTTAAGAAATGCACTATCAGTACACTGAATGTATTTGGAGTCTTTCGTCATCAGGAGATAGAGCATGAATCATGTCTGTGTTACTACCCGACCACTCATTAAATCTCTTCCACTACAAATGCAAGACGCTATGTCTCCAGGGCTGGTTTGTTTCATGTTTCAGCTCTACAGCCACAGACAAATTCAATGATCCAAAATAAAACCTTCTGACTTGCTGCACCCCTGTCCTCAGATGGGTTAGTGATGTCTCTGCCCGCAGAATTCCACACCAGGCTCTTAATGAGCAGAAGAGCATTCCGGGCTGCTCTCAGGAGAGAGGACACCAAATGGCCAGTGAAAAGGCCAGACCCAAATTCCTTTGAAGGAGGCAACCGAGGTGACAGATTCAACAAAAGGCTATGAAGTTCATGTAGAATTTCACTAAAGCTTCAAAGGCTCTTAAAAGAAATTACCAGGCTGGTTTGAAAAAAAAAAAAAAAAAGAAAGTTTCTTAAGACTACATTGTATTGCTTACTTGGTCATCTTTTATAAGAAATCATGTATGTGACTTCTTATAAAGGTCCTCTAATTGGTCACTCAAAATTTATTTAATTTAATTTTTTATTTATCTATTTTATAAATTTATTTATTTATTTTTGGCTGCACTGGGTCTTTGTTGCTGCGTGCGGGCTTTCTCTAGTTGCGGCAAGCAGGGGCTACTCTTCGTTGCGGTGCGAGTGCTTCTCACTGCAGTGGCTTCTCTTGTTGCGGAGCATGGGCTCTAGGCACGCGGGCTTCAGTAGTTGAGGCACGTAGTCTCAGTAGTTGTGGCTCGCGGGCTCTAGAGCACAGTCTCAGTAGTTGTGGCGCACAGGCTTAGTTGCTCCACGGCATGTGGGATCTTCCCAGACCAGGGCTCGAACCCGTGTCCCCTGCACTGGCAGGCAGATTCCTAACCACTGCGCCACCAGGGAAGTCCCTCAAAATTTATTTTAAAAGAAGAACAAAAAAACTTCCTGAGGATCTTAGCCCACATTCAAGTAGATTTACAAACACAAACAAGCAGATCAAAGCACAGTCTAAAACCCCTTATCTCTGCAGGCTGGCAAGCAAACAAGGCCCAGCCATTGAAAGGGTGTCCACTAATTCTCTTAAGGAAGAAAGTCAAAGGCATAGAGATAACACAGGGAAAGAAATCAAGGGGGCCAAATCTGTAGAACAACAAAAAAATTTTTTTAAATATATTTGTTTTGCTAAAATTTAAGAATACTAGAGGAGTGGGTAAAAGTATAGGGAAGCATTCATAGAATATGAAGACAGTAAATATTCTTTCCACACCATCTACATTTATCAGGCCCTGAGTAAAATATTGAATCTGGGTGGTAAGGTGCAAATAAACTAAATAGATTCTGGAGGAGAGCTGCCCAGTGGGAATATTATGTGAGTTGCATGTGTAATTTTACAGCTTCCAATAGTCAGTTTAAAAAAAAGAAGGTATAAAAGAAGGAAGTGAAATTAATTTTAATAGTAGATTTTATTTAACCCAACATATCCAAAATACTATCATTTTAATATGTAATCAAAAAAGGACATGTTTTATATTCCTTTTTTTGTACTCAGTCTTCAAAAAAGTAGCCACATCACAATGTCCAGTAGCCACATCTGGGCTGCTGGCCACCATATTAAACAGAACGTTTAAATACACACATAGTTGATTGTCTGAAATTCCGAAGTGTCAAAATACTGTTGTAAGCCAGGAGAAGAAAAAAAAACAAGATTAAAAAAAGGCATATGTTCACCAAAGATGTGGCACAAAACTCTCTGCTGCCTGAGAAGGGAAGGCAAGATAGAGATAGATTAGGCATACATGAAATATGAACGATTTAAACTTAGACATCAGAGAGAACTTCATAGCAATTGGGACTGAAACATCCCTACTGTAGGCATTTATACAGATCTTCTTCCTCAGAATACTGTATAAAATGAGCATGATTTTTAAAAATAACTTAGGATTAGCTTGGAAAAAAGGACAGGGAATATGGAATACTACTGCTATACATTCCATCAAGCTTTTCATGATGATTCCTAGTGTATATAAAGTTACCTTCCATAAAAGACTGAGTGATTTATACAAACTCTAAGGAGGCATAATGAAGATATGCATTTACCTTTCAAAAAAACTAAGGAAAAATGACAGTATCTTGAGAAGGACAAAGGAAAAAGACGATGTAAAACATGAGCAGTCATTTGGAAAGAAATCAGATTCCATGGTATTTGCTAGTGTCATTCTCCACTCCAACAATTAAGATGTTAAGTGGGACAAGAGAACCGGTCCTAAAATATTTCCAATTTAACCCAGGCCTATACGCACACACTACTAATTATTTTTCTCACTGACCCTCCAACATATAATTGGTACAGAAACATGTGATGAATAAGAAAAAAAATAAGCAATTAAGTTCTTCGTATCTGGATTACTTAAGTTTTTATTTGAATTTATTTCTAAATTTAACTGACAAGTGATGAGCAATAAAATCAGCTTTAGTTTCATTTAAATTGTATTCTTTTCCTCTTCTTTCTATGCCATGTAGCTGTCAAAGATGGTTTTGAAAAATGACTCATATTAAAGCTGTAGATCAATGTTATCATCATCTAAGTCTGATGTCAGTAAAATACTTAGGTTACTATGTCATGAGAGGTTTTAGTTATGGGGCATCTAAAATTGTGAGGCCTTGAATCAGTTATTAATATGCCATAACCTCAGGCACACTGCAAACTTTGGCTCAAGCTGTCCATCTTCTAAAAAAAAAGAAAAAACAAAACATTGTAATACCCTCTATCTAAATTGTAGGCTGCCTTCATAATGGAAATAAATATTGGAAAAATATTTTACAAGAAACAGTATTAAGGTTTAGCTTCCATCTGTCAAATATTTTTTAGGCTCCCCCAGTTCTCAGTCATTTTCCTGCCCAACCCACCAGAGGGGTATGACAAATCCCTAAGAATAACCAGGAGGTTCTAAGCGGTGACTCAGTGATGTCAAAGGGGTAGGTCCATTCTCACTCCTGGAAGATGTATCTTGCCTATTGAAGCTCAATGAGTTAAGAACCCTGGAGTGCCAGGTGTCTTCAGTCTTTACTTGAAGGCTGGGAACCAAAGTGATACCCTGGAAAGAACTGGGTTTACCTAGAGTGCTGGCTCCTGGCTGTAGTGGTCGCTGAAGGATTTTATGGGAGATATTCCTGACAAAGAGTCCCCTACCCACAGGTGCCGCAGTGATGACTTCCACAAGACCTGCCATGTGGGAAGGGGACATGAGTCATATCACTTTCATTCCTGCCTCATTCTTCAGACCTTCCAAACTGGAAGATGCAGGAATGTACCCAGCACGAATCATCATGCTCTTCTGGGTCTGACCACTTCAGCACCCATTCGTGACTGGAAGAGGAAATCAAACGAGTCAACCCCTAAGGATTCTCAAACACAGGCCAGTGTTTCCTACTGGCTGGTGACAAAACTTCCCACTGGTCCCCAGTATCTTTCTCAGGGAATTTCCTGATGTCAGGGCCCCTGGCTACCCAATCATGAAGGTCAACAGGGCCCTCATCAGAACCACACCAGAACCACCACAACAACTGTATTGGCCATTTCCAGTTTGCCTAGAACACTCCAAAATCAAGTAACAGATGTTAAAATTATTACCTCCATTTATACAAACATGCCTATGTGAGTTAGAATTTTTACAATGATTTTTTTCAGTGACGGAATAAGTGGTGCATCTGAACTCCACTTCACCTTCTATGATCTGGTCCAGATCTGTCAAACATGTATCCAGAAAACAAGTAAACTCAATAAATCTCATAAAATTTTAATACTGCATTTTTATTAGGTCAGCTTAAGTTTCCCACACTATCCTTCCTTGAGAAGCCTTATCCTTCATTCCGACATTTCGGGTGTTAAATGATGGTAATAATTGTTTAATGCAATGACTCTCAACTCTGGGTAATTCTGCCCTCCAGGTAACATTGGCCGGTTTTAGAGGTATTTTTGATTGTCACCAAAATACTGAGGCATCTAATGGGTAGAGATCAGGGATGCTGCAAAACACGGTACAATGCCCAGGACAATTGCATACATCAAAGAATTATTTGGTCCAAAATGTGAACAGTGCCGAGGTTGAGAAACTGGGGCGAAAGCCTTCACTAGGCAATTTTTTTTTTTTGAAATTTTACTTATTTTGTAATCCAAATGACCTGGAATTGCTAAGCTAAAATGGACAACTTGTTAGGGAGAGACCACTGATTGACAGAGTTTAATAATCAAAGAATTTTCAGACTAGATAACTTTGAAGCCTGAGCATCTATAAGAATGAAGGTGATAAGAGATGATACATTTGCATAATGTTTTTTTTAATACGGTGGTTTTATTTTTTATTTTTATTTATTTATTTATTTATTTTTGGCTGCGGTGGGTCTTCATTGCTGTGTGCGGGCTTCTCATTGCGGTGGCTTCTCTTGTTGCAGAGCATGGGCTCTAGGCTCGCGAGCTTCAGTAGTTGTGGCACGTGGGCTCAGTAGTTGTGGCTCGCGGGCTCTAGAGCACAGGCTCAGCAGTTGGGGCCACAGGCTTAGTTGCTCCGCGGCACGTGGGATCTTCCTGGACCAGGGATTGAACCTGTGTCCCCTGCATTGGCAGGAGGATTTGTAACCACTACGCACCAGGGAAATCCTGCATAACGTTTTAAATTTTACTAATTGCTTTAACTTGTTTTCTGATCAAACTCTATGTACATTTCGAACGCCCTTTTATGAACCATTTCGGATCACACCACACGGATTTTGGCTTAATACAAAGCTAAGTTTCTCAGAAAAATAACTATTTCAGTAGGAAGTGGGTTCCTTATCACTGTAAGATTTTACATGGAGAGTGAATGACCATGCATGTGCCTATTTTAGAAAGAACTCCCAAAAGGCCAGAGGATTAAACAAGATGATACCAAAGGTCATTGACATTCAAGGTTTCTCTCTAAGACCAGTCAACAGCAAAGACTATGTGTTTCACACTTTTCCAAACAACTCTTTCATTTGTTAATAGTTTTCAAGCTATTTCCCTATCGGCCTTTGATCCTGAGCTCAGGATCAGTGTGACACAATAGACACTCGATGTTTGAACCACTAGAAGTCTGAACTCCTGACTTCCTGAAACCGAACCAGCCCTTACCAAAGGGAACTGAAAAAGTTCATACAGGCATACTCCAAAGGAATAGCTGCTTGTTTTATGTAATAAGTACCTGTCTTAGGAATGAAGTGGAAAGAATCAGTATTTCATCTTTTTGAAAGCTAGATTACTTAAATTTGTAGGTGGGGTAGGGTTCATTAAACAGCTTCATCTCCCACAACTGTGTCCGCAATCTGGTTTTTGAACTCTCCCTCCCTCACAAATTACAATGTGTTTGAAACAAATCTTCTAACTTTTGAAGTTTGAAGAGTGGCTTGTTTATCTTACTCATTTTTCTTCATACTGATATTGAATATTCCCTTCAAATTAAAATGGGCTCTTACTACACAAAGGGGAAGCAATGACACATGAACAGAAAGCCACACCTACTTGTGAAAACCAAACTGTTCTAAATAAGATTGAGACTGGAAATACCAACCTCAAATTAAGTGAACTAAATCCATATGGCCAGACATGTGATCCAAGGGGAATATGGATAAAGGAAAAAATATACAACAGGGACAAATGTTCACAACCAGCAGATCAGACAACCAGCAGGCTGGGCATCCTCTCGTCTGTAAAGGACACACAACTGGCACGGCTGCCCACACCAGATGCACACCCACAGCTTCACTTGTGAACTAGTTCCAAGAGATTTTATGTAAGTGCTCCTCGATCACAGTAGGAAGAGGCTGCATGCTATCACCCAGGGACCAGAGCTTAACATCACTAGGTCACAAATTTTATTAAGGAATTTAAGCTATCAAGAAAAGTGTGTATCTTTAAGGTAAGATGAATTGCACAGATCTATGCACAAATCCTGCTTTGCAGAAAGTGGCTTTAAAAACTGCTGACTTTTTGTTTTATTTTATGTTAATTTTAAGATAAAAGTAACCAGTAAAATGAAAATCACAGACCTGAGAGAAATCTTAGTGATCACATAGTGCAAGCCCTGCAGTTTACAAATAAGAAAACAGGCTGACCCTGAAGCCCAAATTTCCTGACTCCTAGACTGTTGCTCTCGCTAATAGCTTAGGCTGCCTGTCATCTAAATACTATGTACAGTCCTGGGGAAAAATTAAGAGTTTTCACATACCCCAACCTAAGTGCTTGATCTGACTTAATTTATTAAAAATCAAAACAAAGATTAGTGATGTGATATCTCCATCTTTATTTAAATCTTCTCTGCCCTCCGCCAAGTGTAGGGCAATAGAGACATTTTCCTTTTCTGTTTGCCCCCGTTGAGTTTTGTTTTTTCCCCATGATATGATTCTATCCATACCGTAAAACAGGATCTTTCAAGATTTGTCTATATGATAATTAATATCCACTTATATCTACATGAAAGGACAGAGAATAGACTGAGTTTGAAAGAAGAGTGAGAAATGAAAGGACAGAAGTGCGAATAGGAAAAAAAGAATTAGGAGCAAATGCTGATTTTGCCACAAATGTACTGATGCATTTTTACAGCCAAGCAAAGTGTTCCATGTTCTACTATATATGACTCTTGGTAACATCACTATTGGCCCTCACTGTTCTAATATAATCAAAGAAAATAATCAAACAATTTCAAAAGAATACTGCTAAAAAGAACAAGGTCCAAAGTTCTCATTAAAGAGAATAACAAAAACAAAGATAAAACTAGGTGACCAGTTCTTTGTTATTTTTTTTAAACATAATTTATCCCTTCCCCCCTCCCCCCTATGGTAACCGTAAGTTTGTTTTCTATGTCTGTGATTCTGTTTCTGTTTTGTAAGTTCACTTGTATCATTTTTTAGATTCCACATATAACTAATATCATATGATACTTGTCTTTCTTTGACTTCCTTCACTTACCTCTAGGTCCATCCATGTTGCTGCAAATGGCATTATTTAGTTCTTTTTATGTCTGAGTATGTTATTGCTTCATAATACATTAAGGGTCTGATAAGTGTGTGTGTGCTAATTTCAGGACGCAAGCAATATGAAGGTCATTCCAGGTTTTGTTGTGTATGGGATTTTAAGAATCAAACCCAAGTGCACCTAAGAGAGGCTTAGCCAGTATACCTTAATGGTTATTGATGCATTCCATCAATTTGTATTAAAATTAGCCTCTAATTTCTTAAGATTGTTCATTCGAAAAAATCCAGAAGTTACAGTGTGATTAAATGGGAAATTTTAATATCTGAATTGCTTAAGAAAGGAGAAGAATATGCATAACTGCTAGCTAAAAGTATATTTGTTATGCTAAAAAAAAGAACTTTTCGAATCCTGAAAATTCACTAATTAAATAGACATAAATAAAGTTATTTTCCTTGCTCCCTGACAAGACCAAGTGACTACAGTGGGGGCAACTTCGTAATATATTAGAAAATTCAAAACCAAAAACAAATCCAAGGAACGGAAAGAACCTGAACCTTCAAAAAATATTTCCCACGATAGCAACCAGGTCTAAAGTGGATTATGTTCAGGGAATACGGTACAGAGCAGACTCTGAGTGAATGGAATGAGGAAGAAGAGACTTTTGGGGCAATTATGCCTGTGATTTTCACCAGATACAGCCATGATCGTCAAGGCCAGTTTTTCACAGGGATGTGGAGACAACTGTAAACACCTTAATGCTAAAGTCTATGTCCCATTCATTTTCTATCATCTCACGTAGTACCTGGTACAGGACCTCCACTTAGGAGAGCTTAACAAAGAACCGAAATAAATGAATGAACAGAACAGCATTCAAGAAGTCATCAGACACAGGCCAACCCTAACCTGCTGGGAAACAAATGGGCCTCCAGCAGCAATTCAGTGCCACCCACCACACAACCAAATTCCACAGATCAAAGCTCTGGAATTTGAGATCATCACGTTTTCCAGTTGAAGGAGAGGTCTTATGCATAATTCATAAAGCATTCAATAATGCCTTAATATTGACCAATATTGAGCATTCAATAAATGATCTATAATAATGCAAATATATTGCAATTTAGATACACAAACTCTATTGTGCCCTAGGACAGAAACGGTAATCCGATATTTATTCTTACCTTCTTCCAAAGTAACAGAACTTTTAGCTGGGCGCACAGCAGCTCAGAATAAAGTTATTTCCCTGCCTTCCTTCAGGTCGTGCTTCCTATGAAACCTCTCGCCAACAGGATGTGAGGGTCAGTGATGTGTGCAACTCCCAGACCATGCCTTGAAACAAAAGGGGTATTCTCTCCCTTTCTGCTGCTTGGCCTGTAAACTTGACTATGAGCCATCTTGGACCGTGCAAATGAGGGCGACACTCTGGAAGGCAAAACAGTGACAAAGGAGCCAGGATCTCTGGGTGACTTTATGAAGCAAAGTCACCCTACCTCCCCTGAATGTCCAGTGGCATCTTCCAAATGGCTACATGTGAGGGAAATAAACTTCCTTCCTTTTAAGTTATTGTTATTTCTAGCTCCTGTTTCACACAGCCAAATTTGTATCTTACCTAATTCATAAACCAAGTGAAAAAAACCCACATTTTTAAATTATCCCTAAGTATTCTGTCTAAATTATATTACACACACACACACACACACGCGCGCGCGATTGAAACAATACACACAGACACACATGTATGTATGTATCATACATCTGTGTCTTATACATATATGTGTGTATGGGCCCCAGTCATTTTTGGATGGAATATTTTGCTGACAGGCCTAACATATTTCTTAAACTTCCTCTCCCTAATGCTTTTGTCTGGATTAGATGCTTTCAAATATGACTAGTCAAGAACTTGAGCAAAGAAATGACAGGATATCCCATCACAGAAAAGATACAGATTTTGATACATAAGTTGTATACATTACTTAGTTTTCTCCAGAAAGTTTTTGCTGTTACATAGTCATAGGTATAAAGCAAATACATGCTTGTCTATGACCAAAATTGCTATTGCATCCAACAGGACATAGCTAGACAGCCTGTGTGTACTGAAAAGACATGCCCGTAAGAAAGAAGACAGAGGAGCAGTACTATAAAAGTGATAGATATAAAAGGAAGGCATGATTTATGCCCGAGTCAGACAGAAAACCTATGGTACTCCATCGACCCCATCTATGCTGTCCTAAATTGTAAACCTAAGAGTGAAACAACAGTGCTGAAGAAATACAGACACAACATAGAATGGTCATCCCTAGACACAGACATCACCCATCCTATCAAAAGTTGTCTTCTTGTTTTTATTTCCCTTGATAACAATTTCCTGATTTGAAAATTAAATTGTTTGGCAAGGGTTTCAGCCCTTCTCAAGAGAAAGTCCCTTTGGCCACAGGTGTAAGCTGTTACTCATGGAATTTGACTCCATCCACAGCCACTGGGACAGCTTACCGTTAACAGGCTCATTACAAGTCAAGGACAAACAGAGAAATCCATGGAAACCACGGCGAAACACTAATGTTATTCTTCTGTGCACTTTCACAAAAGTATCCAGTACTTAGAATATGTTTTACTCAGTAACCAGCTTTCAATCAACTAAAATGACCACAAGATATCCTCAGCCTGCTGGTTACCCAGGGGTGAAGGGTCAATAGAAAACACTTAAATAAACTAAATTGTCCAGCACATTACAAATAACATGTGAAAGCATGGGAATGTTTTCTTAAAGAAACACATATTTTCATCTTAACCGCTCAATTTAAACTACTCTCAAGGGCCTCAAAGGCTGCCCATTCACCAAATGCAACCTTTTCATTATGTCTCATTTTTCTTGGCCTCCCTGCAGTATTTTAACTCCTTGGTCATTCCTTCATTCTTGAGATTTTCTTTGTCCTTCGTTTACACTGTACTGGTTTCTCTCCTAACCTCCTTCAGCTCCACGTTTGGATCCCACGATGCAGTCCAAGGCATACTTTTCTCTTCTCTAGATTCTAGGCTTTAAAGCACCGACTGTAACTAACTAGATAGATTAGATTCTCGAACCTCTCCCCCAGCTCCAAGTAAACCCAAGCCACACTATTGGATGTCCTCCCCTCAGTTATCTTTCCAATGATCAGAATTCTTTATCCTCTTTCATTAATCCAACAGAAATGTACTGAGTATTGACTGTGTGCCCGGGATTAGGGTTACCAAGAAAAACAAGGTCACTGTCGTGCCATAAAATAAAACCACACTCACACTGGTGTGATGAACCATGAAAGGTTCAATGGAACCACACATCCTTTGCTCAGAAGAACCACAGGTGCTAGAAAAGGAGGGTGGTCTTCCCTGCTCACCCTTGAAATTTGGTCTTGGTGCTTCCTTATTTCCGTCAGAGGT
Organism: Eubalaena glacialis; assembly: GCF_028564815.1. Lineage (NCBI taxonomy): Eukaryota > Metazoa > Chordata > Mammalia > Artiodactyla > Balaenidae > Eubalaena > Eubalaena glacialis. Next base: position 49,406,328 of record NC_083730.1, on the reverse strand, counting down.
ACCAGCAGTCTTCTAGTTACTCATACTTATTCACACATCTTGAAAGTCTTAGGCTAGGCTCCCTTCTCCTCCCGGTACCCCCTACCCAACAAATGCCAAGCAGAAAATCCCAGTCGGTTTCATCAAATTCATGCTTCTGTTTTAAGGCCAAGCTCCAAGGCCATGTCTGCAGGAAGCCTTTCCCAACCACCACAGACACAAGGACTCACTCCTTCATGGATCCCCTAACATTTCAACTGTCTGCCGTTGTGCTCAGCTCCACTATTTGATGAAAAGCTCAGAGAAAGCAAAACTGTTTCTGTCCACATATGCGCTACAGCAGCGGTCCCCAACCTTTCCGGCACCAGGGACCGGTTTCGTGGAAGACAATTCTTCCACGGACGGGTTGTGGGGGGGTTGGTTCAGGCGGTAGTGCGAGCGATGGGAAACGGCAGGTGAAGCTTTGCCCGCCGCTCACCTCCTGCTGTGCGGCCCGGTTCCTAACAGGCCATGGACCGGTAGTGGTCCGCGGCCCGGGGGGTGGGGACCCCTGCAGTACAGTATTCCTACACAGCAGGTGCTCAAAGATGCTGCCTTTTCTCCAAGTAGGTTTTTTATTTCCTATTCATCCTCACCCTGGCTCTTATTATTGAGTATGTTCACAGTCTCATTTTACTCTGTGAGCAAAGTCAGCATAAATTAAGTTAGCTAAATTGTGGTTTACTGTTTTAATTCATGGACCCCATGGAAGGGGGGCAGGGCTCGCCTAGGACATGTGCAAAATTCCTTGCGAGTCTAAAATTCTAGTCTTTTGTTCGATCTTATAAAATACGGTTAAGGAGAAATTGTCAGTATGAAGATTTCTGATTATAAAAAACTGAGGGGACTTCCCTGGCGGTCCAGTGGTAACGACTTCGCGCTTTCACTGCCGAGGGCCCAGGGAACTAAGATCCCAGGGAACAGGCTGATCGGCGGGGCCAAAAAAAAAAAAAAATTAAAAAAAACACTGAGAAATAAACAGTTTTAATTCAACACCCTATAAGGTGATTCCTCCAAACGTTCTTACACACAACTCTTTTAGTACACTTGAAGTCATGTACTTCATTCTTGCCTAAGAATATAAACATTAGCTTACAACATTTCGTATAATAGAAACTAGAAAATAAAAAAATCTCCAGTGGGTCTCATATTAATGACTTAGCTGCCATATGAAAAACAAGTAATTTCTAATAAATAGGACCACCTTTATTGAGATAGACTATGCCAAGCAAGAACAATCTCAGAACATTTTTAGGTCATGCTGAAAGTTTGTAAAAAATATATGAAGATATAAGCAGCCAACAAGATGACAAATTGTGTTTTAGCACTTTATATAAGGGATCAATTTTCAGGCTTCAGTTCTGCCTGCATATCTTGATGCAAAAGTTAGAAAACGGATATCCCAAATGCCCTAAAACACTGTTCCAAATATAAAAATATTTTTAAAGTTAAGATGAAAACTGCTTAAAAGCCTCACTAAGAGCAAATCCTGAACAAACCATAGAAACTCACAAGAAAGTACGATAGATTCCAATTTGTTGTATTCCTGCTGCAAATGAATCTATACAAAAATTACAGTTGACCTCTCTGATAATCCACAGACTTTTCACAAGCACGCAGCTAATCTGTGGGCATACTTTCATAAAAAGAAGGATTTTATTCCAAGCCATTTAGCAGCAGTCATCTTACGTGATTAAGTCATAGATATTATTGAAGCAGTATTTTGCTGACACTAATTTTTCTCTCTGGAATCACATGATTTCTCTTCACGCCTCCATTATTATAGGAGACATGTCTTTGAATGGACTGGGGAGCGCGCTTGGTGGAGCTTGTCCAGAGGGCGCTCAAAAGCGCTGCCCGGTCCAGAATAATAAGAAAAAACCTCTACCATAATTTTGATTGTGCTTTAGAACAGAAAAAGACACCTCCCTGGCCCGGCCGGAATGCTTGGAAAGAAGCTGGCACGCAGACTTCATTACACTGTATTGATCTCACTAAATAAAGGGTTCGGAATGTATTGATCAGCTCGGATTAAAGCCCTGACTGTTCTGCACCATGTGAAGGCCGGTTCACTGAAGAAGGAGAAACAGAAAGCACTTTTGTTCTCCGCAGCCACAGAGCAGCGTTTTCCACTAAGTAGTAGATTAACATGATTAAAATAATAGACAGCATTCAGTTAGAGAAGAGGCAGGGAGATGCAACTTGTATTCAATTCAAAGATTTCTCAGTTTTAAAAAGGATGTCATAATAAGTTAAAGGTAAAACGACTTTAAAAAGAGGAATATCTTCTTTGCAGACTTGAAGCAGAAAGGCAATTGTCTCCTCAAGACAGTTCAATACAGTAGAAACCCCCCAATTATGTCTGTAGTGATTTTTTTAAACTTTAAATCTGCAGCAGCTTTCCCTTTGCCCTTGTCATTTTCAACATGACTGTGAAATGATGCATTCACATGATCACGTGCATCACAAGGAGGAGTAAATCCAAGATTAATTTTAAGGTTCGTTTTGTACATCTGCTTATTTTCATTTGGAAGGACATGATTTTCTTTAGTCGAACTCAATTTTCATTCAAAATGCCTGAATATGCTGCGAACTGATCTCATTACAATAAAAAGTCGCTGTCAAGGGGTAAATATACACCCCTTTATCCTGGTTTTCAGAACCCAGGCCAAGCATGTGTTTCCGAATTTCGTTAGTGTCCGTCTTTACATTTTCAAATTCTCGATTTTAAAACAAATAAACGAAAAACCTGTTTTTCTAAACTTCAGCCAAAGGAGTATTTCTGAAAAGTTCTTCCACCTTCTCTTCCAAATTCAACAGGTTAAGTACTTTGATCCACTACCATATTTACTCATTATTATCATCTACATTTACTACTCCAGTATTACCATATTTAAAAGACAGGAAGACAATGATTTAGTATTAAATCACTGCATTCATCTCCTCCTTATCTCTTAGGTCTTTTCAACCTCACTGACCAATAATGATTAAAGGATGACTCATTTAAAAAATAAAGTAATTGGCTGTAGTTCAGAGGAGGGTGGTAACGGTGGGGAAACCTAGCCCCGGAACTGGATTCAAACTTGAATGCAATCCAAATCCCGGTTCAGCCACTAAAGGGCTGTGCAGTGCGGTACCTTAGGCGAGTTGCTATGCTTTTCAGTTTCAGTATTATGGAGTATACACTGCCTACTCACTGGGTTGGTTCTGAGATTTTAAGACAGCTATTTGAAAACAGTATTAGATACAAATATGAGTTATTTTAAAAATTGCCTGGGGTTTAGATTCTAATATCTTTATGTCCACTTTATCAGGAGAACACCATAGCTGTGACGCAGATAATAAGGACTTTTCTATTTGGGGAAGCAGGAGGGAGAGACTTCTACTTTAATATTTATGTTTCAGACTATGAAGTATGAGAAAACTGACCTCTGAAGGTCGAGAAGCCAGAAACCCAGCACATTACTACCCAGCCACTGATTCATTTAACCAATATTTACAAAGTACCTAGAATGAATAGTGTAGCTGCCCCTGCTCAATTAATACACTGAATACAAAAACTAGTATTAGCCAGCAGTGACTCCAAGAAGACAAGAGGTGGAAGACAGTAAGACTCAAAATTAAAATTAATTTTCTTCTTCAAAAGGAGGTCAAGATTAAGTGGAAATACTGAGGAGAGAGAGGAGAGAGGAACTCAACCCAAATACTTGTTTTATAAGAATGGACTTATCTACCCTAACATATTACATGCAAATTAACTTGATTTCTGAAAACCAAGGATGAAAAGTAAGGTGTAGAAGATAAAGAACCCTCAATCACCATAATGAACATTTATGTAGCATTTACTATGGGCGGGCATTGTTCTAAGCAGTTTATAAATATTAACTCGTTTATTCATCCTAACAGGTTTGCAAAATAAGGACTGTTATTATCTTCAGTATTTGAAGGAAGCTGAAGGGGCTACATCTCAGATACAGTTTATGACCTACAACTCACAGCTCCTGATTACAAAATACATATGTTTACCATTTCAGAAATATTTGGGAGCGTAGAAAATATGCAAGATGGTGTCATCATTCTCCTTAATTTGAACTGAAAATAGTATGGAAAATGAAAAACATGAAAATTTACCTTAAGTAGAGTATTTTTACAGGAAAAGAGATGATGTCTACAGTTAACTGCATTGTTTAAACACTTAGAACTGCTCAGACCGACAGCACAAGGATTCACATTTAAAGAAAAACAGGGAAACGTTTAATAAAATGAGATTGTTAAAAGGTCATACATTGTTATTCTAGAGAAAATATCCAGATGCTATGCTTTTAAAACTGTACAATTGTTTTTTTTTTATTTTGAAGACTGCTATCATTCAGAGAAAAATGGACCATGATATCCATGACTGTTTGCTTAATTATACACTGTCCTCAAGTGGATATATGAGATAAAACTTAAACAGAATAATAGGGGGAGATAAATATGACTACATAATAAACTTTTAAAAATCAAAATGAATCATTTCTTTAAAATATAGAACAGTGTATACATACGCTAGCCTTAGAGAGATGGCACGCAGCCTTTTGATAAAATATGGAATCTTTCAAATACTAGCTAGGTGCTTGTGTAAACTCTTTAGCTTTTCCGAATCTGTTTACTCAATCCCTTTCAAATATATATAAAATTTACCCCACTGGTTGTTGAGATAATTAAGCTAAACAACACATCTAAGCCCCTAACACGTACATAAATATAAGACACAGAGGGCTTCTAATCTCTCGTCTACAAATAATTACCTTTGAAAAAAATTTTAATATTGGGTAAATCGCTCCAATTTTCTAATCTCCTGAATAAAGAGGATGAGTGAGTGAAATCCATCATTGATTTCAAATATTACTGAGTGTGCTGTGCTTGGCACAGGAGATAAAGATGTGAATAAGACACAGGCCAGCCTGGCAGAACTGCAAAGCTAGCGTGGAAAAGTGACTTCCAACTTCCTAGAATTGCAAGGTAGACAGAGGGGGCTAGTAGGTTCTGGAGAGACAGATCAGTACCTGCAAAGATATGGCAACGTGATCCAATCTGCAACCAGGACCCATCAATAATAATTCCCTATGACGGGGCCCAGAATGTCCACAAGGGCCGTGGGGCGAAGTAACTGCAGAGGCGAGTTTCAGGGCCAGATCCTGCAGGTGAAGGCCTTGCATGGTACACCAGGCAGCTAGACTTTGTCCTCACAGCACTGCTGGCCCATGTAGACCCATGGTGAGTTCTTAGGCAGGCGACAGACACAATACCTATTCTGTATACAGAATTCCAGCAGCAGTATGGAATATAACTTGGAGAGGAATTCTTGTTATAAAAAAAGATAAACATTGTGTTACTTATTAAATCATCTTCTTTCGTATAGAAAAAGAATGACTGTCAAGTCATCCAATCCACCAAGCTGATACAGAAGAAATAAGATGAAAATCTGTAGGGCTTTCCCCCCAGTTCCCATGATGGCAGCAGTTTTGGATTTGGCTGATGGATTCAAATTTTGAGTGGCTTGGAAATTTATAAGTTTCCCCCTAATAATAGCCAATTCAAATTCTGGTAGCCAGAGGGACAGGTTCTTCGAGCCCTATCTGAAATCTGGGAAGCAGCCATCAGTACAAGGCCCTGAGGTGAAGGAAAAATACTTTTTAGTGAGCAATGGTCAAACCAATTTACCTATTCACACACACATATAAGATTTTATTTAATGTTATTAAAATAAGGCTGATTCCACTTTTTAATAAGGAAAATAATCTTTTAAAAAAGCAGAGCACTAAGGCTGACTACAATACAGTAATTTAAGCCATGCCAAAAAAAAAAAAAAAAGAAAACTCTACAAACATATATAATTAGGTCTGAAAAAAGTGGGGTTTATTATGGTTGGAAGCAGAGTTGCCCTAATATATACAAGACCTTCAAGGCTTGTATTTTAGTACGAACTTAATTAGAAAATTCTTTCATAAAGGAACAAAAACGTGTGTCATTTCCTCTTTCATTTCATATAAACACATGAACTCAGCGAACTGTATCGTTAACATATTGTGAAGCTCTATGTGCTTAGGCATCAAAGGGCATGGGTATCGCTGGCCAAGGGTGATGGTGGTCAAATATTTTGCAAAGCCGAACTATTACCTATTAACTTGTAACCTTAAAAATATGCGCAGTGACAAACATTTGAGTTAATGAATGAAAAGATAAAGAAGTGACCGATGACGAGTTGGCTGCCATCCTGGGACACTGCTGATGTTCCCAGGACATGTGACTAAAGGAAACAGTGAAACAGTGTGGTCAGTAGGCCATGATCAATTACGAGGAGTTCATGGCAACTCGTTATCACACTTTTGATGTACTTTAATAATGTTATCATGAAATTCCTTGTCAGTTTTTCATTTGGTTTTTCTGTAATCAAATGTAAAATTAAAACTAATTAATAGGTGCTGAAAAACTTTTAAAATTATAAGTTTTATAATCTTATCATTTATGCAATTTCCTAAATTATGCATCAAGAACTCTGTGTGTATGAAATAATAAGGGTGTACCCAAAATATCAGATGTATGTATATTTATTTCTCATATATTTAGCTACCCTCCAAAGAACCTTGATAGTTAACCTACAGTATTCAAAGTTTTATTCTAATATGTTTCAATGGCATGAATTAAGGAACTCACTGAACACTGGGTTTAGTATTAACCCCGTCTTGCAGATACACCAGTGGTACAAGCCAAAGCCTATCTGAATTGCTGTTTTGCTTATATTTGAAAGTAAATTTGGAAACTAATTTCAGATGCAGCCAACAATGGACAGGTCACACTCGTAACCTCTAATAACATCAGACCTTCATATATACAGGTTTCAGGACCCTAGGGTTCAGTTGGTATCCTAGCCAACTCAAAACAATTAGTCATCATATATTATGTGATTTTTGCCCCTTCTATACACAAACAGAACTTAGAATTGCCTTTGTGTGATCTGTTTATTAGCTACTCCACTGAAGATTGTAATTTGCCTTTCAAAACATCAAGTCCAAAGTTGACACATTCCTAAGGCTAAGTTATTTTTCTCTGAAAACGAATTTGCTTCCATCACTTTAACATTTTAAAATTACACCTGTAAACATTTTAAACTCACAAACAAAACATAACTAACTGTGTATAAAAATCTATCCATGATTTAAGTAAATATGGTTTAATTATCAAAAAATATGTGAAAGAAGATGGCCTTGATTCCTTTGGTAAACATAAACCAAAGATAAACTATCAAAACTTTCTTGTTCTTAATGAAAGTTCAGCTTATGATTTGCAAATCAGATGAACACCAGTGAGACTCTAGTCCTGGCCACAACTTGGAAAATAAAATTTATTAGCTTATAGAAAATGAACGATGAAGGACTTCCCTGGTGGTCCAGTGGTAAAGAATCCACCTTCCAATGCAGGGGACGTGGGTTCGATCCCTGTTCGGGGAACTAAGATCCCACGTGCCGCAGGGCAAGTAAGCCCGCGCGCCGCAACTATTGAGTTCGCCCGCCTCAACTAGAGCCAGTGTGCTGCAAACTACAGAGCCCAGTGTCTGGACCCCACATGCCGCAACTAGAGAGCAGCCTGCACGCCACAAGGAGGAGCCCGTGCCGCAACGAAAGATCCCACATGCCTCAACGAAGGTCCCGCGTGCCACAACTAAGACCTGATGCAGCCAAAAAAAAATTTTTTTTAATAAAATAAATATAAGAAAAAAGAATGACGACTCTATATGTCAGCAGTCATAATTTATATAACTTTCTTATTACCTATTTTTAAGAAATCTAGAACTACATAAGAGATATGTTATTAGGTTAAAAAGCCATACTTTTGGAATAATTCAGCTTTAAGCATAGTGTCCCTTCTCTGCTACATCCTTCGCAGAATAAGGAACCTCTCTTTTCATTTGTAAAATAGATATACAATCACAGCGCTCACACCTAACAGATGATTGTAAAGCAAATGGGTGGTAATTCAAACACACAAAAAAACCTTTCATATCTAGCACACTGTGTTCAGTAAATAAATACTAGTTAGAAGCATTATGACCACTTTGGAATGGCATTAGCACTAACAGAGTGACCGTGGGCATGGGTAAGTCATGGCAGGTCATCGGAGGACCACTTCTGCTGGAGAACAGACAGAAACCCTCTGGAGACTCTGGGGCTGAGTACTCCCTCCACGCTAGAAAGCAGGGTGAATACACTGCTTTTCAAAGTACAGATAACAACAGATTATTAGTATAATTTGGAATGGAATGGAAAATGGAGTACATCACAGTCAAGGGTAAGTGTACTGTCTTGTGAAATACATATATACAGGATCATAAAATGTATTTCTGACATCTCCCAGTCATAGCAATTTGAAAACTAGTGCCCTAAAAGACACGGGTATACACCCACCCCACACAGGGCATCTGTGAAGTAATGACACCAAGCCTAGCTGGGGTCTGTATGGCAGAATTAATTGGCAAAAGTCCTGAGAAAACAGAGAGCATCACAGCAGCTGAGCAGGCCTCTTCCAGCGAGCCCTGCAGGAGAAGATTTGGGCTCTGTCTCCAGGGACTAAAGTCTAAAATTATGTTACCTCCATTGGGGCCCAGAGAGCTGTAATTCTGCCAAGATTTTCCAAAGTGGAGTTCCACTGTGAGGGCAATAAGCCCTCTTTAAAGCAGTCCAGAAGAGTGAAAGGAATAAATTTCCGTGGGAGGCTGAGACTTCAGTAATCCCCAATTTTGATGAACCCCCTTTAAGAGTTAATTAAAAATTTAGAATCAGGCATATATCTGAGCACACATACTCATCTATTCAATGGAATCTTTATTTTTAAAAACATCTCTTTACACCATGTCCTCAGCTAACCAGACATATAACCAAAAAAATAGTTCCAAAAATCTGAGAAAGCAAATGTCATTTTGGACCCACAGATACCATATAACTACACAAAAAGGCTCAAATAAGATATTTTAAGTTCTACAGTGTTTGAAAGTGATGATTTCTTTTCAAGTTTCTTCTGTCCTTTTCACAAATCTAGAATTGTGTATCTTTTTCAAAAATACTAAAACTTATGTTTAGTAAATACTAAATTTTATGCTAGGAACTTGCTACAGACTGAATATTTGTGGCTCCCCCAAAATTCATATGTTGAAACTTATTCCCTGATATGATGCCATATGGAGGTGGGACTTTTGGAGGTGATCAGGTTATGAGGGTAGAGCCCCCATGATGGGATTAGTGTCCTTATGGAAAAAAAAACAAATAACAATGAGCTCCCCTGCCCTTTCCACCATGTGAGGACCCCATAAGAAGACAGCTGTCTGTGAACCAGGAAGCAGGTCCTCAATGTATCAGCCAGAGTCTAGATCTTGGACTTCCCAGCATCCAGAGCAGTGAGAAATAAATTTCTGTTGTGTGTAAGTCTACAGTACTCTGTTACAGCAGCCCGAAAGGACTCAGACAGAAACCAAAGGAAGAAATTTCTTGGATAGTGACTTTCTTTTCAATTTTTAAAAATCCAACCCTCTGAATGACATTTGCATCCTTACTTTGTAAGAAAAGAGGCCATAGGGTGAAGACGACCATAGCAAGGTCCCTACGACCATAGCAAGGTTCCTATGCAAGCACCCTGAGGATTTTTAATGACAATCCCTTACTTCACTTCTAGGCAAGTTACAGGAATACTTTGATAGAATCTTCACATAGCACATCAATCACTGCCATGGTGATTTTCTATTAAGATCTGACCTAGAAAAAGCCCTTAATTTTTCTTCCTGCACTTTTCTATCTTACAATATATTCTTGTAAGAAAATCAAAATATTTTGGAAGAGATTTAGTAAAAAAAAAGTGGTCCATTTAGAGAGAGAGAGAGAAAAAAATAAGGATACAGTAGAGAAGAAATTGTTCCCAAAGCAGTTTTTTGTGTCCTAAAACAGTGAGACCCTACAGCTTAGTCAAAATTTCCTTTTACCCAAATACTTTTCATCAATTCACAAGCTAGCATCCCATTTACATCTTTCAAAATTACTAAAGACTTCATTTCTCTTTTAATTTCCATACTATTCCCTGCAACAGATGATACTCTCCTTGACCTCATTTCCTATTTCTCGTAAATCTCCAAACTTTTGTTCACACTCATTTAATCTATCAGCTAGAGCTACGGCCAGGATTTGGCAGGTATTGTGTGAGGCCCTGAGGATAATGGGTAAATAAGTGACCCGTCCCACCACATAGAGCTAACCACCATCTCAAGCCCTCAGCAGAAAAGCACAGACCCCTGATCAAAGCAGCACCTTTCTTATCTCTGTCTTGATACTTCCCCTTCCTGGCCATAACCCCATAAACCAGTTTCTCCTGCCCCCACAGGTGGAGAAGGAGCAAAATTTCCCTAAACTTGACATCACTGGTCCAAAGGTTTCCACTGCAGTCCTCGGAATAAGGCTATGATGCCTCTTCCCTAAAACTGGAGGCAGGTTAAGCTTCTCCTAAAGCTAAGAACTGCAGAGTAATTGAGGAATGAATCTCAGGGAAGGCTGCCATGATGTCCACCATGCCACTGATTCACACAAATCATTATTCACGTACTGTTTATAGCTTTTAAAGTCAGCTTCATCCATATGGTCCTCTCCAGAATCCATAATTACCTAATTCTCCTTCCCATCTCTGGATGACTCCCACCTCAACAGCCAACTCACTCCCTCACTCTGGAACTCAAGGATCTTTAAGACTTTGTCCCATCGGTCCACATTTTGGGGGCGTGTTCTCCAATGAAAATCTTCCTCCCATGTCCATCTGATCTCAGACACACACCCCTTATTCTATGTCACCTCCTTATCTATCCAAACTGCCACTCTCCAAAGTGTTGCTCAATCACCTCCTCCAATACCTCATCCTGCTGGATCTGGTCCCTCACTGACCTGACTTTTCAGCACACCCTATGGAGGCAGCACAGCCCATCAGGAAGAGCACAGGAGTAGACATCCCACAGACCCGGTTCCACCACTTGCTAATGGTATACCTCGGGGAAGTCACTTTAAAACTGTTTACATCTGAATTTCCTTACATGGAAACACAGGTAAAGATGAAACTTAACTTCTATAAGGACCTGGAACATACAGTCACTTGATAAATAAAAAATCTATTATCATTATTGGACCATGAAATCTCTTGTTTTTACACAGTCTTCTGTTGCTGTCTAGAGCTCTCATATGCTAGATCTTCAATTAACAACAAGTATTCTGGGCAAACAAGAGGATTCATCTCTCTATCTGTGCCCAACGAGCTGTATCTGGCAAAACCAAGATGCTGCTTCATGAGGGCTACCTGTGTCTTCTATCATCTTCCATAGAACTGAATTTCTATTTCTTAAGTAGAAAACGTTCAGGGCGTAGAGTATGCTGAGTAGACGGTGATGACACACCACAAAAACAAACAAATAAGCAAACAACAACAACGACAACAAAAAACCCTAAAACACACCTAAGTTGCTGAGAACCTATTAGAGTTCAGAAAGGTGGGGCAATTGGACCAAATGACTGAGAAGAACTCAGATGATCTCACTAGGGAACTGAGCACGGTTTTGTGGTCAGTCTTATAAAAGAACGGATGAGAAAATGAACTTGCACCTTGTCTGGCAACACAGATTTTAAAACCCCAGACAAGCAAGTGAGTACTGGTACGTGGGGGGATGACAGCGTCGAAGGGGCACAAAATGTTCCACCCAAAGCAGCCTTTCTGAGCAGTACTGCCCTCATCAGCTGGAGGGGAAGGACTCTGTACAAGGGACAGAAATCAGAAGACAATATCCAGACCACATCCAGCCACTCATTACTCTTATGATTCCAAGTGAATCACCTCACTTTCATCATGTGAGCATAGAAATGTTCCCCTCTCTGCACCCCCGGGCCCCATCCTAGCTGTCCCTCAGAGTTTGGAGCAGCCAAAATAACATTTATGAAATTTCTCAAGAAGTATAAGATGCTATGCAAATATAATACACTTATAAATAACCAATCTGAATGCAGAAGGTAAGGAGATTCTTACAAATTTCAACGTAGCATTGCCCAAATGTGCATGCTGCAACCACCAGACGTTATACATCAATAATCAGCAAAACAAAGGATGCATCCTGTTCTTAATTGCTTAGTTTATTTAAATGGTTGCTTGGAAAATAATAAATTATGATTATTATTTCAGATAGGTTAAGCAATTAGGGCATTTAAATATAAAACTACTAAACTTCTGAGAATGTGGCACTAATAGGGATTGAGAATTCACGCTATCTACTAATTTGCTAATCATTAGTAAAGTGACAATACCATACTGGGGCTTTATCAGTTTGACTAGTTAGTGTGAGATTACCTCATAAGGGAACATTTTCCTACAATATAAATGCAACAAGATGCTTTAATAAATGTCTTCTACATCGACAGATGACAAGTCAACAAAAGATGCTACAGCGAATCAAAGTGACTGAACTGAAGGAATAATTACATATATGCATAATGTGAAAACCTGCAGGGTTTAATTTCACAAAGGAATTAGGAGAACAAATATTCAGCTCTGTCGAATTTTTTTGCTGATCATTTCATTAAGGTGGCCCATTATTTTTGCCCTTTAAGACCACACAGAAATGCTCCAAAGAAACATTTATAATTTAAATAATTACCACAAATTGGGACTATTTTCCCCGCTACCACAACTAATAAGTGTGAGCTGGGCACTGGCATTTTCCAAAGCAATGCAGAGTGACTTCCTTACCCAGAAGAAAAAACAAATATTTGTTGAATAAATGTTGGGAACACAAATACTCCCCAGGCTCTGAGAATTTCCAAATCAACATTTTGTTAAATTCATAATACCTTAATCTGAGGACACTTAATTTAAAGTGAAATTCTGAAATAAAAGACAAAAGTAATAATGAACTAGCCCTTGTTTGTAGGGTTTGAAAATGCCATTCAACAAACTGCTCAATAAAGTCAAGGGCTAATAGGAAAGGAGAACTTCTGGAAAGCCAGTTGATGTCAGAGGAAAATCAAATGTAGTCTATCAGGTGCGTCCCCTCCGACAGAAATGCCCTGGGTTAGACCATGACATCAGCAAGTGAATGAAGGGGACAGGAAAGAGGAGATTTCAACCCTAGGAATTAGAATTTATGGGCCATTTCCTTTGATGTAACTCTTTTTCTACCAGGTAAGTGAAGAATCTTAGTCTCGATTTATTAGCACTTTTTTAGAACTTAATAGTCTCCTCATCTGGTAAAATAAATATTCAGATGTTTAAAAAAAACAAAAATATAATAATAGTGGACACAGATATGTTTGGATTGTAAATATGAACAAAGGTTTCATCAATATCTATTTTAGATGCTGATCCAAAGCTGTCCAAACAAAGACAAGAAAGTAGGCTTCTACATAAAAAAGCACTCGAGAAGAGGTAATGTACAACCTTCAAAGTATAACACCTCTAAAGATTCATCTGATCTGTGTTTCTGTCATGTAAATACACACTAAGGGCCAACTGTGTAAGTCAGGCGGAAGACCACCTTTATTAGAATCACTTGGAGTTCACCAGTAAAAACCGGAATGTCTAAAAACCAATCATATTGGTTAAAAAAAAAAAAGTTAAGAGAACCCTGGAGGAGTAATTTCCTGTACTTTTTAATACAGACACTACAAACAAAAGTTACACTTGAAAGAATAAAAGCATATAAAGAGTGCAGAGCCATGTAACAGTCATTACAAGGCAGCGCAATTAAAATTTGATGGATTTGTATGTTACAGGGATACCTCCCCATAGCCTGGAAACCTTACACAGAGGAGAAACGATGCACCATCACAAAAACCGACTGGCTGCTACAGTGAGGCTCAGAGGAGGCACGTGCCAGTGCAAAGACACACGTCTTCAACAGTGGTTGGCATTCTCAATTTCACTCTTGACACAACAGCGTATGATGATGATTCCCTTTGGGAGAAAAAAACAAGCCTAAAAGACTTTTTTTTCCCCCAAATAACAGCAAGCTAAAACATCCACAAAAGGAAACTAGTCCACATTGAAGAAAGGAAAATAATAGAATGAGGTGTCAGTGACTTTCCCCTTACAAGTGAGCAAACCCCTACCAGGGCGCTCTATGAAAGATTCAATGAGGAACAATTAAAAGAGCAAACTTCAGAACCCTGCAGAGACAGGGTTCAAACACAAAGTTACTGAAGGCCAAAAAAAAAAAACCCCAAACACCAAAAAAAACCAGTGCTCACATCTCCAAATGCAATAAAAGGTTCATCTCTGTTCTATGTTCTGTCAACCTAGGGGATAACCATCTGTTGAGGTAAAAGTCCTCAAGATGAAATGGAGACTTTGTAACACCTATAGATGTGCTGTAATAAGATATGTGCATTCTTAAAAATAGATGATTTTTATTTTCCGTTAAAATGAAGGAAATTCATTTTTCAGCAGGAACGTCAAACAGTAGTAACTGGGGTGATCTAAATCCCCTCTTATTTATACCTACACATATCTGCAATGGGCCTTTTCTCCACTGCCTGACATGGAGAAATCCTATTTTAAGAAAATCATAAACCATGAATTCAAATAAAATCTTAACATGTGTCTCGAAGTTGCTGTAGGCTGAAACTCATCCACCACTTTTTGGTCATTTAACAATTTAAAGAGTGTGTGACTGTGTGTCTGTGTGTGTGTGTGTGTGTATGCTTTACTCCACCAATTCGGCATCTTATGTCATCTAAAACGTATACATGTTATCATATGCGCCTTCGTTCAAATGAGGATTTAAAAGAAATACTGGCATGGATTCCTGGGGCTTCTATGTGTCTAGGTTGCCAGTTGGGGTCTCCAGATGGTGTTGAAGCTAGGGCCTTTTTGAAAAAAAAAAAAATCTACGTATAGGTTTAACATTTGAGTTCAAAAATCACTTTTTTAAAGTGCAAGACAGCAAGCAGATCGAATTCAAAAATCATTTTTTTAAAGTGCAAGATGGTAATAAGCAGTTCATCTGAAAAACACCCATGAGTGTTCGTTAACCACAGTCTTAACAGGAGCCAACAGAAGGATGCAGCAGTGCACAATGCTAAGTCCACCTTGGGCTGCACTAGTGTGGCATCCGCATCAAAGGCGAGAAGGACACCTTGGCAGCACCGGCAGGACACAGAAGGTATGCGTTCAGTCCTGGAGGGAAGCTCAGTTTCCTCTGTTTGAAAGGAAAGAGTAAACCAGAATGTTCAAACACCACGGAAGAAACTGTTTGATGTTCAGCCTGCAGCAGAGATTTTAGGAGCCAAGGTGATTATGCTCAGGTATTTGAAGGATCTCTCAGTGTAAGTTTCCACTGCAAGGATTTTGCCCATCTTGTTGACCAGCATTGCCCTGTTCCTTGAAAAGGACCTGACGTGTGATGAATGATCAAAAATACTCGTTGAACAAAAAATGATGAAATGAATTACCTCAGAGCATAAGAGAACACACTTGCTGCTCCGTGCGGTGCTAAATGACGAAACAGGCACCAGTGGGTAAAATCTCTAGGAACATATGCTTCAGTTAAACTTTTTCAGAAATCACTTTTTGACAGTAAGAGCTCTCCAACGATGGAGGAGATTCTGTAAAGGAGTGATCTCTTCCTCCTGTGGGGGGAGGGAGGAGCAGTGGTATTCTTGCAGAAACTGGATAACCATCTGTCAAGGATGCTACAACGATGAAAACACTGTTTACATCATTGAACACCACAAGGGTTTCATTTTTATCCTAGCTGCCATTTCTGTACAGCAAACCTTCTGCTGACATAAAATCATCAAGCTGAAAGGAAGGATTTTAAAACCCTTTTAGGAGTAACTCAACAAAATGGGCTAGAGTGGTGCCCAAATGCAGGTACATAAGAACATCTGTGGAGCTCATCGTAAGTACAGATTTCTAAGTCCCATATGATCTCATTTTTTTAGTCCACGCCATGATATTGCCCTGGTAATTGTCTCCTCTCTTCTGCACCATCACTTTCCCTCCCTACTGGAGTCTTTGCCATCAACATGCAAACATGTTACTCCCATCCTTAAAAACTATCCTTGGGACTTCCCTGGTGGCGCAGTGGTTAAGAATCCGCCTGCCAATGCAGGGGACACGGGTACGAGCCCTGGTCCGGGAAGATCTCACATGCCGCGGAGCAACTAAGCCCGTCTGCCACAACTACTGAGCCTGCGCTCTAGAACCCGCGAGCCACAACTACTGAGCCCATGTGCCACAACTACTGAAGCCCAAGTGCCTAGAGCCTGTGCTCCGCAACAAGAGAAGCCACCACAATGAGAAGCCCGCGCACCACAACGAAGAGTAGCCCCTGCTCGCCACAACTAGAGAAAGCCCGCGGGCAGCAACAAAGACCCAAAAAACAGCCAAAAATAAAGAATAAATAAATTTAAAAATAAATAAATAAAGTATACAATTCAATTTAAAAAACAAACAAACAAAAAACATCCTTGGGTGGGAGATTACATATAGGATGGATAAAAAACAAGGTCCTACTGTAAAGCTCAGGGAACTATATTCAATATCCTGTGATAAACCATAATGGAAAAGAATATGAAAAAGAATGTATATATGTATAACTGAGTCACTTTGCTGTATAGCAGTAATTAACACAACATTGTAATTCAATTTTACTTCAATAAAAAAAAATTTAAAAAAAAAACCAACTTCCTTGGTTGACCCTGCTTCCCTCTCCAACCTCCACCCAATTTCTCTCCTTCCTTCTAAAGGAAAACTCAGTCTGTAGCCAGCTTCCTTCCTCCACCTGACTGTGGAATACACCTGAGTCAAAGACGTCCAGCTACCACCAGGCTGCGAAATCCATGGTGAATTCTCAGTCCTCATCTGAGCTGACCCGTCAGTAGCATTTGGCACAGGTGGTCACTCCCTCCCTGTGAAACACTCCTTCATTTGCCTTTGAAGACACCACATCCTACTGATTTTTCCCCTAACTCTCTGGTCACTCTTTCTCGGTCTCCATTCCTCCTCTTTTTTTCCTTTTGAGTCATATCTTTAAAATAAGAAATCATAACTGTAAAGGGATGAAAAAGCTCCTGCATAAAATTTTAACAGCCATATATCCCGAATATTTGAGACCCTAGTCAAAAACTATCTAAATTTTAGAGGAAATGCCCATTATCATGTTGATAAAGGCATAAAACCAATCTTTTGGGTTTTTTAAAAATTTTATTTTATGGAAGTAGAGTTGATTTACAATGTAAACTTATTTTTCTTTTAATTTTTTTTATTGGAGTATAATTGCTTTACAATGTTGTGTTAGTTTCTGCTGTACAATGAAGTGAATCAGCTATATGTATACTTATGTCCCCTCCCGCTTGGACCTCCCTCCCCACCCCATCCCACCCATCTAGGTCATCAAAGAGCAAGATGAACCTATCTTCAGGGCAGGAATAGAAACGCAGACATAGAGAACGGACGGGTAGACACAGGGGGCGAGGGGAGGGTGGGATGAATTGGAAGATTAGGTTTGACATAAATACACTACCATGTGTAAAACAGATAGCTAGTGGGAACCTGCTGTTGTGTTAATTTCTACTGTACAGCAAAGTGATTCAGTTATACATATATATATCTCTCTATATACATTCTTTTTCATATTCTTTTCCATTATGGTTTATCATAGGATATTGACTATAGTTCCCTGTGCTATACAGTAGGACCTTGTTGTTTATCTCCACACCACCTCTTAATCCTGACGTCCTAACCCTGGAGTGCTCAAAGGCACCATACAAAACCATTTCTTTCTCTCTTTGGTTTTCTCCTCCTCACACGTAGTGAAAATCCTCTTATGATTTCATGGGTCATGGCTTTCCTTCATACACTTAAGACTCCCCACTCTAGAGCCCAGCCCACTCCACTAAACCCCAAACCCACAACTAAATGTCTTCTTACCTATCTTTGATATTCACCTCCACACACTCAAACCAAGTTCCCAATCGTTCCCATCACAGTGACTAATGTCCTACCCAGGGTTCAGACCAAATATCACGGAGTCATCCTTGACCCCTCTTTTCTCACAACCAATCCATCAGATCGTGTCAGCTCTACCGCCAAAACATATTCCAAGAACAAAGTTGGACATCTATCTCACACTACATACAAAAAATAACTCAAAATGGGTCAGTGATCTAAATAGAAGAGCTAAAATCATAAAAATCTTAGAAGAACACACAGGAATAAATCTTTACGACCTTGGATTTTACAATGGATTCTTAGATGTGACACCAAAAGCAAGAGCAATAAGAGGAAAAACAGGTAAGTTGTACCTCGTCAAAGTTAGAAACTTTTTGCATAAAAGAACATTATCAAGAAAATGAAAAGACAGCCTAGAGAATGGGAGAAATACTTACAAATCATCTATCTGATAAGGGTCTAGTATCCAGAATACATAAAAACTTTTACAACTCAAAAATGAAAACCAAACAATTAAAAAATGGGCAAAGGACCTTTCTTTAAAGAAGATATACCAATGATACACATGAGAAGATTCTCAACATTATTAGTCATTCGGGAAATGCAAATCACAACCACAAAGAGGTACCACTTCACACTCACTAGGATGGCTACTATCAAAATAAACAGAAAATAACAAGTTTTGGTGAGAATGCTGAACACTTGGAACCCTTGCATAGTGCTGGTGGGAATGCAAAATGATTCAGCTGCTGTGGAGAACAGTTTGTCAGTTCCTCAAAAAGTTAAACACAGAATTACTATACGACCTCTTAATTCCATTCCCAGGTATATACCCAAAAGAATTGAATAAAGGTACTCAAAAAAGTATATGTATACCCATGTTCAAACCAGCGCTATTCGCAATAGCCAAAAGGTGATAAGATCCCAAATGTCCATCAATTAATGATGGGTAAACAAATTGTAAACTATATACACATATACACACGTACAATGGAATACTATTCAGTCGTAAGACGGAATGAAGTACTGATACGTGCTACAATCTGGATGAACCTCCAAAACATGCTAAAGTGAAAGAAGCCAGACACAAAAGATCTGTGGAACTGAAGAGGATTTGGGAGAAAATGCTTAATGGATAAGGAGTTTTATACTTAGAAGTGGTAAAAATTATTTGGAACTAGATAGAGGCGGTGCTTACAAAACACTGAAAGGCACTAAATTCCATTGAATGGTTCACTCTTAAATGGTTAATTTTATGTTATGTAAATTTCACTTCAATAAATTATTTTTTTACTATTCAGCGTCCACCCCCTTTTCTTACCTCTACAACTACTACCTTGGTTCAAGCCACTGTCTTCTCTCACCTAGATTATCACTAGCCTCCTACTTTGTCTCCTCTTCCCCTCATATCCCCTTTGGGGTTTTTCTCAACACAACAGCCAGAATAATACTATTTTGTCAGTCAGATCATGTCTTTCCTCTGCTGAAAGCCTTGTGATAGCTTTTTACCTCCTTGTAGTCAAAGCCTACGTCCTCACGGTGGTCTACAGGACCCCACACAACGTGGCCCGCCACTGTTCCAGCCTCATCTGACTTCACCCCCTACTACTCTGCCCTTTCCGCTCTCCACGTCTTGTCACATGGAGGCTCTTTGCTGCCCCTTCAACATTTCAGACACAATCCTGCCTCAGGGTCTTTGCACTTGCTGTTTGCTGTTATTTCAAATGTTCCTCTCCCAGTTATCTATAGCTCTTGGACCATGTGCAACATCAATTCTTATTCAAATGTCTCCTATGCAATGACACCTCCCTGACCATCCTATTTAAACAACAAAACCACACATTCTCCCTATTTCCCTTCTCTGCATTATTTTTCAGCATAGCATCTAGCATAAAGTAAATTTTACTTATTTATTGTGTTCATTTTCTACTCTCCACCAGATGCTTACTAGACAGGCTAAAAGGACAGACCGAGAGGGGCTCCCTGATCTTAGGAGGACAGATTTTTAAACCGTTCAGTGCCTGCTTGCTGATACGTTTGCACAGGTGAGGTGTGACTTACTTTCTTTATCACAGATCTGGCTCCTAGTTCGTGAGACGGCAGACCTCAGCTACTCCAAATTACTGAAGGCTATGAATAACTGCAAAAGGACTTTAAAAAAAAAAAAAGAGAGACAAACCAAACTGGCTTATCTTGGTTTGCAGCATTGTATTAAGAAACCTGGACCTAAAATACATCACATTGAAAGGGATATAAAAAATTCCAAGTCTTAAATAAAGTCTAAATGATTACAATGAAAACAAGGATGAAATTTCTTAGTTCTTATGTTGATCTTATTACATCCTTAAAGTTCTTTAAAAGATAAATGCCACAAGGTATTAAAAAAAAAGTTCTCCACCCCTGAGAATCTTTATTTCATTTGTAACTCCTAAGAGCCTATCATCAATATCCAAGAGAACAATCTCAGTCCTTAACACCTTTTCCCCACAATCAATTGGGAATCAGTAAAGTGTAAAAGGCTGCCCAACGGTATAAACAAGATGTTTAGAAACCTACCTTTTAAATATCTTAAAACATTTACACATTCAATAACAACAAAAAAAAGATTTATCAAAATATTAAAAAAAACACACTAATTTAAACAAAAGCCAAGGTTTCCTAACATACTCATACAAGCCTGGAACACAGCAGAACTGCTTAAAATATAGATGGCTTCCCAATTCAGTAATGCGTAACATACACAAGCACTTATATTACTAAAAAAGTAGTGCAGTTGTATAGTCCTACTAGATAATAAAAAAATTTCAGTACTGGTATCTAAAGATACCGTATGACGGCTTCCTCTCACCATGTTAATGCAGACGAGCCTCAATCAGTAAGTAAACTAATCTAAATCAAATTCCATCTAGTTGAAAATAATCATCATGGGCTGCCCAGAGTTGGTGGGTCTGAATGCATTACTGAAGAGCTTCTTGGTAATTGCAGGTTGCTATTTATGTTGACCAGAGTTGGAGGAGTTTACTTAGCGAGATGTCTAAGCATGCGGACCACCAATGCAAAACACACAGGAAAATCACTCTTCACATCCACCCTAAAAACAGCTTAGATGCTCTCTGCTGATATCGCAGCATGGTTGTTATTTCCTAGTGTCAGATACACTGCTGGTGACAGAATGAAAATTTATGATTGCAGTTATTTTATTTCAAGTAATGTGCTCCCACAAGAGATTTTTTCTAGTTCAGTGGACTGTAAGTTAAATATTCAAGACTAAATATTATTTTCTAAAGCCCTAAATGTTTCTGCTTGTAAACAGGTATGCACAAAATACTCATAGTGACAATCATTGAGAGAGATTTTTTAATCATAGGGGGGTTTGTTTGCCTTAGAGTCACCAATTCCCAAATGCGTCTAGTAACACACAAACCATGGTGTTAAGTGGGAAATAAAGAAGACCAACTCTAAGATAAACTTGTCACGAGACACACGGACAGGTAGGCTAGCTCTCACTCTTCCCTGTGTTACTGCATAATGGCTTTTTTCATCATCATCATCATCACTAAATTAGGTATCAGAAACCTGGGTTCTAATTCCGGATCTATAGTTAACAATCTAAAGAACTGTACAGTCATGGGAAAAGCCTATTATGCCTCTGAGCTCCAATTTGCTTACCTGTAAAATGAGGGGGTTGGCAAGAAATGCTTTTAAAACAGAATAGAAAAATGCAAGGTAAAAATGACGACCTAAACATATTAAAACTGATCCTGATTTACAAAAGGCAAACAGAGAATACCACACGATAAAAAAGGAATGTTTTTCACCTGAGGGGAAGTAGAAAAATGAAAAACATTGTAAAATTCAATGGTAATGAGGATGGAGAAAAGAACTAACATACTTTCAGCCCTGAAAAGAAGAGTTCTACAAAAATGCAAAAAAAAAAAAAAAAATACACTCTCCATTCCCTTTGGCCTAGTAATCTTACTTTTGAACACAAATCCCCAAAGAAAATATCCCTAAAGAAAAATCAGAGTTCGCTAAAAAAGAATCTCCACAGCAGCACACTATGTAAGAGAAAAACTGGAAACCACCTGTAAGTGCAAAAATAGAGGCACAGTTAAGTAAAATCTGGTTTTGCTAACAAAATGGAACAGAGGCCTAGATAACCATTTTTTTGAAGTACTGACCTCTTTTCAAAAGAGTGGAAATATTCCACATGATATAATGTGAAATGTGAAGGTTTATCACAAAATACATTTGCCCTCTTTATGATTTTACCAAAAACTCACTGATGAAAACCGTAAGAGAAATTGGAGGGATAGCACTAGCTCATTGGGTCCAGTCTTTCTATGAAATTCATTACAACAGCAGAAAACAGAAGGGGAAGATGGGGAGAAGAGGACGCTCTTTAGACTAGAGCCCGCTTTTCTAACATGACTAGAACACCGTCTCTCTCTATCCAATGCTTGATGTTTTTCAAGCACCTTCACAAAGATTATGACTTCACTGTTTGAAAAAGAATCAGCTTTCATGGCACTTATACACCCAAATGTTAAACTTTTGTACAAAGTCTAGTGCACCAGGAACGTACACTATGAAACCATCCTATACATACAGTTGGACTACTGTCTTCCTTTCCCCAAATGTCATCAGTGGGAAATTAAAGGAAGCGTCAAGAGTTAGGAGTCATGACTTCAACAGGTTTTTAGACTCGAATGTCAACCTTAATATGGTAGAGCCTGCCATGAGGCAAATGCCTTGGAAAACTGTTGCATATTTCTTATGCACAATTACTTCTTTCCTTGAACACTGTAAATCATAAAACCATGGCAAAAGTGATCACTCTGGTTGGCCTTGCAATAGATTCCTCTCAGCTTTAGAATATACATGGTGAATGGACTTAGCAAAGAACGTAGAATTCGTGAATATAATTATGGCATGGTATTTATTTGGGTTCAGTGGACACACCCAACTTTGGATTATCATCTCACTAAAAACTCCAAAAAGACAGAAAAGGGAAAAATAAACAAATAAATAACTAGAATTCTTCTAAGTAACGATTCTCCCAAATAAACATAACCAGTGACAACACTCATGTAAAAAGGAATGTTGATGTTTCACAAAAGCCCTCCTCCTTCCAAAAAGAAAAGTTTTTTCTATGAATCAATACTATGAACTTTCTGTTTCACACATTGAGATGCTGGTGCTCTTTAACATATTCTGTGAATGATAAAGAAACAAAATAATGGTGTGTCACGAGAGGAACAGTTTTATCAACAAGGCTAAAAGATAAAAATGGTAATAACTTGGCACACGGAAAGCATAGAAATTCTACCAGAGACTGTCATACACACTCCCCTCAGAGATGGCTAGAGCACAAAGTCAGAAGTATTTTCAATCTTTTATATTTACAAGTCTAGCGAAGTCCCAAGTTTCTAGGTTATACTAAAATGACACTGGCAATCAGCTGTGTCCGGTTTCTACTGTCACCATCATTATCTAATAACTAAAAAACAGGCTTTCATTTTCAAAACTATTCGGCATGCCAATGTATTTCATCTTAAATCAATGGCTTCTAGAGACAGACCATGTGTTCATTTGTAACCAGCAAATTTCAACAAGCTTTTAGAAGGAGAAAGTAGGAGAAGGAATTATCCATTTAAAAATGTATCTCAAAAATAAAATGCAAAAATGCAACAAATTCCACTGACATTTTTGCTCTGCCTGAATTATTCTTTAGAATCATATCAATATATTTTTTCAGCATTCAAATAATATTTAAGGTCACATAGGTCCTAGGATGCCACATAATAATTT
Source organism: Eubalaena glacialis (assembly GCF_028564815.1). Taxonomy (NCBI): domain Eukaryota; kingdom Metazoa; phylum Chordata; class Mammalia; order Artiodactyla; family Balaenidae; genus Eubalaena; species Eubalaena glacialis. The sequence goes on along the minus strand of NC_083730.1, from coordinate 49,382,496 downwards.
ACAGATTTAAAGAAAATGACAAATGTGCAGAACTCGGAGACTTGTATTAAGTAAAAAAAAAACTACACACTTTGATTTGAATTAAACCTCTATCACATCAACCATTAACCACTAGATGAGATAGCAATTCAGCATTGAGACAGACTGATTTAACATCTACTCATTAAAATACCATGTGATGAGGCAGGGACGGGAGGATGTCTTTAAATAATAAATCAACTTCAGAAAGATCACATAGGTGTAAGCAAATCACAATCAGAACAGAAATGAAAATAAAAGATAACCTGCACCACAGATGCTTAGTAGGGTCCATTTACATTTCAAAGTCCTCTGTCTATGGTACTCTTAAGTATGGTACCACTAAGGTTTGTCAGAGCCACAGAGACACTTCAATTAAGGCTGTGTGGTAGAGCCCTGTGTAAATTAATTAGTTGAGGTCGCTCAGATTTTCTAAAAGCGACTGTCTAAAACGGGCTCAGAGAGATGCACGATTTGTGGGAAATTAGAACCTAAATACAACTTCTTAATCAATTCTTCTTGCTTTCCTATTTCAATGACATTTTGTGTAATGATAAATAAGTCCATGAAAATATTACTACCCAAAATTTTATTTGCTTTCAATTAGAGGTAACAGAAGGGACTTTGAATTTTGCTTTTGATTTCAAGTTTTATTTCAGATTTAATCTAGACTTATTGGCAAGAGTTTTCATATGATAACTATGATGACCTTGATCCATATTTAGACAGGAGATGAGTCTATATTGGAAATTCACACATGTTACGACTAAAGCAGCTATCTAGTAATTTCTATAAACAATGGCATAATAAAAATATGGATTTCATGCTCCTGTCTTGAGACTTTACCTGCTAAATCTGTTCATTATAATTTTGCTAAATATTAAAGTTTGACATGTCTCAGCAGAGATAATAATTATAGCCATTTCTTTGATTCAAAATACTAAGTAGATGACAGCTGTAAATAATTTTTAAAAGCAGTAGAATCAGATATTTGGTAAATATGATTTTGCAACATAAGTAGAATGTAGGCAGAAAATTGTAAAAATTAATTGTGCGATGGTTTCCACTGTAAATGAAAAATGAAAGGTCTCTGATGTTTTCAAGAGATTGGGAGCCTTCCAGGTATGTACATAAGAGATTCGTGAGCTTTTCTGTAATCCTAAAATAAAGTCCCTACAGTTTAATTACAGGGACAGTGAAAAATTCATAGTTATTGTACAGTAGGGATCATTTAGAGACTTTTTTAACTGCAGCGTGGAACAGCGTTTCAAGAGCACAGACGCTGTGGGTACAAATGTATCTTTTGAGATCCTACCATTGAGAAGAGGCTGTCCTTCACGCACATCCTGGGACAAGACTGCGCTGTAAACATCTTCAGGAAATCCAGTCTTGCATAACGCGATCTCACCAGAAGCCTCCACAGACGCCTGCAACACAAGGAAAAAAATGTGTGCCGTGATTGCCACCTCCTTCAACGGAGAAACGTCCCACTTGGCACAAAGCCTTGCTTTTCCCACTATTTTGTACAAATAACCCCTTTGTTTTCAGAGTGGTTGCGATTAGAGTGTAGAGGTCAAAGGGTTAATCTTTTTGATAACTTGGGTAGAAGAAACAAATCCCACTTGTCCAGTAAAATCTAAATAATGCACATTCCAGGTTCTTCTAAGGACTGAACATTTCCATTAAAATGGTCACTGTGAATGAAAAACTCTCAAGTGAAGCAGGGGGTGGGGGGACAGCCCGAGAGTTTTGAGGCTCCACAAATCACCGTCACTAACTTAACTTCGCAAGAAACATGTATACGTTTGTGTATATTGATTTTTATATTCTCGTCTAATTCTCTATGAAGTTTGTTTCAATATACCCTTGAATTAAAAAACAAAATTGCAATATACTTACTGCAGGATATAGAGTGCCTTATACCAAGTAAAACCAGCCAATCGAAAGTATATATTTCTCTAGACTCACAGACACAGATAGAAAACAAACTTATGGTTACCAAAGGGGAAAGGCAGGGGAAGGATAAATTAGGAGTTTGGGATTAACAGATATACACTACTATATATAAAATAGATAAAAAACAAGGACCTACTGTATGGCACAGGGAACTATATTCAATATCTTCTAATAACCTATAAGGGAAAAGAATCTGAAAAAGAATATATATATATATATATATATATATATATAAAACTGATCACTTTGCTGTACACCTGAAACTAACACAACATTGTAAGTCAACTATACTTTAATTTAAAAAAAAAGTGTATCTTTCTCTAATTTGATCAAGGGCAAGAACACATTAAAAATGTAAATAAAAATTAATATAACTGTGTTTCCTTTTTATACTTAAAAATGAGAAAGTCCCTATCTCTTGCCGTGTTCTTCTGTCTCATCACATACACAGCTAACTACCCAGTGGGCTGAAATCTCCGTCATACCAAGTGCTATCCACCTGTTGCCACCGTCCCCACCCCGAGTTAATTTCCCTACTTCCTACTGACATCATCACAGGATGATTAAGCCTCAGTAGAACTCACGCAGCATTGACGTTAGTTATAAAAATCTTTACCCGGCCCTGATGGGGATCCAAGTACAGGAGGAAGAGAGTGGACAGAAGCTGCCTGAAGTAGGGATTTCAAAAGCTCCAGGGCCAGCCTTAGGATCAGTCTGCCCTGGGGAGGAGAACCAGAAATTGGGACGAAGGAGAAAGGGAGGCCCCAGAAATAGGGAGACCTCAAAACAGTTGTCTGAATGAAGCCATACAGCACAGCTTCACAACTGAAGGACTTCCTGGATGATGCATGGGAAGTATTGCAGATACTGAGGTTGCAAGAATCCAGACTAATCTCGTGTTTAAAGGATTCTTTTCAGATCCGAGAAAATCAAGAGAAAAGGACATTTGGACTTTGTTAAATCTCACACAGTATCTAATCTCAAAAATGTATTTGGAGCAACAGTGAGATATTAGGTCAGACCCATCAAATTAGCAAACAATACTGAGTCTGTTATGGGCAAGAAAAGATTGTCTCAAGTCAAGGATACAGAGCAATCAACCCCCTTACATAGGTATCAGTGGACGCTGGTACAGTCACCTTGGAGTGCAATTCGGAAAATCCTAGTAAAGGTAAAAGTAGATATATCCTACATGGCAGGTATATTCCCTGGGAAACTCTCCCATGGGCGCCCCAGTCAACATGTGCAGCAATGTTCACTGCAGCATGGCTGTAACTGCAGGACCTAGAAACTACCTAAATGCCCATCAGTAGGAGAAATGGACCAATAAATTTTCACTTAGTCAAAAAAAAAAAAAAAAAAGCATTAAAGTGGAAGAATTGGAGCTACATCTATCCACAAGGTTCCATCTCAAAACAAACAAATACTCAGTTTCTTTAACTTTCATGTAAGGCTGAAAGAGAAATTTAATTATAAATCAACCTAGGAACGACTATTATCTTTAGTAAGTTCAGAAATCTCTTCATACGACATTCCACATTCAGATTGGCAACATGGTGCACTGCAGTCTAAATCGTGCAAACAAAAACCAAAAATCCAAAGCGTGATTGATGACTGTTTTTATATGTAAGGTATGAATTCAAAGGCTAATGTACGACACACATATGTAGTAAGAATATAAAAATATACAAAGTAGCGATAAGCACCAAATTTAGGAGAGTCGCTACCCCAGGGGAAGGTGAGTCAGGAAAAGCATCAGGAAGAATCCTACAGGTAGCTTTGATTTTATTTGTCATAATTCATTTCTTTCTAAAAGAATCTAAAGCAAACAGGGTAAAATGTGAAGGTGTGCACAGACATGTGGGTGCAAAGTATATCATTCCCTGTATACCCTGCCCGCTCTACATATTTCAAAATGAGAAAGAGAAAATTGCTAGGACTCTCTGAGAAGTAAGAACTTGGGCCTCCAACAGCCATCGAGTTTGGGACACAGGGTGATATTTTGCTACTTGCCAGCTGCAAACATCCAGACGTTTATACCGGCCCTGGCACAGAGCAAGCGCTTCTACTTAGCTTTTAGCTAACTAAAACAAACAAAGGGAAGTCCCAAGTTCGCCATATAAGTTGGACCGATGTGTTCTAAATCTGTGTCCCAGTGACAGGTTAGGGGTCAAGGGGCCTTTTTACCTCCAGCCTTCCCGCTACAGAGGGGAGCCATGGTGGGGATCCAACCCCAAGAGGTAGATGGGAACAGAGCTCGGAGGGGGCAGCAGGCCAGAGACAAACAAGGGTCACATTCCATCCTGTGGGTGGTAGTAACCCTACTACTACTTAGGGCAGTGTGTGGTTTTCTAGGTGAACTCTCAGAGGGCAATGAAATCTACAGACTAGAGGAAGACTGTCATCTCTTCTTTAACTCCACTCCTAGTGTCTTGTCTTCTCATGGATCTGCCCTAAGGGAGAGGAATAAGCAGCAATGTGCTCCCCATCTGAACCCACAGGAATGGGATTTCAAGGCCACATCAAGTCCATCCGTAACACCGTGAATGTTCATCTCTGAGCTTCCGTCTCCGCCTTATCTCAGAAAAGGGAACTTCTGTCCCCCTTCTCCTTATCAAGGAAAAGAGTATCTACTACCCGCATAGGGTGGCTATGAGAATTCCTGAAACCGTGTTTGTAAAGCACATCTCTAACAAATGCTGACTACCAATATTAAACAGCCATGGGCGTCCTGTATTACTTTATGAGATTTTCATATTTTTAAACAACTGAAACTTTTCTGAAGTCTTCTTCCCCAAGACAAAATGGATCCACAAAATAACATGCTATTATTATTCTATAATGTGTTTTCTTAAAAACAGGCTCCATAAAATTATTCAAATATGTATTTCTCCCTATTAATTTATTATTAATTTCCCCTCTTAATATTCAGTGCAGGAATAACAAAATTAACATGATCCTAAAGCAGACAGGAAAGCACTGAAATGAATACAATCTCCAAACAGGTCTTTTGTAGATGCGTGGATATCTCATCTAATGCTCACAGCAACCTTACAAAACAGGGGTTGGGACTAAGTCTGGGATCATGCGAGACCCCGGAGCTGGTGACACAACCCATCCAGGGAAGCCAACTCCAACTCATGAAGCCTCTAGTGCCAACAGCTTTTTTGGACATTGAAAGTTTTGTAGTCTCACCCATAATGCTTCAACGCTCTCCAACATTCATTCTCAACCCGGGGTGGTACTGCCCCCTCAGGGGACATCTGGCAACATCTGGACACATCTGTCACTGAAACTGGAAGAGGGGATGCCACTGGCTTTTAGTGGCCAGAGGCCAGGGATGCTGCCAACCATTACACAATGCCCAGGACAGCCCCTACCACAGAGAATTATCCAGCCCCAGATGTCAATAGGGCCAATGGCGTGACACCCTGCTCCACAGTGACCCAGAAAACTAGTGACCACTACCCTTAACACCCACAGCAGTGCGGAGCTCACTATCTATCCCAACAGCCCACGAAACTCTTACTGGAACGTTCTCCTTTTCCGAAAGCCCAAAGCCAGCCCCTGTGGCTTCCCCCCGACACTAACTCATCACTGCGGGGACCAGGAGGAGGTTCCAGAAGTTCAAAGAGAGGAAACCTCCCCTCAAAAAGTTCCGTGTACAAGGAGGGGGCAGTGAATCGCATGCATTTTCCTAACTTGAATAACGTAGGGCTCAGCACCCGGGTTCTGTAAAGGGCCAGAGAGTGAATATTTGAGGCTTTTCAGGTCACAGGGTCTCCACTGAACCTACTCGGCTCCACTGCCGAAGTGCAAAAGTGGGCAATCAGCAGATGAATAAACATGGCTCTGGTCATTCAAATAAAACTTCATTCATGGACATCAAAATTGAAATTTCATATAATTTTCAAGGGTCAAAAGTTATTATTGGGCTTCCCTGGTGGCGCAGTGGTTGAGAATCTGCCTGCCAATGCAGGGGACACGGGTTCGAGCCCTGGTCTGGGAAGATCCCACATGCCGCGGAGCAACTGGGCCCGTGAGCCACAACTACTGAGCCTGCGCGTCTGGAGGCTGTGCTCCGCAACAAGAGAGGCCGCGACAGTGAGAGGCCCGCGCACCGCGATGAAGAGTGGCCCCCGCTTGCCGCAACTAGAGAAAGCCCTCGCACAGAAACGAAGACCCAACACTGCCAAAAATAAAATAAATAAATAAATAAAATTAAAAAAAAAAAAAGATTATTTATTATTCTTATGATTTTTAAAAAAGCATTTAAAAATGTGAAAAAGATTCTTGGCCATACAAACTCAGGCAGCAGGACTGAAGTGTGTGGATCCCTGGAATAGGATGTTAAGTTTTATAAAACACCGCCATCTCCTTTAATTCTCACAATAGCCCCCCAGGGGACTGTAATTATCCGAATTTTACAAATAAGCAAACAGATTCTCCCTCAGAGGTGAATACCCAAGACCTCACCTCCAGGAAGAGGAAGAGGCAAGATTCTAATCCTCTAGTCTTGCCAAGTAGGACAAATAATTACAATTCTTTGCAGAAACATGTACGAAGTGTCCACTTGCCACTGGGAAACTGAAGCAAACACAGCCCTGCACTTAGGAATCCGTTCAAGGCTTCAAGTGAGAGCAAAATAGAGATAACTGCAGTAGAAAGTGGCAATGAGAGGTAGAGGGATGCAGAGGGCATGGGGAGAGCCCAGGTCAGGGATCTGGGGGCCTCCCAAGCCGAGCCCAGGACGAGCCAGGCAGTGGGGGGCAGGGCAGCCATCCCAGGCGGTCACTGCTTGAGCCAGAACAAGGCAGCAAGAAACAGCACACTGCCTGGGGAATTACAATGAGTTCAGTGTCACGGGAGTCCAAGAAGCAAGGCAGGGAGTCAAAAGTTGAGGTTGGAGAGTTAGACAGGGTTAGATCATGGATGGCTGGGGGCTTGGGGTTATCCTGTTGGCTGTGGGGAGCCAGGCACACATTTTCAGCACAGGCAGATTGTGTTTGATAGAGAATTCTCTGATGCTTCGTGGGAAATGTGTGTGTTTTGTTGGGGGGCAACAAGTGACAGGTCGGCGACAACAAGTGACAGGTCGGCGACAAGTTAGGGCACAGACTTGAATCAGGCAGGGGCTGCAGGAATGAGAAAGGGGCGATTGTATCAATATGCAGACAGTTAAAATTGATTCCTCGGCAGGGACTCGAGTGGAAGGGAGGGAGGGGAGGGAGGGAGGGAGGAGGTTTTGCCCTCCCCCTCCGTGTTTCCAGCTGAGTGACCGTGGACATGAGTGGCACAAACTAAGAAAGATAATCGCAAAATTATAACGTCAGGAACAAAGTGCTAAAGCAGCAGAATGGGATGATAAATCTGCCTGTAGAAATCAAAGAAGACTCCATAGCTGCAGTGACATTTAGGCTCTGCCTTTAAAGATGATTAAAATTTTGCCAGGAGAAAGAAATTTTGCCTCCTTCCATAAGGAGGAAGTGGAAGAGGGCATCCCAGGCAAAAGGTACAGCAGAGACAAAGGCCCTGTTGATTTATATTGAGCGTGCAGTCAACCCAAACAACCCAGGTCTTTTTTACCAGGCAACTGTTAAGTAGTGGCTTCCAGTATCTTTGCTCTGACGTGGGGCCCTGAGGGGTAGCAATTACATTGAACCCTCCAAGACTTGATCTCGATAAATTAATAATTCCATCCAGATTTAGTCATTCCTCCCGGCTGTCTGGATCACCCCAATGTCTTCATAATGATGCTACTCAGATGCTAAAGACAGGGCATGACACATGCCCAGACATGGCCCTTCCCACTGACCCAGAGTCATAAACCAGGCTCTTAAGAGGGACAGCCCAGACTTTCAACACGCCAGACTGCCTGAGTTTGAATCCTGCCCATCACTTACTATCTTGCCCATCCCTTACTATCTGTGAGACCTCAGAAGCCCCAGTTCCCCCATGTGTACAATATGTATATTGAGACAGCACCCACGCACAAGGCGGGTGTGAGGATAAAATGAGATCACATGTGTAAAGCACTCAGAATAGTGTCTGGCACATGGTTATTCAGTGTATTAGCCCTAAGTATATCAGTATTGATACCATGACGACAACATGATTCTACCTCGTACATCTGTCCTAAAGCCCAGTCATTCCCAACTTACTCAGCATAGCAAGTAATCTGGGACATTCACCAAAATCTCTGATTCCTGGGTCCCAACCCAAGACTCACTAACACAGAATCTTAAGAGCTGTGGTGGATAAATCAGTATGTTTAACAAGTGCCCGTGCAGCACTGGGCAGCCACACATCCAACCCAATACCTCCATCTCCCCAAACCTTTCTGAACTCCAGATATGGGCATGCCTGCCTTTCCACCCTTGTCTCCAAGTTGAATAACTTTGCAACAAAAGGGAATAAAGAAACAATTATTTTTTTCTGTTCTGAACAATTCCATGCTGTCTCCTAGTTACTGTGTACATCTGAAAATGAAAATTGCAAGCCAACCTTTCCTCATTACTGGCTGGAGAATTCTGCCCCAGGTCAGCATGGGGCCCTCTATTCTTTTGTTTGAACACCACATTTTCTGGATTTGGCTTTTCTTTTAATTGGGACATTAACCCATCCCCAGTCCATTAGTAATTCCTCTGTTCTCCACAATTCTTCCAAGATGAAAGCAGTGGGCAAGTCCTCCTGGCCCACCAGGATGAAATTCACGCTGGCCAGAGGATCCCAGCTCATTTAGTGTCGCTCTGCGTGCTCATACAATCAGCTCACCTATCTTGAGTTTCAATTTCCTCTTACAAGTATTTGCTCTGCCCTTCCCAGGCTGAAGATCGAGCTCCTTGTCTAAAAAGGACAGAAGCATAATGGGAGCTGAGGAGTTCTGCGGGCCTGTTAGGATTGGTCTATCTGTTCCGGTTCTGAACCCACAGTGACATCGCTTTTCATTCTCGTTATAATTTTCCCGTAGTCTCAGTACCACGAGCTTTCAAGTTGAGTCCACTACACTTTGAGGTTCCTATTACCGTGATTCTTTTTTATAGTCTTCCTTGGTCACTGGCTCTGCTTTCCAATTTCCTCCAAGTCACTCCTGAATCCAAGCTCTTAAATATTCCACCAAAGCCAGAGTGGACCTTTCCATCCCCCTCACTTCTCCCTCTTCTTCCTGATCAAGATCATTCATGGTGACTGGCTCAACGTTTCACATCTGAAAGCAGCCCAAACCTAATGGAACCTTCCTCTTTTCTTTCTGGCTCTGAAGACAGCCTACCTAAAACCTAGGCTCTGCTGATTATCATAAACTCTTCAAGTTTAATCAGTTGAATGTCTGGGGTTTCCCCCACCCCAAACATCGATCTCTTCCTTTTTTCCCTTCCAGATGGTCAGAATCTACTAACAGTTAAAGTACTGAGAAGGTAGATGATCAAATGCAGTCCATAAAGCTGGAAAACTCTTTTTGCTTTATATGTCTGCTCCCCTTATTCTTTATGGAAACAAAGGCAGGAATGTATGTAATAGTTAACACCAGGGCCTCCAAGCAAACCTGCTTAGGTTTAAATCCTGGCTCCCCTCTGGCTACCTATGTGACCTTGACAAGCTTTATAAATTCATCTGTGCCTCCACCTCTTCCATAATAATAATAATATGGAGAAGAAGAAGAAGGGGGGGGGAAGGGGAGGGGGAGGAGAAGAAGAAGAAGAGTAGTACTGGTCTCATAGGATTGCTATGAAGCATAGCAACAACACCCGATTCACCGTAAGACAAGGGTTAGCTACTGTCATGATATTGTTGGGGTTTTTTTTGTGAAGACTTTTATCTCTTTGCTACATAAATACCCGAGAAATATTTTTAAAGAATTTTGTGAAGTAGGAATACTGAAAAGAAACCAAGGTGATACACTGTTGGTGGGTATGTAAATAGATACAGCCACTATGGAAAACAGTATGGAGGTTCCTTAAAAAACTAAAAACAGAACTACTATATGACCCAGCAAGCCCACTACTGGGCATATACCCAGAGAACACCATAATTCAAAAAGACATGCACCCCTAATGTTCACTGCAGCACTATTTACAATAGCCAGATCATGGAAGCAACCTAAATGCCCATCAACAGACGAATGGATAAAGATGTGGTATATATATACAATGGAATATTACTCAGCCATAAAAAGGAACGAAATTGGGTCAGTTGTAGAGACATGGAGGGATGTAGAGACTGTCATACAGAGTGAGATAAGTCAGAAAGAGAAAAACAAATATCATATATTAACACATATATGTGGAATCTAGAAAAATGGTACAGGTGAACCAGTTTGCAGAGCAGAAATAGAGACACAGATGTAGAGAACAGACGTATGGACACCAAGGGGGGAAAGCGGCGGGAGGGTGGGGTGGTGGTGTGATGAATTGGGAGATTGGGATTGACATGTATACACTAATATGTATAAAATAGATAACTAATAAGAACCTGCTGTATAAAAAAATAAATAAATAAACAGAAACCAAGGTGACAAAGAATAAAACTTCATTCACAAACATGTACAAAAGAAAACAAGTGAAATTCCTTTCATAATAGGTGATGTGTGGGTGTGGGTGGGTAGCGGTGGGGGGGGGGCAGCTCTGATGATGCTTTTATTATGCCTGTATGTCTTCCAAACAATATAAGCAAATATAAACAATAAGTGAAGACACTTTTAAAGCAGTTAGTGGGGTACATGGTAATAGAATAATGGAACCCTTCAAGACCAATTCTGCATGACTAATTTTTTTTAAATGTTTAAATCCAATTTATCACCATACATTTGCCAGATTCTCTACATTTCACAGGATTCCATCCATGACGTGGGAGGCTATGTTAAGAAGATTATTCAAGAGCTAGTGCCACTCTTTAAAGATCTTTCTCTGCATAAGTCATGCCACTGACGACACTTTGAATTTCATATCCCTGGAAATATGCTTGAAATGTGCAGAAGTTTAACCCTGGACTTTGATATTTTTGTTTTGTCACGTACTGTCCTGGAGGGAGAGCACGGCGTTTTGAACGGGTTAACTCTTTCTTGCCTTCATAATTCAACCTAGACCACCTTAGGTGCAGGGGTCACACTGCCCCCTGTGACCCACCTCGTGTCCATCTTTATTTCAATTCTGTTATTAGTATGGGTCCTTGAATATCTCTGGTATCAGTACTTTTATTTTTTCCTGATTTTCATTTCTTTTAATCAAGTAAGGACAAAGAGAACAGTCAAACAGCGGTGTTGATGCTGGTCCAGGAACCTGACAACCACGCTGACCTTGAACTCTGAGCTAGAAGACAGCACTGCAGTACAAACGCTTGATAGACAAAAATCGGAGTGCCTCATCCGAGGTGCAGTTTAGAGTGTGGACTTCTCAGGAGTTGAACCTATCAGACCTTAGGACCATATACAAACATGCAGCAAGTCAAGTCCACAGAGGTCTGTGCAGTCGCTGATCTCTTCAGCCCCTGTGAGGGGAGGCTTCCTAGGTATCAAGACTTTGTGGAATGGAGTGGCTATCAAAAGATAGACAGGAGTTTACAATAAGCGTCTGGATGTTTAACGTCAGGGGTAGCAACACTACACCTACAGATTGACTTGGCTTATAAAAGTATAACACAATCATGAGACAGTGGCTCAGGCAGTTATGCAATTAAACTGCCACTGAAAGTTCCAGAAGTGCCTACAGCAATTCCAGTAGATGTGGCCAATCCTGCCTTTGATTGATTTTGCCCCATCAACTCATTACACTCAGCAGAGATTGCAACATGCTTTTACACAAGGTTCAAAACGTCATCAAGTAGTAGAGTACGTAGCATCAGACTGTGGTTATAATCAACTTGGAAATTAATTTAACTAAATACACTGAATATTGGTGATTGCTAATATTTATCGAGTGCCTAGGAACGGTGCTACAATGCTTTCCATGCATATATCTCAACAATCTTCACAACAACTCTACAAGGTAGGTACTATTACTAGTGCTATTTCGCAGGCAAGGAAGCAAACTGAAGGGAAATCGCTATGAGTCATTTAGCTAGTCAATTTAGGGATGATATTCAAACCTACACCAAAAGGCTTTGGGGACCACTGTTAGCCACTGCCCCATCTCACACACACACACATGCACACACCCACACACAAAAACCATCAGGAAGCATCCTCAGACATTGGCTAAGGGCTGGAAATTGTCCTATAAGAATTAAGACCAAGTGACAAATCTACCTGCTGCCATCGTGAATTTTTTCCTAAAATATGATTCTCAAATATGATTGTGATATATGTTAACAGAATAATTACAGTGTTTCTGTTCACCATGTGAAAAAAAACAGAGAGAAGACATCAGGTCAAACTTTTATAAACACCTTGCTTTTTAAGTCACCCGACTCCCCGCCCTACCCCGCCTCCACCATAATCAACCCCAAACTCTTCTAAAAGCACACATGGAAAATTATCAGTAAATACCCACCATGGTGAGTATATTCATTTTCAGCAGGTGATATATCGATGAGGGCATAATTACAGCCTGTGATAGACTCTCTGTACACTTTCTGTGCCCCACATTCCTTGGTCTTCATGTACAATTAGGACCGTTTCATAAAACCTGGAACATGATTTCACTTTTTAAAAATGGTTACCAATGCTTCTAGTCGCTGTAACTCTGATTTAATTTGAATAGTTGGCCATGGTGATGATTTATCTAATTCTGAGTCCTTGATAAGATAATTATCAAGACAATTATACCATTATTCTGGTGAGAAAATCACATTCACAGCACAGCCTCCAGAAATGTGCTGCCATGAAGAGGGCTCTGTCAATAACGTCAGAGTTCAAAGCCATTCCTGAACCTGCTCCCAAAGCAGCACCCTGCCCGGCGGTGCTCTAGGTTAAGCCATGAAGAAGCCAGCCCCCCAGCCCTGCATGCTAACCCACAGGTTACAGGGCTAATATCACCACTTCCAGGTTCAACTCGGCGGGGCTGAAGACTAGCATTTTTTCCACCTATGGTTATCTTGAGTAGTTTAAGTCTGGCATTTGGACAATTGCACTGTATAACCTGTAGAGAGGGAGTGCATCTTCCCTTCTCGAAGCTTCTTTCCATGTGGAAGGAACTCTGCTTTTCTAATATGCTCATCTGTTTCCACTCCACCTGTCAGTCAGACTCTGAACAGCAGTTCTCAAAGTGTGGTCTCGGGACCCCTATGGGTCCCCGAGATCCTTCCAGGGGAACTGAAAAGGCAAAACTACTTCCATAATATAACAATATTCTTATCCTTTCCACTCGCATTCTCTCACGAGTGTCAAGTGGAGTTTTCCAAAGGGTGAGTGATGTGTCATACCTTCACAGAGTAAACGCAGAAACAGATACAGGAAACCCACTGTCTTCTATTAAGTCAGACATGGAGATGTGCAAAAAAACAAAAGCACAATGTTACTCTTCCTACTAATTTCATTGTTCTGCTTTGGAAAATATAGTTATTTTTCATAAAAATTGGTATTTGTGTTACATAATGGGTTTAATACTTTTAAATGAATTAAATCAATACCATACAATTTCCTCAGTTTAATTTCTAATATGCTAAACAACGGTAGATATTACCCACATTATAGAAGCTCATTAGGGTACTTAATGATTTTTAAGAGCGTAAAAGGGCCCTGAGACCAAGAAATGTGTGAACTGCTACCCTAGAGAGAAGAGGGATGAACTGAACTTATCTGAAGGCCGAATTCGAAATAACAATCTGGGCACCTGGTGCCCGGCTCTGCCCGCTACTCCTCCCACCTGGGAGTCGCAGGCCCACAGAGAACAAGCGTGGTGATCTCACTTTCCGCGCTGGGAGCTCACGGATCCCCTGCAGCACTTGTAGGTGGGGGGCAGCGCCACCTGCAACTGAGTGAGCTTGTCTATGGAATTCTGCGCTTCCATATTGGCAACAGACAAGCCCACGGATAAAGGCCATGCCTTCCAGCCCAGATCTCACCAGAACCATGGTGAGATTTTCCTTTCCTAACTGTTGACTCTTATGGCTTCTATTTCACTCTGTTCAGAACCTGGTTCAGGGAGGAGAGGTCCCATTTATCGGGCCCCTTCAAAGACTTAGGCATTTGGTGTACTCTCTGGAGACTTTGAGAAATAATACAAAAAAAGGAATCCAGTGTTGGGGAAGAAAACAGTCCTGGAGGTACTGGGGCTCTGGGCAGGGGAGAAAGGGTGCTTTCCTAGGGCCCTGCCTGTTTTCCAACTTGGTGGTTTGTAGTCTTGATTGTGCAGTGTGGTGGGTTTTTATAGTTGGGCAGGTAGCTTTTAACATCAAGAGGCTTTAGTTCCTAAACCACAGGGTATTTTGATCTTGATGTGTGACCACAACTTACGGTGGTTATTCTCTAGGAAAGTGCTTGTTTACAGAGGTAGGGCCCAGAGCAAAGACGGTGGACTTCAGGGAAGGCCATGGACCAAGGAGACAGGCCACGCGGTGACCTTAGCCAAACGGCAAAGGCCTTTGGGTGAGGGCTGTAGCAGCATGGCCTTGGTAAAGGTCTGAGGCAGCTCAGGACTCCTGGGGGTGCCCGTGAATGAGCAGAGACAGCTGAGGCACAGAAAAAGGGGATTATTTCAACATCTCCTGCCTAAAGACTAGTGAGAACAATATTTGCTATTTTTAAATGGCAGTGAATTCAAGAGCCCTGTGGAGGTTCTCACTTCAAATTATGAATGACAGGTCTAGGAGGGCAGCACTGGATTGTCTGCCTCTAATTCTGCTCTGCATTCGGAGGCCAAGGAAGGCACATCTTGGCTTCTTGTAACCTGACCACAGGCTCAAGGGCCAGCCTCCACCAAGCAGTCTGGACTGATCTTTATAAACTAAGGAGAAATCTTCCCCAGTAGATGGCCTTTTTTGGCCAAAGCAACCCCACAGCAAGTGGTGAGAGACAGAAAACACCTGCTCCCAAGACAGTGCGTCCCCCAGCCATCTACCGAACAGAGCCCACACTGGGGACAGTGGCGGGCTGACAGCCTCAAGGGGCTCACAGGGGAAGGCCAGGTAGAAGGTTTGAATGTGTTGGTTGCAAATCAAAATTCATCTGGGAGAGGCTCCCTGTGGGAGGTTAAATTTAGCATTCTGTATTTATCTGGGGGGAGGGAACCCACCTGTGCCTTCCGGGTTTTCTTTCAGGAAGCTGGCATTTGAGATACTGCCACCTACGTGCAAGGTTCAGAAATACCCCCGGTGGCGATCCCCATCTTTTCAGAGGTGCCCTTCCTTCTCGTCCAGCATATTCAGTCTCTGTAAGTCTCCATTTCCCCTTTGACCTCTGTGTTTAGTCCAAAGGTCACGACTTACAGACAAGAGGCTTAGCCCCATTAGCATTGGGGAAAGACTCAACCAGGGAAGGTTCTTGCCACCCATGGTGAGTCCTTCCCTCAGATGTCACCCGCTTCCTATCATGGTCTTTGGGACATTTAAGAACAGGCTCTGGGGTCATAATGTCGCCTAGAAAAACTTTCCTAGGATCAGGATCGGTTTGCTTTCCAACTTTGTAGGCTGCACAACTACAGGCATACACAGCTTTAGTGCACTCTGCAGATACTGATTTTCTTTTTTACAAATGGAAGGTTTGTGGCAACCGTGCATTGTCAGATGACGGTTAGCATTTTTTAGCAATAAAGTCTTTTTTGATGAAGGCATGTACATTGCGTTTGTAGACATAATGCTATTGCACACTTAGAAGACCACAGTATAGTGTACACATAACTTTTATATGCACTAGGAAACCAAAAAATTTGTGACTCCATTTACTACGGTATTTGCTTTATCACACTGCTCTGGAATCTAACACACAGTATCTCCGAGATGTGCCCGCACTGCTGTGACCATCTTGTGTGCCACGTTAGGTTTGAGGACTCTTTATAAAGTAAAGCTATTGATCGTCCAAGACTTCATGAAGTTGGGACCGAGACTGTCCTGAGAGAGTCCATCTCTCCCTCTGAGGGTGATTGCCACTCTTTGGGATGAGCACACACTTGATGCGTAAGAACATAATAAACTCAATGGTTAATTCAAACTCTGCGGAAGGTTTAGTGGAACCCTTACTCCCTCCTTCCATATACAGCTACACGACCAACGTCCCATCTCCACCCACCCCCCAACCTCTGTCAACCTTTCTGGCCAGTTTGGATGAAACGACTGGGCACACAGAGCCTGGTCCCTTCCTCACCTCTTTTCTGTCGGGAGGCCAGCCTCCTTCCACAGTGCCAGTGTTGCCAGGCTGTAGATGACCTTAAAACAGCAGGATCCCTAGGTGGGAAGCTGGCTCTCATCCAGCACCATTAAAGATGGGAGGCGGGTGTAGGGGGATGGGAATTAATTCAGTGACCCTATGTATGTCCTACCCTCGTCTTTCTCAGTAATAAAGGTTGTATTGTGGTTCTCTATCTGCTGACTCTTCTGTCTTATTCATCCAGAACTTAGATGGATAAGAAGCACTGCTTATTAGGTCTCTTCAAAGACACCAAAATTACCAACAAGGCCTCAACACTACTGAATACTCAAAGGCCAAGGCTGAAGATCAAAAAGAAGCCAGGCCAAATAACATCCTTAGACCGCCAGCAGGGCCACAAGTCCACTAGGATGGCTGGACGCTGAGGGTCTGAGAGCAGACAACCAAGTCTCTTCAAGTGCTCAGGGAAGCCCAAGTCCTGGGAACAGAGAATCACATGTGCCTCTGCATTGCTGGATGTCTACAGTTCAGGGCCAAGCCGGCTTGAGGTCAGGAAAAACAGGGCAATTCACGGCACTGTCAACCAATCATCAGTTACCTGCATCTCTTAAAATCACCACTAGGGGTTGTTTGGCCAGAGACAGAAATCACCTACTTCCACAGCAGCCTAGCCTAATACTGGCTCAGTGTTAGATTTTACCATTCATAAGGCCAAAGGTTGCTCCCTGGAATTGAGATCCTTGAAGTCTTCATTCTAGAGTCCAAATTCTCCTCCAGGCTGCAATCCTACAAAATCTTGAATAGAAAGACTTATCTTGCTCCCACTGGGTCAGCTCTTGGAGACTTCCAAGGACCTGATTGTTACCAGGGAGGAAGAAATACTCAAACCCTGGGAGGTTCCTAGAGGTGTGCCTTTGGGTGAATGGGTTAAGCCAGGCTGCATTCAGACTTTTGTAAAATGGATGATGATAATGATGCCGACTTATCTCAGGAGCCTGAGGTGAGGATTACATAAGACAATGCAGGCAGCCTGCTTGGCCTGGCACATAGTAAGCACTCCACAAATAATAGATTTAATCACGAGTCAGCTTTCCAGAAGGCTCACACTCCTTGGAAAGATACTATACAAACCATGACTGAAAACGTTAGGCAAAGAGAATGGGAAACAAATAGCAAGGCCAAGCTACGGACGAGTTACAAACTTCATTCTATGGATTAGGGCTCTGCAGACACCCCAAGGAAGACGAAAGGCCAGAACATATATAAAAACAATCTCCATCGCGTTAGTAACCAAAAGAATACAAATTGAAACCAAAAAGAGATACCATTATGCAGTCCACCAGGTCGTTAAAAATGTTAATGCTTAACTAGAATATGTATACTAAGATTATGGAAAAAGTAGGTACATGTTGCTGGTGGACCAGTTTGAGAACAACTCTTGCAGTAGCTGGCAAAGAAGAACAGGCACATAACTTGTAACCCAGCAATCCTGCTCCTTGGGACATACCCCAGAGCAGACCAGCATTCCATCAATGGGAGCTTGCTGGAGATTTACTGAATCAGGAGCTCAGGGGATCGGGCCAGGAATCTATGTTTAACAAGCTTTAGGTGATTTTTATATAAGCTAAAATTTGGGAAATGCAGCCCTAGAGTAGCCCTGGCACTTATGACCAGGTGGCATGTACAGGAATGTCTGCAGCAGCAAAATTCTGAAACCAGACACACAGTCCATCAGCAATGAACTGAATAAGTAAACTGTACCATATTTATAGCACGCAGTGCTCTAGAGCAGTGAAAATGCATACATTATAGCTACACGACTCAGTTGAATGAATCTTACGGACATAATACTGAGAAGAGGGAATCACAAAAAAATATATTATATATATATATATATACACATCTGTGTATATATACACACATATACATACATACACATGTATACATGGTACATTTACACATATATGCATGATACATACACGTTTATATAAACATCTCTATATATACATTTACACATATATAAAAGGAATATATACATAGATGATAAGACTATAAAGAAAATCGTTGAATAATTATCACAAAAATGAAGATAACGGTTACGTCTGGGAGGAAGGATGGAAATGGGAACAGTACTCTGGAGACTTTCAAGGCACTGGTAATATTCTATTTCTCAACCTGTCTGGTAGTTGTATGGACATATTTTGTAAACTTTAATTATTGTTTAAACTGCATATATGCTTTATATACTCCTCTACATGTACCACATTTTACAATGGA
Source organism: Eubalaena glacialis (assembly GCF_028564815.1). NCBI lineage: Eukaryota > Metazoa > Chordata > Mammalia > Artiodactyla > Balaenidae > Eubalaena > Eubalaena glacialis. The sequence continues at coordinate 49,364,009 of NC_083730.1, read as the reverse complement.
AAAAGCTGTTTTAAAAAGTCTATCCTGCCTTAATTTTTTTACCTGCATTCAAATAAATATCAAACCTAGGAACACAGGCTCCAACATCAGGCTGCTGGCATTTGAATCCTAGCTCCATCACTTAACAAAATAACTTTGGGCACCTCAGTTTAACCTATCTGTACTTTGGTATCCTCATACGTAACTGAGTACAATTTTTGTGCAAATTAAATGAGTTAATACATGTAAAGTACTTTGAACAGTGCCTGGCACATAGTAATTACTCAAAAATAATGCAATATTATTAAGATAGAATGAAACTAAGTTAAATGTAACATTTCCTGCATCTAATCATCAATAAATCATCAACATCTACAAGAACAATGAATCTACCTTCACTCTGTTTTTGCAGATTCTGTACTGGCATCAACCAGTACGATAAGACTACCCTCAACCCTCTCCTCTCTGCTGGGTCCTCATCATCATGTTAAAAGCATTCAGAGACTAAGTAACCTACTCTGGTTCCAGGCTAGTCTCAAAACAACACACACACACACACACACACACACACACACACACACACACACACGCATGCTTCTGTCCATAAAAGAACATTAAAGAATTAAATCACAGAAGCAAAGAGACAGACCTAGGAAGACACCAGAATAGCTCCTGTTTGATTACCTGTAATTCCCAAATCAAAAGCTGACAGAATGACACTCCATATATATTCATCCCTTTCCCTAACTGTAACAGCCTAGACATCTGTTAGAATTGAAGGAGGAATGTTAAAATATGCGCCCTTCAATTGTGGCTTCCGCATGCGGTCTAAGGGGCACTGGCAGAGGGACAAGTTATCCCCCTGGAACACTGAACACAGAACAGAGCTTCGAACGTATCAAGCACTCAAACTTACTCAAATAATTAAATTACCCCTAATTATGTTTGTGTAAAACGAGGGTAATGATTATACCCCCAAATCTTCAGTTAAAGATCTTACATCTTGTTTACCATATGAAAGCACTTTTCTAAATGATGTATATACATTAACCCACCTACTCTTTCTAACAACCTTACGACAGATACTACTTATTACCCCCATTTTACAAACGGACATCCTGTGGGATAGAAACGCCACACATGCTGTCCAAGTTCACACAACAGCCAAGTGTCAAAACCAGGGCCCCAAAACAGGTCGTCCAGCTCCAGAGCCAACATTCTTAACCATTGTGCACACTGCCTCGCTAGGCAATCAGCACAACTGGAGAGAGAAAAAAGGACATCCAAAAGCCTATGGCAATCTGTACTTAATAGAGGAAGCATTTGTTTAGAAAAACCAGAAGTTTTCTTGGACAAATGACAGCTACCCACATGTTAAGACCTCCCTCTTCATACCAAATACAAAAGTAAATTTCAGATAAGCAAAATATCTCAATGTGGAAATATAAAGAGGTAAATACAATCTGATACAGCATGATGTTTGAGAAGACTGTGTTTGGAGGTGGACAGTCTCAATTTATATCTTGGCATACCCACCAAAGTAGTATTCCAGAAACACACCATATGTATATATATTTAATTTATTATATATAATTTACTCCAATATATACAACTTATATATAATATATAATACATATTACATATTACATGTTATTATGTATATTATTGTATATTATTTAATTATGAAGAACCAAGACTTCAGAAAATAAGATATCAGAGTCTTGACGATTCTTAACAAATCCATTACATACACAAACACTAGAAAAAGTAACCTCACTGTTTTCCAAAATGCTTTTATTCTAGGCCATAAAATGTTATAAGCTATCTACACATAATCCGTTGTTATCTACATTCAAATATACCACTATCCCCCTTTTAAACGAAGCTCCATTGAGACAGCCTCAAATAAAGGGAAAGACCATAAACCAAATCATGGATTTAATTCAGTTTCATTTACAAGGCACTTAGCTATAAATCAGTTGGTAAATTAAATCAATGGTTATGCGATTCTCCCCAAATGTTCTTAGCTATCTGTCAAACAAAAAACACAGAACTGTAAATAAAATTTAATGCTGAAAACACAAACACTGTATGTAAACAGTTGCTTTGATGGTAGAAAACTATGTGTAAGGGTGAAACACAAGTGAAATACCAATTAGATATCAATAAGCTAAAGCCACACAAGAGTACAATCTTTCTAAATATTGTAAAGTCCACTCGTGAACAAACATAAATAAATTAGAGCTGCCTTGAAAAAAACAGACCCTTGGTGGGCCATTACCTCTGGATATGGATTCCTTAGTCGTCATCCTTTTGCATGGAATCCTCCACCTAGATTCTAGCTCTACTCAACACGTATTGTACATGGAGAGAAAAGGCCCTCAGAAAGAAAGCTTGGGACAAGCATGGCACTCTGCATCCTTCACGGCAACCTCTCAGATATTTAAAAAAGCTACACAAACACAAAAGAGGATCAACTATACCCAAAGATGCAATGACCAGCCGGAAAACTAGCAGTTTGTGGTATTGTAACCCCCAACTTAACCTTTTTTAAATTAAAAACAAATCTTGATACTATGTATAAAACAGATAATTAATGAGAACATACTGTATAGCTCAGGGAACTCTACTTAATGCACTGTGGTGACCTAGATGGGAAAGAAATCCAAAAAGGGGATAAATATATATGTATGGCTGATTCATTTTGCTGTACAGTAGAAACTAACACAACGTTGCAAAGCAACTATACTCCAATAAAAATTAATTAAAAACAAATCTGGGTAGGGCCTCATTGAGAAGTGGGTCACTAGGAAGCTCAGAGAAGGTATTAAGAAGCATCACGGAAAAGATTAGTCTTAACACCCAAACCTTCTGCTTGAAGACCTCAAGTCAAAAAGATATTTAGTGCTTTGTCTCCACCCTCCTTCTGATATACGGAAGGGCAAGAAAAGCTATACCTTACTAAATTCCAAATGTCTTTGGTTTTTGGTGAAACAATATTGCCAATTTACCAGAAGTAAAGAAGAAGATATCTAGGTAGGAAAATCCACAAAAGGTGTTTCGTAGTTTGACACCATAAACACTGAAGTGACCTTTAGCTGCAACGAAACAGCCTGTTTTTATTTTTGTTTTTAACTCAGTTTTCACCTTCCTTAATCCCCCAGATCCTTCTATAGAGTCCATGAGCCTTTCCTAATTTTGTGACTATTAAAAAATATATAAGATACAAATATACAGATGATTCTACAAATTGAGTGAATGATGCCAGCTACAAAACGGTATACAGTGTATGACTTCATAAAGTACGGGAATAAGCTAAACTGATCTATGTTATTAGAAGTCAAGTAAATAGTTACCATTGAAGAGATGGCTAACATTGGAGAGGGTACCCCTGGGATGCTGGTAATGCTGTGTCTTGACTGGGTGCTGATTAAATACTATGATCAATTAATGAACACTCAGCAGGTTATTCACTTATGCGTGCACTGTCCTGTATACATTTGATACTTTCATAAAGAGTGAGTGAGTGTGTGTGTGAAATTTAAATTTTGAATTTCCTGAAATATAATACGAGAAGCAAGACATGAGAACCTAATCTTGGAGTTGCTCTTGTGGGGGTGGGTACCAAAGGAGCTGTGAAAGACTAATATTTTGGTTGCACAAAACACACTTTTCTTTACTAACTGGACCAGAAAGCCATAAAGAATGAACTGCAGACTTTGAACTGTTGTGTTAGCCAATTAAGACAACAAAAGAAGAAAAATTAAAGTAGTCACAGCCTCTGATTTATTAAAGATTTGTGTTAAGCATAGGGATTAAATCATAGCCTTTAACTTAATAAGTTTAATGTTTTTTAAGTGATTTATTTCGGAGTTCGCTTAACAGCTCCCCAACCAACTAAGAGACATTTTGTTTGCTATTATAGTCAAGCCAAGTGTATCCACCCACCAACAATAGGTCAAGTTACAAACAAAATAGTTCTAGGCTTTCTGGGCAGCAAACAAATCAGTGTGTACTCAGTCACGCCACAAAACAGTCACACAAAAAACCTGTTGTAGATGCGGACGTATATATTTTTAAAAGATGTCAACTGATTTCATTTGTAGGAGAAGTAATTCAAATTATTCAAAATGGAAAATGTGCCATTAAACATTAAAATATTTTAACACAGTGATAGAATCTCTTGAATTTACTTTTACAGAAAAGAACACTGAAAAAACACAGTTTCAAAAAAAACCCCAAAAAACAAAAACAACCATGCGTAGCCTGAGGCTTTCTTGGCTCTTAGAAAGTATTTTAAGTTCCAGGATTCACACACAAAAAATTATTTTTTGAGTACTTACCAACACATTATTTGTTGATCAAGACAATTTGAAGAACATCATAAAACTGATTATGAATCATTTACCTAAGATTTTTTTCTTCTTTCTCTAAGAGAACATATTAAAAAAAAAAAGAATGAAAATCTTAACCAAGCATTAAATTTTGGTTTCAGATGCCAAAATAAATCAAACTATTTAAGGTCAAAATTAAATAGAGAATGTAACTCAAAAGTTAACTACTTTACAAAAACCTTATAAACTCAGTAGTGAGGAATTGAAATTTCCCTCTAATTCGATATTCATTCCCTGAATATCATATTAAAAGGGTCCCAGCCTGGTGGAGGGAAAACACCTCGGGCCTTGGTCAGGCTTAACTCTGCTATAACCAGATATGGTTCTACTATGGATTCTCACAATAAATACTCAGACTGTCTGACTGCCTCTTTGATAGTCTCTGAAATGGAAATAAAACCACCTATGTTACAAGGTTATAGAAATAATTAACTGAGGTAACGTGTTAGTTTCCTTCCCTGCAATTAAACTTATTTCATTTTTAAGGTTTGGTACTACCAGACGTTGGTTTTAAAAAAAATATTTGAAGAGATGACAGCAAATATCTAAAGTTTCAAATAGTTTTTTATCTGGCGTGTGTGCTCTTCTGACTTATATGAATGACCTACTGATTATTACTAAAAATAAAATAAATTGTGAAATGTCTTAGAACTGCATATGGGGAAAAAAAAACACCGAAAGGGCATTCCTTAGAATCCTTACTGGAAGCATTAATACGAATTTCAATACTTTTTTTTTAATGTGTGAACTGTCATTTATATTTTAACCAATTTCATTGTGGTATAATTTACATACAATAAAATGCATCCATTTTAAGAGTATAGTTCAATGAGTTTCAAAAATTATACATTCACCTAACCACCACCATCAAGATCTAGAGCGTTCCTGTCACCCCCAAAATTCCCTCATGCCCCTTTGTAACCATTCTCTTGTCTCCATCCGTATCCAGCCCCAGAAACCACTAAAGTATTTCCTGTCCCTACAATTTAGATTTCCCTTTGCCAGAATTTTACAAATTTTGACATTTAACGCAACAGAAGAAAGTTGAATAAACTCAAAAGTTATTTTAATAATGAGGATAAAGAGAGTCATTTCACATTTCTAGTTCCAATAATTTCTGGAATAATAAAGATTCCAAATTATGATCCTTTAATTTTTTTTTTTTTACTAATTCCTTAATCCACCAAAACACTGAATTATATACAGAATGGGGGTGGGGAAACTCCACATGAATGTTTTAAATTATGATGGTCAAGTACAATTTTTTAAAAAACACAAAAACCAACATTAAAACTAAGACCATAAAAATATAAAACTATATGGTCATACATAAGTATGCTATGGTCAAGTTAATTTTTAAAATTAACATAAAAAACAATATTAAAATTACAATATATAGTAGTACAGAAGTACACTATTACTCCAGGATTTATTTATTTATTTTTAGTATAGGTAGGTATATTTTGCAAAAGAAAAATCTAAGAACAGATCATGGATCGAATACTTCTCCAAGTTACTCGATTATGAATGCCGTATTATATTTATAATAACACCTCCTTTTAAGTGACTCAAGCTGTTTTAAAAGCATTACACCACTAATTCTCCCAATGCTACTTGAGAAAGTTAAATATCTTACTTAATTGAGACTGTAGACCAAAACATCCGATTCTAATACTAAACATTCTTCTGCATCTCAAGTTCTAGGTACTAGTAAGGTCCACTTTAGACTACCTTTTCACTATCAGAACAGGTGAAAAATTAAATGTTCAATCAGTCAAGAGAATGTAAGAAATATCTTAATGGTTTAAACAACTAGTATAATCTCTCGGGCACAGATAACTCAGCACAGTGTGGTCATTCCATGATACAACATGGAAACTATCTATTACATAACTACCCATTAAATTTAGCCAATCTTCCTTGGACTTGCTTATAAGCTCAGCCCGCTACAGGTGGTTCTCAACCCAACTTTAGGATGTTCTAGTGTTAGTGTAAGTCATCTTCATCTTATTTCTACTCTGCTTGATTTTCTGTTCTTCAGTTATAGCTTCTCTCTGTGGTCTGTGTCCAATTCCTCTTCATTCAGAGGCCTTGAAATCCCACTAATGATTTTGGCTGTCCTTCCCTGAAGCTTTTCTAGGTAGGTACCTAGTGATTATGCCAAAACATTAGGTGGTTTAACAATAATTTTCTTGAACTGGAAGTAGAACTAAAATGTTTTGTTCCACACAGCAGGGGTTCTCAAATCTGATGGCACATTACTCCATAATTTATTAAATCAGTCCCGACTGGACTTTCAGAGACCATCTAATCTGATCTTTTGTAATTATAAACAATGCTTCAATGCATATCCCTGTATGTGTAAATATATACATCATGCATACATCATGAATACAGACATATCTGTAAAAATGACTAGAGAAGAACTTGCTAGGTCAAGAGGCCATATTCTTTTTTTTAAAAAGAACTATTTTTTATTGTTAATTTACAATGTTGTGTTAGTTTCAGGTGTACAGCAAGGTGATTCAGTTAAACATACATACATATATATATGTATATAAGTTCTTCTTCAGATTCTTTTCCTTAATAGGTTATTACAAGCTACTGAATATAGTTCCCTGTGTTATATAGTAGGTCCTTGTTGTTTATCTATTTTATACATAGTAGTGTGTATATGTTAATCCCAAACTCCTAATTTATCTCTTCCCGCTTTTGCCTTTGGTAACCATAAGTTTGTATTCTATGTCTGTGAGTCTATTTCTGTTTTGCAAATAAGTTCATTTGCATTTTTTTTAGATTCCACATATAAATGATATCATATATTTGTCTTTCTCTGTCTGACTTATTTCACTTAACATGATAATCTCTAGGTCCATCCAAAAGAGCTATATTCTTTTTTTTTTTTTTTTTTTTTTTAAATTATTTTTATTTATTTATGGCTGTGTTGGGTCTTCGTTTCTGTGCGAGGGCTTTCTTTAGTTGTGGCAAGCGGGGGCCACTCTTCATCGCGGCGCGCAGGCCTCTCACTATCGCGGCCTCTCTTGTTGCGGAGCACAGGCTCCAGACGCGCAGGCTCAGTAGTTGTGGCTCACGGGCCCAGTTGCTCCACGGCATGTGGGATCTTCCCAGACGAGGGCTCGAACCCGTATCCCCTGCACTAGCAGGCAGACTCTCAACCACTGCGCCACCAGGGAAGCCCAAAAGAGCTATATTCTTAATGCTGAATGATATGCTATCATATATGATAAACTATTGTCAGTAGCCCTCAAAAATCATACTCTATCACTCTGAGTACCTGAAAATCCCTGCATTTCAGGTTAGTTATTAAAGTCATTCCAAAGTCTTTGAAAAGGAATCATTTTGGGATATTTTAAGCAGCCCCAAGAGTCACAGAACTAGAAAGTCCCTTAGAGATCAACTAATCCAACCAGGCCCGAGGTTTTATTATTGAAGAAAATGAGGTCAGCAGAGTTTAAGAGACTAAACTACATCTGGACCGGATTAGAACCCCAGGCTTTCTGCCCTTGACACGAGCTCTTGACCTTGACACTATGTCAGGGCAGCTCACTTGCACAGAACAAAGTTATTATACTCTTTGTGCCCAAACCACCTTGGATGACACACACAAAGTTATCAATTAACTATCAATTGACAGTTCATGCCAAATTGTGGTAAATGTTGCAGGGGACACGTGTAGATACCAGTCCTGAACATACTACTGCGTATATATATGCACCCCAAGAGCCTGGGTGCTGTAAGTACAGTTGGAAGCTCAGACAAGGAAGTACACTGGCCAGGTCCTAAAAAGAGTAAGACAGAAAAACTGAGCAGTATTTACGCATAATCTAAAATAGAGCTTAAAAGCTCGATTGTAACACAAATCATAATCTTTAAGTTCAAATTTTTCAAAAGGTCCCATTTAGATCCTGAATTCACCTTCTGCCTACTTTAAACTCATCACTTGGTATATGCAGAAGATGTAGCTCTTACTACAATATTTATCTGTATATACTTCCTCCCTGGCATGAATAGGTTTGTTTAATTTAAAACTTATCTACATTTAGTTAAATACACAAAGACTAGCATCCGCTCAAATTAACTGGCATAATTTACTGAGAAATTCAAACAAAAATACGTTTGTAGAAGGAAAAAACAGAAATGTGAGGCGTAATGATTTGTTGGTACAAATTATGTTTCAGCTTAAAGTTCTTAACCCAACTTGAAAATAGATTCTAGAAGGTGTACTCATGGCAGATGTGAAATAATTACTCAAATAACAAAACCCAAATTCCAAATCTATCATATTTTTTAAATGGCTGATGAAATTCACCACAAGTCTGTGCAGTGCTTAAACTTGATTAATTTTTGTATTTGAGCCAAAAGAGCAAATTTGAATAATGTTAACTTGGGCAAAACCATAGAAAGTACATACAGACACTACATTTCTTAAATAACAGCTGATTTTTTTTTTAAATCACTCTTCTAACTTGAGACTATCCCTTTGAAAACACGATGGGGATCAGGATTTTTTTGAAGGCGTTTTAAAGCAAGATTAACTGTTGCTTTAAGTCTTGACATTTCCCAATTAATAACCCTAAAGCTTAATGAGGCACAACAGATTTAAGAATTGAAGATTTTTAATGAAAATGGAAATTAAGGACAGTTTGGTGCAATACACTGTCACCAAAATAATCTGTTCCAAGAAGAACTGAGTCTCTACATGTAAAAAAATACAAACTATCTAAAAGAATTTCCCCTTAAAATCTCAGTTCAAACTTTTAGAATGTCAGGGTAGACTCTGATGAAGGTATGAAAGTCTACTTTGTAAGTAAATTTTGAACTTGCAATTAAGGCCTAAAAAATTATATATAATTTTAATTTATGTATATGTATATATATATAATTTTAAAATATGCTTATAATAATATTTTAGGATACACAAATTATTTTTCAAATCACACCTAGAACATGTGCAATCCACCACCTGTTAGTAATGGCCACATGCCACAAGTTTAAGAAAGGGCAGAGACGCATAAGTGGAATAAACTGTGAACATCAACTATATTAAATCTCCTTACTTCCATAGGAACTTGTTACAAAGGTGTTGAAAATCAAATAAACATGCTGAATACATATATGGTCTATACCTAAAATGATTATTGTATCCTAGATTTTCCACATTCTAAAACAAAGCTTTTTTTTACATTTCATGTGTTGAATATTAATGCCTTGAAAGTCTATACTTAATAGGTGAAAATCACATATGGTTTGTGCATCTTTTTTCACACATCCTCATCCAGGGTTGAAAGCAGAACCAATGCAGTAAGACTAAGAATCTAGAATATCTGTGAACCTTAAGGAGGTGTCCTTGATGCTTCATAACCCATACAAACATATTTAAATTAGAACAATGCAGCTATGCAATCAAAATGTGAACTAGAAAAACAAAGCAGGCTTCTAATCTATTCATTACTGGATGGGTAGTAAAAGTAAAATTGGTTTTTATTCCTGATGATAAACCTATTTAAGGATTTGAAAGTCACTTGTATAATTTAAAAGGAAAGCTTGTCATAACTTTGTGATATCCCTTGATCAGTGAAGTTTAATGCTCAAATTCTGCTTTTTTTAAAAATAGGACGATGCTAATGCCTCAAGCTAAAATGAGGAAGAATAGAGAAAATCTTAAAGCTGAATATCATAATATGCAAAATTGACTAGAATTATGTAAATCTAGGTAACAGAATAACTCAACTAGTAAAGACGCTCTCAAAGTGAAAAAAAAGAAGTGTTCCAAGTAAAAGAACACTTCAGTTAATTAAAGGCATAAAGTCCTTTTGAATATTCAATTATTCTTCTTTAACTGGTCTGAAAAAATAAGGCGGCTCTGTATCTACACCAATAACCTACTCATTCTCTTTTCTAAAACTCGTGACTCCTTAGTCTGGCCTGAAAACAAATGAACAAACAAACAAACAAAAACCTAGACTTTTAATAGCAGATGACTGCAGAGGGGCCATTTTCACCTTGCAGATAGATCTGTGTTATTCTGGTGTGTAAAGCTGACCATTAGCACAAAGTCATTTCCAATCTCAGTGTGTACAATGCACAAGGTGCACTTAACCCTAAAACTCCTGTTGCATAAACTGCTCTGCTTCCACTTCTAATGACCTTGCAAATCACTCAATGTTATTGCTTGACTCGAACCCGTGAATAAGCCAAACAACTTGCTGACAAAGTTTTAATCTCCCCTTTCCTCGAGGTTTATAAAAGTCAACATGACATTGGCTTGGAAGAAACTGAGAAAGAACATAAAATGGAAAAAGGAAAGGGTGTGATTTGACGTTTATAAATGATATATTTTAAAAATGCTTAAGGAAATAAAAGACAAAGACCTACAAAATCCACACCTGGTTTCAAGGCAGATGACTCAAAGAGGAAATGAGATTGCTCCAGTGGTACACACTTCAGTCCCAAGTTATTAGCGACCAACAAACGTCTCCTCCTGTCCTAACTTCACTGCACAGTATTCAATTAAAACTTACTTTCAGATCAAAAAGTTGGTAAGCATACCATCCACTGCTGGACTCACACTCTTAGGACTTATTATAAGTTGCCTGTAAATAAGTCAAACCATGCCATGATATCCAAAACATAATGTTTTTTAAAGTGAGATTTGTTTAATCTATTATATATTTGTTTTTTTTTTTTAAATCTGATGTCCACAGGGTTAAGTTTATCTTACTTTCCCCTTAACTTCAAACACTTGAAGTAGCACTTTTCTCCTTCTTCCCCATTCAGCCTAACCTCCTCAAGAAACCCCATTTTAAAAGAAGAAACAATAAATGAAGTGACAGGAGGTGAAAGAATGAGTGTGCGCTCCAAGAATAAAGGGCGGTTTTATAACAGGAGGTACTTTTGTTAGCAAGTGACTGGCAGGTCTCCTCCCCCAAGTCAGAAGAAATTCCATCTACTCCCCAAAAGTGCAGAGGCCAAAATGTCTAGTCTAACAGTTTTGAAACCCCCGAGTCAGGAGAGAGAATGGGGGCGGGGAAGGGGGGGGCGGACTGGCGAATGGGAGAAGGGGAGAGAAAAAGACCAGCTGGAGATGATAAGAACAAAAGGAGAAACCCAAGAAAGGAGAAAGGAACGGCGGGACCCGGGCGGCCCGGGAGCCAGTGGGAGGGAGAAAGCCGGAAAGTAGGGGAGCTGGACCCGGGGGAGGAGAGCGCGGAGCCGGCGCACCATGGACAGGGCTCGGCGCAGCCGCGGCCCACACCCCTCTAGGGGGCGGCGGGAGGGAGTGTGAGAGACCGCGGGCGCCAGCCCGATCCAGCCCCCGGCGCCCGCGGCCGGAGCGCGCCAGGCCCTGACTCACGCAGACCACAGAGAGGGGCGATCCGCACCATCTGTCCCTGCCCCGGTCGCCCCGGTCCCAGCGGCACTTGCAAGCCGCGCCCGCACTTTTTGGAGCGGCCACCGGCCGACCACCCCTAGCCGTCGGCGGTGCGCTGGGGGCCCTTCGGCCGGATTCCCCTGAAGATCCTGCCCTACAGTGAAGGCGGACACGCCCCTCTCCCGCAGCTGCTTGGGGCCTCCGCCGCCCGCGGGAGCAGACTCGCGACCCCCGCCCGGACCCCGCCCAGCGCGGGTGTCGCAGCCGCGGCGCGTGGCGTCGCTTCACAAGACCCGACTGGCCAGCCGGGAGGGGCCTCGGGACATCCTCCGGGCGGACGCCGCGGGAAAGTTGGGCGCTCGGCCGGGCTGGGGATCGGCGGCGCGGAGTGGGGAGGGAGGCTGCGACCAGCCTGGAGCAGGTGCTTCCTGCCGCGGAGGAGCCTCCCGGTACCGACTGCAGGGAAAGGCTGTCTGGCGCTCTCCCGAAGGCTTGAAAAGTGCGGAAGCTCCCGGTAAAGGCGCCCCCAGGACGCACGCAGGGCAGAGGCAGCCGGACAGGAGAAGAATAATAGCCAAGTAACGGAACTTCTCCCCGCCCGGCGGGATAAGGGGCGTGCGGGGCCAGGGGCTGGGTGCGGAGGCGCCGACCCGCGTAGACTCTTCGGGGCTAGGGGGCGAGGTTTTCTTTTCAGGTAGGACCGACTCAAAAAAAAATTGTGAGGGCAGGAAAACAAAAATAAGAAGCAACTCTAAGCTGGGGTAAAGACAATAGGACGGTGGAGCCCTCGGGCACCGGGAGGCGCGCGGGTGCCAGGGTGAGGTGGGGTGGAGGCAAGTCCCGTAACTAAGATACCAGAGTGAGAATTCCTACTGCAAACTCGCAACCCATCCCTGCAGAAATAAACAAGCAAACAAAAAAATGGAGCAAAGTTCAATGCTAAGGGCGAGAAGCGCAGAAAACTGCAAAACCGGAGTGCTATCCTACCTCACCTTTCTGCTGCCTAGGGACACCCCCCCCCCCGCGAGCTCGCCTGACCCCACAGGAGCAGAGGGGGCCCGCGATCGGCCCCTTCGGGACCCGCCAAGAGAGGCGCGGGAGACCGGCTGGCTCCGGCAGCCCTGCCCTTGCGCCCTGCTCAAGCCTCGTGTCTGCGCAGCTCCCGGCCGCGCGGTGCGGCAACTCCCTTCCCGGGTGCGCAGCCGGGCCCCGCAGCGGCGCGGGGAACAAAGGGACCCGGCACCGCCCGCCCCACCCCGCCCGCGGCCCGGCCCGCGGGGACCGCCGCGTACCTGAAGCAGGGCCGCCAGCAGCGGCAGCAGGGTCCGCGGCGCTCCCACTATCCGGCACATGGAGGCGGAGAGGGGCCGAGCGAGGAGCCGGAGGCGGCGGCGGCGGCAGCAGCGGCGGCAGCACCAACAGCGGCGCGGAGAGACGGCTCCAGGCAGTTTCCACCCCCTTCCCTTCCCCTCCCCACCCCACCCCCTTCGCCGCTGCTCCCCGCTCCCCGCCAATGGAGAGAGAGAGCTGATGACAAATAGCGGGCCGCGGAGTCCGCGGGACTCGCAACACGAGTAATAAAACAGACCGAGAGATCAAGGAGCTGGGGAGGGGGCGGGGGAGAAGGCGGGCGTGCGCGTGAGGGTATCAGTGTGACTGTGTGTGCGTGTGTGGCCGCGGTGGCAGCGCCGGCTGCTCTGCTCTGCCCAAAGCGCAGCGGAAGCCAGGAGGGATGCAGGCGGCGGGGACCTTGGCCGGTGGAGGATGCGGAGGTGGAAGAAGAGCGGCTGGCACTCCCCAGGAGCTCCGCAACGCGAGGTTTCGGTCTCGGGGTTTTGCTTCCTCCGGGTCCCCTCTCCAGGGCCGCTCGGCACGACGAAGACAGCGGCGAGAGCGCCGCGGGGAGGGCGCTTCGGGCCGTGAGCGCTGCGCCCACAAAGGGCAGCTGTCCCGCCGCCCCCGCTGCGTGTGGGCTGAGGACCCCTTCTGGGCTCCCCTTTCCGGTCCCTGGGAGAGTTGGAGACTGTTCTCTGGCCTCGACCCGCGGGGGTGAGGCCAGGGGCCGGCGCGGCCGCTCCCGCCGCGGCTCCGTCCCGCGTAGCTGCCGCCGCAGCTGCCCCTGCTGGTTCCCGCCCGCCGGGAACCCGCCCGCCGGTTCTCGCTCCGCGCCGCTCACTCGCGCGCGCCGCCCCAACCCCCGCCGCCGCCGCCGCCGCCTGCGCGCCCCGCTCGTCCTCCGCGAGCGCGACCAGGGCGAGATGCCGCCGCCGGTCTCCCCGCGCTCGCCCGCCCCGCGAGCTGCCTGGCTGCGCAGCCCGCTCCCAGCTCGGATCTCCTCCCGCCGCCGCCGCCCTCGCCCCCGCCGCCCTCGCCCCCGCCTCCCTCCTCCGCCGAGCTTCCCCGCCCGCGTCGTGGCCAATCGGAGGCCACCAAGCTGCAGCGGTAGCCGGCCGGATCCGCGGCAGCCGCCCGCCCCCGCCCAGCCGAAGCGCCCCATTTTTGCTGCAGCCAGCGGGGGGTCGCCGGAGGGAGGCCTGGGGTGCGCAGAGCACCGCCCCGGCAGGTGGAGGGGCTGCGGGAAAGAAAAGAACTTGCGCAGGAACTTGATTGGTGGCAGGTTCATTTGTGGACCGCGAAGGGGAATCAGAGATTAGGCTTTGGAGAGGGAATGCCTTCTCCGTCGCCTCACGCACGCTTCTTTCTGTTCTGTTTTTCTGGGCAGGGGCCGACACAGCAAACTGGCGACGCAGGCAAAGCCCATCCTAGCCATTGTTGTCTGCGGCGCTCGCCGCGAGCCACCTGCGGGCCTGGAGGGGGGAGGCCCCGCGGCTTCTCTCGGGCGCACGCACCTCTCCCTCCTTTGCGGATGTGCTGGAACAGCCCAAGTTTGTGTGTGCTTGTTTTGTTGTTTTTCCCTCTGGGGGGTTGAGAGTGCGTGTTATTTTATTTGAAATCTCCCGTTGTCTGTTTCTACTCGTTAGTGATAACTGTTCACAATTTTTAGCAAACGGTCTAAGGGACTTTGACTCCCTCCGTACACCACCCCCAATAACAACAAAAGAAAGGAAAGAAAGAAAGGAAAGGGGGAAACGACCTAAAACCAGAACTTGCCGTGAAAATAGGATTATCTGAGACATGAATGACTGATTCAGAGTTCGCACCAAGTAAAGGATATTTGCTTCCTCCTTTTAAGGCATGAACTTGGAGTGGTTCACAGAAAGTGAGAGACTTTACAAGTTTGGGTCACAAGCATTTGTGGAATGGAGGGAAGGGTGAGGAGCAATTGATTTTGGCGAGGTATTAAGTTTTTGTCAGAACTTTTTTTTTTTTAAGGTTTTTCAGGTAAATAAAAATACGGTTTTTTTTTCCTAAGCGTTTCAGCACTTCGGAGGTCATCGAACTTCGTTGCGGTTAATGTACATTACTCTTCTGCTTTGGGTAACTGAAGTATTAAGATTATTTGAATTTGAGTTTCAGGATACTGATCATTTAAGAACTTGATAATGAATCTCTAAAAATCAAGTACTAATTTCTTTGACATAAGTGATGCAGCTTTTAATAATGTACTGTCGCTGGCTAGGCTTTTAAAAATTCAATATTCATAGGGAAGTTTATGCAATTTTAATTAAAACATAATATTGTAGGCCTTTTTAAAATGAAACTCAAAATGTTTTCCTGGATTTTCTTTTCAAAAGAATAAGGAAGGTCATGTTAATTAAATTTAAAGACAAGAGGCCCCACTTGTTCTTTCTCTTCCTTCTTTGCTAGATATTATTGTCATACTATGGCTGATTGGCCTAAAATTACTCCTCGCAATAGGGTATTTATAAATTCCACTTTTAAGGAGTCATGCATAATAGTAAAACACTTAGTAGCAATATGGGGATAGCCTTTGTTGTATTCCAAAGTGGAATTTATAGATCCCATCTCTATGCCTAAGAATTAAGCTGTGATCCTGGACTTGAGGCTTTAGTTACATCCTCACCACTCCCAGCAATAACCACTGATGTTTATTGCCATTCTGATTAATGTAAAGGTAGAAGAGATTTCAGCATGAATAACTATTGCTTGTTAGTATTATTTGCTTGAAGCTTTAAACACCATGCCCCTTATAAATTAAACTCTTATTATGACTTCAAAATCTGCTTTGGAATGCCTGTCAGTCAACTAATTCTGATTCCAGTAGTTTTCAATCAGATAGGTAAGCATTGGCAGCATTTTATTTTTTTACTTTTTTATTTTATGTCCAACTTCCATGCCTCTCACTCTTCAGTGGTTATGGACTGCTTTGGAATCTTGCCTGAGTTTAACCTGATCACGTGGTCAGCCGAACCTTGCTAATCAGCCTTTGATCTCAAGAAGGGATAGCCTAGTCTCAAATCAACTTATTGGAGACTTGTGCATCCATTTGATGCTAATGAAAGTAGATCTAGTGTTGACTTTGACACCCAACACAAATGGTACTTCCATTGCACCATTCTAAAGGTAATCTAATGGGGCCTTTCATTTCTCTGGGCAAGTGGTGACCCAACTGTCAGGATTTCAGCTTCTCCTCAAGGCATTGCCAGTCTGAAGACTTCCTATCAGCTTGCGCAGCTCCAGGGCTGCAGGGGCTTAGGCAGTGACCCAGAGAAACAGCTTGATGGTGAGGGAAGGGGGGAAAGAGGGGGAAAACAAGAAAAATAATAATTAAAACTAAGGCTGGACTCATAACACTGAAAATCAGCCTAATCCCTTGATTTCTGACCTAGGCGCTGCTGCCGATTTACTGCAAGAGGTCTGCAAATGAATACCTGCAGACCTTACAAATCAAACATTACAGACAGACTGAATAAATGACGCTTCTTGCACGCATGGCAAGTTTTCATATGCATGTTAATGCCATGATGATTCCTTTTTAAACGTTCATTTCAAAGAAAAGTCATAATAACTTTTTGTTCTGGTGTGTATTCTCAAACAGGAGATGCTAAACATACATTACGTGAATGTTTTTCTGAAAGGATCCTGACTTTGGAAAGAAATGCAAACAGTAGTTGTCAGGTCTGCACACACACCCCTCCCAGACACACACACCTCTAGGGCAGGACACACACTAGTCTTGGCCTCTGACACCCAGCTGAGTGTCCTTCCCAAATGTTAACTCAAGACCCTCCTCCACGCTTCACCTTTCTGTCCCCGTCTCCAGGGCAAGCTGGGATTATCCCTTGTCTCTTAGGAAGTAGCCCTCACATTTGCAGGTTTCTCCCCAGCCAGCTTTAGTCTGTTAAAACTGACCTTCCCTGGGTTCATAGGCCTTTTAGAGTCATGGACTGTTGTAAATGAAACGCAAAGGTGGTCTGTGCAACTCCCTCATTTTACAGGAACACCGAGGCTTAAAGACGTACACAAGGCTACCAGCTGGCAAGTAGAGAACCCTGGCTGGGACTCAGTCTTACTCCCAGTCTCCCTTACGGAGTCCCTTTTAACTTTAGAAAAATTCACCTATGTGGAATGAGGATGGTTTAAAAACAAAAGGAAAATTTAATGATGCTGGGGATTTGTCTAGTATTTCTCTCAGGTATTTTATTCTTCAAAGTATGTGTGATCGGAGATATAAGTCTGCGTTTCCTTTCACTGGTCTCCGTTCTCAGGTGCCTTTCTCAGTGCGATCATCTCACGGGCTTTAGTGTGATTCTGGCATTTCAAGAGTCATATCTCTGATATAACCTATAGCCAAGTGCAAGCCAGCCGTTCATCTGATCCTCACCGAGAGAAGTCATGATCTGTTCCAATACTAGAAGAAAAACCTGACTTCTAAAAAAAAAAATCCACTCTAGTTTGGAAATATTATTTACCTTTCTTTTTTTTAGTATTTGAAAACGAAACTCAAAGTTTTTATGGAAAATATCACCAAATTTATCACTTGAAGTATATACAGTCAAGGAAGTGAGAAAATGAGTTAGTTATACATTTGCATGATGAGGGAAGTTATTCTCAAGAGGTCCCTGTATTAGGAGGAGCACCACCAAATCCCTTTCTGGAAGGTAGAAGGGTGTAATAAACAGATTATGGATTTGAATTCAGGTAGACTCAGCTCCATGAACTTGGGTGGGTTTCTGAACATTTCTGAGGTTCTTTTTCCCTCTCTCCCAAATGTGGATAATATACCAGAATTTCTTAAGAAAGCCTGATATGAACACAGAGCAACACAGTAGGAGCTTAGCGTTTTATCTGTACGTGTATGAAGTATGATTATTTCCATTGAGGATTTGGAGCGGAGTTACTCAGCAATCTCAGTGCATGTTCCTCTCACCTCCTCCAGTTCTGTCTGCAATTGAAAAAAAAAAAAAAAAAAAAAAAGCCGAGACTTTTAATCAGAGTTTTATTCGGGAAGCTCAAATTTTACAGAGCAACCCGAAATCTCTAATGTAGATCGTAATGGCTCGGTAAGTAACACACAGGCTGATAAAAATAATAAAAAATTTGGTGGCTTTATAAGATGCATAAAAACAAATCTGAGAATATGAAAGTATTCATAGGAACAGTATAGTTAATGTTAATATATTGATATATAGGAAAACGAATTCATTTTTGAATTATTTCAGAAGTTGATAATAGCAAGACCAGGAATACAACGCATTTTGCTCAGAGCCTTTCTCCTGTGAACCTGGCTCTTGAAAGTTCTCGAACCACTTTCTGCCTACTCATTCCCGGAGTCCAGGTTTCCTAGTTGATTTCATGAGTCCTGCTTAAAGATCACCTGTATTTGAGAAAATATGATTTGCATGCTATTCAAGACATCTACCTTCTACAGCAGAAGTGTGAGTATTATTGGGCACCACTTTGGATTATTTAAAAGTCAGACGGCCTATTTCTCAAGCTAAACGTCTCTTCAGAAACTAAAACAAATCATACTGAAGACTTTGGTAACGTTTAGTAGTGCCAAGCTTTTGCCCTCATGTCCTTTTAAAAACAAAGTTCTGCTTTCTGGAAAGTTCTGAAATACAACTGTCAGTGTTTAGACGATAGTAAGACATCTTTAGTATCTAAACTTATATTGACTGTACCCTTTCCTCCAGTGAAAATAGAGGCAGTTGATAAAGTATTTATTAAGCTATGGATACCTGTGTTCTCTTCCCAGGTCAATGGCTGGCTGAATAATCTTAAACATGCCACTTCATTTCTTTACATGTTTTTTTATCTGTAGAAGGGAAATAATTCCACTTTCCTCAAAAAATGCTGAGAGGACTAAGAAAAGGATGTCAATAAAGCCTATTTAGTTCTTTAGAGAGAAGTTCTAGAGAAATACACGGAATTCTTTAAGGCTGTGGATTCAGCTATCACAAGAGGAATGATTAATTGGTTCCAAAAGTTAAGTCACATTTTGATGATATGGCATAACCAACAAGCCACCAAGTGCTTATTAAATCTTTCTCCTTTTTAATTTTCATTTATGCACAAAATTTAAAAATAACATATTTAGCTTTCTATTACAAAAGCAACACATGTTCATGCATAGATACTTGAGAAAATTATATTGTTATGTGCACCATGATCATTCACAGATGATTCAGAGTCGATTCTTCACATTACGGCGCTCTCTGGAAAGATACAATCTGAGTTTTCCTTGTAAACAGTGAACGCAAAAAATCAACCATAGTCCCATTTATCACAGAATTTAGAATGTATGTCACTGTGATTCATTCTTTACATAGCTCAAAAGAGCTGAGTGATATCACAAATAAGCATTATCCTTCTGGGAGGTCTATTATTTTGAGTCATCCCTGAGAAACGTTTTTCAAAAACGAGTTTGCAGGAGATGGGAATGTTCTCACTTCTGAAGTTGTTAGGATGGCCAATAAAAAACACGTAGTTGCATTTCAAAATGAATTTATGCAAGCCATATGAAATTTCAGACTCTTTGAGGATCCCTAGGACACCTGATGTCTCCAGTTGAGGGAAGAGTTCTTTAAGGAGTCTGATCATCAGGGCTCTGAGGGAAGGGGTGAGAAGAGGCAGGGACAGATGGACACAAGTGAACAAGTGAACATCAGAAGAAGGCAGGGACTAAAGAAAGCACCTGAGGTTTGTGGTCTCTAACGAGGGAAGGGGCCCGTATGTGGATAGAATGTGGACAATGGCCAAACTACAGGATAGGGACAAGGTCATAATCCTAGTAATTGTTCAGTAAACATTTGCTCAGTTTTTGCAACAAAACAAAACACAGGATGTGGAATTTGGACAAGAGCGTGCGGACAGCCTTTTGGCATCTAGAATAGATAGGAAGGGCCACACAACAGGGCAACTGATAAGTAACAGCCCATCCATGGCAGTGCAGTCTGTCCTCTCCCAGAATTTGCACATCTCTTGATAAGGGCAAGTCGTCACCGCTGCCAGTTAGAAAGTTTCACTCAGACGCTTGCTAGTGGGGTTGTGAGCTGCTAACTCTCAACTCTTAAATTGTTTACTTCAACAAATATTAAAACCCTGCTTATACTTCAAAAATTCTCCTCTTGAGTTATTTTTGTAAAGGTGGAAATGATGTAAAATGACTTTTGGGATTTTTTGTTTGTTTTTAAGTCAAAAATAAGCACTATTCATTTGTTAGTGAGGTAGTATAAGCTTTAACTAAAGAAGACGTATGTTGGCTTCTTTTATTTTTTTTTCCCACATTTTCTGGAACTCCTGTTTTTTAGAACTTCACAGATTAATCCTTAATTTTCTTATCTCTCTCACCTCCCCCACCCCGCAATTTCTTTCTCTCTTTTAAATAAATTTCCTGGAAGATTACTTTAGCTCTCTCTTCCAGCCTTCCTGTTGAAAAGTTGATCATGTTTTTAATTTCCAAGAGCTTTTGGTTCTCTGATAGTTTCTTTCCTAGAAACTTGCTCTTGTTTCATGGATGTGAGAGTGTTTCTTATCTCTTCACATATTGTTTAAAAGTTGTCTTCTGCTCACTGGATTACCTTGGTTTCCTCTCTGCTGCTTTTCTTGCAGAGTTTATTGTTGTCTCTGTCTTTGATGTTAGAGAGACTTTCTTGGGGATAATGTTCAGTATGTTCAGAATTTCACTTAATCCTCCCAGATTTTGATAAGCCACCTTACCCTGCCTCAGTTTTCCCTGGGTCATGAGTTCAGAGTTTTCTAATGTCTGCCCCGCACAAGTGTATAAAGAGTTTCCCCAGCTGGGACAGGCTCATGCCACACTGCACTCTGCTGCTGGCTTGACCTGACTTATCTCTCTCCAGATTTAATCTGTGACTTATTGCTTGACAGAGGAAAGAAGAAGCCCTCGGTGATTTTCTGGAGGTTGGATGATTGCTCATGTTTTCCCCTGTCTAAGTTGGTCATCTATCCCATCCCAAGGATGAGATACACATCAGTCTCAAGGGAGGCCCATGTCCATGGCAGCAGCTTAGAACTCCCACTGGGACCCAGCCCATTCTCCATGTTTTAAGAGAAATAGTGTCACCTCCACAAATTACCTAGTCCCAAATCACTGTTTTAGCCCCTATAGTTTTCAACTTAAAAAAATGTACGTGCTCTATCCTCAACGTACATAATAGTTATGAAAACTATTTTTAAGGTTTTACCACATGCTGTTGAAGCAATTCATGGGTGTGTATTCACCTAATGTGTTCACTTGCTTTCTCACTAGCTAAAACAATGCAGAATGAAGTACTTATCTATATAATATGGCTAGATTCATGATTCCAATAGACAATAATAAGATATAAACTTACAGCATTGGTAATCCAAACCTGAAATTTAGAGTAAATGAGAAAGAAGTATCTCATTAACTAATGTGTGTGTGTATATATATATATATATATATATATATATATATATATATTAGTACAATTGTCTTCAATTAATTTTTTTTTCTGGTGTTGTCATACTATATGTGGGTGCTAAAATGTCCTAGAAAAAAAATCTTTCATTGGGGGAGGTGAACCCTATAAATGTATGTGAATCAATAGGTGCTTTTACCTTAACTTGCCCCCCAAAATATTGTGACATGTTCCTGGTGGGGACGGTCATTACTACTTTCCCCACTAACACGCCTGGTGCTGAGAATCACTGCTCAATATTTAATTGCTCTTCACTCACACTTAGTATAAACCTTCTATTGGGTTGGCCAAAAAGTTCATTTGGGTTTTTCTGTAACATCTTTCAGAAAACCTGGATGAAACTGTTGGTCAACCCAATATTTGTTCGAAGTCTTATGAGGTTGAATTTCATCATCTTGCTATTCAACAGGGTACCATCACTTCACCTTATAGGGATTTATAAAGATTTTTGCCACATGATGATTGCAGGCTTGGAATTCAGAGTGGTATTAGCATCCATTTAACAGATGTATAGAAATCATTCACCATTTCACCAGAAGATTTTTATTTCCAGATAATCAGCTCTAAGAAATGTATCTCTCCTGCTGAGAGTATCCGGTTTACCTTTCATTAGAATTGGGTAGGAAACCACTTATTAGTAATAAAATTTATTAACATATGGGAGGAAAAAGCCGGTTTTTAATAATAAAGGAAATAATTACTCTTAAAAAAAGATGACTTTTTAAAAGACTGTGTGCAGATTGGAGAACTTCTCTGAGTGAGAACAAACTACAAGACCAAAACTGCCAATCAATTTCTTTTACCCTTAGCTCTAAGGAGGACAGGTCAACTTAGAGCAGCTCTGTACAGACTATAGAGTTTATGGGGAAAGAAACAGTGGGGCAAGGAACACGCTGGCGGGGAGGGAGAGCCATGGTGAGCAGGAACACGGACGATGAAGACTCTAGAGAGATTTTTCTACTCCATGTGCCTGGCAAAAGCTAGTGATGGATAGATGATGAGTTCATATAGCTCCTGTCTGAGGAAATCAGGATCAGAATACGGAGGAAATCCTTTAGTTTGGTCAGTGGAGCCTAGAAAAACTAACCCAAGACCCTGACTAAAACCTTAAAGGCGTTCCCCTGTGGTACATATTTTTTTCCTGGTTTTTTTGTTTGTCTATTTTTAAAACTCACAAAATCAATACAGTTGCTTGCACATGATGTACACCTTTAAGGAATCCTTTTTCATTCCTCTGTGTCCTGCAGTTCAGACTACTGACAGCATCTCCTATAATCAATATAGCAAAATCAGATTATTATGAAAGTTAAAGTAAAAATATATTTGCTATTTTAAGTTTCCCAAAGTTAATGTTAAAAATCTTCACTAACAGTAAAAAAGACGTGATCCTCCACAACATTGCATTTATTGTAAACACCAATATCATAATTAATATTCTTCCAGAACGAAAATTCTTAACTCTTTGTGCAAAATTTTGAACATAAAAATAAATAAAGAAGACGAAAAGACAGCCCTCAGAATGGGAGAAAATATTTGCAAGTGAAGCAACTGACAAAGGATTAATCTCCAAAATATACAAGCAGCTCATGCAGCTCAATATCAAAAAACAAACAATCCAATCCAAAAATGGGCAGAAGACCTAAATAGACATTTCTCCAAAGAAGATACACAGATTGCCAACAAACAAGGATGCTCAACATCACTAATCATTAGAGAAATGCAAATCAAAACTACAATGAAGTATCATCTCACACCAGTCAGAATGGCCATCACCAAAAAATCTACAAACAATAAATGCTGGAGAGTGTGTGGAGAAAAGGGAACCCTCTTGCACTGTTGGTGGGAATGTAAATTGATGCAGCCACTATGGAGAACAGTATGGAGGTTCCTAAAAAAACTAAAAATAGAACTACCATATGACCCAGCAATCCCACTACTGGGCATATATCCTGAGAAAACCATAATTCAAAGAGACATGTACCACAATGTTCATTGCAGCTCTATTTACAATAGCCAGGACATGGAAGCAACCTAAGTGTCCATCGACAGATGAATGGATAAAGAAGATGTGGCACATGTGTACAATGGAATATTATTCAGCCATAAGAAGAAATGAAACTGAGCTATTTGTAGTGAGATGGATGGACCTAGAGTCTGTCATACAGAGTGAAGTAAGTCAGAAAGAGAAAAATACCATATGCTAACACATATATATGGAATCTAAAAAAAAAAAGGTTCTGATGAACCTAGGGGCAGGACAGAAATAAAGACATAGAGAATGGACTTGAGGACACAGGGAGGGGGACGGGTAAGCTGGGACGAAATGAGAGAGTAGCATTGACATATACACACTACCAAATGTAAAATAGATAGCTAGTGGGAAGCAGCCGCATAGCACAGGGAGATCAACTCAGTGCTTTGTGACCACTTAGAGGGGTGGGATAGGGAGGGTGGGAAGGAGACGCAAGAGGGAGGGATATGGAGATATATGTATACATATAGCTGATTCACTTTGTTATACAGCAGAAACTAACACAACATTGTAAAGCAATTATACTCCAATAAAGATGTTAATAAATAAATAAATATTTTGTACTCTTAGTTACCATTTTCCCAACTTATGTTTTCATTTTAAAATATTTGCTTTTGACCACATTTGTCTTCACTAAACATTTCTCCACCTTTGTTCTCCTTTGAATCAAAACCTATAGCTAATATAATTTCTTAGCTCTCTGTGATCGATGCTATGTTTAAAAATCTGTATTTCTTCTGAGTCAGCTTACAATATCTTAAAAACAAGCAAGCAAGAAAAAACAAATAAGGAGGGGGTAAGTGGGGAGGAAAGAACAAAAGGATGCTCAGCTATCACACTGTTGACTTTTTTAATGCTTTGTTTAAATGTCTAACTCTAAAAATGGAAGTGGAGTGGCCTTGCTCTTTGAACCAGCCATTAGGAGGTGCTCATACTTTAGAAGAGACTCTTCCAAGCCTTTAAGGCTAGTATAGTTTTTATGTTTTGTAGAACTGATCTTCAATTTTAGAAATTTTCTTTCCCTTGAACTTACCACTTGTAAAAATTATCAAGTGGACAGCTCTGGAAACTGAAGTCATCCAACTAGTCCAAAAAACAAATGTTTCTGTGGCATCTCTCACCACAGAATACCAGATAAATCCATCAGGTTCAAAGAAAAACATGCATTTGAGAAAGAACAACTTCTCAGCTACTTTACCTTCAGAGGGATGTAGTTGACGTTGATTGGTGTAGAGCAGGGGTCTTCAGGAAGTCTTCCCTGGGGCTGTATCTACTTTTGTAAAATAGAAGGGTATATTTGTATCCTGAATATGCCTCCAGAGTAGATTCTGCTTTCCTAATGCAGTTTCACAGCTGTTTATTATGGACACCATTCAGACTGTTAACTACCCATTTTGTTTCCATCATTGCTGCTTTTTATTTGCTGTTACAGGCGCAAACTGGCTACTTGACAAGCGTTAGGTGCAAACATGAACATGCATGGAACAAAGAAGACTAAAGAACAAGTAAAGCCACCAGAAAACATGGAAGGTTTCCACTGCCTCTGAGGCAGTGTTTGGA
Organism: Eubalaena glacialis; assembly: GCF_028564815.1. Taxonomy (NCBI): domain Eukaryota; kingdom Metazoa; phylum Chordata; class Mammalia; order Artiodactyla; family Balaenidae; genus Eubalaena; species Eubalaena glacialis. Next base: position 49,338,821 of record NC_083730.1, on the reverse strand, counting down.
GGAGAATAAAGGATTTTAGGCTGGGTATTTGTAATAGAGATTCTTGTTAAGGGGTTATAGGTGTCGGTACAAGTACTAAAATTTTACAGTGCTGTGAATTACTTAACTGGTTGAACAATGGCTTCAGTAATTTTGTATCAATTATCAAGTTCCATGTGACAATCAAACATTGACACTGAACATTATTTTTTTTTAATTTCCACATTGAAGAAAACCAATGCACAAAATTTTAAAATTGTACAACTGATAAGATAGAGAGCTAATTTTTTTTTTTCTTGCCCATGCCGAGCGGCTTGTGGGATCTTAGTTCCCCGATCAGGGCTTGAACCTGTGCCCTCGGCACTGAAAGCACAGTGTCCTAACCACTGGACTGCCAGGAAATTCCCATAGAGAGCTAATTTTTAAAAATTATTATTACTAGGAGTTAACGCCTGGCAAATAGGAATATGTATCTTACTTTCATATCTTTGGCACTCAACTCATAAATGAGTCTGAGTTTGAAGCTCAGGCTTTTTTTGTTGTTGTTTTTAGCCAGCATCGCATAATGTAGATCATGACACCTACTGGCAGCATGGGGTTTTGCACCCTAGTTCCATAAGACACTCAAGCCCTTGTTACTTAGGATAAAGATATTTTAAATGTGTGCTTACGTTATGAGTCAACATTAAACTTACTGGGAAAAATTATATCTTGGAGCATGACCATCAGTTTGGATAGGCTAAATTATGCTGTGCTAACAAACTTCCTAAAACACAGTGGCTTAAATTAACAAAAATTTAATTCTTGCACACACTATGTCTGTTGCAGATTATTAATGATGCAAAGTGCGAAATGAAGATTGAAAGTAAATGCCACCTCCAACCCCACAGTTAATTACTAGCCTGCTGTCCCAAGGATAGTCACTAAAGACTTGAGATATATATATTTTTTATATTCATTGATCAGGGTCTTTCTGATTTGCATCAGTTCCACCCGCTTTAATTGATGTAGCTTTATAATAAATTAACTATTTGAGAAGACTTATCTTTCCCTCTTATTGTTCTTTTTTTAAAAAATTACTGGTTATTCTCACCTGATTGTTTTCCATAAAGTTTATTATTATTTTAAATTACTCCAAGTCATATTTGATTTTTATTTGAACAGCATTAGCTACCAATTAACTTGACAATAATTTTATCTGTGAAATAGTCTTCCCATAAGAGTTATTTATATCACTCAAAAATATTGGTAATGTTCTTCATATGTTAAATATGTTTTTATTGAAGTAGATTCTTGGGATTTTATATTTTCGTTGCAACGATGAGTGAAATTTCTTTATATACTTTTATTTCTACATTTGCTATTACCTGCATATGGACATGCTATTGTTTTTTTGTATTTTTCCCTTGTAATAAATGAAATAATTGTATAGATTTTCCATAGGATGTCATTTTGGATTTTCTTTAAATGAATCATTGTTCTTTATGTCTTTTATTTATCTCTTAGCTCTGGGTCATGTCTTCTAGGATTGACCAAAACATTCTGATAAGGATGTTAGACATCATTATTGGTTTTTTCCACATTTAATGCAAATCTTCCTTGGGTTTAACTATTAGAAATGTATGAAAGCAACTATTTTTAATCATGTTGATGGCATACTGTATGCTATGGGTGTTCTCAATAATTGTGATCATTGAATTTTTTCAATGCCTTGCTCAAAAATTATGATGTTTATGTTTTTCTTAATTGACCTAATACTTTAACGATTTATAATGATAAAGTAAGTAATACTGATTCTTTTTGCATTCCTGAGATAAATTCTACTTGGTGATTTTTTTATGTAGTGTCAAGTTCTAAGATTTTATTTGTGATTTTTAAAATTTATATTCATTTGGAGATATGTTGGCTTTTTTCTTATATTGATATCCTCAGCAAAATTTGGTATTTATTTCTAAAAGTATTGTTATGTTGTGTTTATTACATAATTTTAGTTAACATTTGCTAATAATGTTATTAGACATTTGCTTTTATTCTATTTTTTAAAAAAATTTTGGATCTATTTACTTTTTATTTCCTATTAATTAATTTTGTCACCCAATTCTTCCTTTTTAAAAATTGATCTTATTTTCTTTTTCTAAAATTTTGTTTGTTTGGGTTCTTCACAACACACAAAAATATTTATATTTATGAATTCACTTTTGCACACCACCTTTGCTTCAACAGTTTTGTATATTACTCTTTATCTCTTCCTTGGTTCAGTAGTTTTTAGAAAGGTGTGTTTTCATTTCTAAGTGGTTGAACCTTGTTTTCAGTAACAAAAAAGTTTATATTTTCATTCCATTGTTGTCAGTTAATGTGGTGCATGGTTTTGGTTTCTTTGGATTACTGACTTTGCTTTTGGTCTGGTATCAATTGCCATAGATGCTTTTTGCATCTTATACCTGAAGAAAGTTATCGGTAATGTCAAGAACTGTGAAAGGTTGGGATGTTGCCCTACTTGATAGCTAACAAGTTAGCTTCCAGGGCTGTATGAATGTTTGGAGAAGACATGCCGTTCCTGTGTCAGAGAGAAAGGATTTTATTACTCGCAGCAATAGCAGTAGCTAGAATGTTATCATTTTTGTGTCAGTTCCCCACACTGTGATTTCCATAGGAGCAGGTGAGGAGGGTCAGGTGACACCTCCACACACAGTGGATATTTACAAGAGAGGGACCCTGAGCTTAGAGAACCTGATTTTTTAATAAAAGGCAGTAAGCATGCCTCTCGTTTGTTCTGGAAGGACACTGTCTCTATCTTACAAGACTTTAAGCAAGCCAACACTTTGATTCAGTGGGAGATATTCTCTCTGTCTTCCAAGGTTATTTCCTATAAAAGCAGCCTTGGAAAGATAGTCTGGAACAAAGGCATCCAGTGCCTCTGTTCACAAGATGTGCAGAAATGCAAGATTACCATGGAGAACTATCTCCCAACAGAAAAGCAGAGGATAAATGTTATTCTATAAATCAATTCTACCTTGTTCAGATGTCTTAAATTTTCATAATATAGACACTGATATAAAAATAGAGATATTTCATATGTCTGTCTATCTATCTATAATCCTTTGATGTTTAACAGGATAGACAGATAGATAAGGTTGTGTGTTTAAAATATCATTTCCTATATTTTTAATACTTTTATGTGTCTTAAGCTATTAAGCTTTAGGTACTCAGTATTTTTATTTTTTACTGTTTGTGGTTTTGTCAATATATAACAACCCTTTTAAGTCCCATTTGTGTAAGTTGCCACCTCAGCTGTAATTTGAATTATTATTTAGATCTCTCTTAAAAGTAATAAATCACTGGATTATTCAATCAGATACATTTTGCCTTTTTAGAGGGAAGTTTATACTATACTCATTAATTTTGTTGGTCTTAGATAATTTTGTTGTCTGGATTTTGTTTGCTTACCATTTGGCCTCTGTTCTACAGGCTGTCTTGTTTATTTTTATATTCTTGGTGTTTTAGAAAGCAGACTTCCTGTGCTTAATTCTGTTAGTGGATATCTCATAATAATTAACATATATTCATAACTATTTGTTTATTAATCAAAATAGCAACAAAGAGGCTCTTGTTTATTAATTGTGTTTCCTTTATCCATATCTTCCCCCTTCCCAGTCTTCAATAATTAATCCAGTTATGTAAACTTTGTCATCAATATAGCTACATAGTCCTCTTTTGGAGAAATTGGAATTTCTAAGCTGTTGCGTTTTATTACCCTAATAATGCGAATGATTTTGTGTTTTCAGCATTAGCTTTATTCTCTATAGTCATATTTTGCAACAGCTGCTGGAACACTACCGTCACAGGTCAAAGGCCAAAAGAAATGTCCCTAAACTCTCCAGTTTCTCTGTGCTGTGGAGCCAAGGTGGAAGTGAACCAGAATTCCAGTGGGTCTAGGCAGCCAGCTCAAGGGAATGAAGTTGACCCCTTTGCAAACAGGGGCAGAATGATGAGGAAGAAAGGGAAGCTAAGAGTTCCCCTCTGCGGATGCCAGAATTCATGACATGCTTCCCAGAGCCCTAGGAATGATCTTCTCTTTTTCCCTTATCCAAAGTTTCTCTGGGGAGTTATGTCCTTATCTGTTCCCCATTCCTTTCTTTTCACCTCTCTGCTTCTTCTTTATATTTCCAGTATCATTTCACTCACTACCCACCTCAAACTTCATTGTCTAATAAGTGTACATTTTAAAGTAACCCAAATGTATGGGAGTACTTGTCTTATTCTGCTCTAGCTGCCATAACAAAATACTATAGACTGGGTGGCTTAAACAACAGAAATCTATTTCCTCACAGTTCTAGCGGCTGGAAGAGAGCAAGGTGCAAGCCTGGCTGGGTTCTGGGGAGAGCTCTTTTCCTGGTTTGCAGGTGGTCTTCTTGCTGTGTGCTCTCATGGCCTTTCCTTGGTGTGTGCACTTGGAGAAAGAGCGACAGCTCTCTCTTCTTGTAAGGCCACCAATCTTATTGGGTAAGGATCCCCCCCCCTTATGACTTTATTTAACCATAATTATTTAAAAGTCCTATCATTTTAGGCGTTAGAGTTTCAACATATGAATTTAAGGGGAGACATGTAACAGCATTATAAACCTTCAAGACCTTCATTTATGCTATAATCTGGGCTTAAAAGTCCTCCCCATTTTTTCTTAAAGGACCAAGTTGCCTTCTTCTTTCAAGACTAGTTCAGGATCATCCCCTCCGGGAAGCCCTGATAGAATCCCTAGGTGGAGGTACAAGCTCTGATGCTATATGTTCCTTCCCTGTGAATAGCTCTGCCTTGTTTGTTAGTGTTGGACTAGCCCCGTTTACCATAAGCTCTTCAAGGACAGGAATGATTTCTTATTTGCCTTGGTGCATTGGGCAGTGTCTAGCTCAGTGTAAGCCTGTAATCAATGTTGGATAAACTTAAAGCACAGATACTAGACCATGTCTGTTGAATGAGGCATGTGGAAATCTTAGGAGAGACAAAGAGGAGGAATGGTTGGTGAGGAGGGAGGACGTGGTTCCCTGTCGGGGCAGGACCCGAGCCCTGGGTGACTGAGCGCAGCATCTTACTGCTTGACCACCAGGATGTCTTGGGTGCTGGTAAAGGACCCACAAGTTTTCCACCTGGTGAAGACATTCCAAGACCCTTTCAGAAATGAACATTTTGTGAATTAGTAAAAATTTGCCACGAAGGGTACTAGTCTGCAGTCTAGCACCTGGGAAAATCAGCTGCATAGCTAAGTTGCCTGGAGGACATATACTTCATAAAGTGGTAGAAATCAGTATAGCAAAACCTTCAGAGATCTTTAGGGAATAATATTAATCTCCCCATGCAGTCTTTTTTTCATAAAATCGCTTTGCAGTAAAGAAGGCCTTGTGGTGATAAGCATGTCCTTTATAGGTTAAATGGGGATCAGTGACCTTTAAATTTAGCTAGAAAATAATAATACATTTTTAACTCTAGTCTGATCAAAAAAATTTAATGTGCCTTTTAAGAATATAAAGATGGAAAAATTATCACCAGCCAAATTATTTCCAGCATCGTTTTGCATGCTATACGTATGCATCACAGGAAAAGGGAAAGTTTGGGGGTCAAATCTTTTAGCCAGAGTATTTTCTCTCTCTCAGAAACATACGGTACCCAAACTACATTCTCTTTTCCAATTTGAAAATAATATGAGACCTTTGATCAACAGATTTTTCACAAGATGCTAAACATTTGGGGTGAAAGGAAATGTTCTGACATTCACTTAACAGAACTGCTCTGTTAGTTGCTGGCATAGATTTATTTTTGAAGCTTGAACTGCTTGCTAAGTTCCCAATTAGAAGCTTGTGTAATTGCCATATTAGCACTGTCTTCTCTTCCTTCTCTGGATGCTCTCCTGTTACCTGGCTTCTGGGGCATCCTCCCTGAGAACCCTGCGCCATGCTCCCGGGCTGTGACCCAAGCCACCTTCACCAGAAAGGGTCAGTACCGGCAACAGGAACCCTCGCGAACCCCCCTGACACTCTCGTCCTCTGTCTCCCTTTCCTAATCCATCCCAGCTCCATTCCTGAGCAATGCGAGCTAACAACTGTGAAGCTCTTTTTCACCAGCCTTGATATCGGCAAGGCCTAGTATCTTTTTGATTTCACTGAGGACTTAAATCGTTTTAATATAAAATGCTGTAATTTCTTTAAAGTATACTTTAGTGCTTTTGTATTTCAGTTTACTGCCATAAATATCTCATCTTGATTCATTTTTTAAAACTGATTACCTAAAGAAAATAACTGTCTTTAAGAAAGGGCGGGAGAAACAGACTCACAGACTTAGAGAACGAACTTACGGCTACTAGGAGGGCAGGGCTGCGGAGGAGGGATAGATAGGGAGTTTGGGATTGACATGTACACACTGCTATATTGAAAAGAGATAACCAACAAGGACCTACTGTAGAGCACAGGGAACTCTGCTCAATATTCTGTACTAACCTAAATGGGAACAGAATTTGAAAAAGAATAGATATATGTATATGTATAACTGAATCACTCTGCTGTACACCTGAAACTAACACAACATTGTTAATCAACTATACTCCAATATAAAATAAAAATTAAAAATAAATAACTAAATAGTGGTGATGATTGCACAACTCTCCGAAGAGACTAAAAACTACTGAATTACACACTTTAAAAGGTGAATTCTATAGTGTGTGAATTATATCTCAATAAAGCTGTTACTTTAAAAAAATTTTTTAAAAAACAAAAAAAAGAAAGGGGGGATACATTTGTTTACATTATAGAGAAATTTAAAAAAATCAACTATTAGTCTATGCTTTGTTTAATAAACCTGTATATAGTTTATAATTAACATCATTAAGAGTTTTTCTACAGCTGGTGAGTCCTCTGAGTGTGTTGATTGCTACTTTTGAATTTAAATTCTTTTGCTTTAGTTCTTTTTTCTTGAAATTGAAATACTAAATAAATGTAAAGGCCGTTGGGTCAGATGACTGCTCTCAGCTCAGGCAACAATTTAAGCCAGATAGTGAATTGGATTTTGTTGACATAAGAAGAGTTGCAATTGTGGTTTTCATTTTGCAGATGAAAAGCATGAACTTCTCCAAAAGTTCTTGTCATAATATTAGTTACATTGACGCTACATTCTTGTAATGCATCTGAGAGATGATTTTAATCATTTCCTAAATAGAGGATTAAGAAAAAAAGATTCAGGTGCAGCTAGGCATTCTTTTCTGAAGTGTTATAGTAATGACAAAAGGCTAGGGTATTTAGAAATATTTCAGACTATGAATGGATGCCCTGGAAAAATTGCCTTCATTGACAACTGAGTTAATTATGGTAGTTCTGTTATTCAAAGCCCTATTATTTGGCTGTAAAAAAAATCATTGTAGGTTAAAAATGGGCTCACATTAGCTTCTCTATAGGTGTAGTATTTTATATAGTTTTTTACAAAAAGGCTTGATTCTTTTCAAAACTAAATACAAACACTCTAAAAATATGTACACTCAAAATAGTATTCTGTGGCATAAAATCACAGAATTATTTTAGATACCGTAATATATTTATTTCAGATTTTTAAAGCAACTTTTGTAAGAATGAGCATGACCGTAGTAGAAATACATGAGTTATACACACTTGAATTTGCATTTTGTAAGTTACGTTTATGAGAGTGTTAGCGGATCTATGTCTTTAGTTTTCCACGCAGCTCTCCGGGAGACCAGAATGTGGCTATCATGGAGTCCTTCGATTTTAACAGAGATCCTTTCTCTATAACTAGTTCAACGCATGGCTATATGGGTAATTTTGAACAAGTGGATCTTTCTCCAACCTGAAAGGCTGCCAGGAGGGAGAGTGAGTGAGAAAAAGAGGGTTTCAAAGGAGTCACAGAGAACCACAAAGTAATCACGAAGCACCACTGTATTGCCACAATCTCCTTACAGAAGTGCATTGAGAGGTGGTGATATAGAAAAGGAGAGGACGCATCGTTATAATAAAATACTCTATAATACCTGGGACAACAGTTGGAAATGATTTTGTCATCAAACAAAGTGCCTGAAATTGTAGAAACTTTGCCTATGTTTCCCGTGAGGAATTTTTTAAAAACTATTAGAGTACCCCCCCATTATTTTACAGAATTTCACAGAGCAGTGAAATATGAAATACAGAAGACTAGAAATGTAAAATAGAAACTGCAACTGTAACCTTTATATATCACATTTAATGGAAAAAAAAAAAAACCTTTTAGCCAAAGATTACATTATACAAGTGTATAAATTATGATTAGTTACTCTAAATTTAGATATGACTACTTTATTGAATCCAAAGTGTGGGAATAAATCATTAAAGAGGATTTAGTCCTCCAGCCCTGTGATGTCCTGACAAATGGAATACATTTTGGGTCATGTCATAGCTCTAGTACTGTAGTAAATGGAGGAAAACTTGATTTTGCAAATGTCAGTGGAAACATTTTAATAGTACTGATGAACAATTCCAATGAATTAAAACAATATCATTGAATACTTAATGGTGCTGTTGTTGTTGAATGCAGAAAGAAAGAGAGTGGAGTAGAAAGAAAGCCAAGCAAATAATGATGGGGAATAGGGTAAGAATTGATTGTTGAGAATAAAGCAAAAACTCTATTATAAAAGGGCTTTTAGGCCATAAGAGTGACTTGTTTCTAAGTCTAGAGCTTTATGCTGCTTAAATATTTCTTGCCAAAGATAAGGAATGATGCCAGATCTCAGACCAGGCTGAGCCCACAAATGGGGACTGCATTTTTAATATGAATCTCGTTATGATGTAAATTAGGCTGAGTGTAAGTGATAGGCTAGAAATAAAGTCTAATACAAGAGTCAAAAACCAGGTCAGGGATGGCTTGGAATTCACTCATTCATTATCAAGCATTGTACATGTACATGGAAATATGAATTTTTGAGTAAAGGCTTGTCTAAACTTATGTTAAAAAGGGATCTGTTGAAAGAACCCAAGGAAGGAAATGATGTGTTAAAAGGAGTATTTTATGTAGTTTAGTAGCAGAAGGATTTTAGTGTGAAATGATTAGAATCAGGTAGTACACTTAGGAAGTTATTACAGTGTTTCAAATTAAGGTGTGCTGTGCTAATATCTTAAAATTTTAATTAGTGAGTTTGCTTTTCTACACGTCCTGATACTTCCTCTATTCAGAGGTATCATTGATTGTCTAAAGGAAAATGAGGAGTATTAAGGCAAAGATGCAAAGAACCAATCAGTGCTAAGGCTTTGAGACAGAAAACAGATTTTGAAACTTTTTAAGGGCCAATAGAATTGCAAGGTAAGGTTTTCAATGATAAGAGTAGACATTATTAGAGAAAACAGTGATTTATATAAAGAGGATGGATCCTATCAAAAATGGTCAGTTTGGAAGTCTCTGTCTAACCAGGATTTTTTTTTTTCTTTCCATAAGAAGCACAGATAAAAAACAAAAAACTTCCTGACTGTAGAGGAGAAAGAGCAACGAGATAAAGAAAAAGCAGAATAAATTATGACTCAGGGGCCTGAGAATTGGGTCTTTCCCCCCGTCCCCTCTCCTAAGATCAATCCCTAATGAGCAAGGATGATGGAAACCCCACTGATGTTTGGGGGATTCCAGGGAAGAGATGCATGGCCCAGTTTTCAGATAGAGTAGGAAGGTCTCAAGTTTTAGAGAAGCTCTGTGTTGAGCATGGAACCCAAGCTATAAAGTAGAAATGGCTGGAGAAGAGCATGTAAGAATATTGTGAGGTCTGAGTAGGCACAGAACTAGAGAGGAGCAGACCAGGCAAGTCTAAGGAGGAAGCAGTATGAACACAGAGGTGGCCCATAAGCAGAGAAAGGCATTTCAGTTATGCATGCAGTGAGCTGGGTGCCACAAAACCAAAGACCGGTAATGATCATACCTCTCATCAGAGGCCAAGGTGGATGGCTGCTGATGAATTTGGACCAGTGCTTCTCAAAGGTGAGTGCACATCGGAGTCACCTGGAGGCCTGTTAGAATGCAGATTCCTGGGTCCCTCATCTAGAGTTTCGGATTCAGTAGGTCCGTGTGGGATGGACCCCAACGATCAGCATTCCTAACAAGTCCCTGGGTGGCACTGATGTTGATGGTTGAGAACCTCACTTTGAAAAGCACTATTCTAGATCAAATGGCTTTCCCCCAAACTTAAGATGGTATATACACCCCCGAACACACACATGCACACTCAGAATTTCGATGGCCCCTGGAGAGATGTGTAAGAGAAAGAGAAGGGGACACCTTCTGATAGCCTGAGAAATTACTCAAAAGAGCATGAGTTTACACCCAAAAGACAAAGTAATCACAAATTTGAGTGTGCCTTGATTTCCACATAAAATTCACAGTCATTAGCAGAAATCAGGGCTGGGGTGCTAAATTCATTGCAGATGTAGAGAAGTAAAGAAATTTACCATTTGCACACCTAAATTTTGCTACTGTGAAAATTAGTGCCCAGTCTCCTAGCATTTAGTACAAACTTTGGACTGAGATTTAAATACAAATTCAAGACTCCTGGAGAGGAAACATTCAGAAAGGATGTTTGGGTCCTTGGTTAGAGTGAAGCTTTTTTAGACGACATTTTGCTTTTTAACCCACCTAGAAGTCAGATGTTTCCGTAGTCCCGGTACCACCTACCACCGTTCTGCTACTCATCCTCTGGGCCTCGTCAGAGAACAGAGAAAATAGCAGCTATGTCTGAGAGGACAGCCCCTCTGAGAGCTACAAGAAGGCAGAACATCTGTGTGCTCGGGAACACTGCTCCCACCATCACCATCCTCCATCTGGGCCCCTGCACACACAGACTTAGTGCCCCATTAGTGACTTGTTCCATTCAGCCGCCAGTGGAGGGGGATCCTCTCCTTTCAAGGGTCCAGGAGAACATGTAAGAGCCGGTCAGATGGCAGTTACGTGGAGTTCAGCCAGCTGGTAGGACTTGTCTCTTCAATTGCACACTGGTTTAGTTTACAGTCTGACTGTACACCTTTGCTTTTTTGCATTTTCCCTTTGCAGACAAGAGCTGGGTCAGTGATTTAGAACTCACCAAGCTGAGTGCACATTTATGAGATTTAGCTGAAATGAATCTATTCTGTGTTACCTAATATCCCCAAGTCCCTCAGCCTCTGGAAGTCAACCTTCTCTTTGATACTTTCATACAATCACATGAGCCTCCATTTCAAGTCATCGATGGAAAACCAGTGCCTTCCCCAGTATCTCTAAGGATTCTTCAATAGGTGCAGGGTATATGTGCCTGAATACATGGTGTTGTCTACACCACCTACTCTGATCTCTGTATTGCTGTTCTGTTTTCACCTATAGTTGTTTTGTTTTATCTGTATACTGAGCAGTCTTCACTTCTCATGTTTTATCCCAAACACAGATAACACATCATGTAGACATTTCCAAAAGCATCACTAATCCAGTCATTTATACTTTATTTTCTTTTTAACTGAGCAACTACTATGTGCCAGGTGATGTTCTTGTCCTTGGATACAGCACTGAAAAAAAACAGAGGAGTGTCCCATGGTGATTTCTACAATCTATCTAGATTTTCCTGAATGTAGGAGGTTAATGGATGACAGTTGCAGCAGGGAACAGTAACAACTAACCCCTGCATATCAGTATCAGGTATCATGATTTCTAAGCCACAGGGATTCCCTTTATGAAGACCCTCACTTGTGCCTTATGCCATGTGGTTGACTCATGCCCTCACTCTCTGTAGAAGTCTTTCTTCATCATCTCTTTCCCTCATGTCCAAAGACTCCTCTAAAACTTTTCTCGAGCTACCAAAAGAAAATGGAAAATCAATGTTAAAAGATAGAACAAGGTTATTTAGCTTCCTCTGGTCATTTTAGTAACTTTTCATAACCAAAAGTCCCAGGACAGTGTTTGCTCAAACAAAAGAGCGAAGTATCTTGGATTGGATTCATCAGAGATTAAGAGAAGCCTACAGAGACTATCTTTCCATCTTGGAAAATGCAACCCATCACATCAATGTAGTGGATCAATGAAACGTCCTATACAACAGCAGACTGATTAAGCTCTGTGGGTTAGATTATGACAGAGGGCCGATGGTTGGTCTAGTCCTGAGTCCAAGTAGACTGAAGATATACTGCTGCCCTATTAGGGGAAATCAAATCTCTTTGCTGTGTTTTTTTTTTCCTTGATAACATGTTGAAAAAGCATTTGCCTGATCAATAGCTGCATACCAGAGCTCAGTGATGTGTTGATTTACTCCAAAAAAGACACTATATATGGAAAAGCAGCTGCAATTGGAGTTACTTCCTGATTATGTTTGCGATAATCCACTGGCTTTCCCGAAGGCCATCTATTTCCAGCCCTGGTCAAATAGATCAATTAAATATAAGTATGATAGGAATCCTACATCCGCATTGTTCTAGTCTTGTTTTGATGGCATGGATCTGTGCCATCCTTCAATTTAGTTTACAATTTGGAAGGGATAAGCAGTTCCAGGGGCTAATAATCATTCCTTCCTAATATCCCATGCCTCAAAGAACCAATGTGGATGTTCTGGCATTGGCAGAGTATATCTTTGTCATGCATTCAAAAAGTGAGGCAATTACCTCATTTTATAAAATGCACAGTCACTCTGGTTGATGACTATTGGTCCCTCTGAGGAATCTCTAGGAAAGTTTACAGTTTATTATTTTGGCAAAAACACAGGGTACTTCTTCAAAAGAACCTGGCGTACTTTTCATTTCAGGGACTCTGAGTTTAGAAATTGCGTGAGAGGCCATGACTCTCTGTTGTGCCAAAAACCTGAAAATGAGATCTAGAATGTTTTAAATCATAAAAACCAAGTAGTTCTATTTCAGTCCAGGGGACGCTAAGATCTATTGAGCTGGCCAAAAAGTTCATTCGGGTTTTTCCGTAAGATGTTACAGAAAACGTACGTACTTTTTTGGCCAACCCAATATTTGCCTCCACCTGTGATTCCTGTGGCTTAAGGCATTCTGATCACTGTTTAGCCTCCTGCCCACTTGGGAATCATGTCCACTTGTCTCTGGCTTTCAAGCCTCAGCACAGCCTCTTGGACTCTGCCTCTCTCTGGAATCCCATTATCCTGCACTGAATTTAGGAAGCCCATTTGAATGGAGTTCCTTCCTATACTCATGCATGGCCTCATTTGATATTTCTTCGTGCTCTGATGGAGGAATGTCCTTAGAATTCATCTAAGTAGCACAATGATGGGGTGAGTAGCAGGTCATACTTGATGAATCAGCACTAGCATTTCTATCTTTCTTTGTATAACTTCATCTATGTTATACCCTGGGAATCCTTGCACCTCAATTTCATTTAGCCTTGGCCACCACGGAGCCAGGTTTCAGTCTACTGACCAAGTAATCTGATGAGCCACAATTGTGCATCCAAACATCAAACATCTTTAATCTATTATATCTACGAAAATGTAATTATGTTAATAAATGTGGCTTAATCCAATTGTTTCTGTCTCCCTGTACTAGGACCCTCAGAATCCATTTGTAGCATTTCTCCCCAGCTTTCCACCAATATAAATTAGCAAAATCTTCCAGTTCTTTTTATGGATAAGCTACCCCCTCCCAAGTCAGACTTTGTTCCCATTCTCCTGTGATCTCATTGTAGTGATGGGTCTGGAAGCAATGCAAGGTAATGAGACATGTCTTGTCATGAAGCAGCAACTCCAAGCAAAATATTGGGCGGGCCAAAAAGTTCCTTCGGTTTTTAAGTAAAAATAAAAGACACATTTTTCATTTTCACCAGGAACTTTATTGAACAATGTATTCACCGTTTTGTTCCACTACCTTCTGCCATTTTTCAGACAACTTCATAATTCCATCTTCCCAAAACTTTTTATCTTTTTGAGTAAAGAACTGTTCCAGGTGCATTTTACAGTCTTCCAGGGAATTGAAATTTGTTCCATTAAGAGAATTTTGTAAAGACCGAAATAAATGGAAATCTGAAGGTGAAATGTCTGGCGAATACGGCAGGTGAATCAGAACTTCCCAGTCAAGCTGTAACAGTTTTTGCCTGGTCGTCAAAGAAACATGCGATCTTGCATTATCCTGATGGAAGATTATGTGTTTTCTGTTGACTAATTCCGGATGCTTTTCTTCGAGTGCTCCTTTCAGTTGGTTTAATTGGGAGCAGTACTTGTTGGAATTAATCGTTTGGTTTTCCGGAAGGAGCTCATAATAGAGGACTCCCTTCCACTCCTACCATATACACATCACCTTCTTTGGATGAAGACTGGCCTTTGATGTGGTTGGTGGTGGTTCATTTTGCTTGCCCCACGATCTCTTCTGTTCCACATTATTGTACAGTATCCACTTTTCATCGCCCGTCACAATTTGTTTTAAAAACGGGACTTTTTTGTTACGTTTCAGTGGAGAATTGCGTGCGGAAATATGGTCAAGAAGGTTTTTTTCGCTTAACTTTTGTGGAATCCCAACATCAAAGCGATGAACATGACCAAGCTGGTGCAGATGATTTTCAACACTTGATTTGGATATTTTGAGTATGTCGGCTATCTCCCCCGTGGTATAACATTGATTGTTCTCAATTAACGTCTCAATTTGATCGCTGTCAACTTCAACTAGTCTACCTGACCATGGAGCATTCGTCCAGCGAGAAACCTCCAGCATGAAACTTTGCAAACCACTTTTGATATGTTCAGTCAGTCACAGAACTTTCTCCATACACTGCGCAAATCTTTCTCTACGTTTCAGTCGCATTTTTACCTTTCTTGAAATAATAAAGCATAATATGCTTAAAATGTTGCTTTTTTCTTCCATCTTCAATATTAAAATGGCTACATAAAAATTCACCAATTCTATAAGTTTTTTTTTAAATGCACACTGATATGACAGCTGTCACAATACAATCTAACAAAATCATTTCGAATGAAGTTGAAGACAATAAGCGCTACTAGAGCCAGCTTATGCAAAAAAAACAAACTTTTTAACCAACCCAGTAACTGCCTCAAATGCAGCCCTGTAGGTTCTTCAGATGGGGATGAGGGCTCCTTCTACTTTCAAGGTGGTTCAGTGGAATTTGGAGGCTCAAATCCATCAGAATCCACCCAAAATCTCCACTTTTCCCCAATATGTACCCTAACTTTCACATAAGATACCAAGCAAGACTGTGAGTTCAATGTGCTTTGTAATTCTGCCATATGCATCATAGGACTATGAGCCTAGTTTTCCAAATACATTAGTTATGCATTTGGCTACAAGGACAAGACAAACTTTAGAAAGCTCTTTTGTTTTCTGATCATGCTTTGAGCTAAAAATGTAAAACCCTGAGCTTGTCAATTTCTCTTTGTAGAAAGAAGTATTGCAATGTCCCTCGACAGATGAATGGATAAAGAAGATGTGGTATATATATATATATATATATATATATATATATATATATATACAATGGAATATTACTCAGCCATAAAAAGAATGAAATAACGTCATTTGCAGCAACATGGATGGACCTAGAGATTATCATACTAAATGAAGTAAGTCAGAAAAAGAAAGGCAAATATCATATGATATTGTTTATATGTTGAATCTAAAATATGACACAAATGAACTTATCTACGAAACAGAAACAGACTCACAGACATAGAGAACAGACTTGTGATTGCCAAGGGAGTGGGTAGTGGAGGGAAGGATTGAGAGTTTGGGATTCGCAGAGGCAAACTATTATATATAGAATGGATAAACAATAAGGTCCTACTACTGGGAACTATATTCAATATCCTGTGATAAACCATAATGGAAAGGAATATGAAAAAAAAATATATATATATAAAACTGAATCACTTTGCTGTACAGCAGAAATTAACACAACATTGTAAATCAACTATACTTCAGTAAAATAAATTTTAAAAAATAAAGAAGTATTGCAGTCAGAAGTAGATAGGTTGCCCCATGGTCCTTCTGGTCATCACCTGCAACAGAATGCTTTATTATAGTGACCACTTGGCATCCCAAATCCTTGTCTTCAGTAGGCACTTCATTTCAGGCAACTACAGTGATACGTTAATGATTATTTTAAAATCTTTGAATATAACGGATCATGGCAACGAGGTTATTTTATCTCCTAACTTAGCCAGGCACTTCTCATTTTCAAAGTCCATTTTTTGGGACCACCTTCAGAACCAAATATTTTTTCAGAAAGTCCAACCTGGATAAGGGCAGCTCCTTGAATTATTTCAAGCAGGAGAGAATTTAGTGGAGGGCATTAGAAGCTTTCCTAATTGCTAGAATGCCTGGGGAACCCAAGGTCGTGGAAGATCTCTCTTAACTCTCAGTTTACTACTGCCTTACAGAGGGGCAGGGGATTTCAAAAGCCGTGGAAAACTATTAGTAATGAACACAGTTTCCTACAATACCAAAGTAGGCGATTCACTAGGAAATACCTGGAGGTCACTGCAAAACCTCCAAATCTGCTGAAGACCAAGTTTCTGCTCATAACTGACATAGAGTAATTATATGAATACTGCTTTCTCTTTTGCACCTTTCAGATCTCTCACAAATGCTGCTTATTGGTAAAATGCAACCTGGAATCCAACTGGCAAGGGATTCTGAGAAATTCCTTAATGGCCAGGCTTCTAGCCACTGAAAATAGGGGGAGGTCTAGATGGGGGGGGGCAGTGCTGGGTTGCACACACAGCACAGACAACGTAATGAGCCTTTCTGACACAGTCTATGAATTGGATTTTTTTTATGACTTTGTACACAAAGAGACAAAGGTATTTATGTATTTATGTCTTTACTTACATGCTACACTATGGATGTTGATTAAAATGTTCATGGTTCAACTAACACAGAGCAAGAACCATCGGCGCCTACACGCATTAATTCTAAGGTTGATTTTTGAGAACATTATTTTGTGGTTGGGGGAAGAAAAACACAGAAAGAATCACATCTTGTCTGATTACAGTGATGTAAAAAAAAAAAACAGTTTCATGTATGGCAAACAATAACAAAAAGCAAGAACAATGTAATACAACTGCAATTTTTTTCAAAGTTTAATTATATCCTTTAAAAATGAAAACCACATAACAGAATAAAGAAATAAATATTTGAATAAAAACAGAATAAGTCCTCAGCATCCCCAAATAAAATCTTTTTGTTGTTGTTGTTTATATCAGTGAGATAGGGTATATGTTGGCTGAATATAACCTGAAAGTGAATTAGTCAAGATGGGTCATGGCTCCCTATTCCATTCTTCCATCCCTAGGAAACGTAAGACTGAAATATTTATATTAGTAACAAAATTAAATCATTTAATGATATTGTCACAATCCCTAGTATACTTAATATGTATGGCTGTTTTTATAGTTTATAATCTTTAAATCTGTATGATATCATCTAACACAGTGCCTGGACAGAGTAGGTACCAAATAAATATTTGTTGAATTAATGAAAAAGAAAGCAGACTGTACATTTTAAAGATTATACAAACAATGGTAAACAGCATCCTAATGCTCTTAAACACTGAGGTAGAAATCAAGAAAGAGGCAGTTAATTTTAGCTGCCACGAGTCAATTCATTGTGTGAACTTGGGAAAATCTTTTCAAAACTGTGTGCCTTATTTATTTTCATTATAAGGTGCTCTCCTGCCTACTCTACAGAAACACCTGAGATAATTACTTTGCTTTGACCTCTTTGGAGAAAATGCGAACTATAGAGTTACAATGTATATTGATGACAATGCTAGACTTTTGTAGTAGTAAACAAACATGCATTTCTTTCTATATTAATGAGGTTGCATTGTTAACTAAATCTGATTAATTTAATATAAGAAAACATTTAGATTATAACAAAATTTCAAAGGTATTAAATCTAGATTTAGGAGATTGTTCATGTATTCAACAAAGTCTCCCTTAGTAGACACGAAGTCTGTTTATTTTGGCTTTTGCTTTCACAGTTCTGTGTGTCTTGCCCAGACCCAAATTCTGCTGTGGGCTGTAAGAATAATGTCGCTGTTCCAAAATAGGCAGCCTTTTAACCCATCAGATAAAGAACAACTTTTGCTCCAAAGGGCCTTTACTTCTGCAACCTCCCAACCTCTTGGTAGTGCTGAGATGTTCTAACAGAGATCTTTCCTCCTCCCCAAGGATCTTATCATATAAATATTATTAAAAAATACTCAATAATGTTTAAAAATTATTAAATAACTTTTTATATTGACTTCCATCATCATCCCCTTTAAACTTGTGTTCAGTGAGAAAAATTCTTACCTTCTTAATAGTCCAGTTGAAAACTTGGTCACTTCCATGACTTTTACAATCAATCTTAGGCTCAAAAAAAAAAAAAAGATCCACAAGTTCCTCTTAATTACTAAAGTCTGAAATTCGAATTCATACCACACATAAAATTCAAAACTCTCAAACTCAAAATGTCCCCTTTCTCCCAGCGAGGACCTGTTACAGCTGGTACCCTGTTGATGAAGGAAGACATGGTCAGCATTTTCTCTTTCCAACATCCTCCTCTTCCACTTTGCTGACTTGGTTTCTGATCAGTCAGCGCGTTGATCAAAGAGTGGCTGGGAAATTCTTACTTTATTCTCTCTTCTCTGGCTCTTTCCGCAGTCGGTAGGAATCTGGCTCAGCTTCTCTGTCCTAAGGACTGTTCATCCTTTAGGGGGCGCTTCTTTGCTGGGCTGAGTAGGACCTACCCCCTGCTCTCGTCTGTGTATACGGTCTGCTTTTTGCCCAAGGAAAATATATCTCATTTGCTCAACGTGGCAGGAAACTATCCTTCTCTCCCACTGGGGAAGAAACTTTTGTGTGGGCACAAGAGTCAGACACAGCTTACCGTGCCCCTCAATTGCAAGGTACACATATCAAGATTTCCCAGTGATTTGTTTGAAGCCCCTTTTACTGAGATTGAGCAGCCAATTCCCCCACCCCAACCCCTGCCAACCTCTCTCTGGGGAGAAATGGGACTCATGACACTTCAACAACTCTCTCCTTTTATGCCCTCTCTGTTATTGAGTTTGAGTTATACTACAAGTTTCAAGTATTTATTTAAATGTTTACTGAAAATATGTATCTTCGTCTGACGCCTCGTTGTAGAGGCGTCATTCATATCTGCTAATTTTGGTGTCACAATAAAATTCTGGTTTAACGTTCTGTTGTATTTCTGTGCACTAGCACAGAGGGATCCCTTTCTCTTAATGTTTTACAGATACATGGAAGACTAAGGAAAGTTTTGGATGCTTAAAGGAGAGGCTGTTTATGCATCCATGTGTCTCTTTGTCCCTGAAGATAGTCACACGTTTTTGGTTGTTGACTGTCTTTTTGGAATTAGTGAATCTATCTGGGACCATTAGAAGATTCTTACAGCTTTCCTGTCTGCCAAGACTGAAGGGATGGAAGAAGGCCTCTGTCCACTGGTTTGGAATTCCAGGGTTGGGGATGGCATCAGCCACTGTCAAGGTCCTGAAGGAGGTAGAATTCCATGTGCTTCTTCCCTTTGATCTTCCTGGCTTCATCCTTTACTGTTTGAAAATCTGGTTAAGCCTAGACTTTCTTTGAAACCTGGTGAGTGGCTGAATGCACAAAATCTCGGGTGCTTTATTTATTCTCTGTAGTGGGATCAAAAAGGAATGAAGCTATTTATTCTTAGTTATCTTCTGGAATGCTCACCTTTTGGCACAAAGGTGTTCATTGGTGGGGGAGAGCAGTGTAAGTAGGAGGTGAGGAGGCCACCTCCAAATTGACAGTTGTGGCTGTTTTAAGGGACTCTGTCTAGATCTGCTCAGATATGAAGGAACTTTGCTTCACTGTAACCATTTTGTGGGATGACCTAAAGCAGGCTGTCAGCTTAGGTGACAAGCTGGCAGGACACACAAATAGTTAGCTCAATATGTCCCCATTTCCCAGTGGGATGATAAATCAGAGGATGAACTGCTCTCAGGACACACCATGTGCTGGGTCAATAATTCTTCTCTCTTGTCTTGGGAAATAGAAAACACACCTACTGATTTCAGCCAGGTTCTGGATGAATGGGTCAGCCCACCTCCCTGCTTCAGTTAGGATGCTTTCAGTTGCAACTAATTGGCTTAAGTACTAAAGGGGATTTATTATGCCATGTAACTAAAATGTTTGGGTGTGGAGGAGAATTCAGGCAAGGTCTTGCTTCTCTCTGACCCTTTTGGATCTCCCCTCTGCCATGAGTTGGCATGATTGAAAAGACTACTAGCACCAACTAGGGCTTCACGTTTCCTTATTCATGTCCACAGAAGAAAATAACCGATTGGATCACCTTAGACCACATGTCCACCCGTCCTGTATGACTGTTCCAAGAGATATGTATTATCCTAATTAGTGAAGACTAGTTTTGGGTCTGTTCCAAGTTGTACTCTCGGCCGAAATTCATGGCTACTTCCCAGTGGAGGAGAGAGACAACTGCCTTGCTTGATAATTCCCAATCAATGGGGAGATTTTTTTTTAATAAAGTAAGGAACTATACCCTAGATTTCCTCAAAGTCTCTGGGACTCCTGTCTCAGACACTCAGGTTATCTCCTGTTTAAGATGTCCCAATAACTGATCTATATTTCCTCATGTACCTGGGGGCATGGAGCTCAGATACACTGCAATTTGGCCCGGCAAGGCTTGGACTGGAATAGTTTTCCCTGTGGTTTTATAATAATACTTTATTCCTTTCAAAAACATTGATTTGATCCAAGATTCAGAGTTAATAGAGATTTTATATCAGTTTTATGTGTACATGTCAATTATTTAATGATTATGACAAAAATCCTAAGCAATAGAATCTTTAGCTGCTTTTTTTGCCTGATCGTAGTTACTTTAATTTTAATTCAGCACACTTCTTACAAAGCCTGTGGATGTGGCTACATGGAATTGTTTCTTAGACCATATTGTCTATAAGTACAAGTAACCTGTTTTGTTTGGCTTAGATTAATTTGGTTTTAATTAATTGTTTGCTTTAAACAGGTACCTGAGGTAGCTATTAGGCCTGGTGTTGACCTGGCTTTATACAAATGAAATTATTATTATGATTTCTAACCACGGCAATGTGTGCTTTATTCTAAGAATACTAGAAACTGAAATATGTATTCAGGTTTCCAGCTAGCTATTAATTTTAATGATATAAAATATAATAATTGAACCTTGTTCCAATGATATAATTGAAAATAAAGCATTTCTTTAAAATTGTCAGGGTTCTTGTTTTTTAAGGCTGGGTTCTCCAAAAAATGACCCTCCTTATTTTCATAAAGACATTTTCTTGAGAAAATCAGGGAAATTTACTTGTTTAATTTTTTGATATCCCAGAATTTTGTTGATCTGATTTTTCTAAACTTTTCTTATTTTTCATATTGGCTGCAAGTCAATATGACAGCACATATTACTGAAGGAAAAAGAAAACAAAGATTAAGTCCACCAGAGCATTTCTAAGCTACAAAGGAGTACAACAGAGACAGAGTAAATTTAATGTAGGCAAATGTAACCAGCCACAGTATAAGAAAGCTTAATTTATTATATCCTTAGTGAGAAACAAAATCTAAGTCTAAAGATCATTATAACTGTGACATGAAGAACAAATTAAAACAAGCAAGCAAACAAAACCCATTTTACAACAGATTATTCCTCAGAAAAACCCGATAGATTAAAATTTGTGGCCATCAATAGTCCTTTTCCCCTTGAATGTGACACCACGTATCACTCATGAATCTTGAACTCAAGTCAAATCTTGTACACTCCACTTTTGCATTCATTTGTGGTGTCATCAATGCATTTTTATCAGTTCATCTAGAAGTTAAATTTATTCATTATTTTGTTCAATATTTATTTCCATTGGTTCCATACTGTGGCACATTGTCACTAGAGAAATATATGGTGATATTTGTGAGGAAGGAAGGGACAATTAATTAATCTGGGATTGGAGAGAATCTTGTGCCTTTAATATTAATATTGAAAACTCACCTGATGTCATAACTTAATAGCCTGTCAATCCTCATATATTCTACTGAGGTTCTATTTAGTGAACAGTTCCTTGGGCCAGAAATTGTGGTAGGTCCTACACATAAATGGCTTTATTCAACCCTCACAAGAACCCTGATGGCTCAGTAGGTATAACTCCTATTTTATAGATTAGACAATGGAAGATTAAAAGATTAAACAATTTTTTTCATCTTATATATGCAGGGTGGGACTGGAGTTAAAAGCCAAGTACCTTTAATTACAAAATCTATACTTTTTCTCTGACACTTTGCTATTTCTTTCTAGTTATATTATTCTTTTAAAGTAGATTATCAGTTAGACTTTTCCATCCTTAGTTTATGCCTGGTCATACAATCAGATTTTCCATAACCCAGAATAGATTTGCAGACTAGCTAAGGTTAAGACCTAGCTGAGAATTGGATTGTGTAATATTTCATTGATTGGAATATGCTCATTTGTTCACATTTTAGCGTCTTTGAAATCAGGATGGCCTTATACTTGATGATAAGGGAGTATTTGTCATGGTTTGATTATGATAGTTTAATTTTTCTTTCTTAGTGGCATTTAAATTAATGGTGTGCTTTCAATTGACAGTTCCTTAGATTAGATGAAATATGGTACTTAGCTCTTCAATGAAGAGAAATTAGGCAAAACAGGGTAATCCTGGTTCATGCCCAGGTCCACTCCATGCCGTTCCCTCAACAGGGCTGGGGAAAAAAGGTGTTTAGAGGTGGGGTGAATTTGGTAGTCTTACCTCTCACTGCCATTGTTATCCATTTACTTCCCACATGGGCCGGTTCTACCAATGGAATTTCTTTTTTTAAATTCTTTTATTTTATTGAAGTATAGTTGATTTACAATGTTGTGTTAATTTCTGCAGTACAACAAAGTGACTAAGTTATACATATATATATTCTTTTCCATTATGGTTTATCACAGGATATTGAATATAGTGCCCTGTGCTATACAGTAGGACCTTGTTGTTTATCCATCCTATAT
Source organism: Eubalaena glacialis (assembly GCF_028564815.1). NCBI lineage: Eukaryota > Metazoa > Chordata > Mammalia > Artiodactyla > Balaenidae > Eubalaena > Eubalaena glacialis. Next base: position 49,315,839 of record NC_083730.1, on the reverse strand, counting down.
ATAACAGTTTGCATCTTCTGATCCCAAACTCCCAATCCTTCTCTCCCCCACCCCCTCTCCCCCTTGGCAACCACAATCTGTTCTCCATGTCTGTGAGCCTGTTTCTGTTTCGTAGATATGTTCATTTGTGTCATGTTTCAGATTCCACATATAAGTGATATCATATGGCACTTGTCTTTCTCTTTCTGAGTTACTTCACTTAGTATGGTAATCTCTAGGTCCATCCATGTTGCTGCAAATGGAATTATTTCATTCTTTTTAATGGCTGGGTAATATTCCATTGACAATGGAATTTCTGCTTCTTCAAAATTTCCCTGGATAATTGGAAAAATGATGTTAATTCTATAATTATTTCAAGTTATCTATATTCTTTTCCTTCTTCTTTTTTTTAGTCATGTTAACGAAGAATCCTTTTTATTAAGAGTTCTTTCCATAATTTCTTTAAAATATAAATAAAAATAGAAGTTTTTGGCTATGCACTATATTTGTAGGATTTTATATGTATATGTAGGATTTTAAGTGATTATTATATAAACTGTTTATTCTTGTTGCTTCCTTGTTACTGTCCATTTGTATATAAAGATATCAGAATTTTTCCATTATGTAAATTTTCACTCTTACTAAAGGGCTTAGCAGGCTGTTGAAACGGAGACAATTTTTGTTGTTGTGTGAAGCGTGATCCATTTTGAAGCCTCTCCAAAGCCCTGTCCCCTTCCTTTACCACTTCCAAAAATCTTTCACTAATGCCCCTAGGAGAAATTGATCTTTTCATCTTCAGAACATCTTCATAGCTTATGATTTAGAGAAGTCTCTCTTATGTAAAATGGGGGGTAATGACATTACCTACCTGTCTTCCTTATAGCATAAGTTAGTTAATACACACAAAGCTTAAAACAAATATCTGGCACCAAAGAAGCTTAATAACTATTTGCCATTATTAGAAGTCATTTGATCTATATCATAAACTGCCACTCTAGTCTTTTTTTCTGGGTATTTTACAGATCATAAATTCCTAGAAGGCAAAGTCTATGTTGTATGCCTCTTGGTATCCCTTTTAATGCCTAAAATTGTGTCTTGTGTATTCTGAAAAACCCATTTTTTAAAATTGTTGGACAAAACTCCCCGTTTGGCACCCTTCCTGATTGGATCTGTAAGGCTTACCCGATACTTGTGGGAACCAGGTTGTGTAGATCTCCCCATTTAAAGTTGTTATAGTGGAAATAAAGTAGGCTTTGGACTCAGACTAACTTGAATTAAATCCCAGTTGCCTTTTACTTTGACACTGGCAGTCACTTAGAACTCTGAGCCCCAGTCTGCTTTTGTAAAAAATGAGTAATATTTACCCTATGTGGTGGAATTTAAATTATATAATGTATGTAAAGTACCTAGCTCCATGCCTGAAATATAGTAGGCGTTCCATAAATAATAACTATTGCTAATTATTATTGTTGCTATTAAAAAATTATTACCTTTAGCAGATTACTTAATACCATTAAATCTCAATTTCTTCATTTATAAATGGAGCTAACATTGCGTTATTTATAGAACTAAAAAGAGAATTAAGTTATATACATAAAGTTCTTATTAAAATGCCTTCACAGAGTAGGTGCTCCATGAATGATTTTTATCCCGCATTCTCCCACTCGCTTTCTCACATCTTATTCCTTGATACAAGGAAGGAGCGATTTCCTTGTTCTTTTAAAAGAGATATTTCCAAAAGTTCCCTACTCTTGAGCCCGTTGTGGCAACTAGCAAAATGAAAGCCTAAGGACTTTGGATTCTTTAGGTTAGAAAAGTTATGGAAACATTTGGAATAACCTTGACCGATCTCCCATCACCATTACCATGGAACACTCTGTAATTTCCCACGGGTGTCTGCAGTCTTAGATTTACAATGGTGTAGAGAGAATTGACCCTTCAGCTCTTATATATAGTATTCCTAAGGAGTCCATTATGTATTTTCTATATTTGTTCCTCAAGGGTTTTATTGTTTTTTAGAGTTGTGGTTCCTTTGTCTGAACAAAATGAAAATATCTTAAAACAAAAACAGAAACAGAGTGATGGACCACTTTCCTAACTTTCTGAAGGAGAAGCTCTAGGAAAAATCCTAGATGCTGTGTTTCTATAAAGTTCCCCAAATAAGATGAGAAAGCTTGTATCAGTCTGCAGTCTGCAGACCTGCACTGGGGCACCACTGTTACAGAGGACGAAATTTTATATTGATGGCATAATTTGCCAGTAAATCATTATTATTATCTCCTTATTAAAAGATCAGAATTCAGAGCACAGTTGTCATGGCTGTCAACTTGGCCATGAAGTCGTTAGCGATACTACAGTCCAATTACAGTTGTGTTTATTTCTTCACTGATTGGAACATGGCCATTTCAGAGGATGTGAAAGCACTAAGGTACCTGTAAACTGAGTGGGGCTGGTAAGAGTCTCCCACATTCAGGAACATGATTGTCTGCGTGTCCATTTCAGACCACATGGCAGGATCATTGTAAACTTTTAATATTTTATGTGCCACCCCTGTCCTAAGAAGCACAGTGTGTGACATACCTATACAGTAAAAAGCTCTAACTAGAACCATAACACCAGTGAATTTCTTTTCTGTATTCTGCTTTAGGAAGAAAGAAGCAAAACACAATGAAATAAACCAATATCTGGTCAGTTCAGATTCAGCGCTCAATATACTACAGCATATTACTTCAATAACAATTCATACTGACCCCCAGGCACTGCAAAGTCATCAATCATAAAAGAAATATTAAATTAGCCTAAGTATACTGTACTTAGCAAGGCTGTAAAGTGAACTAATGCATTTTGCAAAGATTTTTTCAGCTACTTAGGTTGAAGCAAAACAGGTTTTTCTTTTTAACCCCTTGGTTACCCAGGAAAATTCTGTTCATGAGAAGTTAAGAGAACTCTATCCATGAGAAGTTAATGGTTCCCTAATCATACACATGATTGCTAAAATGGGTCTTGCTGGGATTTTTAATTTTACTAGCAGGTATAATATACATTATGAAATGTAAAAAAACATGTCCAAGATGGGCTCATCTTGAAGCATTCATTATGATGCCCCTAAGTCACATTTGGATACTGAGGAGAATGTCAAATGTCCAACTCCAGCATCAGTGCTGCTGTCGTCAGGAAAGGGGCCATCATTAGAGAGAAAGGTAACCCCGGTGCCCTATGAACCCTTGCAGAGAGAATATAATTAATCACTCCCAACTGTCCCAACCTTGCATTTGTAGTTCCTGACTTAAGTGGGATGTACTTACCATTTATCTTCATTACTGCCCAGAAACATTAATAAAAATCATCTTAAGATCTGAGCATAGAATCACTTCCTATAGATTCCAGTTTAATTTGGGAATGTCTAATTGGAGGGAAACATCCTTTCTCTGCCTTTGAGAAATGAGTTGGTTTTCTGTGATGCCCAGCTATGGCAATAAACAAAGATGATGCAGATGTGAAAGCTCACAGCCAGTCCTTCCATTGATTACCTCCAACATTAATTTTCCATCTAATTGCTTTGGTTGGCACTTTCACGTCCAGCGGCACTTACATATGCCTACAGATCTGTTTGATCACAACTCTTGGGTTTTGAATTATTTAATACCCAGTTTTAGAAATGTTGTCCTTCATACTCTATCCAGAATTTCTGCAGAGGAATAAATATAATGTGATATTTAATAAAGTGAACATCTTAAACCACAGATCTCCTTAATAGGTTACTATCTTTGTAATCCTGAATTATTTTCTTTGTTCATAAAACAAGCGCTTAGGTAAAATCGAAATCACAAAACACTTTGACATTCCATCTGTCTTTAAAGAGCATCAGAACACATTATACATAAAATATGATAAAAATGTATTTGTCTCATGAAATTATGGCTTTGCAAAAATTTTATTCTTTCTATTTAGCTGCAATCTTATGATTTTTTAATTCTTATCTGTTACTTTATACATCTTTAAAACAGTCCATACCAGCCTTTTTTTTCTCCTTCAAATAAATGCTGAATTTTATCTCAGACTGAATACATAACACTGGTTAGTTCTTTCGGCATGTGTGGGCATGAGCCTCAGGCGGCTCAAACTTTGCACTTTAGATGTACCAAAACAACATCTTAGCTGGGCAGATGCCATCTCCTCAGCTGCCTTGCTCTCCCTCCAAAACTACTTAATGTCATTTTAATGGCACAATTAACTGTTAGTTTCATGACTTCCTCTACTTAGTTGTGACATGACATGATATTCATTCAGTATTTTCAAAAAGGGAAAGCTCTGAGGAAAGCATATGGTATTAGTCTCTAGGCCAGTTCTTATGAATCAATTTGCAAAAGCCTTTCCCCTCTTTTCTAATAACTGTTTCTTTTAATGGGGGTATCAACTATCTTATCAAATATTAACTTATCTTTTCTAGCTAATTTTTTTCTAGCTTTCAAAACAATAATCACAACCTTCATAGGCATAAATGCACATCTAATACACACACATTGAATTCTAATATATGTAAATACATATATGCATATATATACATTAAGCCAGAGCTATCAAAAGTTTAGATATGTTGAGAAAGCCAAGTGGCTTTAGATCTCTAAGTGACTATAATTTGCACAAATATGACCAGTTCTCACATTGATCTAGGCCAGTTCTCACATTGAGCTAGCCACTAAAGTGACTGCTTCACAGAGAAATTTAATGGAGATGTATCTAAAGAATTTGTTGAATATTTTCAGATAAACAATTGTCTTTTTTGCCTGTTGAAGCTACTTCAGTCGGAGTTCTCAAAATAGTATTTAAACTCTTCATTCTACCATTCCTTGTAGACAGCCTCGTATATTAATCAGTCTGCTTTGATGGTCCTTTGAGAATGGTATCTTAATGTGTATTTAAGTACAATAAATAAACTTGGCATTTATAGGAATAAAGGAAATGGCTATAAGTTGAGCTGGAAAATGTAGTCTGTAGCTTAGCAGCTGTGTGTCTAGCTAAAACACAAGGGAAGTTTCTACTGTTAAAAAGAAGAAAGGGAGACTAGTACTTAGAGAAAAAGGCTGTGTGCCGTGATCCATGGCTGTGCCCCTACCCCCATCTGCCTTGGGCACCCTTCTTCCCACAGACACCACATCATCCTTGTCCCAAGTAAGAATGACCTAAGTCCCATCCAGTAAGCTGCATCCAACTCAAAGTCCAGGATCTCTGAGTGATGTGCCAACAGGCTTGGAGTGGCTCCCAGATGCCCAATGACCTATAAAAAAATCATTTTTCTACCTCCCATGTCACACCCAGTAAAAAATAATGGAATACGATCAGAATAGCCCCAATAAAATTTTTCATTCGGAAAATGGAAGATGGGGAAAAACACAGAACTCACTGGTCAATAGCAATAGTGAAATTCTGTAGGTCAGAAGGCCATGGAGAAAGTTCCTTGTTGAAACCCTGGATCCAGGCTCCGTCAGGAGCTGCTTTGCTCATTGTCTTCTATGGCTCCCAGATTTGCTTTTTTTAGGATGTTTTTTCTGACTTAGATTTTGAAGGAATCGCATTGACAAAGGAGAGAAACTATAGGCCAGAGTGGCAAAAGCTTTAGAGGGTAATTTATGGACCCCCTCACCCCGCCCAGGCCTCTTAACCTGCCATGTAAGAAAGCAGGCTGTGAAAGCTGTGTGGCCCCAGAAAGGCATAATTTTGTTTTTGGCCATGCCGTGTGGCATGCGGGATCTTAGTTCCCCGACCAGGGATCAAACCTGTGCCCCATGCAGTGGAAACGTGGATTCTTAACCACTGGACCACCAGGGAAGTCCCAGAAAGGCATAATTTTTAATGCCAACTTCTCTCCAACATGCAGACTTTTAGTCAAATGTTTCTAGTCAGAATCACTAGGGTCAAAGATCTCTCCTTCTCTTGTTTCTTGATGTATGCTCATTGATTGACTGATTTCTGTTCATGACCATCCAGTGGTTTCTCTCAAGCTACCACTTGCCACCTGGAGGCCATTTGAAACAACTGGCAAACTTCATCTGCTTTTGCCGCCGCCTGGCTCACCTTTGAGAACACTTAACCCAAGCCTCTGGAGAAAGGCTCTGTGCATCAACCTTATCTCCTGATATTTGGGGAACAGAGACATTGGCTTTTCCAACCCAGCCCTGCCCCCAAATTCCTGGATGTTGAGCAAATTGACAGAGAACTTCCTTTAGCAGAACTTTCTTTGGTTCCCTGCTTGTGACATGGGAAGTGGTTAATCCCTGCTGGAATGCTCTCTTTTTCAGTATGTTACCGCCTGGCATTGGTGGTAAGCACACCAGCACCCTGATGGTTTCTAAGTATGTTCCCATAGAGCCGCGGTCTTAGTCGACAAAAGGTCTGCTCTCAAGTTCTCATGGGAAACAGTTTTACTACATTTTTACTATGGCATGACAAGGGTCACCAGCTTTCTGATCTGACCATTACACCATTTCCACATATTTGAAGTTTCAGTTAGGGCACCACCAATTGTCCAGTATCAAGTTTTGTATTAGAGCATAGACTATGACATTCTAACAGAAACCAAAGTTCTCAAATGAGATGGAATGTCCTCTTTCTCATCTGAACAGTTCAGAGGCAGGAAGATGTAAAGGCAAGGAGGGAGTTTTGTTCCAGAAGATCACCCGCAGCCCACCCCTGCGTGTGGTTACATGGTTTCCATTTCTCTGTCATCCAGCAGAGAGGGGAAAGGAAAGAACAGCTTTGTGTTAGAAATGTGATCTGGGAGTTGCCCACGTTGTTTTGCACTTGCTTTGTTATCCAAGCCCCATCAAAATGCCATGCACTGGTACAAGGGAATTGTAGCCTTTAGCTGATTGGCTATGACTGTGCACTTCTATGGGGGAGGGAGTCCATTATGGAAAGGATGAAGGGGAGAATAGATATGGGGGAAGAATGAACACATAACTAATCATTTTATAGAGGGTATTTAAAAAGTTGACTCTTGATTCTTAATTTTTCTAATTTCTACATTCTGCATTTAATACACTTTTGTTAATAATTAAATTAGACCCTAAGATAATAACCTCTATACTTACTTGAGTGTTTGGGGGATGTATTTACACACAAAAAATATTAACCTAACTCTATTACTGCCTATTTTCAAATCTATATTTCCAGGGAAGGATAGATGGAATGATAAGGAAAGAACCATAAGGTAAAATGTTATTCTTTAAGCATATATGTAAAAATCTACTAAAAGTTTTCATTATTAACCTATACCCCTCATAATGATTTAAAATTTTAAAAACATTAAGAATATCAACAAATGATGCTGGAACAATTGGAGATATATATATATATATATATGCCAAAATGAACTTTGATCCCATTTTGCATTGTACACACAGTTAACTAAGGATTAACTAAATATAAAAACTAAAAATATAAAAAAGTAAACTTAGGAAAAATCTTCATGATCTTGAGTTAGGTATAAATTTCTTAGATATAAAACCAAAAGCACAAGTTATAAAAGAAAAAAAAAGATAAATTAGACTTCGTTAAGATGTGATCTTTGAAAGACACTGTTAAGAGAAGAAAAAGATAAGCTACACTTTGGAAGAAAATATTTGCAAAACACATCTGATAAAGAATTTCTATCTAGAATATATAAATAACTCTTTAAACTCAATAATAAGAAAACGACCCAATAAAAAATGGGTAAAAGATTTATACAGACACTTCATTTCACTGAAGGAGATACACAGATGGCAGATAAGCACATAAAGTGATGGTCAGCCATCATTAGCCATCATTAGGGAATTATAAATAAAAACTACAATGAGATACCATTACACACCTATTAGATAAAATTGCTAAGGTTAAGACTGACCATACCAAATGTTAGTGAGGACGTTGGACCAATTGAAACAGTCATGCACTGCTGGCGGGAACATAAAATGATACAATCATTTTGAAAAACAGTTTGGCAGTTTCTTAAGGTGTTAATAATATACCCATCATATAACTAAGCCATTCTACTCCTATGTATTTGCCCAAGATAAATAAAAATATATGTCTACACAACGATTTGTCCATGAATGGTCATAGCAGCTTTATTTTTTATAGCCCCAAATTGGAAAAAAAATGCAAATGCCCATCAATAGATGAATGGATAAATAAACTGTAGTATATTAATATAACAGAACACTATCAACAATTAAAAAATGAACTATTGATGTGCCACAACATGGATAACACTCAAATTGATTTTGATGAGTAAAAGAAGCTAGAACAAAGAGTGCATTATTTCATTTATATTCATTACATTCATTTATATTGTTTCATTTATATATAATTCTAGAAGATGCAAGTGAACCTATGGTGACAGAAAGAAGGTAATTGATGGGACTTCCCTGGCTGTCCAGTGGTTAAGACTTCGCCTTCCAGTGGAGGGGTTGCAGGTTCGATCCCTTGTCAGAGAGCTTAGATCCCACATGCCTCGTGGCCAAGGAACCAAGACATAAAACAGAAGCAGTATTGTAACAAATTCAATAAAAGACTTTAAAAAATGGTCCACATCAAAAAAAATCTTTAAAAAACAATCAAAAAAAGAAGGTAATTGATGATAAGAGAATGAGCAGGAGAGATTGGAAGGGTGGGAGCGAGGGATTTCAAGGGGTCTGAGGAAACTTCTGGGTGTAAGAGATAGATTAATTATTTTGAGTGTGGTGATGGTTTCATAGGTGTACACAGAAGGCAAAACTTGTCAAAATGTACATTTTAAGAATTTGTAGTTTATCGTATGCTTTTATTTCTCAATATAACTGGTAAAATTAAAATAAACATTTAAATAGTGTCTTTATTAAGTTCTTATGGTTCATAATCTAAGCAGAAGTCCTATGTATGATAATCTAAACATTAGATTTTAATGAAACTATTAAGAATAGTTTTCTGTGTGTAACTCCTTGTTATAAAGGTTGACCACTGCATTTCTTTTAACATGTTTTACATGTTATCAAGCTAAAAAAGGCACACAAACACTCATTTTCAAAAAGTATTTTATGCCTACAAAACGATCCATGTATCATTTAAGATAATCATTAACTCAAGTGAAAGTATATTTATTCAAAGCTGCCAAGGTCACACAAATAAGTTTAAAATAACAACAAAAATTTCTTTTTGCTTTTACAGGTATTATCACCTCTCCTGTTAGATTTGGTGCCATTATACATTCTACCTTAAATTTTTACGTTTCTTTACCTTTTAGATTAAATCTTTAAATACTTAACAAGTCTATATGGCACAGAATGAATTATTTTGATATTACCTATTAACTTTAAATCTGAGTTTCTTTCACTGATTCTTGCTCCTGAGAAACATTCATTAAAAAATTATATTTAAAAAAACTGGTTTAACAATTTAAGATACATTTTTAATAATATAAATTGTAGCCCATCCTCCCTCCCTCCCTTCCTTCCTTCTTTCCTTCCTTCCCTCCTTCCTTTCTTCCTTCCCTCCTTCATTTCCTTCTTCCTTCTCCCTTCCCTTCCTCCTCATCTCACTTCTTTCTCTTTGCTTTACTTTTTCTTTCTTTCCTTTTTTTTTGTTACTTTTTAAAAACTTCTTTATTAAGCACTTGTGATTATGAGTTCTGGGAATATAAGCTGTGAGCCCTAGCCTTACTTTTAGATATTTGTCTTCCTGTTAGCGAGAAAAGGCAATGACACACACCTGAAGGTGGAAGTTAGTGGAGGGGAATGGAGGGTGGATGGCCTGTTGCTGTGGATACTGCAGATGCTGGAAGGTGCAGTGGAGTCAGACACTACAGTGGTCGTTTATCAAGAATGTAGTTCATTTTCATCATCCCGAGTCAAATAGTGTTGTTTACAGTGATCATATCCAATGACTTTATTGATTTTAAAAAGTAGCCACTTTACTAGTTTCCTGTCTTCCTAAAACTTATTGTTTGTAAAAAGTCAAAGGGCCTATAATTTGATATCTCAAAATAGCCATTAGAATAAAAATTAGATTTACAGTGGCCTTTTTCCTAAAGAAACCACCCATCCTCGTTTCTGTTGGACTGTCCCAGGTATTTTTTTAATGTAACTTTTTTTTTAAATTAATTAATTTATTTATTTTAATTTTTTTTGGCTGTGTTGGGTCTTCGTTTCTGTGCGAGGGCTTTCTCTAGTTGGGGCAAGCGGGGGCCACTCTTCATCGCGGTGCGCGGGCCTCTCACTATCCCGGCCTCTCTTGTTGCGGAGCACAGGCTCCAGACGCGCAGGCTCAGTAGTTGTGGCTCACGGGCCTAGTTGCTCCGTGGCATGTGGGATCTTCCCAGACCAGGGCTCGAACCCGTGTCCCCTGCATTGGCAGGCAGATTCTCAACCACTGCACCACCAGGGAAGCCCTGGATTGTCCCAGTTTGACCTGCACTCACTTCTTTCAGTAATCATTAAAAAGTTATGTGACCTTGGAAAAATTATTTAACCTCTCTGAGCCTTACTTTCCTCATAGGGGTAGAGCTGCTTTGAGAAATAAATGAGATAATTGATATACCATAGTGTCCAGTCTATAATAATGGCCAAATTAATAAAAGTAATACTCTTTCCATTATCTTTAATTATCCTGAGTCAAGTAGTTATTGTTTAGTACAATTGAACACCATTTTTTACAATGAGGAAATATTTTACGTAAATGTTATTTTAGTTGTTAGGGTCATATATTACCATCAGACCAACAGTTTAGTGTATTTACCACTCAGTGGTCTTCATTATTACAAATTAAATTAAGCTACTCACAGTGATTGACTGAGAAGGCCAATCTTTTGGATGTAAATAATGAGTGATAAGGGTTGGATATAATCTTTCTAGATTTCTTGCTTTCTAGAAGGCCTCATTTGGAAGCTGAGACTGCTGTATCAGCTCCCCTGAGACAGACAGATTGCAGGCTTTTGCTGACTTAACTTTAGCTTCTGTTATCTTGATATATTGGTTTTATATTTAGGAGACATATTTATTTATTTATTTAACCTCTTTATTGGAGTATAATTGCTTTACAATGTTGTGTTAATTTCTGCTGTACAACAAAGTGAATCAGCTATACATATACATATATTCCCATATCCCCTCCCTCTTGCATCTCCCTCCCACCCTCCCTATCCCACCCCTCTAGGTGGTCACAAAGCACCGAGTTGATCTCCCTGTGCTATGCAGCTGCTTCCCACTAGCTATTTTACATTTGGTAGTGTATATATGTCAGTGCAACTCTCTCACTTCATCCCATCTTACACTTCCCCCTCCCCGTGTCCTCAAGTCCATTCTCTAAGTCTGCATCTTTATTCCTGTCCTGCCCCTATGTTCATCAGAACCTTTTTTTTTTTTTTTTTAGATTCCATATATATGTGTTAGCATACAGTATTTGTTTTTCTCTTTCTGACTTACTTCACTTTGTATGACAGACTCTAGGTCCATCTACCTCACTACAAATAACTCAATTTTGTTTCTTTTTATGGCTGAGCATATGCCATCGTATATATGTGCCACATCTTCTTTATCCATTCATCTGTCGATGAACACTTAGTTTGCTTCTATGTCCTGGCTATTGTAAATAGTGCTGCAGTGAACATTGTGGTACACGTCTCTTTTTGAATTATGGTCTTCTCAGGGTATATGCCCAGTAGTGGGATTGCTGGGTCATATGGTAGTTCTACTGTTAGTATTTTTAAGGAACCTCCATACTGTTCTCCATAACGGCTATATCAATTTACATTCCCACCAACAGTGCAAGAGGGTTCCCTTTTAGGAGCCATATATTTAAATCTTTCAGAACAATCTCAGTTTCCAATGTGCTGTCCCACTTTACCCCCTCAGGTACACTCCGACCTATTATAGGATATGTTATGCTTTTTGGTTTTGAACGTGTTGACAGAACTCAACTTTTCTGGTTTTTTCATTGCTCCACATTATGACCTGGTTCCTGGATTCAAGATCATAATGATACTCTTTGCTTTGAGCCTTGACTTGATTTTCTATTTCAGTTTCTTCGTTTAATTTGCTTTCATTAATTTCTTTGGAGTATATTTATTATTACTATTACATTATAGTACGAGCAAGTTCGTAACCTATTTTGTGAATAGTGTGTCTTTTTTGGTGAAGATTTGAAAAATATGCCAAAATATCTTGAAGAAACCTCAGGAAGCTCCATGAAAACATAAAGAAGGTACAGTCAAAGATCAAAATAGTCATTTGAATTTCCATGAGAGAGTCAATTATTCTGTGAAACTAGTCACTTATTTCTTGCAAAAATCCAAAAAGATTTTTAAGCAGTCAGTCCCACCAAAAGCATGTCAACCCGCACTTTCCTTGAAGTTCACTCATCATTTAATAAAACACCATACCTAAATATTCCATCATGGGGATGAGAAATTAGATCTGGAAATTCTTGGGTTCAGTGAGTTAATGTTTTTAATGATCTAAAATTACCTGCCATTAAGGTCTTAACATTTGTGATTGACTAAGAAACAACTAGGTCAGCCCTTGAGTTTTTGTTTTAATTGGTACTAGTGGCTGATTTTATTTATCATATTATATTATATTTATTATATTATTTTATTTATTATATATATTATATTATTATATTTTATTTATTATAATTGATTGGGTGTACCACATGGCAATATAAACCAGCAATTGGACCTGCATCTAATATGACATTTCATTTATTCAATGGCATTTAATTACCATCTATTATATGCTCCATATTGATCGTAGAGCTGGGACTAAAAAGACACTAGGAATAAGACACTGTTCCTAAATTCAGGGGACTCACATGCCAGATAAAAAACTAGTTGACTTGACCTATTTGGAAAAGCAATCATGCTATTCAATGGGAAAAGCCATTATTTAGATTTGCATAAGTTCAACAGAATAATTATTTGACTAAATGTTCGTTATTCATTTTTAACTGGTTGCCTTGGCAATGTGACCAGATAACCTAAGAGAGCTGAAAACAATGCAAGTGTTTTGTTTTGGTCCATTCTTTTCCCATCCTCCAGGTATAGCCTTACTGTTGATGAAGAGAAGTTATTGAAGCAGTTAGTTAAGAAGTGATGATTGAATGATCCAGAGTGGTAGCACAAAGACAGAGAAGAGCAGGCAAGATTAAAATAAATGTTAGAAGAAGAGATGTTGAAATTTCCTGACTGATGGGCTATGGGGCTGAGGAAAGTTAATTTTGAGATGTTCATTAGACATCCAAAGGAAATTGAGGAGGTAGTTGAATATAGAAATCGTAGCCTCTAGGAGAGAGGTGAGGTCTGGAAATGGATAGGTAATCAGGTTCTTGTTGAGACACTTTTGCTTAATAAGGCTGATGTCCATGCTAAACTTAAGGTGACTGTTTCACTATTTGAAGGTTGTGGGTTAAGCAGACATTCAAGCTGATAGATTGGCTAGGAGGGTGAGCCTCAGAGTCAGGCAGTATTGAGACCAAGTTTTGCTTCATATTTTCTGTGTGACCCTGAAGACTTTTTTAAATTAAGTTTTACTGGAGTATAGTTGATTTACGGTGTTGTGTTAATTTCTGCTATACAGCAGAGTGAATCAGCTATACATATACATATATCCACTCTTTTTTAGGTTCTTTTCCTATATAGGTCATTACAGAGTATTAAGTAGAGTTCCCTGTGCTATAAAGTAGGTTTTTATTAGTTATCTATTTTATATATAGCAGTGTGTATATGTCAATCCCAATCTCCCAGTTTATCTCTCCCCCCCCCCCCCCACTTTCCCCCTTGGTAGCCATAAGTTTGTTTTCTACATCTGTGACTTCTATTTCTGTTTGACCTTGAAGACTTAATCACTCTAAATCTCAGTATCCTCATCTGGCGATGAGATATTATCATATTTGTGTGGTTTAAATGAAATAATGCATGTAAGCATTTAGTACAGTGTTAAGTATATGGTACTCACTAATTAAAATAACAGTAATAAAAATAACAGTAATCTAAGGTGAAAGCATAAAGTATGTAGGTCTTTAAAGGGTAATGAATACAAAGAAAAGCACTTGTTTATAGTGGTTAAATTAAATGGGATTGTTTTGCATTTAAAAAGTGTCAGGAAAAATTGTGAAAGATTAAGAAATGGGCAAAAACATTATTTCTGGGCACTCTCTACCCTTCTAGGTTAGCTCCACCTTTGTCTATGAGTTATTTTATAGCTGTTAAATTGTAGAAAATTAATAATACAAAATGATTCTTGTCCATGGAAATGCCAATGAATTTTGCCCCGTGGAGATGTACTCTACATGTAAATTCATTTCAGCATTCGTGATGGCCTTTATATGCACATCCTTTGAATTCTTCTTTGAACTGGCTGCAACATCTTACTGGTTCCCCTATAAACTAACAAATTAAATAAGATCATGAACATGTGTTCATTTTATATTTGCGTGAGAATTATGACTTTGTTTTTTTTTTTTTAAAATCCTTTAACGAAAGTAAAAAGTAATTCTTATCCATCACCCTTTAATTTGATGACAAAAAATTGTTAGTAATATAGATATAAAAAGAGAAGCTACAAAATTATTTAATTAGAAGGAGGGGTGTAGGTACATACTTTGATAAATGTTATTGGACCTGGACCATATTTCCATTAGGATAAAACATTAGTCACATCTTAAAATGCTTTAAGCAGCGTTTCCTGAATGTGTCCTGTGGAACATTAATATATTATAAAATGTTTATAGATGTTGTGGAAAAAAAATAAAAGAATCTCAACTTCAAATTAGCTTGGGAAAAGACTGGAATAATCGAAGTTAAATAGATTTCTTTACTACAGATCTTCTCAGAGTCTTTCCTAAGTTAAATGCATTGTTAATTTCTGAGAAAGAGAGAGGGAGACTTATAAGGCTGTTAAACCTTTTCTTCTTTCTATTTTTTATATCTATTGATATTTACATTTCTCAAGACACAAATTTAAACAAATTGATTTGTTTAAAACCTGATTTAAAGAAAGGCTTGTGAAATTTCCAGTAACGAAAGGATAGGGACAGTCTAACAGCAGAGAAGAGGTGAGGTGGAATTGTTCTCCCAGTCATCTGGTTTCTGAGGTCCTCCTTCCTCTGTCCTGGAAGGGTCGGCTCTCTCTCTCAGTGGGTCTCGGCTGTAGCACAGCAGTGGCAGGAACTGGCCATTGGAATCTTTCTATTTATGGGGTCACCTGGGTGCAGCCATGACTCTCTTCACAGTGGCAGGGCACAATCAACACCACAGACGTTTTAAAACATGCTGTTAAAGGACCTCATGCTCTTAAATTTCTAAACCTAACATTTGTGTCTAAATTCAAATTGCTCTGTTATAGATAAGTTGTAACACTTGCTTAATATTTAAAGCTCCCACGCTGCAAGTAATTTAGAGAAGAGTTTGATGCCCAAAGAAAGAAAGTGAGACAGTGGTATTTGATATGGGGGCCTAGGCCCTAAAATCTGTACCCAAATCTCTACAGCACATCAGGATAAAAAAAAAAAATCCCATCTCGTGGGGGCTCATATAAGTCTCCCGCATTGTACTGTAGTACTTTTGGAGATCTTTATTGAAACCATTCATCTGATAAATCCAAAATGTGTTTTAGTGTTCTGTTTTTTCAATGGTTAAAAAAAAAAACTTTTATCATGGTATTAAAGCAAAAGAGATATATCATTATAAAAGAATAAATGAAGTAGGCATGATTTCCTCGTTAATGCAATGCTCAAAATGATATATCTCTGGGTTTAGCACTAACTGAAGGGGTTGTGGAATGTATTAGAAAAATGTAGGGGAGGCTCTTTTCACTTAGAGAAACATCTAGTCTGACTGAAGATTTAATAATATATGTAACAAAAAAAGAAAGAGTTGGGCTTCCCTGGTGGCACAGTGGTTAAGAATCTGCCTGCCAATGCAGGGGACACGGGTTCGAGCCCTGGTCGGGGAAGATCCCACACGCCGCAGAGCAACTAAGCCCATGAGCCACAACTACTGAGCCCGCGTGCCACAACTAATGAAGCCTGCGCGCCTAGAGTCCGTGCTCCGCAACAAGAGAAGACACCACGATGAGAAGCCTGTGCACCGCATTGAAGAGAAGCCCCTGCTCGCCGCAACTAGAGAAAGCCCGCGCACAGCAATGAAGACCCAACGTAGCCAAAAATAAATAAATAAATTTATTTTTTTAAAAAAAGTTGAAAAACAACACAACAGAGAATGTAAACAAGTGAGAAGTGTGAATATTATAAGTGTACATGTGAAAAAGGCATCTGTGTAGGTTGGAATAGGGAGAACGGAAATGATGAATTTTAAAAGAAGAAAGTTCCAGGGATATCAATCCAGGTAGGTGACTTAACAGGTGTGTGGACTAGGAGGAGGGAAGCAGAGAAAAAAAATTAAAAATAAAATAGGGTGTTTCTGTAACTAAAGGTTCATGCTGAGGCAAAATAGCAAGTAATCAGGATAAGGTGTAGTGAAGTCAGATAAGAAATTTTGAAGAATTTTGACATATATTCTTATTTTAATAAGCCACTCAACTTTATGCATCTTTTGATAAATATCAATTAATACTTTGTAAGTTTTCATCAACAATAGGCACATGTAGAACTTCTACTATATGCAGAGCTTGGAGCTTATAGTACCTAAAAGCATCATTTCATACTTTTTTCATGTTTGAAAGAAAAGCATACTAAAGTCCTAGTTGATAGTTTTAGATCACTTTATATTTATCATACATCATAAAATGTGGGATTCACAATCTATGTGGTAGCACGGTGTAACTTGCATAAACACTGATTTATATAGTATATAATAAGGTATAGTGTAGAATAGAAAAGGAGACAAAGATAAAAATAATTAATAAAAACTGAAATTTAGACTGCTCAGGGTATAAGCTTCCCCTTGTCCAAACACTGGAGAAATGTTTGGGTCCTTTTGTGCGGACCCAAAAACTTGCCTCTTTCAGGGTATTAGAATAGCATGTTAATTACAGTTTCACCAAGTTAAATTACAGGAATTGTTTAGATATATATTAAACTCTTCGCACACTTGATCATCATAATATTGCTCCTAATTGAAAGTGACAAGTGTATTTAAAGATTCTTTGTTTATTAATTTCTTATTGCATAAATTCGCATGCTAGAATCCAACGTTTTCAAAAATTACTCCAAATGCCATTTTTTTCCTATCTCTTACTTTGAACATTCTCTAGCAAAAAGAGGTAAGAAAAGAAGGTTAAAACAGGTATTTGTTTTTAAAAATTTCTAGTAGATCTCTGTTCAATCTTCCATGTAAACAATATGGCTTGTTGGCTTCAATGGACATTGGTTGCACTGACTATATTAGTTCATTGTCAGCTCTACTGATGGAAAGAAAAATAGCTCTGTGATTAGTTTCAAGCTAGGCAGTGAGTTAAATTACCCAAACATTTAAAATAAATTACCCCCCAAATAATCAGTTTCCTGATTATTTGGTTTCCAGGATTTAGCTCTACTTTGGGATAGTATAAAATAGAGTGAAGTCGTAAGTTTTGCAAATATCTCTTAGTGGAACAGTGAGAATTTTGTTTTCCTTCGTGTAACCTCAGAATTGGAAAATACAGTGGCATTGAAACTTGAAGCTGATGATGACTACATAGTCCTTAATTACAGGTATATTAATGATCGTCACACCACGGCTCTACTTTAAGAGGGCTTAGGGAAGGAAGAGGAAAGAACATATGGATTCTCAGATCAAGATCGTCAATCAGTACGTTCTTGGATTGACAAGAAATGGTTTTAACAAATGGTACATCTGCATTATCCAGCATTCTCATAAGTCTTTTCACCATTGAACTACATATAGGCCCCTGTTGTCTGGGAACTCTAAACCTGAAAGGTAATAGGCCTCATTTTCCACAAACACAGATTTAGTGCTAAAAACATCATGGCAATAAGGGCAGCAGCAGGAAACAAATGCAATTAGCAAAGGAAGCATGGGTAAAACAGTTAAACCCATAACTTTTATGCATTAGCTCAATGATTCATTTCAAATTTAGCTTTTCAATTTATGTCTCCAGGTGTCCTCTATCTCATAGCTACCTCTATTTTTTTCATGGAATTATGTGTCATTGGAACAGCTGAAAAAATAAGATTTCACCCTCCCAAATTGTTTGCAACTTCAAAGAGCATAATACAGTGTTATTTTTATACAGAAAGTTCTGTCTTTTTACCTTCAAGAGCAGTTTTTAGATTTTTGACACATTATTACTATTTTGGGTGTCACATAAAACCTATCATTTGAGGGGTTTGCAATGTGCTGCCACATTAACTTTATAATAGTATTTTGAGATCACGATCACTATTATCACTTAACAGAAAGAACGTAATGCTTGTGATTTCATTGAGAATTAGTGCTCCGTAAATGACGAGATTCTATGGGGTCTGATGATCAATTATTTATTGAAACACCATATTCTTCCAATTTATTATTCTACCAACTAGAACATGGTAGCTTTTCTTAGACAGATGGGTTAGATAACAGTAAAATTAAATAATAATATCCAAGATATTATATCTCTACCTACTCTGGAACATACTAAAACAAACAAAATTATTTGCCTCTAAACTACTAATAATATCAAGTTATTGTTCTGGATCCTCAAAGGGGCACAGAAATCTTCTCAAATATGTATTCTGAATCCTCAAGATTTCTTTTATGTGTAGATTATTGAATTATAAGTATTTTGAAACTAATTCTTACTTTACATTTCATTTTATTTACTGTATCTTTTCAACCTCCACTTTGTTGAAATTCACTGAGGCAACATCTTCTGTCTTCTGCTTTCCTACTTTTAAGGCTTTATGATATCGTGGGAGTGCTCACATCTTCTCCAGAGATCACTATATAATGAGTATTGTCAAAATTTGTAACATAATAACTGAAAAAGTACCTTTGTAAAACCCCCCTCCTGTTCTAGAAGTGATGAAGGGCAGCCACCACGTGCCAAATGAGTGTGTGTCTTAGTTTAGCTTCCAAGTAGTTTTTGATCATTTCTTAGGCTATTTTACAGATGTTGGCATTACTCAACATGTCCTGCTGATATCTCAGATCAGTCAATGGCAGCACAAACAAAGAGATTATTAAAATCTCTCATAGAAATATAATAAAAGTATTTCTACTTTAGAAAAAAATGCAAGGTGGATCTAAATACCAGCCATGCTCTTCCTATTTAATTACAAATTTTTGAGAAAAAGAGAAGAGAGATACTTTGGGATTATGTCAAGAGTCATGAAAATAGAATAAAATTTTAAACATTATTATTTTCTTTACGTACATCTTTTGAGAATAAATGGCACAGTTCCTTTCACAGGTATTTTTTAAAGTACTATCTATGGTGCTGTATAAGTATTAAAACACATATTATTTACAATAGTGTGTTGCAAATAACTTTAAGGTAACTTCTATATTAGATTGTTTGTTAACAGTAAAATAGCAAGAAACTAGTAGAAAACGATGTATACCAACCCAGCTAACGTGATAGAGCATATGCTTAGATATTACCACTTCTACTTATAAGAATTATTTTTATATTTAAAATTTGATATTGTCCTTTTCCCATTACAATCAAGCAAATACCTTCATGAATACTTTAAGAAAAAATCATAATAGATGTGTTTAAATTCATATTTTCATCTTGTAATTTTTCTTTGTATTATTTGAAAGGAAAACAATCATCAGAGCCAGCATTTGTAAATCACATTTTATGTCCTAGGCATTGTGCTTTTTACACAGTACTCCTGATTTCATCTGACCACAGTCTACTTTGACATGTTTGGTATTACCAGTCCTATTTTGCAAATGAGATACTTGTCCAAAGTTACATGGAAGTTAAACAACTTATCTGAGAAAACAGAGTAAGTGATGGAGAGTGATTCAAAATCTGGTCTGATTCTGAAGACTATGTTCTTTCCCCTATTCAATCAAATAGGCGTAGTATTTTCAATACACAGTTTTCTCAGCACTATTTCAGAACTGTGTCTCTACAAGACAATGCTTCTTTCTCCAGTGCTACAAGAGAAGTAGTATAGCATACAATGAAAGAGGAATGATTTTAAAAGCTAAATTTAGAAACTCAGGATATTCTGATTTGTTGCTTGAAAAGCTGTAACTTGATTTTAGTCCATCAACCATTAATATGATAAAACCGTACAAAAGATGTTAAAGACTATGATGGATTGAAACTAGGAAACTGAATTAAAGTATTGAATATTTAAATATCTGGTTCATGGATTTAGTTTTTCTCTATGTCTAGAGCTGTTCTTCATCTATATATGAAGCATATATTTTATATGTTGTAACTCTGAGCCCATCCCCCAAGAATATGTGCAGTAGGAATGGTCATGGGAGATGGCAGGGAATGGGAGGTATGAGAGAATATTCTTTTTAAGATATTTTTGCCCCATCATTTTTCATTTTTTAACATTGTTTTAGTATAACACTCTCTAAATATCTCATTTCTTCCAAAATACGTTTAAAAATCCAAATGCACTCTACATTTCAAGCTATTGCTTTACCAAAACTTTACTTTGGATTTAATAGGGGCCATATGCTTAGTTTCGTAGACGCCATTAGAAACACAGCATATACTTTAAGACTGATAGGTTTTTTTTTAAAAAAAGGAGAGTGCATGAGATTCAAAAGAAAGATATGTTCTCTAAAAATATTATTATCGCATCTGGGTCTGTAGAGAGTAAGGTGATTTAATTTTGGAATGTATCTTTAGAGAATAGGTAGTAAGACATCAATTTCTATTTTTAGAAAGCTAACTTTTTCTGTATACCACATTTGTTTCCACTTCTAAAATTTACTCTATTGGCATCTCCTCCTTCTCTTCCTCTTCCTCATCAAATATTTATTAATCATTAATTTTTTGCATGGAAATATGAAGAATAAGATCCAATCTTTAATTTGTTATGATTTAACATCTGGTTGCAAAGACAGGGCATTTACAATCAAGGTAAATAATAATTTAAGGTAGTGTGTCTTAAGAGCTATAACATGCATGGCAACCGTGTGGATTGAGGCTGCCCTTTTCTCTCTTGTGCTCCAGGTAGACATTGATAATCAATCATGATACTTTCCTTCTGTGTATGGATGTGGGGAAGAGTGAATGTTCCTTGGTACTGAACTCTATGTTGGTGTTACCTGTGAATTAGCATTTTCATTCAAGATGCAACCTATTTGTTATTCCTGTACTATGGGAATGGTACAGGGATATGATACAAATTCAGAGGAAAGAGCAGTCAGGGAAATGCCTACTGGAGAAATAAGTTTTGAGCTTGTACTCAAAATATTAATAAGACATAAATTAACAGAACAAGAGAGCAGGGCATTCTAAATTAGCAAACAGATGGGAGCAAAAAAACAGAGGTGTTCTCACTTGAGATGTATAGTGGAATAGTCAGGAAACAAGTTAGACTGGTAGCATGACAAAAGTTGGAGAGACTAGAGGATGCCTAGTTAAAGAGATAGAATTTCACCTTGTTGCCATATATTCCTTAGAGAGAGTTCTGTGCCAGAGATATGGGAATCATCAATAGAAAATAATAATTTTAGATGTGTAGATGACATCACACAGGGAGATGTATAGAGTAAGAAAAGAGTATCAGCTTTTGAGAAAAAAAGAGAGAACCCTGTAAAGGAGCAACAAACAGGAGATTAGCCGGTCACAAAGGTGAGAGAGGGCTTCCAGAAGGAAGGAGTGGTCAGTGGTATCAAGTGATGCTCAGAGCCCCTGAAGATGAAGACTGAGAAGAATTGTTGAATTTCACAACAAAGCAAGCAGTACAATTTTGGTGGGAAAGTGGACAGAGTAATGATAGTGGAATAATGGCACTGGAGGTGGGGTGAAGAGCAAATGCCAAACTTTAGAAGAACCTGAAAAGAGGAAGCTTAGATAATCCTTTTAAGAAGGAAGGATATAGGATGGTAACCAGGAGACAAGGGCTTTGCTTGTCTGCTTCCTTGTTGATAAACATGAAAGACGCTTTAGCATATATAAATGATGGAAAGGAGCCAGTAAGGAAGAGGAGGATGAAAATATGGGGTAATGAATAATTGATAGGACCCTGAGCAGGTGGGAGGCTTTGAGATCTAGCACAAAAGTGGAAAGTGGATACATAAATAGGAATGGGAAGAATAAAGGCAAAAAATCTTTAACTCTTACAAATGCATAGGCTATGTCAAGCTTTGTAAATTCGCCAATTTGGATCTCTGCCGCATATACCTCCCCTGCGTTTTAGACCTATAAATTTGTTTGTTTGTTAGTTAGTTTATTTACTTATGGTGCACTGGGTCTTAGTTGCGGCATGCGGGATCTTCCTTGCAGCATGTTTTTAGTTGTGGCATGTGGGATATTTAGTTGCGGCATGCTGACTTCTTAGTTGCGGCATGCATGCGGGATCTAGTTCCCCGAACAGGGATCGAACCAAGGCCCCCTCCCTTGGGAGCACGGAGTCTTACCCACTGGACCACCAGGGAAGGCACCGCCATTCATTTTTATATCCACAGTGCCCAGTACACTTCCTGGTACACTTTCAATTTAATTAAATTGAATCTGCCAACGATGTGCAGGATAAATTAGAGGAAAGGGTGGGGAAGAAACTGAATGTAGAGCTGTCAGGAAGCCATAAGTGTTTCCTATTCATCTCTGTATTTTCATATGCAAGTCTAATCAGAAGTATATCCAGAAAAAAGTAAACTTTATTAAATCCAATTTTTGGTGTTATTATTTAGCAGGTTTTTCCTCCTTGGAAGTCTTGACTACAATGATCAGGTATAGTCCATCCATTTGAAAAATATAACAATACATGAATGAGTTTTATCTCAATCTTATTAAGATGATAAAAGAATCTTATTAAGATGAGAATGAACTAAAACGCAGGAGTTGAGAACCATAGATACTTTGCCATATAGTAAACCTAAGCATACTTATTTACAATGTAATACAAATAACATACTATTTCTGATATAAATTTCAAATTCCTCTCCTTGAGGAACCAATGATAACACTTGGACAGGTATGATCTAAAGAATGATTTGTTTCTCAACACTTTGCATTCTCTGGCAAATTCTACTTATCTTTTTCTCTGCTACTCAATATTCATTT
Source organism: Eubalaena glacialis (assembly GCF_028564815.1). NCBI lineage: Eukaryota > Metazoa > Chordata > Mammalia > Artiodactyla > Balaenidae > Eubalaena > Eubalaena glacialis. The sequence goes on along the minus strand of NC_083730.1, from coordinate 49,292,698 downwards.
TCCATGTGGGTTTGTGGTAGAATCTCTCTTTCTTGATTCAGGGCCATTTTCACTACTTACAGAAAATTTTAGTCTTTGCCTATGAGGGATCACTAAGTTCACTTTAAATACTGAGTTTTAATCAATGGGGGCTTTTAAGGAGGTGTCATCTCTCAACTATGCTCTGTAAAATGCCAGCCCTAATTCCTCATTATCTTGAAATGGTTCATTTTTCTGCCGACATGATTTTCTAGCATGTTGGGTTTTGCTCCTGGGCCCTTGATTGCTCAGAGGAGAAAAGGTTTTATCTTGCACATGCTTTGCAGCAAGATTAATACTCTGAAAGGAGTCTGAGCTGCAAACAGTTTCCTCATGGTCAGAAATAAGGACTTCTTGCTATATCCTGTTTAACTCCCTTAACTACCCCCTTTCCTCATTCTCCACCTAGAAGTTTGTAAATATCACTGCTTAATTTCAGTGTAAAGCACAATCCTTGCCTGATCATTTACATTTATGAATAACCCGTATGGTTATATGGGAACCATAATGCAAAAATAGGAACAATTTTTTAAAAATGAAATGAATTTAGTTTGTTGGAAAAAAGAAAATTCTAATAAATATGTTGAAGACATGATAAAATTTTCTATATAATCTTTAGATGAAGTCTCTATAATAATGACTACAAAGCAGAAAGAGATTCCCCTGCCACTACCCCTGTTATCTTCTTGTCTTTTCAGGTGGTGCTGCCTCTAGGGAGAAGGGTATGGATAAGGGAGTTAATATTTCTTGATTACCTTTTGTGTGCAAGATAGCTGTATGTATTAGCCACCTCATTTTTAACTTTCACAAAAATTCTATTACTTTTAGTATCCATATTTTACAGGGGAGAAAAAAAAGGGGATCTGAGAGCTTAAGTAACAGTCTTCAAAAGTACATAATAAATATTTATTAAAGTTTATTACCTTAGCATGGTCAGTGAGACAAGCGTAATCCCTGTCCTCCCAGAGAAAATAAATGAGCAGAGGAAAAAAAACGTTGTTTTCCAGGGAGGTACAGCCATGTATAAAGAATTTTACAGTATTAGTAAAAAATGAGCAAAAAAAAAGGAAAATAGTGTTCTGGATCCCGAAGAACTTAGAGAAGTATATTTGGAATAGTTGGATAAGCCCAAGGCAGGAAAGTTGCTGTGATCACAGTATCCTGGACTAATTGTTGCAGAGGTGGGTGATGTATGTGAAGACTAACTAGGGTAAGTCCATGGCAGGGATGCCTTAATGCCTTGGTACCAGGATATTAGAGAGCTGGGATTTGAATCCAGATCTATCTTATCCCAAGCCTCCACTCTTTCACTATATCACATTGCATTCATATATTAAATGATAGATATGTAAGAGCAGAGCTCAGCATCATAGACATTAAGATACTCCAAAAGCTTTCTGGAAATCTCTTCTACACCAATTTGGAAGCAAAACAGGGACCAAATTGTAAGGTCTGAAACACTGACCTTCAATATCCCATTCTTCATTTTGTATCCCCTTCTCAGTCTTCTTCCTACCTCCTCGTTTTTGCTTTACCAGCTCAGTGTCCCAGTGTCTCATGTACCAGGTATGATCTAGACAGAAATTAGAAATTTAAGTCATTTCCAAGACAGGCTATTCAAGTTTCCCACTAAAACAAAACTGCATTGTCTTATCATTTTAAGAAATACATTCCAATGTATCCAAAGAAATGTGTTAGTGGGGCAACTAGGAGACATTTTCTGTGTAACCCAAAGCCATCATTTCAAAAGTTCAGGTGGAGGGATGAGCAATATTGGGCTAGAGATTAAGAAAATATGAGTGTTGCTACACAAACCTTGAAATTCCCCTCAAATTCTAACGTTTAAGAAGATATCTTATTTGCCTCTGCTTAAACCAGAAACCTGGGGTAACAGAGAAGTCCAGAGTGGGGGACAGGGCTGGAGAAATGACTTCAGCCTCAGAGAGTGACACAAGATACTGATCCTGGCATTTTCTTATCCTATACTCTATACATATATTTGCATGTATTTGCCTAATTTTGTATAGGGTATGGGGAAGCTGGAAGAGATTGGATATAGGATCCAGATGTTCTCTGTTAGACTATTTGTTCCAATTTGACTTGGATTAGTAATTATAAAATGACCTTAATAACTGGTCCTATGCCTCATGTCAACTGATGGGCATGTCAGTCCATTTGTTGGTAGGCAGGAAGCCACGTCCCTACAATCACCACTAACAACCCTTCAGTTGGTTCCAGGGGAGTAGTGCTGATTAAATCGGTCACATCTACATTTAGTTTTTAAATCAGTCAATCCCCGTACTGTTGGGAATGCTTGGATGATGATTTCTTACATACTATCAATTTTTAAGGTATAAAGAGGATTTGAATTTTTAGTAATTGTCCATTTAACACTCTTTCATGCTAAATTTTTATTAAAAGGGATGATTTTGACAAAGATATTCATTTTAATCAATCATAATTTTGTGGCTTCATTACTGGGTACAATATATATCATATTTCCATTATCACAGTTTATAACTAGGAACAAATTTACCCTGCCACAGATAGAAGGTGATTATCATTTCAACATTTCCAGCAAAATAGAGTTGTTACTAAAAACATGGTTATGAGGACAAATAACTCTGGGAAATGCTGAGATATAAAATTTTATAAAACTTTCTTTTATAAAAATAAAAGAAATTTAATTTCTTTCATAAAAATAAAAGAAATTTTATTTCTTTCATAAAAATAGAAGAAATTTTATTTCTTTCATAAAAATAGAAGAAATTTTATTTCTTTCATAAAAATAGAAGAAATTTTATTTCTTTCATAAAAATAGAAGAAATTTTCTTTTATAAAAATAAAAGAAATTTTATTTCTTTCATAAAAATAAAAGAAATTTTATTTCTTTCATAAAAATAAAAAATTTTATTTCTTTCATAAAAATAGAAGAAATTTTATTTCTTTTATAAAAATAGAAGAAATTTTACTTCTATTATAAAAATAGAAGAAATTTTATTTCTTTTATAAAAATAGAAGAAATTTTATTTCTTTTATAAAAATAAGAGAAATTTTATTTCTTTCATAAAAATAGAAGAAATTTTATTTCTTTCATAAAAATAGAAGAAATTTTATTTCTTTTATAAAAATAGAAGAAATTTTACTTCTTTTATAAAAATAGAAGAAATTTTATTTCTTTTATAAAAATAGAAGAAATTTTATTTCTTTTATAAAAATAAGAGAAATTTTATTTCTTTTATAAAAATAAAAGAAATTTTATTTCTTTTATAAAAATTTCTTTTATAAAAATTTCTCAACCCTAAAACTTTTAAAAGCCTTTAATATGCTAATACAAGTTTGGGGTCTCTAAGAGGGCATTATAGGATGCTGAGTTCTCCAAACCTGTTTGACTACAGAAAGCCTTTTTAATAGAACACCTTATCAGACCACCAAAGTGAAAACACTTTGGAGAGTGCTGAATTAAGCGTTGAGCCAGACAGCTTCCAGTCACCTCAAGAGTGCTGGCAGACCCCTGCATGCCTTAGTTGCTTGGAAAACATTTAAAAAATATTTCAGTCTCTAAAATGTTTCTTTTCTCTGAATATACCTGAGATCCAGGTTCTTGGCAAAATTATGAAATTGGCCATATTTGCCTTTGGTATGTTCTCGCCATTGTTCATAGTGCTTTTCTCTATCTTAATTAGTTTCCTTGCTGGCCATAACTTGTCTCTTGGCATCACATGTTCTTATTCTTGCTTCAGAATGTCCAGAGCCATCCACTGACACCCTTTCCTGGTATTTCTTCCCATTGGGGTACATCATGCAGGACGTAAATGCCCCCTTCCTCCCTCATCACGGTTTGCTTCTGCTGCATTCCATGGCAGCCCAGCCTTCTGTTAGCTGCCAGGTGTCACAGAACCTGTTCTGTGGTAATGTGCTCATGACTGATAAATAGCTTAAAAGTGGGCATGGCGGAGAGGAGCCAGGGACATTTGTGTTTATACTTTAATAAAAACGAATGGGATTTCAGAGACTTCAGCAGGGTGAGGGGTACTTTTGGTTACTGAGATCTGAAGACACCCCTCAATAAACACGACAGAAATGCATGGTCTGCAGGATGGCAGAACTCTATTTTTTTGAAAATATCTAATTTTGTAAGTCTAAGACAAATTGGGATTATAATCAAATACCTTAAAAAAAAATCTGTTTCATTATGTATTGAAATATCTATGAGAATCTAATTGTAAAGGAATGTCCCAGAAAACAAAGAAGTACCTGAAGAAGACAAAATGCATGGGAAAATACTATATTTTGCTAAAAATGTTTAATTTCAGAAAATGTTTTAAAAATTAGGATCAAATAAAAATAGAAAAGTTTATATGTATTCAGATTGCATATATAATCGTCAAACTAACTTGAATATGCAAATATTTTATGTTGAAACATCTGTCAAGCTATAAACCAATACCTCAAGATGACTTTCTAGTTGGCCTCAGATTCTAGTTTTACTGTCTAGCTAGCGAGATATCCCAAACTAAATTACATCCTGGATGTTTTTTGACTTAATAATGACATGAAATGTAATAACAGGCTCAGTAGTGCCAGAATATTTAGTGTCTAACAATATTACCCTTTTATCACTTTGGCCTTAAACATCCATCTAGGAAAACATATCGGGAGATAGTTATAAATCCTCTAAAAATAATGCCCCTAAATTGCTCACAGTGGAAATAACTTTATGTTCCAAAGTTCCGATGGATTGCTTTGCTTCATTTTGTTTTCAAAAAACAATTTTATTTAAAGAAAAAATTCAAGATTACTAAAAGTCTCTTTTATCCCATATATATATTCACTTTCTTCAAGGAAATGAATTTTAAAAAAGAAATGAATTCATTAAAGATAGAAATATAAGAAACAATCCTGTATTTATATTGTATATAAGTAAAAAACATAATTAATTAATTAATTAATTAATATGTATAGGTTTGCTCATCTTAAATATTCTCATATTAAATGAATTTATTAGTCCTTTTTAAATTATCAGTGACCCTCCTAGTAAAGTGGTTTATTTGAAGAATTTTTACATTTCTGTTGTTCAGGTTTTGAGCTGAGATTTCAGGGACTTTAGCAGGTGGGAGATATACCTGTTATTCCCCAAAATGTCAATGAATTTCTACTCAGAATTTTAACTTTAGAGAAGCATGCTACTAATATGTGGGCATTTTAAAGCATTGTTAGCACGCTTGCTAGCAGAAATTTTTTACTTTGTAGTCTCCTCCCACAGTGCTTAAAAAAAAATCTGTATAATTTCAGTTATGACACTGCTTTGTAATTTTTTTCGAAACATACACGTACATTTCTTTCTTCTGTGACCAACATCCATCTTCATCTCCAGTGCCAACCACAGTTCCTGGCACACAGTATTGCATTCATAAAAATGGATGTGCAGCAGTTCTTTCACAGTTCTTGTGAAAGAATCATTACTTGGAATGTCATCTGAAATATTCTGCGCAAATAGGTGTCATTTCAAATTATGGCAATAATGTTCATAGTCTAAATTCATCCTGAGTCTAACACATCACAGATAAGTAGATTGAACTTCAAACTCCATCTAAAAAAATTTTTTCTTTATGTTCCTTCTGTGAAAAGAGTACCAACAAATAATTCCTTATTTTCTCAATTTCATCTTCCCCCTTTTATCTTTTCCCATTTGGTCAGTGAATTACCAGCATAAAGTATAATTAATGTCTTACATGTATACATTGCTTTACAGTTTCCACTATATGTCCATGCATATTATTTCATTTAATCCTGACCATGAAGGAGGTGAGGCAGGTTTAGTGTCTTGATTTGACAGTGGGAAAAACTAACCTGCAGCAATGCTGTGATAGCCAAAAGTCACAGTGGAAGGTGTTCAATGTCCCCCAGTACCCAGTTCCCCCTTCTGTACAAAGAGAATTGTTGTTATCTTGCAGGACTTAAATGTCCACTTCCCCATCATCACAGTTTGCTTCTACTGTGTTCCATGGCAGTCCAGCCCTCTGTTAGCTGCCAGGTGGCACAGAACATGTTCTATGCTAACGTGTTCACAACAGATAAATAGCTTAAAGGTGGGCATGGCTAAAAGGAGCCAAGAACATCTGTGTTTATACTTTAATAAAAATGAATGGGTCTTTTAGCTAGAATTTCAGAGACTTCAGCAGGGTAGGAAGTATTTTTGGTCACTGTGATTGGAACACTCCCTCAATAAATATCACAAAAATGCATGGTCTGAAGAATGGCAGAATTCAGAATCTTGGTATGTGGCTGCCCAGTTAATGGCTACGTTTTCCAGCTTTCCTTATAGCTGAGCATAGTCATGTGACTAAAGTTCTGTTCAATGGAAAGAAAGTAGACATGATGGGTTCAATTTCTTAGTCATTTTTATAATGAAAGGATGCCTTCTTCTCTTCCTTTCTCTTATTTATTTATTTATTTATTTATTTATTTATTTATTTATTTATTTATCCATTTATTCATGACTGTGTTGGGTCTTCGTTTCTGTGCGAGGGCTTTCTCCAGTTGCGGCAAGTGGGGGCCACTCTTCATCGCGGTGCGCGGGCCTCTCACTATCGCGGCCTCTCTTGTTGCGGGAGCACAGGCTACAGACGCGCAGGCTCAGTAATTGTGGCTCACGGGCCCAGTTGCTCCGTGGCATGCGGGATCTTCCCAGACCAGGGCCCGAACCCATGTCCCCTGCATTGGCAGGCAGATTCTCAACCACTGCGCCACCAGGGAAGCCCCCCTTTCTCTTTTTTGATGGCTGGAATGTGAAATTGCCATCTTGGACAATATGGGCAATGGTAAAACCCTACAGACGCCAGAGCAATAAGATGGAAAGACGCTTAACCCCACATGACCTCATGGAGCAGAGTCACTACTTCATCAGCTCAGATTTTATGTGTGAGAGAAATAAACTTTTATCTTTTAAAAGACATTATCATTTTGTGTCTCATTTATAGCAGCTAAGCTCATATATAACTGAAATGGTAACTGAACAGAAGAGGCATTTTTAATGAGTCAATTATTTGTTATGATGCTTTGTACATACAGGCTCATTTTTGTACAGTTGTTCATATCCTATCAATCTGAGAGCTCCCCGTATATGGGAAATATGTTTTGGAATGAACTGCCTTATGTCTTTTTATTTTCATATTAATTTTATTTTCATATTTTCATATTAATGAAGTAAAACAGTGAGGGGGTCTTCCTAATATGTTCCTAGTCTATAGCTTCTCAAAATTTTATATTTTTAGACATTTTCTTCACATTCATTTATTACACTTCTTTCAGAATCTTAACATTTAGGACAAAAGGTGTGCTCGTGCTGGTACTTCTTTTGTCTTATTCTTTTATGTTTACTGTGACTACTGTCTGGTTTGAAAAGTAGTAGAGAGAATTTATTGGACTTTTCCCTCTCAGCACAGAACAAGGAGTAATCAAACATGACTATTTGGGCAGGATTATTGTGATATGAGTATCCACCATCACACTGCCAGCAATTTGCTGGAAGATTTAAGTTAGCAAATAAAAATTGAAGTTTCGTGGGCTCAGAGCAGTCACATATTGGACAATCTTTTTAATAATCTTAAAGCCTAGAAGTTTCTCAGTTCAATAGTTTTTCTGGAAACAAAAGCAATCTTTTTGCTAATTTAAATATTTTAAACCAGGTAGAAATGTGTTTGACAGCTTGATATTTCTTTTGCTTTGCAAGGTTAAACTCTAAGTTTTATGTAGATTTGTGCTACACCTTGGAAACAGACTCAGTCATCGAGAACATGTTTTATTTTGGTTCATTAAAATAGTATTCTTTCTTTAGTTGTAAATGTGGGATTTTTGTAAATAAATAAAAATTGGATAAATATGTTTTGGATGTCTATTTTTTTCTTAAATCTACAGATAGTTAGCATGGTGTTAAAAACTCATACAACTTTTCAGGAAAAAAAGGATAAGTTCTGAAAAAAAGGTTTATAATTGGCATTATAGCTCAAATTAAAGGATTTAGTTTACTTAGTAGTGGACATTATTTTAAATTTATCTGACCTTTCAGCTATATTCTTATTTAATGGAAGGATGTTCTAATTCTTCATTATTCCACAGTAATATGTAATTTCCTTTGAGGTTGTAGTCCTTCGGAAGTAAATCCAGGCTTTTATTACAAGACCACTTCCTCCCTCTCCTTTTTTGTCTGTGTTATAATATTTAGTCTTACAGATTTCCCTCTGCTATGACTGATTGGTAATCCATGACATTTAGAACTGACAAAGAATTCTAAATCAGTCATTATTTCTTTACTTTATTGGAACTTAGCACAACCTGTGGAAATGTGCAGGCAGAAAATAGATATGCTTCAAGAATAAAGATCCCTCTTTTGATTTTAAGAAAACTTGAATAATTTTATTGTGATTATTTAGACTTGATATAATTCATATATTTTAAGCAGTTTAAGGAGACAGTCTGATACTGCAACAGAAAAATGTACATATGTACATACAAAACAGGTTTCTTAGTTTCTTCTGGTTTCAAAGTTGTATTGTTTTTTTAGTCATTTTATCCTCTTTCTTTTTTTTCCCCCAAGGTATTAGTCTCAAACCTTTCATTGCTAATCTAATCCCCAAACTACTTTTTTTTAATTCAACAGCTTTATTGAGGTGTAATTGATATACAAAACCTGCATGTATTTAAAACCTGCATGTGTATAATTTGATGAGTTTAGACATACACAAACATCTGTGAGACCATCACCACAGTCAAAGTAGTAGACTTAGCCAGTACTTCCCAAAGTGTTCCTGTGTCACTCCCTTTTTAAAATTTTATTATTTTTTAGTTAAAATATTTTTTTAATTGAAATACAGTTGATTTACAATGTTGTGTTAGTTTCAGGTATACAGCAAAGTGATTCAGTTATATATATATATATATATTTATATATATGTATATATCTATATATGTTCTTTTTCAGATTCTTTTCCCTTATAGGTTATTACAAAATATTGACTATATTTCCCTGTGCTATACAGTGGGTCCTTGTAGATTATCTATTTTATATATAGTAGTGTGTATATGTTAATCCCAACCTCCTAATTTATCCCTCCCTCCTTTCCTCCTTGGTAACCATAAGTTTATTTTCTATGTGTGTGAGTCTTTTTCTGTTTTGTAAATGTAAGACATGGAAGCAACCTAAATGTCCATTGACAGATGAATGGCTAAAGAAGATATGGCATACATATAAAATGGGATATTACTCAGCCATAAAAAAGAATGAAATAATGCCATTTGCAGCAACATGGATGGACCTTATCATACTAAGTGAAGTAAGTCAGACAGAGAAAGCCAAATATCATACAATATCGCTTATATGTGGAATCTGAAAAAAAAAGATACAAATAAACTCTTTTATTGATAGGAACATTTAACATGAGATCTACCCTCTTAAATTTTGAGGGGCATGATACTGTATGGTTGACTGTAGGCACTGGGTTGTACAGCAGATCTCTAGAACTTATTCCTCTTGCATAACTGAAACTTTATACCCATTGAACAGCAGTTCCCCATTTCCCCCTCCCCCATAGCCACCAGCAACCAACATTCTATTCTGGGCTTCTATGAATTTGACCATTTTGGGATACTTCATGATAAGTGAAATCATGCAGTATTTGTTCTTCTATGACTGGCTTATTTCAATGAGCATAATATCGTGCAGGTTCATCCATATTGTAGAAAATGACAGGATTTCTCTCTTTTTTAAGACTGAATAATATTCCATGGTGCAGGTGCATACTGCATTTTCTTTATCCATTCATCTGTTGGATACTTGGATTGTTTCCATATCTTGGCTCTTGTGAATAATGCTGATTTTTACTCATTAGATTGTTTTCAGTTCATTTATCATTGAATAAAACACAGATTTGGATACTCTCCTTACTATACAAAATGTGTTTGGAGGACCAGCAGCTTAGGCATCACCTGGGAACTCTCTAGAGAAGCAGAATCTCAACCCTATCGCAGACCCCCAGGTGACTGGTATTTAATTTTGAGAAGTACTGCTCAAAAAGACAAGCCATCAGACTTGAGCCTGAGTGTGTGCTTGTGTATACCTTTAAGTGGGGATGTTATATTTGTTAATAGAAGTGTCAATTATCTTTGTTTTCCTACTATAATAACTAACTTCAGTTTATAATCAATAAGATCACATATGAATTGACCTATACAATTGATCCACTGCTTTTCATACTCTTGAATTGAAAATAATCAGAACTCTCCTAATACTCATTCCTCAGCTATTAGCCACACTTCACGGGGTTTCTGATTCCCCATAACTGTGTCCTTTGTGGAAAAAAAAATTCCCTATTTGCCTCCATTTGGAAAGACTGCAGGCTGCTAAGACACTCTGCGGCAACGCATACTTTACATTTGGAAAAACAAAACAAGCTTAAATTAGGTTACTTTCCTTGCCTCTGTACACTTTCAGCTTTAAACAAGCAAGGTTTTTAAATCCAAGCTATCTGCTTTTAGGGCAGCACAGTAGAGCTGCTCTGGAGGCAAGACGTCCTGGGTTATCTGTGCTTCTGGAAGCTACGTCATATAGTTCCAGCATGACCTAGTCTTTCTCATTTGGACAGACTGTGGCAAATGCCATTTAATTTGCCAATAGGACCATATAAAGACTCAACATGATAACTATGAAGTTTATTTGTTAATTTTTTGGCAACATTTTAAAATGATAAATAGAAAAATTTGATGAGTTGAATTGGTGACTTGCTTGTTTGAATTCATCAAAATTACAGAATTTCAGAACAAATACAAATAACATCTTTCAAGTGCTGTTCTTCCCTTACCAGAGACTATATTGTTTCAAATAAATTTTAAACATTGTATTTTAAACAAATTATTACATATCCATAACACAATCAAATACTGCAGAAGAAATTTGCCCATGATGAATTGCAACTGCCTTCTACCTTTTCCTTCTAAACCTTAAGTGCAATTCTCCAAAGACAAACTCTTTTCTGTAAATTGTTTTCTTTTTATTTGTTTCCTCTATAACTCTAGATAATATACTTGCCTATTGCTTGAATAAAATTTAGACAATATTTATTGACTCAGGGATATGAAAGATGAGTACTTTTTTCACACTAACGCTTTCCTTCTCTCTAAATCTTAATATTTACTTTATTATTTTTACTCCTCTTGGATAAGTTTATATATATACATGCATTTCTTTTTTTTTAAATTAATTAATTTAGTTATTTTTGGCTGCATTGGGTCTTTGTTGCTGTGCGCGGGCTTTCTCTAGTTGAGGTGAGCGGGTGTTACTCTTTGTTGCGGTGAGCGGGCTTTTCATTGTTGTGGTTTCTCTTGCCGTGGAGCATGGGCTCTAGGGGCACAAGCTTCAGTAGTTGTGGCACGCGGCCTTCCGTAGTGTGGCTTGCAGGCTCTAGAGCGCAGGCTCAGTAGTTGTGGCGCACGGGCTTAGTTGCTCCGCGGCATGTGGGATCTTCCCGGACCAGGGCTCGAACCCGTGTCCCCTGCATTGGCAGGTGGATTCTTAACCACTGCGCCACCAGGGAAGCCCCGATGTGCGTATGTTATTAATTTAGACTTACTGTATTGTGCTATAGATCTTATTTTATTTCTTTTTCTCTCAATACTCTGTTTTTTAGATTGCAACATGTTGCTATATATATATCAACTTCTACATACACAAATCTCCTCATAGAGAATTTAAGCTTTAGGTGTAGGCAGAGAAAGGTGCCAGAGAGAAGAGAGAGATACTGCCTGAAATTGAGGCCACATAGCCTAAATAGTGCCAAGAGGTAGAGCCTAAGTAAATCCTGAAAACTCAGCTTGAACCCTGGATCAAGCCAGGTTTAGAGAGACCTACAACTAGACTATTCAGTTATTTGACCTAATACATTCTCCATTTGCTAAATACAGTTTGCGTTGGATTTCTGTCATGAACACCTGAAGAGTCCTGACAAACATGTACCAAACCCTGTATAACACAAACATAAAGGAACCGAATGCATCACTGGGTTTAAAATGATATACACAATATTGTTGTTTTACCTTGGTTGCTAAGTAAAGATGATAATCTCTTATTGCCTACCTCTTACATTATGGCTTATATATTTCTTGGAAAACATTACTCTATTTTAACATAATTTAAAACTGTTTTAAAATACATTCTCAAATATATATGCATGTGTTTATGTTCCACAGTCCTATTAAGGGAATAAAAGTGTTTCTCACTTGTGGTCATCTTCTTAACCCATGGCAAAGACTGAGGTGTTTATATTATATGCATTTAACATATTACTTTTTTTTTTTTCAAAATCTGACGACTACTCTAAGCAAAATAACCATGTAACCATCTTCAAAGTCAAAGTTAATCTTTGATTTTATTTGTGTATGTATTGCCAAGAATATCTATGATATTTAGGAAGGAGAAGGTAGTGTTGCTTTAGTAAATGCCATGCTTTCCATCAAGTCTGTACCGAATTCATTTTCTATACAGAATGTCCTATGTAATTAGAGGTTTTTGTCTTTCAGAAAGAAGAAAGGTATTAGTCACCTGCCATCCCTGAAATCTTTCACTATATTTTGAATGTTGGTTTTCTTTTTACATTTATCATTTTTGAATTAATATTGCTTTTTTCTGTGCTTATCAATGCTTCAATACCCTCATATTCTAGCATATCTACATATTCATAACTGGGGGTATGTCCCTTTACAGACATTGCTGCTTAGTCATTTAGGGATGCAATTGCCCATGTATCTTGCTACTTATTGCTAACATATACTTTTTAAGTGTGCCTACTTTGATTATGCAAAAGCACTTCAGAATTTGTCTGTACACAGGATGGCAGATGATGATGACGATTATTTAATGTAATTGTAGTTTATCCTTTGCCCAATAACTGTTGTATTACTTTCCAATATTTTGGATTTTGGATATGGTGTCATTTCATATTTTCATGCTAATATATTTCAATTTATATGCTCTGTTACATAAGTATATGGTATTCTGGAATAAATGTTGTCTGAGACATCTAAAGCAAAGATAGGCCAGTGTGGTGGCTCTAACTGCAGACCCTACTACGTATTCATTCTGGTACATCTCCTGTAGGGAGTAGGAGCACGGTGGCCTACAATATTCACTGATCCTGTCATCCCTTGATTTTTTATTTTTTCCCCCTTATGCTTAAGATTCACTATAAAAGGACTTGACCTTTTATTGAAATAAACTATCCATGGTAAGTGTCAGAAACTGACCAAAGGATATAGTGTACAACACAGGGAATATAGCCAATATTTTATAATAACCATAAATGGAGTCTAACCTTTAAAAATTGTTAATCAGTATATTGCATACCTGTAACTTATATAATACTGTATATCAGCTGTACTTCAATTTTTTAAAAGCATACTGATTTTTTCTATATTTTTTAGGGCTGAGTGCTAAATACTATATCAAAATGATACAGTATGCTTTGTGTTTTTGCCCCCAAAAGGGGTATATACTATCTTTTAAATTAACGTCACTGTTTCTCCAATTAGGTACAGATTTTTCACTCACTATGATTGGGGTTTCTTTTTCATCCTTTAGGAAAGTTACAATTCAGAAAGAATCAGAGTGAGACAGGCAATGTAATGAATGGAAGCAGGCAGAGTGAATCTTGCATCCAGTCAGGGTCTTCTACTTGATTCTTTGAATCCTTGCTCTTTCAGCATGAAAACTTTATCAGTTTAACAGGGTGTTCTCCAAAAGTGGAAGGAAAGTGGTGTTGCCACTTGGCTGTCTGCAAAGCATGGGGGCCCTTTCACCACCATTTTATGAGTTCACGATTTTTTGTTATTTTTACCTGTTACCTCTTTTGCCTGAAAATTACTCATTCCTCCTTTTCACCTAGTTGAAATCCTAGTCATATTTGAGGCCTTGTTAATATACAACTTCCCTTTAGAGACATCTCTTACCTTTGATGCTTATATGGGTCTAACATTCACTGAATCCTCACAGTTAAGAGTTAATAAGGTTAGTATTACATTTTCCTGAATTGTCCATATGTTGTTGATTCAGACAGCATATAAGTTCCAGAAGAATACGGAGGTTACTCTTTATTTCTGCTAGTGCCTAGCAAAACACTGAACACAGAATACGTTCTTAATATATTGATTTCTTATAATTTTAAACAACTTTTATGAATATGTAACACTATGAGGGAGATAAACGTCTGTAGTTTTCTCTGTTTCAGTGAAGAGAAAACTTTGGGTTCAGAGAATAGTCTAACATTTAATGACCTTTAGAAACATTAGGGCCAACAGAAGTTACTCTAAGTTTTAGCTCATTTTGTTAGCTGAGTTATGTAATTGATTTATAACACTAGTAGGCTTATTTTACAGAAATAAAAATTGCACTGCCTTGTTATACAACATAAAAATATCTAGTCAACTAACTTTAGTCAAATCACTAATTATAGTTCTTGAGCTTCTTATTTCTTTGCAGATAACAAAGCCATGCAACTTGTTTCTTTCTATTTCCAATTTTAAAATATTCTAGGAGGTAATCAATTGTTGTGTCACTTGCCTTACTTCATGTATTAAAAAATGACTGGGGTGACTATTACCCACTGCGAAATTTAGTTTCTACTGCTTAGAAGTTTGAAAAGGCTCTATCTATTTATCAAACTTCAACGACTTCTATTGGTCATTTAAATTAACTTACAGTGTATTTCTTACTGTTGAAATATGCTTTAAGCATTTCCTTTCCATAGTTTAGAGTTAGTGTTGTATTACAGTATCATTTGGAATAATAAGATTTTTTAAAAATGAAGACTGTATGCTTGCCCTTGCCATCTGCTAACTCTATCAGGAAGTACAGTGGAATGCAAGTGGCATTTGTTGGAATTGGACAGATCTGGATGTGAAACCTAGCTCACAGCCAACAGAGGTTACTGCTTGGCCTCTGGTTCAGCCTGTTTGATTCATGGATTGTTTGTTTTGGCCTCTGGTACTGTTGACCTATAGGCTCATCCTACTGGTCATCTCTGCAGGTATTTACCCTTCTGCCCATCTACTCCTCACTACATCCCATGCCTTAGTGTAGCCACCATGTTTTTGCTCCTAGTGCTTTGCTAGGCACTTGAGATAAATGTGCTGTCTTTGTCTCTGACTCTTCAGTTTATAATCGGGCTGAAAAATGTTGTTGTGGAAAGGTTAGCAATGTGCTAAGGAAATTAAATTAAAGTATTTATATTAAAGTATTAAAGTATTTATATTATATAAACATTAATTCAGACAGAAAGGAACATGACCCAGACTAAAATTTTCATGCTCTCGAAGTGTTTTATTTCCTTGTACAGTCTTTAAAAGTTAATTTCAGATCACAGTGGCGCTCCCAAGCATAATTTGAAATATTTGAAGTTATAACCATAATAGCTGGCAGCCTGATGTATAAGAAAAAATGATCTGACCTCACAAATATGCTATTCTTAGCCAATATAACAGATATTACATTTACGAGGCTTAATCAAAGAAGTGGCTAGGTAGATTGGATAGAAAAATGAAGTAATGACATCTAAGGAAGTCTCTCAAATCAGCTCATCCATGCATCTCATTAAAATCTCTATTCTGGTTAGAATGTTGAGAGCGAGGACAGGCTTTGGATTCACCACACACAATTCATTCACTGAAGACAAGCAAACGGAAAAGTTGATGTACCCCTTAGGGTGGCCATTGGGCCTGCTAGAAAAAACATACCTACAGAAAACGACCTGGCATATCTTTTCTCATCCTCTCTACACCTACAAAGGTTTGCATTAAGAATAAGGCAAAGAAAAGCTTATAACAGAGGAGATTATATAGAAAGATAAAGATTCAGGAAATTACAATGAAGATCATGTGATATTTTAGTGGCATAATACTTTTAGAAGGAGGAGAGAAAGTGATTGAAGACAGTCCTTCTGACAGTTATTTGTATTTCGTTTATCCTGGTCTTATGCACAAGCTTTGGACAAAATTCATTTTGACAAGTTTAAGAGGACTAGGATATAAAATACTGACTGCAGCATTTACTTCTTGGACAAGTCAACAAACTACGGCACTTTTCACTCTTCCTCACTGCCTAAGTAAATGGTAGTATAGTTGATAAAATAATAACTCAGTATAGGGCTATTTCTCTGAAGGATAGTTCGTCTCAAGTTGAACACCTTTGTCACCATGCATTTTTATTGCAGTTTTGAGAACTAATAACAGAATACATGATATATTTCATATATATATGTATATATACACACATACACACACGTACAAATACATGCACACATATGTCTTTTCAGGACAACTGTTTGGCAATATGTCATTTGAGGACGGCTATTTTTAAAATTCTATTTAAAAATATTTTAAAAATATTTTATTAAAAGGTGTAATTTACATACAGAAAACTATACATATTTAATGTACACAATTTGATGAGTTTGGAGAGAAGTATACATCCATAAATCCATCACCAGTCTATGCCATAAACATATCCATAAGCTCCAAAAGTTTCCTTCTGCCTTCTTTAATTATTATTATCATTATTATTTGTATGAAAAGTTGTGTTCAACATAAGATCTACCCTCTTAGAAAAATTTTAAGTATACAACAGTATTAACTATAAGAACTATGCTGTTCAGTAGACCTCCAGGACTTGTTTAACCAAAACTTGGTACCCTTTGATAATACCTCCCCGTTTCCCCCTTTGCCAATGTGTTTCATATTTCATGCCCTTGTATAATCTTCTTACCTTGGATTTAAGGTCTATGACTTGGTTCTAAACAGTGGAATATGACAAAGGTGACTAGATGAATGTTATTACATGTACACAATTATTCTAAATAAGATTGTAATGTCCATCTTGTTAGGAGACTCTCCTTTGCTGGCTTTGAAGAAGCCTGCTGCCATGTTCTTTATTTATTCAGTTTTTAATTTTATTGAAGTATAGTTCATTTACAATGTTGTGTTAATTTCTGCTGTACAGCAAAGTGATTCAGTTATCCACATATATATTCTTTTTCATATTATTTTCCATTATGGTTTCTCACAGGATATTGAGTATAGTTCCCTGTGCTATACAGTAAGACCTTGTTGTTTATCCATCCTATATACTATACTAGTTTGCATCTGCATCCTATATACTATACTACTTTGCATCTACTAATCCTAAACTCTCAATCCTGCTGCCATGTTCTGAGCAGCCATAGGGAAGGAGCAATATAGTACAGAGCTTATGGCAGCTCTGGCCAACAGCTATCAAGAAACTGAAACCCTTATGTTGAATTCTGCCCACAATCACATGAGCTGGGAATCAGACCCCTCGCCAGGGGAGCTTCCGATGAGAACTCAGCCCTTGCTGACGCCTTGATGACAGATTTGCCGAGGATCCAGCTAAGCTATGCCTGGACACCTACTTCACAGAAAGTTTGAGGTGATAAATGTGTGTCATTTTAAGCAGCTGAATTTATGATAGTAATGCTACACAGTAATAGATAACTAATCCAGTTTTAATAACTGGAACATGGTGTTTTAGCTGGGTCTGTAGAAACAAGGTACAACAAATTGAATGGCTTAAACAATAGAAATTTTTCCTCTCACAGTTCTGAAAGTTAGAAGTTCAAGATCTTAACTTGCTTATTTGCAAAGTCTTTATTCCCAAATAAAGTCACATTCACAAGTACTGGGGGGATGGTAAAACTATAGTGTCTTTTGAGGAGACATGATTCAACCCGTAACAGTGAATACTGCTGTAACAATGTCTAAAAATATGGTAATGACTTTGGATTCAGTCAGTGGGAAGACTGAAAGGATTTTGAGGACTATGATAAAAAAGCCTAAATTGCCTTGAGCTCTTAGTAGAAATCTGGAATTTGAGGGCACTTCCAGTGAGGGCTTCAAAGAAAGTAAGGAACACGTTATTAGAAACTTGTGATGGGGGAATCCACATTATGTAAAAGCTTAATGAAATTCACTTGTAATTATGTGGAAAAACATATATAAGTAATGAACTTGGTTATCTAAATAAGGAGATATCCAAGCAAAGTGTTGAAAGTACTGACTGTTCTTGCTGCTTATAGTAAAATGTGAGAAGAGAGATCCTTTGAAGGAAGACTTGCTAAGCAAAAAGGAATCAGGACTAGATGATTTAAAAATGTTTTAGCCTCTCAAGATGGCAAGAGATTTTACAGTTAATTAGTAACTTCCAAGCAGTCAGCAACCATCAGGAAAGAGATACTCTTGCCTTAACTGCAAGGAATGTATAAGCTTGAAATGACTGGGACCTGCCACATGCAGAGAGCCTATCCAAAAAACATGACAACACAGTCAAAGCAGAATTGCGGGATAAAGAGGTGATCAATGGTAAAACAGTTAAATCCCTGAATTTGGCCACAATTGTTTTATGTTTGCATTTGTGAATCAACAAATAGTGTGAGCTGGGCTTTTGTCATGTAAATATTGAGTAGAATGACTAAAATCAAACAGAAGTAAATAAAAGACCAGTGAAAATCATAAGAATAAAGCTGTGTGTGTGTGTGTGTGTGTGTGTGTGTGTAGGTTGATAAAAATAAAAATATAAAGTACAGAATACTAATCACACTTCATAATACATAATACATAATACATAATATTCTGCCCAGCAAAATACAGTTGGGAATAGAGTAATTATAACTGGAGCCAACATACAACTCCTTTTTCTGAGAGTAAAGAGAAGACTTAAGTAATTGGAGAAAGTTACGGCAATATTCTCAGTATCCTCAAATTTTGTACAACGAAAGCCCAAGACATGCGTGGACCAGGTACACAATTGGGACTGCAACACCTAGTAGGTAGGTAAGTCTCTCTCTACCAATATTCTTATACTATTGTAGCACTGCTGAAAGACACAAGTCATTTCTCATCTTCTCTTAACACAATTTTTGTCGTTCTTAGTGTTGAATATTGACATTAATCATGTTCTAATATAAATGAATGACTCCAGACTTGGGAGTCAGGGGGAAGATTAAGAGTAGACCCTAGGAGAGACAATGACTTTTCCATAATATGACTAAAAAAGAGAGTCAACATAGAACTGGATGTGCCAAAGAAGAGACAGTAACTTGGGGCTTGCAAAGGACAATGAATGTTTTAGAATTCTCTAGTCAATCTGAATTAAGTTCCTTGGTAATTTCTCTTTCTTAAAGCCAAAATTAACTTTCAAGAATAACTTTTTCCCCCCAGAAATTATTCACATGACAGCTGGTAACACCCCCAGTGATAGAACAATGGTACATGGTCATCAGAAACTGACCCAACCATGAGGTGGGTTGACCGTTCCCAAGTGCAGCAAACAATGCAAACACCTGGTCCAGCCTTTGCACGCAAAGTTTTAGTTCTGAGTTCTTAGTTCTGTATTTGGGTTATTAGTTCTATGTGTGCATACAGGTAGGTATCACCAGTTACTTGGGTTCATATGGGAAAGTTTTAATGAAAAGCATTCCTTTCTAAAACCGTAACAGAAAGTCTTAAGGTATTCAGTATACGGTACTTCCTTCTCCCCTCCATTCCCAGCCCCTAGGAATACTCTATTAGATTGTCCCTCTTTAGAGAAATAGGAATTGGCTATGAAAATAGACGTGTTGCACAAACTAACAAATTATCATATAAGATTCAACAAATGTTTATAATTTTAATGTTAGTTTTATTTAAAATGTTAGACTTGCTGTTCAGTAAGAAATTTAAAAAAAATCTATTCTAACCTACTTTAGTCTAGTGTCTTTAACAAAACCCTGATTTTCTGTCATGTTATTTCCAAGAAATACTGTTCAGCTTGTTATTCTGTGAAAGATTTGCAATATCTTTTGTATTTAATATCTTGCTGCTTTTTTATTCTAAAGCGGTGGCCTCTTTTTTAACTTAATAAAGAAAATTGAAGAAAAAGAACCACAAGGAAAGTCATTATCCTAGGTTGGAGTCAATACTATCATTGCTATTCAAAGGCAAGAATTAATCAGATATTAGCTTGCAGCCAAGGAAACCATTTTATTTATAATGGAAGGAAACAAAAGCCAAAGGCAGGTAATGCATTAGGACCTGAAAGAAGCACAAGGGGAAAAGAATAGGATCACTCTTACTAATTACTTTTTACTTTCACTTGACACATTTGAACTATTGTACTTCCAAATTATAGCAGATAGATATATTGCAGGCCATCAATCAATCAATATATTGTTAAAGCATGTGAATCTTGATAAAGTGTCATGTTATTTATTCCATACTAAATATTGGATTTTATTTTATCCATTTTGGAGTATGAATACTTCCAGCTTCTAAAAATAACTTGGTCTTGTTACCTTGTTCATTAATTTGTGTTCATTCAATAAATACTCGCGAGTGCATAGTATATGCAATCATTTGGGTCGTCTTCTATATGCTGAATATACAGTAGTGAATAAAATAGAAAACCCTGCAGTGCTAATGGAGCCTGGATTCTAATGTTCCCAAATATAACCAATTTTCTAAATAGCTTAGATTCAATGAAAAATGTTTAGGTCACTTTGTCTCTCTGTCTCTGACTCCAAATCAATTATTCTTGCAGGTGCTCCAAATTATTAAACAGATTGGGGTCCAGATTTTGACCACTTATTTTCCCTGAACCTTTGAGCTGTGGAGTTCTTTTACCTAAATCTTTTGCTATGTTCTTATATTACTGTTTCTTCTACTCTCTACTCCTTTCCTCCTGGACTCAACCACTTCACCGTTTGAATGTATATATATATATAGCACATCTTTTAAAAAAACATTCCATTTGTTTGCTTATTTATTTATTTATGGCTGCACTGCACAGCTTGAGGGATTATAGTTCCCCAAACAGGGATCAAACCTGGGCCCTCAGCAACAAAAGCCTGGAGTTCTAACCACTGGACCACCAGGGAATTCCTGTATAGCACATCTTTATCTGTTCATCTGTGGACAGAAACTTGGGTTGTTTTCATATCTTGGCTATTGTGACTAATGATACAATAAACATGGGAATATAGATACTTAGTCTGTATCCGGTTTTCATTTCCTTTAGATATATATCCAGAAGTGGGATTACTGGATCGTATTGTAGTTCTATTTTTAATTTTTTGAAGAAACTTCATACTGTTCTCCATAGTGGCTGTACAATTTACATTCCCACCAACAGAAGTGAAACATTTCTTGTCAAGTGAGATAAAATTTTTGTGAAAGTTGGAGGCAGTTAACTAGTGACAAAAATTGTGACCTTCAATGGAAATGTGCCTCAGAGAACCAATAGCCTTTCAAACAATTTCTGAGAACGAATCGATAGTGAAGACACTAGTATAGTTACACTTTACTACATTTTGTGGTCTGAATGATTTATTAGTGTATATATTAGTGTATATACAGTGCAGTTGAGAAGACAAGGTCCCTCCAGAGAGCTTTGCTGAATGTCAAAGATCCAATGAACTTGACCTCATTAGTCCTCAAAATCACCATGTATCACAAGGATTGTTCTTTTCCCTTCAGAGATAAGAAAACCCTGACACAGAGAGTTTGAATAAATTGCTCAAGGTCACACAATAAGCAAGCAGTGGAATCAGAGTTTGAGCCCAATTCCATACGATTCCAGTTATCCCAAGTTTACAAAGTTATAAAAGGTCCACAAATTGAAGAATATTAGCATCTAAGGGGCAGTCACAATACAAATATAATGCGATGCTTTTCACAAGTTACACAAGAAATATCTAAGGGAGTGATTATCACACTGCTCTATAGATCCTATGGTTTCAGTGATAAATCTTCCAAAAAACAAAGAATTCAATTTCTTGAGGAAACAGTTCACCTTTTCCTATATGATGTGCTGTGTGCTTTTGAACAACTGTGTTTGAAAAAAGAATGAATTCCACTCCACATAATTTGAAAACCACTGGTCTAGCCTAGGGGAGAAAAATTGACATTCCAAAGTAGGAAACACTGGATTAAACAGGGGAAGAAGTTTTCCTGAAAGAAGTTATGTAATTTTCAAAGTTCACTTTGAACACAATGTCAAATGAAATCCTTGAGATAGAGCAGAACTGAGAACAAGGAAGGAACACTGTTAAGTTACATGGAGGCTCTAACTCTGGGCATTATTGCTTGTGCTGCAGACCATGTTTTCCATTTTTGTAAGATAATAGCTGCTAGAGATAGAGGTAGTGATGTATTTGGAAAACGTTACAAAAGTGAGTACGTCAAAGTGATTTAAGAGGGAATATTATGTCCAGGTGAAGTGCCGCGTACCAAGAGAAGTGGAATCAAAGAGAAGCATATGATTAAACCTGGCTGAAGTACTTTGACAGAGCTAATCAAAAAAGACAATCTAACAGAGCCAGCTAAGTACTTCTTGCTCATCCTATTTGTTAAAGCCATCGTCTTTTAGAGGTGACAGAATAATTGTATTCGTGTTGTATACCTATCAAAGAATGAGAAAAATTGTCAGGCTGATGATTTTTCGTATCACATTTCATTGTGTATTTTGTGACAAATTATTATAATCATCATTTACATTTCCAAATAGACTTTTTGAAAAATAACAACAAGGTGTTCCAGCAAATGACAAAATATGATTCAACTTATTCCTGCTAAATTATGAGCCTCTCAGGTCTTTGATCATGTTTTATTTATCTTTGCCTTGACCCCAGCACACAGAAGTCATTCAATAATTTTTGCTGAAATGTATCAGCAATAGGTAGACATATATATCAACCTTTCATAAATTTAGTGATAGTGGAAATGAAGCCCATCAAAATGGTGTCAGTTAATTAGGATGATGACCTTGTAAGAGTGGAGGATGTGGGAGGAGAAAATTAAAGGCAGAACAGGCCTTGGAGTTAGTTCTTTGGTTAAAATTCTTGCTCTGCTATTTATTGGCTATGAAATATTGGGCTAATTACCTCATCTTGAAGCTTTAGTTTTCTCGTCCATAAAGCAGGATAAAATAAGACCAGCTTCATAGGGTTGTGGAAAATATATTACAATAATGTACATAAATCAGAATAGTACCTTTTCTTTGGTTAATTATAGTTTAAGAATAGTTAAGAATAGTTTAAGAAAAAATGCATCAAAACCCTCAAAAGGCTGGTATAGGAGATTCTTTGACTTAAATATTTGCATATTTATCTTATATAACTGGTGTGACTTAATTCCTTTGCTCCACGCCCACCTTTGCTGCACCTGGAATGCTGCACTCAGCACAAACCCTGCCTCACTGTAATGGTGTGCAAATGAAAAAACATATATGCACATGAAAGTCCCAGTAATTAGAAGTTGGGCCTCAATGGCTCTAGTATTTCTGCCTTTGAGGAAAGTCTGGGGAAAAGTTTGAGAGGATTTTGTGCCACAAACGAAGCCCTGAGGTCAAGGAAGGGAAGCATTTGACTTATGTATGTAAGATTCTAATCTCAAGCTTACTTCTGGATCCTGCAGACCTGACCAAGTCAGGGAAGGTAAAAACCAATGTAGCTTTACTAGTTTGACTTTTCAGTATTGCTGCTTTGAAGAAAAACCTAGGAACCAGAAAGCGAGGGCTGAGCAAAAGCAGAGGTTTCTCACGTCCTGTGACGCTTGGCCTGTGTTCAAGGCGAAGTAGGCTCACCCTCTGCGATCACACTCCCTGGGTTCCTACCGCCTCTAAAGGGTGGGTTGATGAGGGTAGAGGTGGGCAGGGGGAGGACCATAGGGAGTCGACAAATGGAGCATCGCACGGGGTTACCCCCCGTGTATGAGCAAGTCACAACACAACCACAGAAGTACATGTCCCAAAGGCTCCTGACTTCCCTCTGATGAGTCAGGGTAACATCACATGCTGAAACAGACACACTCCAGTATGTCAGTAGATTATCACAAGAGAAGTTGATTTTGCATACGTGTGAAGTCCAATTGGAGGTAGGGGGGATGAAGCAGGGTGGTTATGGGCTTGGCAATCAGATTGCCTGGGTTCAACTCCTGCCTCACCATAGACTAAATCTGTGACCTTGATTAATCTCTCTAGGCTTTGATTTTCTAACCTGTAAAAGTAATAATTTTATATTATGACGCCAGGATAATGTAGCTTAAATAGGAGTGAAATAATGATAGGACCTAGTTTATAGAAATGTGAATACTAAACAAGATAATTCATGAAAAGGACTTAAACTGTAATTAACACATAATAAACATTCAACGCATGTTAGCTATTATAGTTTTTATTAGAATAGACAATTGTATTTTTAACCTTTTTCTATGATGCCAGTATTTCTGTACGTTTGTTATTACTTAGCTCCATTTGTAGGTAGGAATTGCTCTATCTTAAACTAAAATAATGTCCAGGAATAGATTTTTAGCAACTTGTACATTGTGCCTACTGCAATGACTGTCTTTTATTGTCCTTCCTACTTCCCTCATCAGTGACACACAGTGTGAAGACTCTCTTAGGGAAAATGGAGCAGGGAACACTAATGAACAACAAAATTATTTAACACCTCACCTCTTCTTTCTAAAGGGCAGGCATCTGCCTCCTCATTCCTCACGCTGGAAGCTGTAACTTCCTTTTCCTTTTTTTTAAAATAAATTTATTTATTTATTTATTTATTTTTAGCTGTGTTGGGTCTTCATTTCTGTGCGAGGGCTTTCTCTAGTTGCGGCGAGCGGGGGCCACTCTTCATTGCGGTGCGCGGGCCTCTCACTATCGCGGCCTCTCTTGTTGCGGAGCACAGGTTCCAGATGCGCAGGCTCAGTAGTTGTGGCTCACGGGCCCAGTTGCTCCGCGGCATGTGGGATCTTCCCAGACCAGGGCTCGAACCCGTGTCCCCTGCATTGGCAGGCAGATTCTCAACCACTGCGCCACCAGGGAAACCCCTCCTTTTCTTTTGATGTTGATCTTAATCATAGTTCACTAGTGGGTGTATGTTCAAGGGTAAGGATTAACTTTTGTTCAATTTAATGTGACAAATATTTATTGAGACCTACTATGTGTCAGCTAATATTCTAGGAACACATCAGTAAACAAAACAAAGATTCCTGTCACTGTGGAGTTTATATTCTAGGAGGAGGAGGTGCCTGATAATAAGCAAGATAATGTAAAAAATAAACAATATAATATGCTAGGAGATGATATATGCAAAGGAATGAAGCAAATGTAGAATAAGGGAAAGAGGATGTGCAGCAGAGGATGTGCAGCAAAGGATGGGAGTTGGTTGTGATTTCACGTACATTGTTCTGGTTGAGAAAGTGATGGTTGAGCTAAGACTTGAAGAAGGTAAAAGAGTTACTCAGGTCACTGAGGGAAGAGGGTTCCTGGTAGAGGTAATAGCTTGTGCAAAGGCCTTGAGAACACATGCATGACTACTCTATAAGTTTACTGTGAGGGTTAAAAAAAAACCCAAGGTCATGGAGGTTCCTTAAAAAACTAAAAGTAGAACTACCATACGACCCAGCAATCCCACTACTGGGCATATACCCTGAGAAAACCATAATTCAGAAAGAGTCATGTACCACAATGTTCATTGCAGCTCTATTTACAATAGCCAAGACATGGAAGCAACCTAAATGTCCATCATCAGATGAATGGATAAAGAAGATGTGGCACATACATACAATGGAATATTTCTCAGCCATAAAAAGAAACGAAATGGAGTTATTTGTAGTGAGGTGGATGGAGTTAGAGTCTGTCATACAGGGTGAAGTAAGTCAGAAAGAGAAAAACAAATACAGTATGCTAACACATATATATGGAATCTAAGGGGAAAAAAAAAAAAAGGTCATGAAGAACCTAGTGGTAAGATGGGAATAAAGACACAGACCTACTAGAGAATGGACTTGAGGATATGGGGAGGAGGAAGGGTAAGAGGTGACAAAGTGAGAGAGTGGCATGGACATATATACACTACCAAATGTAAAATAGATAGCTGGTGGGAAGCAACCGCATAGCACAGGGAGATCAGCTCTGTGCTTTGTGACCACCTAGAGGGGTGGGATAGGGAGGGTGGGAGGGAGGGAGATGCAAGAGGGAAGAGATATGGGAACATATGTTAAAAAAAAAAAAAAGTATAAAACCCAGATTCCCAAAAAAAAAAAAAAAAAAAAAGCACAAGGTCATCGAAATCCTTGTGGTAGAACTAGAGATGCGCTGCCCAGTTCCTTTTTCAAGGAAGGACTTGCTGCCCATGGTGGAGAGTGGTTGGCAGGCAGACTCCAGCTGTGCACTCTTTTCAGCTACGGAGAGTCACCTACTCAACATCCCATCCTTCAAGACAGCCTGCATCTGGAGCTGAGTGGTATAAAGGCTCACCCACTTTGGCTCAGTGAGGGACTCAGTGATGGGCTCCCTGCCAGGCTGGCTGAGGTCTTATTGGGAGAAAGACCTCTCTTCCCTCAGTCCCATCCTGCTTCCTTCCTTTCGTTTCACAGGTTTTGATCTTCCAGGGAACCCAATCTGCGACAGCATCAAATTAAGCTTATTATGAATTATTACAACATGGATTAGCTCTAAAAATCCATAACTTTTAGGAGGAAGAATTACATGGTAGGAAGATCATAGACTGAATTACAGCTCTCGTCATTAACTAACTGTGCTCTTTGACAAGTTTCTTAAACTCTTTAATCCTTAATTGCCTCACTGGGAAAATTGGACTAATAATTCCAACTCCCTTGATTTTTGTGTGAATTAAATTATATGATAAATATATAAAGTTCTATGAGTGTCTTGCACACAATTATTTGCCACAGTATAATCATTCATGTACTCTTCCCATGATACTAGCCTATGTATATGCTGTGATTAATTTTTTGAACTTTTTATTATGTATAACATACATGACGAAAAAACACAAATCCATAAAGGAATTTTACAAGGTGAACAGATCCATTTCATCAGAATCCAGACCAGCATCCAGACCAAGAGAACATTACTCAGGCTTCGGAAGCCAACCTCAGGTCTCCTGCTAGGCACCGGCTCAGCAAAGGTAATACCAGGGATTAATTCCCCCATTTTTGACTTGTATAAAAATGGAATCAAATAATATGCATTCTTTTGTGTCTGCCTTCTTTTGCTTAGGCTATGTTTGTTAGATTCACCCACATTATTATATATAGTTGTAGTACACTTATTTTGTGGTTCAAAACCTGAGAAGCGGGGGCTTCCCTGGTGGCGCAGTGGTTGAGAATCTGCCTGCCAACGCAGGGGACACGTGTTCGAGCCCTGGTCTGGGAGGATCCCACATGCCGCGGAGCAACTGAGCCCGTGAGCCACAACTACTGAGCCTGCGCGTCTGGAGCCTGTGCTCCGCAACAGGAGAGGCCGCGACAGTGAGAGGCCCGCGCACCGCGATGAAGAGTGGCCCCCGCTCGCCGCAACTAGAGAAAGCCCTCGCACAGAAACGAAGACCCAACACAGCCAAAAATAAATATAAATAAATAAATAATTAAAAAAAAAAAAAAAAAACCTGAGAAGCTTCCTGGGTGAAATCTTAAATTGACCCCCATACACAGAGGGCAAGGAGAACTAAAAAAAGAAGCAGGTCACCCCAGATTGGTAGGTGTCAGCTTTAATAAGCAAGGGAACTTATATACGAGGCTTGTCGTGGTGGCTACAAAGTAAGTATATATCTGCATCCACCTGCCAGAGTCTTAAAAATTTATATAGAGACCTTAACTGGGTTCAGATACATATTCAATTCAGATGGTCTCAACAACACCTTATTTTCTCAAGGCTATGTCCTAGAAATAGCTCCTAGTGTGGGAATGGTGGGTAGAAAGTACATTCCAAGGATGGGGAGTGGGTGAGGAGTCTCTGATTGCCTGGATCCAGCTCACAGGTCAACCAGTCATGTCCTCTTGATGACATCCTCCAACGTTTTCATTACTGTGTAATATTCCACCTTGGGAATGTCCTACTGTTTATTTGTGCCTGTTTTGCTGATAAGCATTTGGGGCTATTGCAAGCATTGCTGTAATGAATATTCTTATGCTCATCCTTTTTGGAGAGTGAATGTATGCATTTCTCCAGGGTATTTTCTAGAAGTGAAATTGCTGAATTGTAAAGTAGGTATATGCTTAGTAGATATGACCAAACAGTTTTCTAAACTCAGTACGTCAATTTGCCCTCCTGTGTGAGTGTATGCAATTTCTGGTTTCTCTGAATTCTTGCCAACCCTGGACAGTGTTAAAAAATTTTTAGTTATTCTGGTGGGGTGTACTGGTGTCATATTGTGGTTTTAATTTGCATTTCCTGAAGACTAATGAAGTTAACCAACTATCTATCTATCTATGTATTTATATTTAAAAAATTTTATTTATTGTTTTCATTGAAATATACTTGACATACATTATGTTATTTTTCAGATGTGCTACATAGTGATTTGACATTTGCATATATTATGAAATGATCACCACGATAAGGCTAGTAACCACCTGTCCCTATACAAAGTTATTACAATATTATTGACCATATTCCTTGTGCTGTATATTACCTCCCTGTGGCTTATTTATTTTATAACTGGAGGTTTGCATTTCTTAATCTCCTTTGCCTATTTTGCCCACCTCTCCCCACCCCATGGCAACCCCCTGTTTATCCTCTGTATCTATGAGTCTGTTTTTGTTTTGTTTTGTTCATTTTGTTTTTTTAGGTTCTACATATAAGTGAGATCATATGGTATTTGTCTTTCTCCTTCTGATTTATTTCACTTAGCATAATACCTTCTACATCTATCCATGTTGTCACAAATGACAAGATTTCATTTTTTAATGGCTGAATAATACTCCATTTTATTTACATACCACATCTTCTTTATCCATTCATATATTGATGAACACATAGGTTGCTTCCATTATCTTGGCTACTGTAAATAATACTGCAATAAACATTGGAGTGAATATATATTTTTTAAATAATTAATTAATTAATTAATTTTTGTTGCTGCGCTTGGGCTTCCTCTAGTTGCGGAGAGCAGGGGCTACTCTTCGTTGCGGTGTGCAGGCTTCTCATTGTGGTGGCTTCTCTTGTTTTGGAGCACAGGCTCTAGGCATGCAGGCTTCAGTAGTTGTGGCACGCAGGCTCAGTAGTTGTGGCTCGTGAGCTCTAGAGCTCAGGATCAGTAGCTGTGGCACACGGGCTTAGTTGCTCCAGGGCATGTGGGATCTTCCTGGACCAGGGCTCAAACCCTTGTCCCCTGCATTGGCAGGCAGATTCTTAACCCCTGTGCCACCAGGGAAGTCCCATGAATATATCTTTTTGAATTAGTATTTTTGTTTTCTTCAGGTATACCTAAAAGTGAAATTTCTGGACCATATATGAATATGGATCTCCACATCCTTGCCAACACGTGCTGTTTGTTGTCTTTTTTTTAAAATTTATTTATTTTTGCATTGGGTCTTCGTTGTTGCATGCGGGCTTTCTCTATTGCGGTGAGTGGGGGCTACTCTTCGTTGCAGTGCACGGGCTTCTCACTGTGGTGGCTTCTCTTGTTGCGGAGCATGGGCTCTAGGCACGTGGGCTTCAGTAGTTGTGGCACATGGGCTCTAGAGCGCAGGGTCAATAGATGTGGTGCACAGGCTTAGTTGCTCCACGGCATGTGGGATATTCCTGGACCAGGGCTCGAACCCGTGTTGCCTACATTGGCAGGCGGATTCTTAACCACTGCACCACCAGGGAAGCCCTATTTGTTGTCTTTTGATTATATTACAAAGCTACAGTAATCAAAACAGTATGATACTGGCACAAAAACAGACATATAGAGAGCCCAGAAATAAACTCAGATTTATATGGTCAATTAAACTATGTCAAAGGAAGCAAGAATATTCAATGGGGAAAAGATTGCCTCTTTAATAAATGGTGTTGGAAAAACTGGACAGCTACATAAAAAAGAATCAAACTGGACTACTTTCTCTCACCAAATACAAAAACAAATTCAAAATGTAAGACTTGAATGTAAGACCTGAAACCATAACACTTTTAGAAGAATACATAGGCAGTATGCTCTTTGACATCAGTCTTTTAATTTTGTTTCCCTTGCCTGAGGAGACAGGCAATATGTATTGCCTATTATTGGTGAGACAACATATATTGCCTGTCTTCTCAGGCAGAGGAAACAAAATAAACAAATTGGACTACATTGAACTAAAAAGATTTTAATCTGATAGGAAACTATCAATGAAACGAAAAGACAGGCTTCTGAATGGGAGAAGATATTTTCAAAGGATATATCTGATAAAGGGTTAATATCCAAAATATACAAAGAACTCATAAAACACAATATCAAAAAAACAACCCAATTAAAAAATGGGCAGAGGTCCTGAATAGATATTTTTTCAAAGAAACCATACAGATAGCTGATAGGCACATGAAAAGATGCTCAAAATCACAAATTTACAGGGAAATGCAAATCAAAACCACAATTAGATACCACCTCACACCTGTCAGAATGGCTATCATGAAGTTAAACAACTTTAATATACATACTGACTATTTATATCCTCTTTTATAGAGTTTTCATTTAATTCCTTTGTCCATTTTTTTCCCCTGTCATATATGTTGTCTTTTTCTTAATGTTTTTAGGGGTTCATATTCTGGATATAAGTCCTCTATTTAATATATGGGTTCGAAACATCTTCTTCTCCTTTATGGTTTGCCTCCTTTTTTCCTTAAGGGTGTCTTTTGTTAAATACAAGTTCTGAATCTTAATTTAATACATTTTAGCATCTTTGTTAAGTGACTTTTATGTCTTTATGTCTTATTTAAGAATTCTTTCCTTATGCTAATGTCATGAACTGTTTTTCTATATTTCCTTCTTAAAACATTTTACTTTTCACATTAAGATCTTTAATCCATCTGAAATTGCTGTAATGTTAATTAGGGGTCAAAGCACTTAAAATATGCATATCCAACTGACCCACTTCATGAAAAACCTTTCCTTCTCCCACTGCACTGCAATACCACCTTTGTCATACATAAATCAATCATTCATATACATGTAGGTTATGTTTTTTGATTGATCTCTTCCAATTTTCCATTTGTCTATCTTTGTACCAATAACACGTTATATTGTGTAATATATTTGGTATTGTAAATCTTTCAGTTTTTATTTTATTTCTTTTTGAAAATTTGCCTTGGCTATTCCTGGCCTGCTGCATTTCCATACAAATTAAATGACAACAATAAGAACCAAAACAAAAGCTGCTGGGATTTTGATTGAGATTGCATGAAATCTATAGAGTATTTGGAGAATACTTACATTTCTGAAATATTGAGTATTTTATTCCATAAATATGCTCTATCTCTAGATATTTAGGCCTTTAGTTTCACTTAATAATGTTTTCTAGTTTTCTGTGTAGCAGTCTTGCACATTTAAAAAATTTGATTTATACTTGAGTATTTGATATTTTTGGTGCAATGATAAATAATATCAGTTTTTAAAATGCAATTTCCTATTTCTTCATTGTTGGTTCATAGAAACACAACTAATGTATATATTGATTTTATGTTCAGTGAATTGGAATAATCAGTTATTAATTCTAATAGACTGCCTGTGTATTTTTTTAGATTTCTAGCTACATAATCATATCTTCCGCAAACAATAGAAGTTCTCTTTCTTCTTTTCCAGTTCAAATCCCTTTTAATGAGTTTTTTCTTATTTCATTTCACTGGCAAGTATTTTCAGTGCGTTGTTGAATTTAAATAGTATCCTTAAATTAAGTGAACATCCTTCATTCACTCCAAATCTCATGGAGGAAGAATTATTTCACTGCTAAATGTGATGTTTCTATAGGAGTTTTGGTAGCTACTTATCAGATTAAGGAAGGTCTCCTCTATTTCTATTTTGCTCAGTTTTGATCATGAAGGGGGTGTTGAATTCAATTAAATGCATAATATATTTTTTTCTTTATTCTGTTGATGTTCAAAAAATTATTCATTTCATCCAAATTACAATCTTTATTGGTATAAAATTACTTACAATATAACTTGTAGACTCCAGAATTTGTAACGATTTCTCTTTTTTAATTCCTGATATTGGTAATTTGTGTTTTCTCTACCCTTAATTTGACATGCCTTGCTATGACTCCATCAATTTTATTAGTATTTTCAAAAAACCAACTTTTGGCTTTGTTGATTTTTTATATTGCATGCTTTTAAAAATTTTCATTAATTTGTGTTTGCATTTTTGATATTTCTAAAATTTACTTTCTTAATTTACTTTTTTTGTTTTATTTTCTTAAAATAAAAGCTTCAGTCATTTATTTTTAGACTTTTTTCTTTTCTAATGCATAAATTTCTCTTTGGACATGGCTTTAGCTTCATCTCACAAGTTTTGATATGATGTGTCTTCATTATCATTCTGTTCAAAATATTTTCTAATTTCTTTTCTGATTTCTGCTTTGACTTGTGGATTAATTAGAGGTGTGCACTTTAATTTTTAGAAATTAGAGATTTTATGATTGTTTTTGTTATTGAATTCCTAGCTCACTTCTACTGTGGTCAGAAAGTATACTCAGGATGATTTGACTCCTTTGATATTTGTTGATGCTTTTTTTATGTCAGCATGTGGTTAATTTTGGTAAATATTCCACATACCCGTGAAGAGATAGGAGTGCTACTGTTGAGTGCACTATTTTATATGTGCTAGTTAGATCAACTTTGTTAAATTTGTTGTTTAGATTGGTTATATTCTTCTAATCTTTTAATTTTTTTCCTACTAGTTATGGAGAAAATTATGTTAATGTCTTTTGTGGATTAACCCATTTCTCCTTTTAATTCTATGACGCCTGCTTTGCTTATTTTGAAGATACGTTATTGGGAACATATAATTTAATATTCTGATATCTTCTTGTTGGACTGACTTTTAATCATTTTGAAATATCCTTTTAACTTTAATCTCTAACAACGTTTCTTGCCTTCAGGCCTACTTTGTCTGATATTAGTTTATCTAAACCAGCTAAAACAATTTTTTTGTTCACTTTTGTGAGGTGTTGTATATTTTCTTCAATTCTTTTACTTTAGTCTTTCTATGTTGTTATATTTAAAGTGCACCTTGCAAACTACCATATAGTTCATTTCTATTCAGCCTAACACTTAATCTCTGATTATTAAGCTTAACATTATTTAGCTCATATGCATTTAATGTAATAAAGACCGTCTATCATCTTATTATTCCTTTACTCTTTAGCTCATCTCTTTTATGATCCTGTTCCTCTTCTTTCTTGACCTCATTTTGTGTAATCAAAACATTCAAAATGTTTTTATTATTTTACTTTTTTTCCTTCTAATAACTTGTTAAATGAATATTTAAAAACTTTTATTTGTACTTTTTTTCTGGCTACTCTGGAGATTTCAATATGCATCCTTGTCATATTATAAACTAATTCCAATTTTTATTTTGAACATTCCCCACTAGTTCTAAAACATTGGTGCTCTTTAATTCTACTTAAACTCCTCACAGCATTTGCATTACTTTGACACATAATGTCCCATAAAAGTATATTTAATTCTGTAAGTCATTACAGATATTGTTTTTTATAGTCCATATTTCTTTTAATTTAGTCACATATTTACCCTTTCTGGTCTGCTTCAGTCTTTCCTGGTTTTGTTTTGTTTGGTCTAGGGAAATCTTTCTTTTGAAGAACCCCCTGCCACCACGTTTAGTTGTCTGTTGGCAATAAATACTCTCATTAAACAGAAAGATGTGAACCATATTTCTTAAATGTTTAAAGAATATTTTGGTGTGTTCAGAGTTATAGGTTAGCATTTATTTTCATTCAACACTTAGATGTCATTCCATTGTCTTCTCTTTGGAGACATTTTTATTGTTGAGAAGTTGATTACTGTTGAAAGTAATCCATCAGTCTTATTGCTGTTCTTTGAAGATTATTGTCTGCTTTAAAGATTTTACTCTTTTAATTAAGTGCTTAGCAGTTTTACCAAGATGAGCCTACATGTGTTTTCTTTGTATTTATCCTACTAGGAGCTTGCTGAGCTTTGTGATTTTGTATGTTTCTTTTATATGATTTTAAAAAATGCTTGGTTATTATTTCTACAGTAATTGTTTTACCCTTTTCCTTTCTCAATTCTTTCTTATACTCTAATTTTATAAATATTATATTTTCTACCCTGCCCACATGTCCTGTAGGCTCTCTTCCATTATCATTAATCTCTCTCTGTGCTTCAGTTTTGATTTTTTTAATTTGTTTTGAGTTTACTCAAAATGTATCCTGCTGTGTTCAAAGTGCTATTGAACCTATATTTTGAGCTCTTAATTTTAGATATTTTTTAAGTTATGGAATTCCCATTGTTACTTTTTTTTATAACTTCTGATTCTTCCTCATAATCCTTCATCTTTCATCATTTTTTCCATCATTTCCTCTACTTTCTTGAACTCTGAAGTTATTCTTTTCAGCTTGTTCCAAGACTGGCCAATGTGTGGGTCTGCTTCTACAGTACGACTTTCCTCAAAATTGTCCCTTAGCATATCAGTGCTCTGGGTCACTTATAAATAAGACTAAATGATCTCTGTGAAGCTATAATGGCTCTTAAATGTTTTATTCTTCACAACTCAATAAGTGCTGTCTGGTTCAAGTTATTGCACACCTATCCTTCAAGGCATTGCCAGGGACTGAGGCACCTACAGAAACACATCTTGGCCTTTGTAGAGATTATAATCAAATTAACAAGAGAAAACAACATACATAAAATATTTTCAAATGATTAAGTGTTAAATTGTGTGATAGTAACCATAAGAGTAATAGTTCAGCAAAAAGAGGCATTTGTTTGGACTGCAGTAACAGCAGCGATTGCAGTAGTAGTCTGGAGAGAGAACCCAATTCTTACATAATATCTGGCAATATAACTTATGCAGAACTGAACTGAGAGTAAATTGTCCCTTTTCAAAATCCAGAATAGATCTCTTATTTTCACAAGAGAACAGTTGCTGATGACATTAGGTTCTTAAACATTCTAATAAATATTTCTGACTTTTAGACTTCTAATCTAAAATTTGATGTTAATATTGATGTTAAGTTTGAATCCATATTGGGGTTCCAGCCGCCTCTGGTTCTATCTCTTTTTCCATGCCTGTCACTAGCTCTTTGTCTTCATGTGTCTTCTTTTTTAGAACTAGAATGTGATTAAATTAATTGGTTTAAAAATACACTGTGTGTCATGCTGTGAATATTGGGTTTAAATACAATTGCAGTAGGTTGCACTAATTAATTGGTTTTTATTTTACAAGATTAGAGTTAAGGATGCTTGAACATAATATGTAAATCTATGCAGAATGTGTAAATCAGTATTTTGATTCAAGCATCCTGTCACAAAGGAAACAAAATGAATGTAAAAAATATGATGTAAGCTGGATTTATTTATCCTATGGGTTGAGTGATTACCTAAGCAACACTAAATGGGGGCTGGGTTGGGTGGGGCTGATGTGTAGGGAAGATGAACTTAGAAACCTAGAACTGAGAAAATTCAAAGTTAACTTATTTCAGTATTCATATAGTTCAAATGATTAAAGGTAGGGGAAAAGGTATTCATCAATGAAAGCTTTTCTGAGTTGGCTTTGAAGAACCTGTATTTATACCTAAACTGATAGTTCCTCTTTCTATTGCTTTGTATCCCTTTGCTCAACCAGCATTTAATAAGCTGCTATAGTATACCTTGTACTTGTGATAAGATTAGAGATAGGTAAACTAACAGAACAAATCTTTCTTCTTGAGGTTCTCCCAACTTGAGAGGTATACATGTGCACATAATTATTTTGCATTGTGATAATAAAGCTAATTAATCCCAGGGTTGCTGACAGTTCTGGTTTGAAGTGATACTTTATCCGTTCCTAGAAATAATGCTAGTAATCAAGAGGGATCTCTACTTGATTAGCTAAGAATACATTCAGTGATAAGTAACAGAAAACCCACTACAGTGGTTTAAACAAATAGGAGTTTTCTCACACTACAGAAACATTCTAAAGCAGTGGTCAATGGCATTAGGTCAGTGGCTCAATAACTAGTATCAATAGTTAATAATAAGTCAGTGCTTAAGTCCCTAAGGTTTTTGATTTTCTTGGTTTTTACCTTCATGGTCCAAGATGGCTGCTCCAGCCTCAGCCACCAATTCTGCTTTAAGGCAGAAGGAATGAAAGAAGGAGAAAGGGGAAAAGAGCTTTATCTTTAATAATTTTGCTTTTGTATTCAGGAGTAGAGGCCCTTCTCTCTTGGTCAGACTTCCCATTACATCTATTTGTCAGGCCCAGGACACATTATCAAGTTTAAAGCAATCACAGGCCAAGAACAATGCTAGTGCAGAGACTGATGATCAGGTCATGATTTGTGCCTTGGGACTGGTATAGATACTCTTTCAGATAAAGATCTCCCTTAACCTGCTATCTAAATTTTTTTTTTTTAAATCAGGAAAAAGAGGGATAGTAATGACTTTTATATAAGAAAATGTTATGGTTACCAGGAGATAAGGGCGGGGAGGGATAAACTGGGAGATTGGGATTGACATATACACACTACTATGTATAAAATAGATAACTAATTGGAACCTGCTATATAACACAGAGAACTCTACTCAATACTCTGTAATGGCCTATATGGGAAAAGAACCTAAAAAAGAGTGGATATATGTATATGTATAACTGATTCACTTTGTTGTACACCAGAAACTAACACAACATTGTAAATCAACTATACTCCAATAAAAATTTTAAAAAATAATAATAATAAAAAAGAAAATGACTGTGTTTTCCACAACTTTCACGCTTTAAAGAATGTTAATAGAAGTAGCTTTATAACCCACAGCAACATTTCTTAAGACTCCCTTTCATCATTTTTCCTGTTCTTCGGCCTCCTCAGAATCACACGGTTGCTCCAAAGCCTTTCTCTTTGTCCCTCACTCTCAGATTCCCATCAAAACCCAACTCTCTCTTTGCTGACACCCAGCGCTGCTCTCCTTGGCAAGTCCCCAAATTCCCTTCCTCTCTCTCACCTACTCAGCCATACTGATATCTTCTATTCACATCATCTTTTCTTCCACTAGATAATTCTACTACTGTTTCCTTCTCAGAAGCCTTATTTGATGTTCCCAACTGAGCAAGGACCACAAAGAAATATAATCAGCTCCTAAACTCTTGACAGCCTCCCTCAAGAAATTCAACCTGTCACTTAAATTCTGCACTATAAAAGGATAATCGAACAACTAATCAGAAGGTATCTTTTTTTCTTTAGAAAGGGAGAAGAACAAGAGGGAAAGGGAGAGGAAAAGCAAGGAATACTTATATATAAATAATTTTGTTCTGTTTACATGATAAATTCTGTAACAGATGTTTGAATGCATATTAATTAGTCAGTTAGCACAGAGAATAAAATGATACATTGAGAGAATGGATGACAGACTCTTTTGGAGTTAAGAAATGAAATGGGTTCCAGGGAATATGGCAAAGAAAGAGGTAAGGTTCAGTCAAGTCTGGAACAAAATTATGGGATAAAATATGGAAAGATAATTTGCATACTACTTTCCTCTCCAAATTTATTTTCCCTTCCTTTTTTATTTTATCTTTTATTTCAACCACTCAGTATTTCCAACTTTGTTTTCTGATTAATCTTACTCAGTCTATACACTTTTTTCTCACACACACAAAAATAGACTTAATAAAGCGTCCTCTGCTCATTTCACCTCTCCCTATACCAGTTCTTAATGAGATCTTTTTACATCAAAGGGCTTTGTAGTAAAAGGCAGAATAATTGCATAATTTGCCTGTGTTTCCTGTATTCCACACTTTGAAATACACCCCCTCTTAATCAGTGAAGTATATGCATTTAATTTTGGCTCTGTGAAGGCATGATGTCTTCATGGCTACCTGGTTTATAACCCTTCCAGTGAAGGTGTCGATTTTGTAGGAATTTCTGACTGAGTTTTATTAGAATCTGACTTCAATGACGGTACAAGAAGTCTTCAACAAGGACTTAATTAATTTATTCATGCATGCAGTCATCTAACGAGTATTGAAGAGTTCTAACAAATATATTGAATTTGTTGGACTCAATATAGAGACAGCAGAAGACATTTTCCCCATGGCCCAATCCAACCCATCTGTAGACTAGAGATTTCCTGCTCCATGAATGAAATGTCAGGGAGGTCACACAGATCTTCTCATTATGCTGAGATTAAAAAAAAAAAAAAAAAAAGCCTCTGATTATCTTTTGAACCAAGAACAACATCTTAGAGATCAATGTGTTTGGTTCAATGTCATAATTAAAACTCTGAAAGCTAATATGATTTTCTCTCTTGCCTCAGTTTAATACTATTTCGGCCTGGAAACCTGTAATGTTAACGTTTGCTTGCCTTAGTTCCTGGTGGCCCCCAAAGGAGAGTTGTGGGTAGAGGATAGCAGAGGAATCACATACTCATGCCTTGGGCTTCTTTTGCCTTTGTGTGTTTCCCAAGATTTCTTTGATGAGTAGCTTTAATTGAAAGTCTCCAAAACGTGGCTTATACTTGTCTTCTGGTTTGCCATTTATCACACCCTACCTTCATCTACCTCCTTTCCTTTTCGGGGTGTCAAAGGCCCTCTAAAATTCTATTGGCTCTTGGGAAAAAAACTTAATGAACCTCCTCGTCTTGCCATCTGCGAAAGTGCAGTTTGCTCCTAGTTTAGCCCTCTAATTCTCTCCTCTTTGGCCAGGCAGGTGACTGTGGCAATGCATCATCTGTTTGGTAATTATCAGGCATGTGTCAGATGCCACACCTCAGGACCTTCCAAACTCCAGAGGACACATACACATAACACACTCTTTAGGTGGTTCCCTTAAAGCTCCTCTCTTTCTCTTGAGGTGAAGGAGAAGCACCTCCTCCACGGTCCCCACAACTCACTCCAAAGAATGGATGCCCTCCTGGCAGAGGCTGGAGGTCTTTGACCTGGTGGGGAGTGCTGCGTAGATGAGGACCATGGTCAAATGCCGCAAGCATGGTTTGCCCGAGAAGCCTGGCACAGTGCACTGGAACACGGCAGCTCTTGTCACTTACTGGTTTGGTCTAAGCATGCAGGGTCTCAGACTAATCTGAATTGCGTTTTGACACCCTCTTTGTTTATGTCTATATGTTAGGAACTATGTCTGACATTGAAGTCTTCCTTTTAAGGGGGTCAATCAGACATCTCAAGAGATAATAAAAATACAAGTCAGAAAGGACTGAATTGTGGGGGACTGGACA
This sequence comes from Eubalaena glacialis, assembly GCF_028564815.1. Taxonomy (NCBI): domain Eukaryota; kingdom Metazoa; phylum Chordata; class Mammalia; order Artiodactyla; family Balaenidae; genus Eubalaena; species Eubalaena glacialis. Next base: position 49,253,430 of record NC_083730.1, on the reverse strand, counting down.
CTTCTCAGGGGCAGTCCTTGACCATGGGGGATGGGAGCCAACAGATACATGTTACACTTCTCCTCCTGTGGGAGACAGTTCACGGGCCCCCCCACCCCCGCCCTGGAGGGCCCATGGGATGAGCATTCTGCACCTGTGCTGTAGGGAACTTGATTACACATCCATATATGGGTCTACTGTCCTTCCCAGCTTCATTCCCCAGACCCTCAAAGAAAACACATGCACTTAAGCCTTTGTGGCAGGCTCTGATATCAGAGAGACCTAGGCTGAGACAGGTACAGAGAAGAGAGAGTAGAGGAAGAACAACTAGCTTTAGAAACTAAGGTATTACTTGGAAATAATTAAATGGCATCATGAGTACTCTTTGTATACAGATTCACTAATGAGTTAACTTGTAAATAATTCTGGAAATAATGTACGCAGGACTGGCTACCTAATCTGTGAGGTCAGTGAAAAATGAAAATGGGGGGCCCCTTTTATGAGAATTATTAAAAATTCATTCCAAGTTGGTGACAACAGAGCCTTAAACCAAGTATGGGCTCCTTTAACTGCTGAGCCCTGTGCAATCACACTGGTCACACGCTCTTGAAACTGGCCCTGAATGCCTACATGGGTTTTCATTATAACTCCTAATCCAACTCACTAGGAACTAGTAAAACATGTATAATTACCTCTTTCTTATTGTTCTACTGGACCTGACCGTATTGTACTTTTAGTAAACTCCATTCTGTCTTCCCTGGATGGGCTGCAATATACTTTTGTGCAGCCTGCAGCAATGCGTTGTTTAGAGAAACTCAGACTCCCCGCCCTACTCAGTGGCCAGAAACTTCGGCTGCTGTTTTTCTTTCCAAGATCACTGCCTTTACAACTGTCTTTGGAGTGTCTGCTAAATCCAAGTCCCTAGGCTAGGCACAGAGATAAAAAGACTTCTGCACTCAAGAACTTACAGAGGAGTAAAGAAAACGGCTAAATAATCAGAGAATTATAAGACGTACTTAGACAGAAGCACACGGGAGCAACCTAACCTATCTTTCTGGGTTAATTTTCTGTTCTCCACTTCACCAGAACTATGATTCATGAGGAATAAATCCGAGACTGTGCTCCAGGATCTCAATCACTTTTCGCCCTTTGCCTTTTTCTTGTACATTGTACAGCAGCATCTAATTTCAACAATAAAGTTATATTTAGGGTCTACATTTTTCTACAAACACATCCTCGGTTTCACCCTTTGTGAGAAGTTCATGCATCTAGCCCCCCAGTGCTCAAATAATTTCATAGAGCCCTCTTTTAAAGAAATTCTAATTTTTGTAAATTAAGGCAAGAAAGATATCTTGTTAGAATACTTAGTAACATGCTGTATCTTACCTGTGATTCCTTAGGAAATACTGATTTATCACAGAATATGTGGCTATCTCTGGGCTAAACCTGGGTAAAAAATTCTTTTTTTAATAAAATCTCTATAATTTCCTTGGAAATTATAAAACTATATAATTGAAATATTTAAATATAAAAATAATATAGAACAAGTCATCATCAAATTAGTAGTATATATGAAAACTGTAGTTAGAATTCAAACTATGAGTAAATGCTTGCAGGCTTCTAGAGTGGGGGAAGTACCCATTATTAGTTAGACATGAGGGCTATAACTTTACTTATGTTTTACAAAGAAACTCCACATGGCCTTTTCTTAGGCCGTCAATTCATTTCAGATGAGGGCGTTAGTTGGCTATGACAAATAAAACAAACCCAAGGTTAATAATGTTTAGTATTGAGGTTTTAGTTAGGTTTCAATATTTTAAATTCAATCTCTGTCTTGTCATTTTCCAGTCCATTTGGTAACAGCATGTAGGAAACAAGAAAGCTTTTTTTTTTTTTTTTTTTTTAAAACCAAGACTAGTGACCCAAGGTGTTATTGTGATGAGTAAACTCTGGTTCTGTATGGGGAAATTGCATTTCACAGCCCACAAATCCATTTACTTAAGATACTTTCTCCTGGTAGAATTCTACAGTTTCAAATCACTGATATGTAGGTGCTTCTACTGTCCAGTGGGGTATCAGCAGCTAAATGATAACTTATCTTGTTGAAATTGTTTTTGTACCCATTCACTAAAACTTGTAGTGAATAAGTACTTAACTAGTTCACTTGCTACAGTTCTTTTGGAAGATTTAATTGGTTATTTGATGCCTGAAGGACTTTTGGAAAGACGTAAAAGACCCAAAAAGATTCAGAAGAAAAGGCTATTTTATGTTTGTTGGTTGAGTTTGGGTGGAATCAAACCCTTTTTTGCTTCCATTTTTGTGCATCTAGTTTGTTAGTGTGAGAGATACATAACACTTCTAAAAGCACTGTCCAATTACCACCTGATTGGAAATGTAAAATTAATAAATATGAAAGAGTAGCAAACAATAAAAGATCATCTGTTTAAGTAATACAACTGATTTTTGTTAATCTTCCTCTCCTCAAAAGAAGTAGTCCCCACATTGATAGCCAAGTTTGTATATAAGTTCACCAGAATTCATTGATCAGTTGAGTCTGCAGTGGGAAGGGGCAATTTCCTGAAGGAAGGTATCTGAGAAGATGACCACAAGTAGATAGAAAGGATGCTAGAGGATGAGGACTGGGAAGAACTTCCAAGCTAAGGAAGTCACAGGAGCAAAGACTTGATCTGAAAGTGAGCAACTATGCGCTTACAATGGGGAGGAATGGCATGTGACTAGAGCAGAGACTGCTTATTTTAGATTCCCAGGAAAGAGGTCAAGGTGAAGGACAGATTAAGAAAGGCCAAGGGTCACAGTTAGATTGATTCATGGGTCTATGTGTTTATATCTTATGCATTGGAGGAGCATTGGGAATTATTGAGCGCTAGAGCGGCCGGGTGATATCTTATTTTAGAAGAACTGTTTGGGCCACCTGATCTGATGGGAAAGATGTAGGTTGGGTAGCAGTCTTCAAAATGGGATATTAGTATCCTTGAGGTTCCATGAACACCTTTCAAGGGCATGGTTCTAAGGAAATTAATTTCTAAATTCTCAACTTTCATTTTTATTTTTCTGAAAATTGATCTGTGGTTGAGATGCCATGCAGGTTTTCACCATGACCCTTCTCCTACTTTTAAAACAAAACAGGTTTCCTCTTACCAGTCCAGAATCTCATTCTGGTGTACTGCTCTGGAGCGAAAAAACGTCCTGCATGTCAAACAAGGAGACAATCTGAAATATTGTTGATGTTAAGAAAGTGAGAGCCACTAATGAAGGACCTGGTAAGAAATCCTTTACAGGACAAGTGATTTCCAATGCATTTCTTCAACAAAATGTAAAGAACCTACCCAGGTTGACACTTGATTGATTATTAATTTTGATTTTGATTAGGTGTGTTTTTTACATAAAACTTGGAGGAAGTTTAAATAATTGAGTGATGTTACTACAGGAAAAAAGAAGGATTTTTATTCCCAGCTACTAGTTTATTTGAACAAGGCTGTCTAATACTTCCACAAATGAGTAAAAAGAATAGAATTGATATAGAACTGTGTCTTATTCTAACAATAATTAATAAGTATTCACAGATACTGAAATAATTTTTAAAAAGTTTCATCTCTTTCATTTCTGGTAATATTTTACATTGTATGCTTACTAATTATTGATCAAAATATCAGATGTATTTATGTTGGTTTGATAAATTATATACTAATTATCAAAATATTAATTCAATTAAAATATTTAGAATCTTAGTTGTCCTGGAAAATAGAAATATATGGATGGGTTACCAGCATTAAACTTCATGAATAAAAATATGTCACATAAAGTTAAATTTTTACAGTGAAATGGAATAGAAATCTGAATTCAAGGAGAAAAAATGGTGTAAAAAACAGTTGGGTCATGTACTTTTAAAATGAATATTGAAGGGTATCAAACTGATATGGTAATTTTCCACTGGATATATTTAAATGAGCTAGATAACAGTTTTTTTTAAACAAGTCAACACTTACAATTTGCTAGAAATTACATCCTTTGCTTGAAGATATGTAGAAAAGTTTTAGATGGCAACTTAAAAACATGAGAGAGCTGTATGCCTGTTAAAAATTATTTTTTGAAGTATGTGAGCAAGATATTTGGAAGGGCTTGTCCTAAAAATTGATTTGCATATTACACACATTGTTTTCACTCAGCTTGTATGTTTTCCATTATTAAAAATAATGTTATCTGAAAATGCCCATATTCACTCTTTGCACAAGATTTAGAAAACATCAATTATTGTACTGGATGGCAACAGGTGAAGGAGGCCAATGGAGCTGCAGGTTACTAAGCAGGAGGGCAGGACAAGGAGAGGAGCTAGAGTGAGAGACACAAGGGGATTGTAATGACTATTTCTGTGCTTATTATTCAACACTTTCCATTTATTGTCCTTTTCAGTTATTTGTCACTCATGTTTTTATATTTTATCTCCCAAACTAAATGCTTTGCTTTTTGAGAACCTGCTCTTAGTCTTATATATATATATATATATATATATTTTTTTTTTTTCTAAACAATAGTCCCTGGCACACAATTGTATACAACATTTCTTTATTTATTTAAATCCCACCTCATTTCAGGAAGAGCGCCAAAATTGGTGATTGATGGAGGGCTTAAAGAAGATGGTAGAGTCAAAACTAATACCCCGATCTTGAACAAACAAGCTGAGGATGATGATTGTATTATTAAAAAGAGAGAGGCACAGGATGGACAGCTTATTTGAATGTATTGAATTTGAAGTGAGCTTGAGGTCAGGGCTGCAGTTGACCTCACAAGACCTCTCAGTAAATTGAAAAGGTGCTTCCTTTGGGTCAGCTCCTTCTGGGTCCATTAATTACACTTTTATTTGAATTTAAAAAGCACCTTTTCTTCAGGTACATGTAGGCCCACGTCAAGGCTCAAGTTTAGCAAGAAAAGTCATCTCTGCACCCCTGTGGATCAAGGGTCTTTGTACGGTGCACTGACTGCACAACTGTGCTTGCCCCTCTGCCTGAGACAGGTAATTAATAGTTAACTCCAATTATTCTGTTAGGTTGTACAGTAATTTTAGATGGGATCATGTGTAGGGATTTCCTGCTGAATTCATGTTAACATCTGTGTTCAACTCAAGTAAATTCTAGTTGACAAGTTAGGGAACTTCATAGATATGCCTGCCTCCAAATAGATACAGTATATATTTTGTCACCGTGTCACAAACTCCTTTTTTTCCTTTCCTCTTGCTATGCCTAAAATTCACACTATCAAATCAAAACTGTTTTGACTTGACAAATGCTAGGGTATTACTTATGAAATGCCACGATTAAACAACACATATTTTCTCAGGAAAAGAAGGGTGATATCATAAATTAGTTTATTTATCTGTGAAAGGATTGTTCTTCAAGGAGTTTGATCCTGAGCAATGGAGAAAAGACATTTATTCATTTATCTGTTCATTCAGCCATCATTCTGTATTTTATATTTTAGGCATTGTCATTGGTGTCAGAAAAAAAATTTTTTTCTTTCTTCTTAAGGCACTCAAGCCAGTGAAAGAGAAAGACATTTGCAGTAAAAATAGAATACAATATTTGTATTTGTATGTCTTTCACAGAGGAATATGTACAAAGCATTGTAGCATGGAGTAAAATCTAGGAAAAGCCAATTCTGTGGGATGAGGAAGATTTCATTAAAGAAAACACTATCTGTGTTTGTTATGGACTGAATGTTTGTGTCCCTCTCCCTGCTCCGAAAATTCATACATTGAAATCCTAATTCCCAATGTGATGGTATTTGGAGATGGCTCTTTGGGGAGGTGATTAGGGTTAGATTATGCCATGAGAGTGAGGCCCTCACGATGGGGTCAGTGGCCTTACAGGAAGAGGAAGAGAGACCTCTCTCTCCACATGCACTTACTGAGGAAAGGCCATGAGAAGACACACTGAGGAGGTGGCCGCCTGCAAGCCAGGTAGAGAGCCCTCACCAGAACCCCACCATGCTGGCACCCTGATCTCAGACTTCCAGCCTCTAGAGCTGAGAGAAAATAAATGTCTTTTGTCAGGAATAAAGACATAGACGTAGAGAATGGACTTGAGGACACGGGGAGGGGGAAGGGTAATCTGGGATGAAGTGAGAGGGTGGCATGGACATATATACATTACCCAGTGTAAAATAGGTAGCTAGTGGGAAGCAGCTGCATAGCACAGGGAGATCAGCTCGGTGCTTTGCAACCACCTAGAGGGGTGGGATAGGGAGGGTGGGAGGGAGACGCAAGAGGGAGGGGATATGGGGACATATGTATACGTATAGCTGATTCACTTTGTTATACAGCAGAAAATAACACAACATTGTAAAGCAATTATACTCCAATAAAGATGTTAAAAAAAAAAAAAAATGTCTTTTGTTTAAGCCACCCAATCTCTTGTATTTTCTTATAGCAGCCAGAGCTAAGACAGAGTTGAACTTAATGAATACAGAGGAGTTTTCTCATAGACTGTGTGAAAGTTTCTTCCATCTGACCCTGTGGAGCTGCTCTCCACTCTTCCCCATCTTGCTCTCTGCTCCACAAACCCTTGATGGCCTACTTCTACAGATGTCCCTTGTTTGTGCTCTAACTTTCCATTCATGAGCCCTGGAAGGAGATGTGAGGGAGGGCAGGGAATGAGGTTGTGGTATTTATTCCAAGGGCTTCCTCCTGACAGAATTGCCGCTGGCTGCCTGTCTCTTAATTAAAGGTAGCTACTTCCCTTAAGGTGATAGATCTCCAGGATCCTCTCCTTCTGGATTCAGGATACTGCTCCCTGTCTTTGTTTCTTTGGGTGTAGAAATGGTAACCTTCCCCACCCCATTGCTAGCCCCAGAGAACTGCATTACCTCTTCTGGTTTGTCTACACTCTGCCCAAACATTTGCAAATAGTCCTTTTATTAAGCCCAACTCCAAGCATCCTAATTTGAGTGCACTGTCTGTGGCCTGCTGGGACCCTGATACAGACTGTAAATTGTGTGAGGATGTATCTAACTGACCCAGTAACTGTTAGCTACTTTTAATATTGCATTGCTATAATATCTTGAAATGTAGGAAATATTTTTTTCTTCCAATATTGCCTATTATCGCTTTGCCGTTCTCAATTGGAGCAGTTAAGCTGGTGATTTCATTGCTTCATGGAAAGGTTTGTTACAGCCATAGGCAGAGAAAAAAACTTTGGGGTAGAAAATGAATAGACTCCAAAGGACTCAAGGCCTAGAAAACACTCTGATTAGTCGGACTAGATAAAGTTGAGAGGAAGGATTCATGGGGTCTCAGCTGGTGGGTCCCTCAGAAGGGACATTGCACCTTCCCCCAGTTCCCACCACCAGAAGGGTTAAGTCTTGAAGAATTCATGGGGTCTCAGCTGGTGGGTCCCTCAGAAGGGACACTGCACCTTCCCCCAGTTCCCACCACCAGAAGGGTTAAGTCTTGGTAGGAGAGGGTGGGCAGAGCCTCTGCAGAGTACCTTGTGCATCCACATGCAGACACAGTTATACTCAGGGACGTGACAAGACCCCAGAGAAGAAATCACTATCTGGGGGATGTAGGCAGAAATACCAGACTGTCTCATAGTTTCAAGAGTGAGGCCGAAGTATCAGAATAAATACTTGAGTGACCAAGAAGAGCATGGAACTAACATGGAGTTCCCAGGACTGCCCGATTGATGACCAAGGGCTAGATGAAGACAGTATAATTATCAGGGATGCAAGGACAGCCGATAAAGATCACTGAGCAACAGCCCCTTCCCAGCACTTTGGTGCAATGTGAGTGTTTCAGAGCTGACACAGCCCCAGGAGGATGGTAAAAGGGAGATGGATTCATTCATTGATTGATAGTAAGTTTTCACTCCCCAGAAAAATGGAGGTCAAAAAAGAAAAATAATTTTAGTTATACTAAAATGTTTTATTTCTTGCTTGCCCAAGATTGTGGGCACTGAGTCATAGGTACTTTGCATTATTAATATCATTATTACTGTTATTAATGAGGTGAGCAGGGGCGGAGAATCCTCTAGGCAGAGGTAGTGTGTTCTAAGGTGAAGAGGTCTGAGAACGTGTAACCCTGTCAGGGAACCGCCGGTGTGTGGAGTTGGACGGGGGAGAAGTAGACAATGAGGGTAGACTGAAAGTAGGGCGTCACGTTAAGAATAGCAATAACCACTTGCCAAGTGATTTCTATGTGGGAGGGAGGCCCTCTGCTAGTCACTATAAATTAATTATTGCATTTAATGCTCCAGGTAATCCTCATTTTACAGAGAGAAGCCAAAGCTGGAGAAGTTGGATCAGTGTAAAAGACACACAGCTAGTAAGTGCAGAAACTGGCCTGTAAGCCCAGGAGAGGGCAACTCTAAAAGCCAAGCTCTGAGCCCCTGCCCAAACCTACCTTCTCAGGAGACAACAGGCAGTCGTGCCCCAGACTTGGAATTTTCATGAAGTAGACAAAAGAAAAAAGATTTATAAAGTTGGTGCTATGGTGAGATTTGTGCTTTTAACAGAACATTCTGTTAACAGTGGGGGGAAAAATTGCAGAGGTGCAGGACTAGAGGCAGGAAGACCGATTTGGAGTCTTTATGATGGGTCAAGTGAGGAGTGCCAGGACACGAAAGGTCACGAATTAAGGAAGTGACAGAGGTAACAGACAGTACACGGCAGCCCAAGGTGACCTTTGGATGAGTTGCTGCTACAGATAAAGAAGATGAAAGCAATTCCCAGGTTTCTGGCGTGCGTTATTACTTGCTTGTGAATAATAATCACAGTAAAAAATATGCCACCATATTACTGTGATAGTTATAAAGGAGACAGGAATTGCCTTTCAAGGAAGAGGTAACCTTTGCAAATGGAGAGAATTGGGACTTCCAGTGATAAGAGAGGGACAAAGAAGAAGACAGAAGAAATCATGGGAAATGGGGAGACAGATTTGTCAGAGATTTATTTCCTAGTATGTTTCAAGTAGTTTTCTTTAAACAACTTTGAACTACATGGACAATTTATTGGTGCTTCTTTAAATATAAATTATGATAAGATTTGTCAAAGGAATGCTGCATGCAAGAAAATGTATTGGAGAAAGTGGAAAAGGGCATAAGCTGCTTTGCTGGTTCATGTGACAGTAGTTAGTTAGTTTCCAATTATTTTAGAATTGTGACTACCAAATTCCAACTCATACTTAAACCCATAGTGAAACTGGGCTTTTTCTTAGAGGGAGAATAGAGATAGCTAACAACAACAGATCATACCTGAGATGCTCTTGGATATACACAGATTCAGGGAGGTACTGCTGAATAAATCTGAGGGCAGGCATGTGAATTCTACTTGTTCCTAGAATATCAGCAGTGTAATAGTTCTCACACTGACCATCTATTATGGGTCAAAGACTGTGTTATTGACTATATACATTATCTCTGACCCTCCCAACATCCTTGAAAACTAGGTATTATTCCCATTTTACAGAGAAGAAAATTGAAACTCAGGGAGATCTTTACTTAGTAGGCATTGAAATTAGAATTCAACCCCAATTCTCCCAAATCAAAATTCTGGTCTTTCTCTTTTATGTTACATTGTTACTATATCAGTAAGCTGCAGCATACATTCACTGTGCTAAAAGAGGGATGGATTTGTCATAAAAAATGTAAATCTCAAATTATTTTATGATTCTGAATATTTTCTGGTTTCAAAAGAGAAGAACATCCTGTGAAAGAATGAAGCACATGTACTCTTTTTATATTTCCCTTTCCCAAGGCAGGAGACTCTGCATCTGGTAATACAGAAAAAAAAAAAAAAATCCAAAAAATGGAAAGGAATAGGATGACAGAGGCAATGCAGATGATTTGCCTAGATCTGCTCTGTTGTTGTTCCATCTAATGGATTTAGCTCCAGACTTTCCTTTTGAACTTGATACTATGCTACAAGTTCAAAAAAGCTGTGTTTCTTATTTATTTAGGTCTCCAAAAGTAGAATATTTGGTTGTTTTACGAATTGACAGAAATTCCATAGCATCCATGATAAACATTCTCCAAGGAGCCAAGAGACCAAAAATATATGCTTTTAGCAGATTTTGAGCCAAAATGATTTTAAGGCAAAATGATGCCTTAGCCTACAAATTTCATAAACCAATGGAACAGTTCTGAATTCTAGGCTCTATTTTTGAGTTTTTACTCTCATCTGGAAACCATTTGTTCTAAATTATATAAAGGAACTTATTTCAAACATAATTTAGGTTCAATGTATAAGTTCAAGTCTAGCTTGCAAAAGTTTTTTGAACGATAGAGTATTGAATTTTACTCTCTCTCTAAAAAAATAGCCGTGGTCGAATACTTTTTTTTAATCATAAAATGGCTGGTGTGAAAGCCTTTGTATGGCAGTGACACAAGGGAGGTTATTAGTTATATTTTTGATGACTTTTTTTTCATGATCCTAGTGACATTACTTGTGTGACAGAGACTGCTTGAAGCATATTATTGGGTTGCAACATTCAATTTCTTGGATCAGAGGGGACAGAGGGGCAGGGGGAAGTGGGCAAGAGGTGCTACCAGGAGTCAGAGTGTGCAGGAAGGCAAGCTGAGGTCTTAACCAGGGAACTGAAGGAGGGAGAAGCTTTTCTTCTCAATTCCTTCTTCACTCACATTTAAGTAACTCATACATATCAAATGTTGTTCTATGTACATATGTATGTACACCTCTATCCTATCTATCTATCCATCCTTCTCTCTATCTATCACGTGGTATTATTTCGTTTGGGGTCATTTTGCCTAAAATGTTAAGGCTTTTTACAAAGATAAAATACAACACAATAATAAGCCTCCACACCACCCACCAAATTTATATCACAAAATTCCCATAGCACTCTCGCTGCACGTTTTAAAGTTTGATGGTCCCCAAATTTTTGACTGATACTCTCCTGCACCAGTTTTCTTAAATGGGATTCTTGTCTTTATGTGAGCAGCAAGCATAAAAAATATGAGCAGATATGCACACACACTTGGTGTGAAATGTGCTTGATGATGAAACTCAATCTGAGCAGAGACTGTGATACAAAGAGGCGGGATGCAAAAAGTAAGGGACCCTCAGAATACGTGGCTTTAATGGAAGGGGCTAGCAAAGCCAGAAGAGAATTATGAATGTATCTTCAAAACACTACTGCGATAGTTTAATTAAGTTGGCAAATTCCTGATATTCAGGGGCAAGTCCTCCTTTAGAATTAAAAAATCCACATGTTAAAGCCCTCGAGCACGTAGTACGTTTAAGCTCGACGGAGAAAGTTTTGCAATGCTGGTAAATCTGTGTTGTTTTGGAAAATAATGAAGCTGAAAAAACTTCTCTCTGTGCTACTTCAAACATCTTGTTAAATCATCTTTTCAGAATAATCATGCAAATTTGTGTAATCTGCCTGATATTAAGAGTGCGTGATTTTTTCGTATGGTACCCGAGAAATGAAGCACGTATCTCTGAGTAACCATCAATAGAAATTGTCTGTTTCATTTCTTATGCAATGATGAGAAAGGATCTTAAACTGTCTAAAATATGTCTTTCCAATACAATCTGATATGAGAGGGATCAATAGAAAGGGATTTTAAAGATCAGGGAACAGTTTTGGTGTTAAAAAAACTGGCAATAGCAACTATTTCCTGGTAATGGACCCAATTTATCTTTCTTGAAAAATGACAACCAGACACTATTACAGGGCAAAGGGACTTCAACAAATCTTTAAAATTTGCTGTTTGTGACAGAGTAGTTTTTCCATGAGGAAAAAAACAAGAATATTGCTCAGGCGGAATTAATATCATGGACTGTGGGATATACATATTAATTAGGGTTACAATTAGCGTGTGGTCATAATAATGGATTGATTTGAATTAGAAGCTTTAATTTGGCAAGTAAATATCTGGGGCTGATTGGCAACAAGTATGTATTTAACTTTAACTTTGAATTGAGCTTGATGGCAAATAAAGAGGAAAAAAAAAAACAGAACAAGAGAAAGGAAAGTGGAGGCAAAAGAAGGCTTGGATGAAGGTTTGGAGAATGGAGAATGACAGATAACAGTAGAGAATCCACAGAGTAGACTTGTGGAACAAAAGGTGGATAGAAAAAGATGGCTAGAAGGAAAAAAGAAAAAAAAAGGCCAGAAAGAAGGGTCTATGTTTTTACTGCTATATTTTTACTCCCTTTGGTCTCCCTTTCTTCTTTCTACTTTTCCATTTTTTGAATCAGTTACTATTCTTTTCATTAGCTCTGCTGCGGTGGCCTGAGAGGCTGGTAGGATTTGCCCGGCTAAAACTATTGATGCATAATACATTATACGGAATAATATTCTTACTGTCCTTTGAGCCTTGAGTTTATTATCACTGGAGTACTTCGATAGCATTAAGCTACATGATAGACACTGAGAAACTCTACAAGCATTGCATATGGTTGTATAGGTCTGTTTGTGTATTTACAGAGGTAGTTGAGCTCCCAACTCCTAATAAGGGCAAAGTCCTATAAAATCAAGCTGTATTTCTTTCTGTTTAAATGCTGTGTCTAGCTACATGTACTCTCCATCTATTAGTAAAAGTAAATATATGCAATTATATAGCACAAATGAAGATTTTGAATTATATAAACTAAATCACAAACATCTGTCTCCCTTTATTCTATTCATATAAGTGAGGGTATGTACTCATCAAAGATTAATACTAGCTGTGACTTTTTTTCTGCCAAATGTATGTAGCATTTCCATACTAATGGTACTCCCATTAATATGGAAGTGCTACATACATTTGACGTAGCCCAAGTGATGCCCAAGCCCTGTCCTTGAGAAGCTGATTGCCTACAGTATTGTAATTGATTAGGAAATATCAAAATGTTTGAAAAAAGATTGTTGAAATGGATGAAACTGTGTAAAAATGCTAAGAGAAAAAAATCAGAGATTGTCATGAATTAAAGTGATATAAAGTTAGCAATAAGAAATCAGTAAATCAAAGTAAATTAAAAATAAAATAATTTAAATGAGCAAAAATTAGGTCATCAAAATTGTATAGTGTTTTATTATGGTGAATAAAAAGAAGCTTTTTCATTGCATACATCAGGAATTCATTAAAGGAATGTTGAATCGTTTGATTATGTTGATGGCTTTGTGTTCATCTACCTACTCTTTTGCAACTTGCTTTTAAAAATTATGCATATATTTTCATGCTGATTGGCTTGGGTATGGGATGCAGTTACAGTTAAGGAATAAAGTGAGGGAAATAGTCCTCAAAGGACAGAAACTCTGTCCTTGATCCAGGGTAAAATAATTACTTTACTTAACACAGCGGGTGATAGGATTAAGTCACCAGAGAAACAAACCTTAGTTTCAGGATCTGGAGCCTACTTTCTAGGAGCTAATGAATGACCAAGCAAAATAAATAGTTTAAACTAAAAAGACAAATTTTAAAATGTCACTTATGAATGAACCCTTTTATCCATTTCTTCTTTTTTTTCCTCCATTTTATTGTGTGCTTTTTCACAATTTTGTTGATGTCTTTTATTGAGGATTTAAGATGTTTGAGGTGGAGAGTCATGAAGGAAGGCATTAAATTTTGTTTCTGAATTTCATAACCCAAGAAATGTAGAGGGCTTTATGGATGCTCAAGGTAACAGTTTTCTCTTCTGCATTTTGATTGAAAGTGGCCAACCATAGTCTAACTAGGGTAAATGGATAAGGGTGGAAAAGGCATTTATTTTACAGTATTATGTGTTTTTGAACATGTATTTAAAAAATCCTAATTAGTAGGATTCTTGGTCCTACTCTCTATTGAAAGAGACTCTGCCATTATCTCTATCCATTGGTCAGTTACCAAATTGAGGACCTTAGCCTTATTTTATAGAATCCTTAATAAGAATCAAAATGTCAACAATATAATTTTTTGATAGAAACATGCATTCATAAAAATGAATTTATTTCTGAAAATCAATTCTAAAGTCATAATCTCTGAATATTTCAGACCCAGACTCAAGATAATCAATATCACCAACACTGGAGAGTATCCATAGTATACAGGCTCTGAGTTCCCTCAGAGGTAAGTCCTCCTATGAAATAAAACAGTGCTTCTCAAATGTTGATGTGCATACAAGTCACTAGAAATCTTGTTGAAATGTAGATTTGAATTCAGTTGATCTGAGGTAAGGCCTGTAATTCTTCATTCCTAACAAGCTCCCAGGTGATGCTGCAAGTCTGAGTTCCACACTTCATATAACAAAGGAATAAAGACATTACAGTTTGACTGTCCTGATGGAGAGAAGCAGATGAATAGTCCAAAACTCATTCATAAATGGCTTTAGAATATTCTTTTGTACTTATCTGGTTGTGAATTTATATTACATTTTAAAAATTTAGTGCACTTTAATTGAAACATTCTAAGGAACAACTATAAAGACTTTGGAAACCCTAGAATGTGGCAATAATCCCTTCATTCACTCCTAATAACTGCAATTTTTTTTTTTTTTTTGAGAGGCAATATAATCAATTTACATGCTGGTTCTTGACAAGGTAGAGTTGCTTTATTTTTCTCTTGGCATTTTTTCCGCTTGATTTGCCTTTTAGTATGCATTTAAGTTCCTACCTTTGGGAAGGGGTGTGTTAGATTGTTCGTACTTTACAAATTTTCTTATTGAAGTAATGTTAAAATTATTGACAGATTCCCAAGGCAATACAGAAAAAAATATTTTGCCTATATGATATAAGACTATATAAAATAGATTATAGGCTGTGAGAGTAGGGAGTTTTGTGGAAGTGGAGCAGGAGAAGGAAGAGGAGGGAGAAAATGGGAGGTTGCTGCTCTCCAAGGTGCAAAGACAAACTTTAATGAAATTTTGAAATGGCTCTGAGTCATTTTCAAATATTCATCTATCTTTCCATTTTAGCCCTTTCCTCATGATCCCCTATGCTTCATGCATTCCAATTACCTAAACCCTTATCAAAATGGGAGATGCACAGGGCCCCATGTAGGGTGCACAGGGCCCCATGTAGGGTGCACAGAATGTGCTGTGCACACCTCCAGGGCATAACATTTCCTGCAACTGAGCAACATGCATCAGAATCACCTAGAGATACTTGTTTGAATGCAAATTCCTGTACCTACCTCAAACCTACTGATTTAGAATCTCTGGGGTGGGACTAAAAACTTCTCATTTCTCCAAATTCTAGAATTTGATGTTACATGTTCGAAAGTATGAGGACCACTAGTCTACATTTTGCATGGCTATCCAGGCCTGTTCTACTGCATACTC
This sequence comes from Eubalaena glacialis, assembly GCF_028564815.1. Lineage (NCBI taxonomy): Eukaryota > Metazoa > Chordata > Mammalia > Artiodactyla > Balaenidae > Eubalaena > Eubalaena glacialis. The sequence goes on along the minus strand of NC_083730.1, from coordinate 49,238,178 downwards.
TGCAGTTATTCTGCAGCTCCCACAAATTAAAAATCAAATTTCTCTAACAAAGCTTGCTGAGGTGTTGGTGAATGGACAGACCTACAATATTCTCAAAGATATTTGGATTTTATAAAAGAATTATTGTTCTAAAATGCAATTCTATTTGGCAAAATTTTAGGCATCGGGATAGGTGAAATCAAGTGGACAGGATATTTATAACTGAGATTTTCCTCTGGAGTAAAATCTTCAAAGATGTTTCTCAAAAGAGAAACAACTTCCTCTCTTTCTTATGAACCTAAAGATTCCCTAAATAGTTACAAGCCCCCTATGCCCACCCATCCACATACCATTATGTATAGTTATACAGAGATTTGGGGGCAGAAGCAGCCATTTTTGTGGATGATTTATAAATCCTGTGATGGTACATAAGGACTGAGCGGTTTCGTGATATTTTCCAGGTGACTAAACCAGGGTGGAGGAAGGAAGTAGCAATACCCCTATTCCACACATATTTACTTCTGAGTCCTTCCCATGGAACAAGTCAACAAAACATTTGGCGGAATTAACAGCACAATGTGTCTAGTCTTATTAGCTTCTTTCTTTCTTTTTTCTTTCGGAAGGCTGTTTGTTGGAATGAGTTTAGGTTAACTATGTAAAATATACTCACAGTTAATTGAGAGTGAATTATGGTTATAACTTTATATAGAGCGAGGACAGGTCTGAGGTTGAGATGAAAAATCACAGACCTTAAAAATCTAACTTTGATTCCAGCTAGGGCTCCACACACAGATATTCTCCTTTTAGTCCTTATTCATTTCCTCTTCTCCCTCTTCATCTGCAAAACGGTAAAGTAATAACTACTGTGCAGCAGTGTTCTCGGGGAGTAATCAATGTTTTTCCCAAGATGAAAAATATTTTGTATGTAGAATGAACAGTATTACTTTAATTTTAACCACATGTTCTGCATAAAATAGGTCAGTAGGCAAAAAGTTTTTTCCTTAAAAGTAGAATATGATAAGTAGCAGTGGAAATGCAGAATTTTACGGACACAGTGATATTAGAAGTTGAATATCTGCTATAGTAAATCTCCTCACACACTTAACAAACAGCATGAGGTTTAGGTGTTTGTTTTTACAAGAACAGATTTTGCTAGTTTTAGGGAAGGGGGGATGAGGACTACCGAGCTCACTGATGGCTGACTCTTCCATGAATGGAAGGGACTTAGCGGGGGGGAAGAAAAGACAATGTGAAGATAAAAGAGTCCAGTTCCTTCCTAAAATCCTTGTCAAACTTATAGGGCCCTCGAGTCTTCCAGCTAACTCATATTTGACCATAAGTTGTGTCGTAGCTGTGAGACAAGACTCAGAATTCCTGGAGGAAAGAGGTTGATACTTCCTTCAACCTTCCAGATATAACACACATGGTCCTTTAAAATCTAGAGTGATCTATCTAAAAACAAACAAACAAAAAACTAAGAAAGTTAATAATTTGCTTCAAAATCTGCTTGAAATAGGCTGGGGATAACTGGAGGATTGGATTGTACGGGAGGGAAGTTGATCAAAGACAAGTCAAGGATCTGACCAGGCGTTTTGTTTGGTCTTCAGTGCATGTGGCTATTTTAACTAAAATTGATCACAGTTGAATAAAATTAAAAGTACACTTTCTCAGTCATTCTGGCATATTCCAAGGGCTCAATAGCCACATGTGGCTAATGGCTACTGTATCAAATGTACAGATATAAAACGTGTCCATCATTGCCGAAAGTTCTATTGGCCAGCACCGGACTAGATTTTCACAGACCAAATAGCCCACCAGGAAAGGTCTTTCTGCCCTGAACAGACCTCACCTCTGACCCGGTGCCCATACTTACTTCTCTTTTTAAAGTCACGTTACCACTGTATCTACAGAGTCCTTACTGGTCACTTATCTTTTTATCTCCTTAAAGGAGATAGAGTGAAATACAGCAGATCTTCCTGATCAGATAGAATAAAGCATTGGGATTTGTACTGAGATATGATTGCCATGTTTTTTCTTTTACTGGTGTATTGAAATATAATCACACAGGTTCCAAACTTTAGGAATCCCCCAAACCAGCAGTATGAATCTACATTTGAAATGGGGGTCCCAAACACCAGACTGCTCGTAGTAATAGGAGCTTCTCTAATCAACCTATCAGCCATGCAGGCAAGTAAGCAAGCAAACACTGAACAAACAATTATTTGTCTAGCAATGTTGGGGCACAATGGAGACAGAAGACAAGATTTGGTCTGTGTTCTAAAGGTATTCATATGAGTCTGAGGAGCAGTTACCTGAGTAGGAAAAAAACATGGAATTAAGTTACATACAAACTTAAATGGGTGCTCTAGAGTTTTTACTTTAGATAGGAAAAGGCACCTGCCCAAAGCTTCAGGGCTCTTCTTTGGTGAGGTTGATGGCAACCAGGTGGAATTGAGTGTAGATATGCCAGAAGGCTTGAGCTTAGGTGGAGGGTAGAGGTAGAGGATGAGCGACAGCAGATTTTGACAGTTTTTTTTTTTTTTTTCTTTTTAAAAACACAGAAATTCTTTCTTGAGGCAGTTGGTAACAATACTAAGATGCTGGATCTGATGTGTAGCATTAGATATTTTTAACTTTTCTATTTACAGAAACACTGAAAGATAGCTTTCCCACTGGACAAAATTCTTTGTCTGTATTCCTCAGGCTTTTCGATAATTGAAAAAACAACCAATCAGCTAACTTTCCAACTTTAGATCAAATGCGAGGAAATCAATGGTGTTCAATTGGAGAATGACAGGTCCCTAAATCATATAGTTCTCTGTTTTTGCAGAAAAATAGATGCCTGTATAGAATTATTACCACTCTGGCATATATGAAGGGAAAAGAAAACAAAGTAAAGCCTATGAAGAGATTTCATAACAAAAAGAAAGGGTAAATAATACATACATAATAAAGAAGTAGATACATATTTCATTGTAGTTTAATCAGTATAAAATTTTGAAACCAATCAAGTTTTATAAAACATTATATATATGACAATACAGAAAAGAGATGACATAAGGTGATAGAGATGAAAAAAATGTGTGGGCCAAGAGATATAAAGTAATATAAAGGTTAAGTACAATAAACAAAAATGTTATAAAATTTATTAAAAAGTGGAAATAAAATTTTTACCTGTTGTAGACAAAGTAAAGAATAGGACTGAGGGTCTGGGCAAGATGGCGGAAGAGTAAGACGCGGAGATCACCTTCCTTCCCACAGATACAGTAGAAATACATCTACACGTGGAACTGCTCCTACAGAACACCCACTGAACGCTGGCAGAAGACGTCAGACCTCCCAAAAGGCAAGAAAATCCCCACGTACTTGGGTAGGGCAAAAGAAAAAAGAAATAACAGAGACAAAAGAATAGGGACAGGACCTGCACCAGTGGGAGGGAGCTGTGAAGGAGGAAAGGTTTCCACACACTAGGAAGCCCCTTCGCGGGCGGAGACTGCGGGTGGCAGAGGGGGAAAGCTTCAGAGCCACGGAGGAGAGCGCAGCCACAGGGGTGCGGAGGGCAAAGCGGAGAGATTCCCGCACAGAGGATCGGCGCCGAGCAGCACTCACCAGCCCGAGAGGCTTGTCTGCTCCCCCACCAGGGCGGGCGGGGGCTGGGATCTGAGGCGGGGGCTGGGATCTGAGGCTCGGGCTTCGGTCGGATCGCAGGGAGAGGACTGGGGTTGGCGGCGTGAACACAGCCTGAAGGGGCTAGTGCACCACAGCTAGCCGGGAGGGAGTCCGGGAAAAAGTCTGCAGCTGCCGAAGAGGCAAGAGACTTTTTCTTGCCTCTTTGTTTTGCAGCGCGCAAGGAGAGGGGATTCAGAGCGCCACCTAAACGAACTCCAGAGATGGGCGTGAGCCGCGGCTATCAGCGCGGACCCCAGAGACGGGCATGAGACGCTAAGGCTGCTGCTGCCGCCACCAAGAAGCCTGTGTGTGAGCACAGGTCACTCTCCACACTGCCCCTCCCGGGAGCCAGTGCAGCCCGCCATGGCCAGGCTCCCATGATCTGGCGACAACTTCCCCGGGAGAGCGCACGGCGCGCCTCACGGCGCGCCTCAGGCTGCTGCAACGTCACGCCGGCTTCTGCCGCCGCAGGCTCGCCCCGCCTCCTCCGTACCGCTCCCTCCCCCCGGCCTGACTGAGCCAGAGCCCCCGAATCAGCTGCTCCTTTAACCCCGTTCTGTCTGGGCGGGGAACAGACGCCCTCAGGCGACCTACATGCAGAGGTGGGTCCAAATCCAAAGCTGAACCCCTGGAGCTGTACGAACAAAGAAGAGAAAGGGAAATCTCTCCCAGCAGCCTCAGAAGCAGCGGATTAAAGCTCCACAAACAACTTGATGTGCCTGCATCTGTTGAATATCTGAATAGACAACGAATCATCCCAAATTTAGGAGGTGGACTTTGGGAGCAGGATATATTAATTTTTCCCCTTTTCCTTTTTTTGTGAGTGTATATGTGTATGCTTCTGGGTGAGATTTTGTCTGTATAGCTTTGCTCTCACCGTTAGTCCTAGGGTTAGGTCCGTCCGTTTTTTTTTTTTTTTTATTTACTTAAAAAAATTTTTTCCCTAATAAATGTTTTCTTAATAATTTTTTCCTTATTTTCTAATTTTAAAAAATAAAAAAAAAATTTTTTAATAAGTTTTTTCATATTTTTTATTTAAAAAATTTTTTTCTTAATAATTTTTTTCTTATTTTTTATTATAAAAAATTAATAAATCTATTTTTAAAAATTAAAAATTTTTTTCTTAATAAATTTATTCTTAATAATTTTTTTTATTTTTTATTATAATAGCTTTATTTTATTTTATTTTATCCTCTTTCTTTCTTTCTATTTTTTCTCCCTTTTATTCTGAGCCGTGTGGATGAAAGGCTCTTGGTGCTCCAGCCAGGCATCAGGGCTGTGCCTCTGAGGTGGGAGAGCCAACTTCAGGACACTGGTCCACAAGAGACCTCCCAGCTCCACGTAATGCCAAACAGTGAAAATCTCTCAGAGATCTCCATCTCAACATCAAGACCCAACTTCACGCAATGACCAACAAGCTACAGTGCTGGACACCCTATGCCAAACAACTAGCAAGACAGGAACACAGCCCCATCCATTAACAGAGAGGCTGCCTAAAATCATAATAAGGCCACAGACACCCCAAAACACACCACCAGACGTGGACGTGCCTACCAGAAAGACAAGATCCAACCTCATCCACCAGAACACAGGCACTAGTCCCCTCCACCAGGAAGCCTACACAACCCACTGAACCAACCTTAGTCACTGGGGACAGATACCAAAAACAATGGGAACTACGAACCTGCAGCCTGTGAAAAGGAGACCCCAAACACAGTAAGATAAGCAAAATGAGAAGACAAAAAAACACACAGCAGGTGAAGGAGCAGGGTCAAAACACACCAGACCTAACAAATGAAGAGGAAATAGGTAGTCTACCTGAAAAAGAATTCAGAATAATGATAGTAAAGATGATCCAAAATCTTGGAAATAGAATAGACAAAATGCAAGAAACATTTAACAAGGACGTAGAAGAACTAAAGAGGAACCAAGCAATGATGAAAAACACAATAAATGAAATTAAAAATACTCTAGATGGGATCAATAGCAGAATAACTGAGGCAGAAGAACGGATAAGTGACCTGGAAGATAAAATGGTGGAAATAACTACTGCAGAGCAGAATAAAGAAAAAAGAATGAAAAGAACTGAGGACAGTCTCAGAGACTTCCGGGACAACATTAAACGCACCAACATTTGAATCATAGGGGTCCCAGAAGAAGAAGAGAAAAAGAAAGGGACTGAGAAAATATTTGAAGAGATTATAGTTGAAAACTTCCCTAATATGGGAAAGGAAATAGTTAATCAAGTCCTGGAAGCACAGAGAGTCCCATACAGGATAAATCCAAGGAGAAACACACCAAGACACATATTAATCAAACTATCAAAAATTAAATATAAAGAAAACATATTAAAAGCAGCAAGGGAAAAACAACAAATAACACACAAGGGAATCCCCATAAGGTTAACAGCTGATCTTTCAGCAGAAACTCTGCAATCCAGAAGGGAGTGGCAGGATATACTTAAAGTGATGAAGGAGAAAAACCTACAACCAAGATTACTCTACCCAGCAAGGATCTCATTCAGATTTGATGGAGAAATTAAAACCTTTACAGACAAGCAAAAGCTGAGAGAGTTCAGCACCACCAAACCAGCTTTACAACAAATGCTAAAGGAACTTCTCTAGGCAAGAAACACAAGAGAAGGAAAACACCTACAATAAGAAACCCAAAACATTTAAGAAAATGGGAATAGGAAAATACATATCGATAATTACCTTAAATGTAAATGGATTAAATGCTCCCACCAAAAGACACAGACTGGCTGAATGGATACAAAAACAAGACTCATATATATGCTGTCTACAAGAGACCCACTTCAGACCTAGAGACACATACAGACTGAAAGTGAGGGGATGGAAAAAGATATTCCATGCAAATGGAAATCAAAAGAAAGCTGGAGTAGCAATTCTCATATCAGACAAAATAGACTTTAAAATAAAGACTATTACAAGAGACAAAGAAGGACACTATATAATGATCAAGGGATCGATCCAAGAGGAAGGTATAACAATTGTAAATATTTATGCATCCAACATAGGAGCACCTCAATACATAAGGCAAATACTAACAGCCATAAAAGGGGAAATCGACAGCAACACAATCATAGTAGGGGACTTTAACACCCCACTTTCACCAATGGACAGATCATCCAAAATGAAAATAAATAAGGAAACACAAGCTTTAAATGATACATTAAACAAGATGGACTTAATTGATATTTATAGGACATTCCACCCAAAAACAACAGAATACACATTTTTCTCAAGTGCTCATGGAACATTCTCCAGGATAGATCATATCTTGGGTCACAAATCAAGCCTTGGTAAATTTAAAAAAATTGAAATCGTATCAAGTATCTTTTCCGACCACAACGCTATGAGACTAGATATCAATTACAGGAAAAGATCTGTAAAAAATACAAACACATGGAGGCTACACAATACACTACTTAATAACGAAGTGATCACTGAAGAAATCAAAGGGGAAATCAAAAAATACCTAGAAACAAATGACAATGGAGACACGACGACCCAAAACCTATGGGATGCAGCAAAAGCAGTTCTAAGAGGGAAGTTTATAGCAATACAAGCCTACCTCAAGAAACAGGAAACATCTCGAATAAACAACCTAACCTTGCACCTAAAGCAATTAGAGAAAGAAGAACAAAAAAACCCCAAAGCTAGCAGAAGAAAAGAAATCATAAAGATCAGATCAGAAATAAATGAAAAAGAAATGAAGAACAGGATAGCAAAAATCAATGAAACTAAAAGCTGGTTCTTTGAGAAGATAAACAAAATTGATAAACCATTAGCCAGACTCATCAAGAGAAAAAGGGAGAAGACTCAAATCAATAGAATTAGAAATGAAAAAGGAGAAGTAACCACTGACACTGCAGAAATACAAACGATCATGAGAGATTACTACAAGCAACTCTATGCCAATAAAATGGACAACCTGGAAGAAATGGACAGATTCTTAGAAATGCACAACCTGCCGAGACTGAACCAGGAAGAAATAGAAAATATGAACAGACCAATCACAAGCACTGAAATTGAAACTGTGATTAAAAATCTTCCAACACACAAAAGCCCAGGACCAGATGGCTTCACAGGCGAATTCTATCAAACATTTAGAGAAGAGCTAACACCTATCCTTCTCAAAGTCTTCCAAAATATTGCAGAGGGAAGAACACTCCCCAACTCATTCTACGAGGCCACCATCACCCTGATACCAAAACCAGACAAAGATGTCACAAAGAAAGAAAACTACAGGCCAATATCACTGATGAACATAGATGCAAAAATCCTCAACAAAATACTAGCAAACAGAATCCAACAGCACATTAAAAGGATCATACACCATGATCAAGTGGGGTTTATCCCAGGAATGCAAGGATTCTTCAATATATGCAAATCAATCAACGTGATACATCATATTAACAAACTGAAGGAGAAAAACCATATGATCATCTCAATAGATGCAGAGAAAGCTTTCGACAAAATTCAACACCCATTTATGATAAAAGCCCTGCAGAAAGTAGGCATAGAGGGAACTTTCCTCAACATAATAAAGGCCATATATGACAAACCCACAGCCAACATTGTCCTCAATGGTGAAAAACTGAAACCATTTCCACTAAGATCAGGAACAAGACAAGGTTGCCCACTCTCACCACTATTATTCAACATAGTTTTGGAAGTGTTAACCACAGCAATCAGAGAAGAAAAAGAAATAAAAGGAATCCAAATTGGAAAAGAAGAAGTAAAGCTGTCACTGTTTGCAGATGACATGATACTATACATAGAGAATCCTAAAGAGGCTACCAGAAAACTACTAGAGCTAATCAATGAATTTGGTAAAGTAGCAGGATACAAAATTAATGCACAGAAATCTCTTTCATTCCTGTATACTAATGATGAAAAATCTGAAAGTGAAATTAAGAAAACACTCCCATTTACCATTGCAACAAAAAGAATAAAATATCTAGGAATAAACCTACCTAAGGAGACAAAAGACCTGTATGCAGAAAATTATAGGACACTGATGAAAGAAATTAAAGATGATACAAATAGATGGAGAGATATACCATGTTCTTGGATTGGAAGAATCAACATTGTGAAAATGACTCTACTACCCAAAGCAATCTACAGATTCAATGCAATCCCTATCAAACTACCACTGGCATTTTTCACAGAACTAGAACAAAAAATTTCACAATTTATATGGAAACACAAAAGACCCCGAATAGCCAAAGCAATCTTGAGAACGAAAAATGGAGCTGGAGGAATCAGGCTCCCTGACTTCAGACTATATTACAAAGCTACAGTAATCAAGACAGTTTGGTACTGGCACAAAAACAGAAATATAGATCAATGGAGCAGGATAGAAAACCCAGACATAAGCCCATGCACATCTGGTCACCTTATCTTTGATAAAGGAGGCAAGTATATACAGTGGAGAAAAGACAGCCTCTTCAATAAGTGGTGCTGGGAAAATTGGACAGGTACATGTAAAAGTATGAAATTAGAACACTCCCTGACACCATACACAAAAATAAACTCAAAATGGATTAAAGACCTAAGTGTAAGGCCAGACACTATCAAACTCTTAGAGGAAAACATAGGCAGAACACTCTATGACATAAATCACAGCAAGATCCTTTTTGACCCAGCTCCTAGAGAAATGGAAATAAAAACACAAATAAACAAATGGGACCTAATGAAACTTAAAAGCTTTTGCACAGCAAAGGAAACCATAAACAAGACCAAAAGACAACCCTCAGAATGGGAGAAAATATTTGCAAATGAAGCAACTGACAAAGGATTAATCTCCAAGATGTACAAGCAGCTCATGCAGCTCATTAACAAAAAAACAAACAACCCAATCCAAAAATGGGCAGAAGACCTAAACAGACATTTCTCCAAGGAAGATATACAGATTGCCAACAGACACATGAAAGAATGCTCAACATCATTAATCATTAGAGAAATGCAAATCAAAACTACAATGAGGTATCATCTCACACCGGTCAGAATGGCCATCATCAAAAAATCTAGAAACAATAAATGCTGGAGAGGGTGTGGAGAAAAGGAAACACTCTTGCACTGTTGGTGGGAATGTAAATTGATACAGCCACTATGGAGAACAGTATGGAGGTTCCTTAAAAAACTACAAATAGAACTACCATACGACCCAGCAATCCCACTACTGGGCATATACCCTGAGAAAACCATAATTCAGAAAGAGTCATGTACCAAAATATTCATTGCAGCTCCGTTTACAATAGCCAGGACATGGAAGCAACCTAGGTGTCCATCATCGGATGAATGGATAAAGAAGATGTGGCACATACATACAATGGAATATTACTCAGCCATAAAAAGAAATGAAATGGAGATATTTGTAATGAGGTGGATGGAGATAGAGTCTGTCATACAGAGTGAAGTAAGTCAGAAAGAGAAAAAGAAATACAGTATGCTAACACATATATATGGAATCTAAGAAAAAAAAAAAAGTCATGAAGAACCTAGTGGCAAGACGGGAATAAAGACACAGGCATGCTAGAGAATGGACTTGAGGATATGGGGAGGGCGAGGGGTGAGATGTGACAGGGTGAGAGAGTGTCATGGACATACATACCCTACCAAATGTAAAATAGATAGCTAGTGAGAAGCAGCCACATAGCACAGGGAGATCAGCTGGGTGCTTTGTGACCACCTAGAGGGGTGGGATAGGGAGGGTGGGAGGGAGGGAGATGCAAGAGGGAAGAGATATGGGAACATATGTATATGTATAATTGATTCACTTTGTTATAAAGCAGAAACTAACACACCATTGTAAAGCAATTATACTTCAATAAAGATGTTTAAAAAAAAAAAAGAAAAAAAAAAAAAGAATAGGACTGACATGGCAGAAGATCAAAAATTACATAAAAGATTAACTTAAGATGTTGCCTAAAATGCATAGGACAGCAAAAAGAGGTGCAAACAATTAATGGAAAGATGATAAACACAAAAGATAAACAATGAAATATGAAAACTTGTTTTTTCCTAAAGAAGAATCATAACAAATGACCTAAAAGAAAATGCAAAAATATTATGAGAGAAAACACCCAGAATAAACTTACTCTGTAAACTCATATGGCCCATGAGTTGTCAAATTTAAACGAAAAGGAACTGAATGTAAACACATTCTGATAAAAGTCTGTACATTTAAAAATAAAAAAGAAACTACAAGCATTTGGATGAAGGAAAAAAAAAATTAAATACAATGAAAGAAAAAATACCTGGGTTTCAAACTTTTCCAAAACTTATAAAGAAGACAAAACAACAGAGCACGATCTATCGCAGAATTTTCCAACACTTTTGCAACATGGCCCCAGAGGAGTGAAATGTGGCATGTTTAGTGCTTGGGGCTGTTTGCAGTCAGGTGACTAGTGTGGTAAACCTACTGCCAAGGCGTTTGCTCAGCCACCCTCAGGCTGAGGGTGTTCCCATCCTGTTACCATTCCTAAACCCATTCTTGACATAAAGGATTTTAAGGGAAAAAGTTGTGATGTAAGAGATCTGGACCCAGTCAAGTTTCCATATTCACTGGGAAAAGTAAAGGGAAAGACTAAAAAGCTAGCATTCATTCTGTTCTGAAAACAAACAGCTATTAAGCAATTTAAAGTCACATTCAAGTTCAGTGAGGCACAATTAAATAAACATTTTAACAAAGAATTTGTAAACTGTGTTCAGAAAAAAAAGATGGAAAATTGCAAAATTACTATAACAAACTTGTAATGATAAAATAGTTTAAAAATGATAATCAAGGTTTAAGTACAGATTCTTAAAAAAAATGAAAGCACGGAAGGGTAGAAGTGGAATAAAAAAGTTTGGTAATTTTCTCATTCTACATAGAAGAGGTCAGGATAGGCCCTTAAAATACTAATACTCATAAATAAAGATATTTGAAGTTTAATATTTTAAAAATGCAAGCTTAACAGTTATAAAACAAAAACAGGATGTTTACCTTTAAAAGGAAAAGGAAAAAATTAAATAAAGTATAATGTAAAGGAAGCACAATTAATCAAAAGCATGAAACTAGATTAAAGAAGACCAGACATATTAATCATGAAAACACATTTAAATACTTTGAAATTTTCTATTAATAGGCAAATCTCAGACTGTGTGCAAATATCAAAACACAGACGTCATTGGCAGCATAATTTTGTTATTAAAAAGCTCAAAATCGATTCAGAAGAGAGATAAAATTTTACACACACCATATAAATCAAATACATATGTATATTTAAAAATAAAAACTGGAAAGAAAAGAACATATGAATTCAGATGCTAGGAAAATAATAAAATAAAACTAAAGAAAATAGAATGAAAGAATTAATAAAATTAAAGACAGGAATTAACGAAGCATTGCTGAATTTTTTTTTTTTTCCCGTCTTCATTGTGTATCAGGGCTTAGAGGACAAACATGGGTCAACCGTCGCTAGCCACTCATCTGCTTTCCTTCTCTGTGTGAACCACCTCTGTAGGAGATTCTAAATTTAGCTCAAGAGAGCAGGATCAAAAAGGGAAAAGAAAAATGCCAGGGCCTCATCGGCACTCCCGCTAGCTCTCTATCTTTTGAAAGCAACAAGTGACGTCACCCAGCACGCACCTGCGCATGACAGTTTCCAGCCGGGACCACTCACCTGCGCATGACAGTTGCGCGCAGGAGCCTGAGGGCTCTGCTGGCGGAAACCGCTTGTTCTGCCAAAGCTTTTTTTCTTTCCCGCATGAAAGGCCAGCTGGCTCCTAGATACAGATGTGGAATTACAGCACGTGTTGAGGACTAAGCACAAGCCTTTCTAACAATGTTACAGAGCCGTTCCTTGCTTCACTGCACTTTTTTTTCAGACATTCAAAAGTGGTTCTAGAACTCCAGAAATGTGAGTCTCTCTATCCAGTCCTGAGCGCTCACACACCACCCGGGAGCCTCCTGCCTCAGACAGGGCCTGGACAAACCTGTCTCTCCCTCGAAGCCTTGAGACTGGGCCCCTTCAGAAGGTTGCAGGTGTGTGCGGAGTTTGTCTCTGTAGTGGAGCTGGTGGGAGGAAAGCCCCAGGGGTGTTGACCTCCATCAGGGTCAAGTTATCCAGCTTGGCGCGTGTCACCCGTTGTCTCACTAAGCTGTCGGCAGACGCCCGGAGTTTGGCTAGCGAGTGTCCAGATCTCATCTGCTTTCGGGATGTTGTCCGAAACCTTATTTAGCAGGAGTTTGGTAAGTTCCCCTGGAGTAAGGGCTAGGTCTGGGGGGGACGTTTCTTCCTTTCCTTCACGATCCTTCATCTTCTCCAACTTTTCTGCGTCCGTCCACTCGGGAGGAAGCAGCCGACCCTTCTGGGGTTCGGGTTGATCGCCCGCCACAGAGGCACCTGCACTGGGGAGCCAGGGCGGAAAGGCCCCAGGTCGCCCCCAATGAGGTAGATCTTGTCCAAGCTGAAGTTCGGGATAATGGGGACCAGCTTCTTCTTAGCCACAAACTCCAAGGCCTTGGCGGCGCCAGTGGTAGGCCTGGGACTCGCCCTCAGCTCCCAGGAAGATGCGCAGCGGTGGCTGCTTTCCTACCACTTTCCCGCCACCGTGCAGGACCCGCCCCCTGAACTATTTTTAGAGTTATTTTATCCCTAAAACTAAAAGCTGATGCTTTAAAAAAAATCAGTAAAATAGATTTAACCTTGGCAAGTCTGATTTAGTGAAATATGGACTACATCTATTTAAAATTAGAAATTGGAGTTGCTTTAGTTATCAATATTGAAGTGATTAAAACATTAAAAATAATGGGTAAATTGCGTGGCAAGAAATGGAAAAATCCAGAAAAGTGGATATTTTTCTAGAAACTATATGCAAGAAGTTGAAAAGATCATGTGTACATGAACAATAAAAAGAATAGGAGAAGATAATTCAATTATTTTTTTTTTTAAATAACAGGGGGTAAAATTTCTTCATTAAAGAATCACAAACCCCAAAAGCCTTAAAAAATGACTGGCAAATTTGATCTAATAAAAAATTTAAGACTTCTACTAAAATATCTCAAAAAGAACAGGAGAAAATGTTGGCCACACATCAGTAGATAATGGATAAATATGCATAAATATAAAGAGCAACTATGGATCTAAAGGAAAAAGATAAACAGTTAAATAAGAAAATGAATAATGGATATGCACAGGCAATTCATTATTTTTTAATTAATTAATTGATTTATTTATTTTTGGCTGCGTTGGGTCTTTGTTGCTGCTCGCAGGCTTTCTCTAGTTGCGGCGAGCGGGGGCTACTCTTCGTTGCCGGGCGCAGGCTTCTCCTTGCGGTGGCTTCTCTTGTTGCAGAGCACAGGCTCTAGGCACGCGGGCTTCAGTAGTTGTGGCACGCGGGCTCAGTAGTTGTGGCTCACGGGCTCTAGAGTGCAGGCTCAGTAGTTGTGGCGCACGGGCTTAATTGCTCCGCGGCATGTGGGATCTTCCTGGACCAGGGCTCGAACCTGTGTCCCCTGCATTGGCAGGCGGATTCTTAACCACCGCGCCACCAAGGAAGTCCCAATTTATTGTTGAAGATACACAAATGGTTGATAAACATATGAAAATTATTACACTTCTAAATGCAAATTAAAATAATAAAGGTACTTTTCTTCCATAAGGTTAACAAATTTGAAGTAATTGATAAGAACTATTTTTGGCCAGAAAGTGAGCAAACACTGTTGATGGGAAATAAATTGCTGAAGTCTTTGATAATAGACAGAAATTTTACGTAAAGACATCATTGGATTGGTATTTGCCTGTGTATGTGAGTGTGTGTGTGTGTATACACATATACATATGTATATATAATTATATACATGTACATACATAGGTCTCATATATAACATATGAAAACATATACCTATGTATATGTATTTTGCATTTATATGAATTTGTGGAAAGTAGAATAGAAGGATTCACCCTGTGATTTCCTCTGAGAAAAGGAACAGGGGCTGGTGTGGTGGTAAATGAGGCTTTCACATTATACTTCATATACTAGGTGTTTGCCTGATTTGTTTTGTTGTGTTTTTTAACAAAGAGAAATATAATTTATTACTTATTTAAGTAAAAATATAACTTCTTGCAAAAGAACGAGTGGAGGTGATTTGTATTCTAAGGGCACAGAGAAATCATTTCAAGGATGCCCCAGTGGATATTTTGGTTATGAAGTAGATAGCTGTGGAATATTCTATTGATTAAATTGGTTAGCAGAATAAAAATTTTAGGACTGTCTCATGATGATTTGAAAGAGCCTAAAGCTGTGGTGCATTTTCCCAAGTCATTAAAACTCTTTGTACATTTAATTTAAAATGACTACCTAACATTAGGTAATATTTCTCTGTCATTCAATTTTAAGTTTCTTACAATTTGCCTTTTAAAAACTTCCAGCCATGAAGGGTCATTTTTGTGTGTACGTTTGTTGCCATGTCTATTTATTTTTCAGATTGAAACACTATAGCCTGTAAGCTCCCGCACCCCACGTTTCAAAGCCGTGTATTTTCCTAGGCTATTAGGAAGATGTTCTTGCGGAGAGCTCCTTGGACTGAGAATTTCCTTTCTGTTTTTATGTGAAATACTCAAAAAAAGGCCTTTCTGTAGTTGCTTTTCTGTCTTTTATAGATATGTGTAGATCAGAAATATTTTCTGTCTTCAACTGCATTCTTCAACCCTGAGTCATGTAGGCCTGTCAGATTCAGCCTTGTCATTTTGCCTTTATACTACTTTTCACGACTAGCATCCTTTGGGTGCCTCTACCCTCTCTCTGAAGCTTCACTCTCTTTTTTACACTCAGTGTTCCTGCTCCACTCACCTTAGCATGTATTTCCAATAGTGTTCCTTGAGAGTAAAGTTTTTCACTTCTGAAAATGAGTATTGGCTCTGAATGTCTGCGGAGCCTACACTGACAAAGCTGTGTTTGATCTTCTCACATTCAGAAGCTCTGTTTGCTCTCTGTGAAACTTGTATCCTGTAAGGACATTTAGATTGTTCCCAGATCCTTTAGTCCCTGCTTCCATAGGGTTATCTCATTTTGGTTGTGATTATTTTGGAGTAAGATTTGGTTCCCATGGCTTGTGGTATAAGTGGGTATCACTCTTTCACTCCTCAGTGCTCCAACCATATAGTTGTTATGCTATGCAGGGCACACAGCTCTTGGTGTTTGGGCCACACTCATGCCTGTCCTGAAGTTCATGGGGATTCCTTGTTCCTAGTTTTGTAGAGGATATTGTCCATAGTTTTGTTTGTTTTGTCTTCTTTAACACTCCTGATTTATTATTTAGGAGGGTTTTGGGGAACATTTAAAAAACTATACTGCTGGCATCATCACACTGCACAGTTGCTGGTTTATTTGATATCAGGAGGCTTCAACTTTTGTTTATGTAGTGAAATCTATCAGTATTTTCATCACCAGCTTATTTAAAAATGTGAAAATAAGGGTATTTTGATTTTAGCTCATGTCTTAGCTTTTTTGGACTGTAGCATTGATTGTTGATTTTCTTTCTCCCACTACTTAAAAGGCCATGTGAGGGCGGTGATACTGTCTTATTCATCTCTGTGTTCACATCACCTGGCACCTACAAACAAATGCTTGTTGGAAAAAAATGAATAAAATTTTTATAATTCATTATTATTACTGTAATTCAGGAAAGTTTTCATTCTTGGTCCACCTATGTAAACTTCTAGTACTTACCTCTTCATACCTCTAAATTTCTACCCTCCCCTTTTCTGCTTTCTTTTTTCTCCTTAGCAGGTGTATTACTATCATGTTATATCTTTTTTTTTTTTTTTTTTTTCATTTGTGTCCTTAAAATCTTTTATTGTTTTCCTGCTGCTTATAGGATAAGGTCAAATCCCCCTTGCATGGCAACTCAGTCCTCCCTGATCTGGCCTGGCCTGTGCCTGCTCCTGCCTCTGGCCCATCCCACCTTCCCTGACCCTCCATCCGGTCTCGGTGCTTGCATCGTCTGGAAAGCAATGCATTCTTTCTGTATGTTCCTGCTTTAAATTTTTACTTGTTTATCTCCTGTTTACCTCCATTGTTTTCCTGGAGAAATAGCATAAATACCCCTCCCCTTCATACTCCTAAGTGAGTATTGCCCTTTCAGGTCAGAGAATATTGTCATATTTTTTTTTTTTGAGATTAAGTTTTTTATTTTATTTTTAATTAAAAAAATTTTTTTAACATCTTTATTAGAATATAATTGCTTTACAATGGTGTGTCAGTTTCTGCTTTATAACAAAGTGAATCAGTTATACATATACATATGTCCCCATATCTCTTCCCTCTTGCATCTCCCTCCCTCCCACCCTCCATATCCCACCCCTCTAGGTGGTCACAAAGCACCGAGCTGATCTCCCTGTGCTATGCGGCTGCTTCCCACTAGCTATCTATTTTATGTTTGGTAGTGTATATATGTCCATATCATGTTGTATCTTACTTATCTTGTTTATTTTGTCTCTCCATCCTCACCGCTGACAGGAATGTGAGCTTCCTGAAGGCAGGAATTTTACCTGTTTTCTTCACTGCTATATCCCTAACGTCTAGAGAAGTATCTGGCAAAGAATAGATATTCAATAAATAATTCTTGGGGTGATTTTCTTCCTTCAGAATGAACTTTCATAATCCTCATTCTTACACGTGTGAGGTGTTATCGGTTGAAATCATGGAATTTCTAGCTTTTCAGAAACACCGCTGAAATTAATGAAAAAAATGAAAAGTGAGATCATATATTTTTTATAAGCATATCTAATTAAAAGAAAATAACTCATTAATTATAAAAAGAAATTTTGTATCATTTGCAAAATGTTAAATTATTTTAACAGAAATGCTCTAAGTTTAAAAATGAAGATGTTAATTTTTCCTTATACCAAGTACCACTTGGTTTACTGCCTGCTTTTGGAAAATGGCTGACCATAACAGTTTTCTTTTTTTTTGTACTCAAGTGTTTTATTAAATGTTTCATTGGTTGAACATATCATAAGCATGTTAAAAGCTTCCCATGTTATGATAAAATATATCTTATTTGGTTTTAGCAAGCAGTGCACAACTATTGCCTGTTTTTTCTTCTGTCATGTACAACTGTACGTGCAAGTTCCTTGAGGCTGGTATTGTGTTGTAATAGCTTTTCTGTCCATGGCAGCTGGCTTAGAAACAGTTTATAGTATGTGCTTATTAAAAGTTTATGAAAGAAATTAATCTCCATTATAAGTCCTTGATATTACCCATGTTTTAAATGGATTGAAGTCAGTGATTTAGCCAATCTCTTTATTTGAGCTAAAATGAAATGTTGCAAAGTTACACTAATGATGGTGGCCATGAAAATACACCTATCAGATCTCCAGCTGGTGGAGCATAATTGACTGACAGCACTAGCAGCTGCCCCTCTGGCCCCCCCATCATGTTTGCCTTGAGACCATACTTCCTGGTGGGCTGCTCCCAGCCAATGACTGACATAGTGGGGGTACTAAGGCAGCCCCTTCCTGTGAGATATAGAACTCCTTTTATGGGTTGACTTGAGGAGTCCCCATCAACCTTGCTGAAACTTTTGAAACTGTGTTGCAGTTGGAAACTCCTTCTACCCAATCATCTTCCCTTGTCTTCCTTTTCACAGGTGTCAGACCTGCATCTTGCTCCCCCCCCAATAAATCTTTTGCACATATAACCCCATCTTGTCAGCACATCTGAATTCATACAGAATGCTCACTAACAGTTTCTTTTCTCTTCCTAGATAGGTCACACGAACGTACAACACAATGCACATTTGATACACAAACTGATATTTAACTTAGATCCATTGTTATCTGGTTTACAGCTCATACCAAATAATCATAGAGGCATAACAGTGTAGAAAGATAACATCTGTGTCTAAATCATCCCTGAGACCAGTATACCATCTTTGATGGAAAAATTGGTACAAAAACAGGAAATGTCAATCCACCCATCTAGTCAAATACTATTGCTGTGGTTCAATGATAAGAGATTTCTCAGGCTACTTGAAGGTGCAATTGAAAGGGCTTAAGATTTAGAATAAGAAAGATGAATTCATAGGAAATTATGTACATGGCAGAAATCCTGAGGCTTCATGGAGTGACCAGTAAATTAATTAATTAATTAATCAAAATGTATTTTTCCAAATATCATGTTATGAAACCATCTGATCTAGTCTGAAGTATAATGACCCCATTTCATAGACTTTCTTATAAATTCTTAATTAAATTAGTTGACGGTAAAGAGAGTAATGAGATTAACAACAACTAAGACCTACAGTAGGATTTCTTTTATATAGATTGTGATTTTCTGATATGCCAAATAAGAAAAAGAATCTCTGAATTCATACTAAATATTCTTTTCTTTCACATTTATTTCACTTGGCATTATTTATATAAAAAGGAAACAAACACATAATATTTTAAAAACCCTGTAAAACAAGCAAAATAACTCCTTTGGATCCTTTTATTTTATAAATTCAACCTTTGAAAGTATAAAAATAAGCCACAGTGAATATGAATTTCCTTATAATTTTCTCCTTTTTTGAACCTCAGTCTCAAATGGCTTCTCATTTTGGAGTGGAGGTGAACATTGGATGTGTTGAAGCTAATTATAAATGCTAGGTGAGATTTATCAACCTATGGAGCAACCATATCCGTAGGGTGCAGTTGTGTGGTAGGCCTGTGTGGATTGAAATCTATCTTCAGTGATTTGGATACGGCCCCACCTCGGCACTGGGACACATCACCTGCCCACCGTAGGGAGTGACCAGAGTTGCATTGCCAGGTAGTGTCAGGCCCAGGCTGATGGGCATCCTCCTGCTCTAGGGGTAGTGTTGAGAGGCAGTTCCATTTCAGTAAATAATTGAAGCAAATGGTTAATAAAAGGAGAAAATCTGGTTTACTTTACCACTCACAGTGGACTTCTCTACACCCAGGTTTCATCTGCTTAGCTTGCAGAAATGAGACATGCCACTCTTTGTAGAGGAAGCACCTACAGAAAGTGGGAGTGGGTGGGATATTGACATGTAAGAGAGAAAAAGGAGGTGTGACAAAGTGTTTTGTTAAGCCTGGAGCATTTGACAGGCTGAGAGGCTATGGCAATCAACAGGCTCTCCTTCCACAATCAATAGACAGCCATCTTCTTTCTCCTCTGCCAGATACTTATAACCTTCTTAATCAAATTGGAATTTATTGGTCATACATTCTCTTGTCTAGTCTCATTCAATAACAGGTCTTTATCTGCTAGTTGTTCCAAGTTCCATCCAGTTTCCCATTGCTTTCCAATATATGTTGTCCCCACTATCCACTTCTGTTTGATTACAGCCATTTCTGCTCTGATTGTAATTTTTCTCTGATGAAATTAACCTTTTATTCCAAACAGTGTGTCCTAGTGACAACGCATCAGCTCTCTTTATTTCTTCACCACTTGTTTTTATATTTTTTCCTCCTACCTTGTGAAGCTGACAAGAATTTCTATTTATAAATGAAACCTACTTGGTTGCATGACTTGAACTACTGTCAAGTTCTGACTCTAATTTGGACATCATGCATGAGGGAAATGTACATTATATTTTGTACAAATCTGAGTTGTGCTGCAATGCAATGGTAGAGAATGAGAACTAATTGGGGAGAGGTTAGGGTAGTGAAGCAAAGCTATGAAATGCTACTGTTGCTGATGAAAACAGGTATTTCATTCCTTTATTAAAACGATGCTCTTCTTACTTTTAAAACAGGTAATAGAAATGGAATCGCCTCTAGCAACCTCCTTTTCCTCTCACTCCTTTAACATTTAAACATCCTGTGCTTCTGTAATGGATGACAAAGCCTGTTACTTGGCACAAAACAGGAAAGGCAGGACTTCAAATTATGAATAGGTTTATTTTCTCCTAAAAACCTGCCTCTTCAACATTTTAGAAATATGCCTACTCATTCTTCATGGTGCTCGTATCTGGCATTGATCTTTAAAACACAAATCCTCTTGCTAGAGTTTTCTTAAAGGAAAGTAGAAAGAATGACACATGAGGTAATGCCCTAGATTGCTTTTCTATGTAGCAGGAGCCAGCATGCTGTTTCGAGTTTTGGCTGCAGTATGGTAAAGTCTGCTTGCTTTCAATCATTCAAACCCATTTATGTTTTTCATGCCAAGTTGGATAGGTTTGTATTTTTATTTTTCCCATTCTGAATGAGGCTCTTCGGATGAACTGTATCATCCCTAGGCTACTGTATGGGAAGGTAGCTTCTAACACCTTTTAAAGAGTTCATCTACTTCAAAGCAAGGAGTCTCTTCTTGTTGCTTACTAGATAACCCTACCCTTTTTGCCTCTTGACTTGCAGCAACCCGTGCTAGGGGCTCTCACCCAATGATGCCACTGTCAGTAGATTTTCTTTTAGAAAGAAGAGTATTACCTACAGCAAGCTCCTTTTCACAGAAGTAATTTCACGGGGCACAATCTATTAGCTGACAAAGTATAAACAAAAAAAGAAAAAGAAAAAAAAAATCAAGAATTGATTAGTTGATTTAGACCCCAGCAGGCTGTACTGCTGTTCTGTGTGTATTCCCAGCGCCAGCCAGAACCTCTGCTAGCCCACATTTGTTATTTATTTATTTTCACCCCGAAGCACTAGCACTGATTGCAACAATTGAGTGACTTGGATGGCAAGGTGAACTGTGAAATAACAAAGTCTCTCTGTCTGGCTGGTCATGTGGATAATACCGAATAGCGCCAGCCAGCTCCTGCCTGTGGCTATGTCAGCTGAGCTATCCAGAAACATTTTTTTCTCTCATTGATTTTTAAAAAAAATTTCTATAAAACCAGGATTGGGACCCAGCAGGTTTGGAATGATGCCAGCATCCCGTGGAGTCAGAAGAAAAGGCTGAGAATAGGAAGTATATTGACACAATTTATTGGACAAAGTGCAATAGAGGTGACAGAACAAGCTACTAAGGTGTTTGCTCTGTGAAGGCTTTTTAGGACAAGAGATTTGGGACAATGAACTACAAATGGAACTGGTGGTCAGGGTCAAAAGAAGTCTCTTTCAGCTCCTTTTGATAGAACAACTACTTTTGATTGCTGGGTAGAATAAAATCTTTGCATTCTCTGTTAATTTTTTTACACTGTTAATTGCTAAAAACTATTCAAAATAGCAGAATTTCCAGCTGTTGTCTTTGAATGAAATGACCTTAGGAAACAGAATTAACTGTCGTATTCTTCCTTTGCATCCATGATAGTTCCACATAAAAATTAAAGACCTCAGAATATGTTCTCTTCTTTGCAAAATACCTTAAAATATGCCTTACGAATAGTATAACATGTAATACCTAAGCTACTCAGGCTGCCTTATAAAGGGTTTTGTAAATAAACATATCTCATGTTATACTAAATAGATGTAGCTAAAAGTCTTGCACTGTCTCCTGATCCAACTCCATGCTGCCTACCCACACAGCAATGTGTAAATTTAAGAATCCATACTGACTTCCCTGGAAAAGCTCCCATAAGGACATTTGGCCAGATCTTTCCTGGTGAGCAAACCTTCTTCTGTGTGTACATTGGGAACTTTGAGAAAAGCACAGATATAAAACAAATATTTGGGGGGTATTTAGTTAAGAAAACAGTGATCATGGAAACCCAGCACGTGTTAACAAAGAACAAGTCACGGAAACAACATCTAGTTTACCTTTTTATTATAGATAATGGGGCAGATAAATTACATCCTAGTTGGGCAGAGTATATGATCCAAAGTGTCAAGATAGCCTTTTGAGCAAAAAGAATGTACAAATATTAAGAAAAGTCTAGCTGGTTGAATGATCATAGCCTAATAGTAGTGATTAATGGATTAATAAACCAGAGGGGACCTATAAAGCTATTCAATTTAGAACTGTTTTGTTCTAACCCACTTAGATATTTTTAGTGATAAGTTCAATGCTTATCAAATTTTCAGGTGATTTATAGTTAAATGCTAGATAAAATTAGTATGTTTAGAAAGATTTCTATAAGGAAAAGTTTGATTGAAATTAATAAAATTAAATTAACAGAGATGGTGTAAAGTTCTACATTTAGAGAAAAAAATATAATTGCATGAGGTCAGGATTCAGGAGGCCTTCCATGGCAGGTATAGTATTTGTGAAAAAGTCCTTTAGGTTTTATCTACATAGAAGATTCACATAAACTATCAGTGTGATGTGTCTGCCAGAAAGGCCAGTGCAATCACAGAAGTGGTAGAAGGGCTGAAGGGACATAGGTATCCATATAAGCTCAACTGCACACTTGTAGAATCCCTTTGTCACAGTCAAAGGGACACAGATGAGTTAGAAATTATTCCAAGGCATGCAGAGTGAGTTATATGAAATTTAAAAGTCTTTCACTATTTATTTACTCATTTAACACTAACAATGTTTCCTAGTACCGACTATCGCCAACCTCAATGTCAAGTATCCTTTTGTAATCATTGCTTTAATTGTCATCACAACCCCTTGACATGTAGTTCTTATATTCATTATCATTTCACAGATGAGGAAACTGAGACTTAGAGTGGTTAAATGATTTTCTCAAAGTCACTGAAATACTATGTGGTAAAGCTGGAAATTTATCTGACTCCGGTGTCCCTTGCTTTAACCACTGTGCTATGTAACAAAAAGAACGCTACTCCCTTCCATGGTTACTTCAGAGTGTAATGCAGGGCTGTACATTCAAGGTGCAATATACTCTGGTCCCAACCCACCTTTCCAGATGACTCCTTGCTATATCCTTCAATCCATCCACTGCTCCAGCCCAGCTAGATGAATGTTCTGCTTTGTCTCAGCCCCTGTCCTTTGATCTTGCTGTTTGCTCAACCTGGAATAGCATCTTGCCTTGGCACTCCTGCTTAACTCCAACTTAAATGTGACTTTCTTTATGAGGCCTCCTGACTCCTTAAAATAAATGAAACAATCCCTCCTCTAAACCTCCACAGTTTTTAAATACATACCTTTTGCAACTAATAATACTTTTCTTCTAATACTCTTTTTTGTACATCCTTTAACTCTAATAAATAGTAAGCAGATTGACAACAATGGCTATGCCTTTGCCTTGTTTCTCAAAGGCATCAGCTTAGGCTTGTGGCTTACACCTATTAGTGGTTCAATAAGTATTTATTGAATGAAAGAGTAACATGGATGATTGTGGTGGGTGGCCTGGGGAGAGAATACTCTCAAGAATATCACGAAGGATTCTGTTAGGTGAGATACCTATTGAAATACAGGTTGCTGTCTATTAAGTTGATCTGAAATCTGAGAAATGTTGGGGGTGGGACGTTATTTAGTGCTTGTATTCCAATGGAATTGTCTTTCAATAGAATAAAATTTCATCTCATTTTGTCTATCATAACTGGGCCTATTTGGAAGCAGTTTGAGTCAGACTGGGGAAATTTAGAATTGGGAGTTTAGGTGTCAATTTTGGGGATCGTCCTTGTCTTAGAAAGCATAAGTGGATTTCCCTGGTGGCGCAGTGGTTAAGAATCTGCCTGCCAATGCAGGGGACACGGGTTCGAGCCCTGGTCTGGTAAGATCCCACATGACGCGGAGCAACTAAGCCCGTGCGCCGCAGCTACTAAATCTGCGCTCTATAGACCGCGAGCCACAACTACTGAAGCCCGTGTGCCTAGAGCCCGTGCTCCACAACGAAGAGCAGCCCCCGCTCACTGCAACTAGAGAAAGCCCGCACGCAGCAACAAAGACCCAACACAGCCAAAAATAAGATAAATAAAATAAATAAATTTATTTAAAAAAAAAGAAAGCATGAGTTGGTAGACGTGGTGGGGCTGGAGGAAGTGACAGATTTCCAAGTACAAGCATGATGAGATATGAGCACAGAAACCAAATCTTAAACTTGGCTACTAAACCAAATGGAAAAGATGCCTTTTGCACATGACAAATCAAGCTGGAAGAAGAATCCAAGATTTATGGTATCCAACCAGGCAAGGATTTTCATATATTCACTGTATAACATAGGGTAAGACCATATGTTTTGAGTGTCCGGGTTTAATTCCCAGTTCTGCTACTTCCTAAACGTGTGACCTTGAACAACCTACATAATTTCTCTGAGGTTTATTTTCCTCACTTGTAAAATGAGAATAGGAATTTGTACTGACTTCGTAAGGGCTAAACACATTAATGTACGTAAATTGCTTAGCACAGTACCTTGCGCATAGTAAGGGCTGCATAACTTTTAGCTACTGTATTATTATTTATCTATATGTATTTTGAGTGGCATATTTTTGGTAATAAGGCATTAATGATATGTCCAGGTTAAAAATATCTGCAGTCACTTTTTTGAGTGTATTGTGGCTTGGTTGTTACTAACATCATGACCTCAAACAAGTCAACAAAACACTATGGCACAGTTTTTTTCACCTATAAAATGAACATATTAACTTTCATATGTACCGTTA